>NC_134576.1:76150087-76759254 GCF_050947875.1 Dermacentor variabilis | reverse complement strand
TCAAGGAAATTATTCGAGCCGCCTTCGTCGACTTTCAAAACACGTTGCTGAAGCCAGTGCTACATGAAATTACTAGCGAACTCAAGCAGAGCGTGAGAGAGCTCGCGGCACCACCCCTTCCCTCTAAATCATCATGCTTCTCCTCATCCTCCCTAGTCGCACGCGCTACACCTACCTCAGCGCTGTCACTCACGACAAGCGAGCCCGCTCACCCGTACATTCGCTATGCGCAGCTAGAGAGTGATGGCTCCTGCTATGCAAATGCAAACTGTAATGGCGGGACTGACGCTGTGGCAATGAAACTGCAGGAGGCACCGATCTAAACTGGGCTCGCGGCAACGGCACGTTGCCGTAGCGTAAGTAGAGCCGGACATCATACTTCTCCAAGAGCCGGGCACAACACTTGCTCCTATCAGTGACTACCAGATCAGAAGGAGCTCAGATGGGGCGTGAATGTGCGCGCTCGTGTCCAGCAAACTCGCCTAGACACATACTAGCCGCACGTCAGGCATCCCTCATCAAATCATAGAGATTCTCCACGCGGACGCGCGACAAAATAGCCTGTACATCTTAAATGCATGCAATGCACCTCGTGCCCGGGGGGGGGGGCGATTTTCAATACCTACTCACGGAAGTCATCAAGATGGGCCCGCAGTCGGTAGTGTGCGGTGACTTCAATACCACACATGTGGCCTGGGGGTATCGCAATACCACACCAAAAGGCACCCGACTTTGGGACCACGCACATAATCACCCACTCACCCTCATAACAGATCATACCCAGCCTAGTAGCCGGGGAAATAGCGTCCAGAGAGACACTTGCCGGGATCTCATTTCCACGAAAGGGGTCCAGTGTGAGTGGCTGAACACCGGCGAGACGCTGGGCAGTGATCACCATATTCTCGTCATCCGCATCATTCGAACAAGTTACAAAAGTCCTGAAAACTTGCACTACAAGTTGGACCAAACTCGCAGGGATCGAACCACAGGAGACGAAAGCCCCCAAAATTATGCCAGTTGGCTCAGTGATTATGCGACAATCTAAACGAAACATAACTAGCCGCATAACCACCACGAGAGACACCCACGAGGTTGCATGGTCCGCATCTCCTAGATCTGTGGGACGCGCGCCGAGTTCTCACGAAACGGTGGAAGCAGCAAAAACTGAATAAAAAATTGCGCATCAGAATATCCCAAATAACGAGGGCAGCCCGGGAATACGCGCACCAGCTGACAAGTGCTAGCTGGTATACGCTTTGCGGTACGATAAGTACTATAGGCTGTGCACCGCGAGAACCTGGGCCATCCTTCGGTCACTATAATAAATCCGAGAAACACGAAGTTCCATAAATATCGGCAGCTTGAAATACTCCAGTACGGAGGAGACGGAGACCAGCTCCTAAAGAACCTTGAACAAAAATATGTCTCCCGTCGCTCTAAGCCAAGCTGTCAGGACTATCCGTATACAGAAGAAAGTGGCCCGCTAGGCACTGACATAACTTCTAACGAAATCAAAGCCGCACTCGCAGACGTCCACAGGAACACCGCATCCGGTGAGGACGAGATACGATGCATTCTACTGCGAAATCTCCCGGATGAGGACCTGGAGACACTCTGTGCTATGTACAATCAGCACTGGCACGCCGGCACTCTCCCTCTGGAATAGCGACGTGCCAAAATCACTTTCATGCTCAAGGCCGGAAAAGCACTCTCGATCCAAAATTTACGGCCAATTTCCCTGACATCATGCATTGAAAAGCTGCTTGAGTATGTAATCCTAAAACGGCTGCAACCTTTCTTGGAGATGCAAAATTTCTTCTCCCACACACCTCTTGGATTTCACCCCCATTTGTCCACTCACGATGTTCTTCTTGAGGTCAAAGAGGATCTTTTTGATCATCCCCCCCCCCTATCAGGGCGCATACGAGAGCTCTTTTGGCACTTGATGTCAAGGGAGCTTTCGATAACGTTTCCCATAGTCCCATCCTTGAGAACCTGGCCCATTCCCCCTGTGACTCCCGTATGTGCGATTACGTACGAGCCTTTCTCAAAGACCGTGTAGCCACTGTGGGAATGGGCCCATACCGGTCATCAGACATTAAAATTACCGGAGCGGGCACACCTCAGGTATCGGTGCTCTCACCGACGCTATTCAACATAGCTATGGCGAGACTACCTCAGTTCCTGGAGGTGGTCGAGGGACTACGCCACCTGATATGTGCTGATGATCTGGCTCTCTGGACAAGCACCGCTTCAGACGGAGAAATTCAGGACTGCCTACAGAAGGCGGTGCATATAGGGCAGCCTACCTCGCGAATGGAAACCTCGAAAGCGCACCATAGAAGTCAGAACTATTATTAATCCGATCCCGAAGAAGCTACGAAACACCAATTCCTGTGATTGAAGTGAAAATCCAGGGCATACCAATTTCCACTGCACAAAGGGTCCGAATCCTTGGTTATCACCTCCAATCCAATGTCAAAGCTCACTCCACGGTGGATCTTTGGTGATAGTGCGAGCAAATGATAGGCATGATGAGGCGCGTCAGTAACCGCCGCTCAGAACTCACTCAAGGAAGCCGATATCGTGCGGTTGGTCAAGGCATCCATTATCAGCTCCTTACCACAACCAGTTGTGGTAACTCCCTTACCACAACCGGACCCTCTCCCAGACCAACCGCATAAACATCACCATTAGAAGAGCCGTTAAGCAAGCGCTCGGAATTCCTGCCTATGCTTCCACGGGAAGACTAAGCTTGCTCTCGAGGTGCACAACGCCATCGAGGAACACATCGAAGCACACAGAGTGGCGCAGCTCGAGCGATTAAGACTGACCCCTACAGGCAGGCATTTTCTAACATGGCTGGGCTACCCACAGCATTCACCCTTTATACGCGAGAGCCCCGTGCTCTCAAACATCCGAACCTTACTCACTATAGCATCCATGTCGCGCAATATGCATCCAGAGAATTATAATGGTTACGTAGATGCACGTGATGGATACCTTCGGAAACTTCTCGACGCCCAGCCGGAGGGCACTGTCTATTGCACCGACGCTGCCCACTACGCTCTTGCGATCTGGACCAAAGAAAGACGTGTCGATGGTGGTGGACGATCAGAGTGATATCCTCTCCCCGTGTAGCGTCCAAACAGAGGCTACGCTCACGGAGAGAAGTTGGCCATAGCACTCACCATCAACCACATCATCACTTACAGGAAGAGATCACCAAAACACGACCACGTCATCATTACAGACTCACATGACACATGCCGAGCCTACCTCAGGGGTCTGTATACCTCTGGAAGCTAATCATGCTCTCACCAGCACACACAAGCTCCCCACCACTCCAGATCCCTCAATACCACGCATCAGGCTGATCTGGACACCTAGTCACGACTCACTGTCGGGCATTGGCCGCGCTCATGCGGCCGCCCGAGAGCTAAACTTCCGGGCCCCTGGCATTGAGGCGAGCAGCCCAGGTCAAGCCTCCCACAATTTGCCCAACACCTACCGTGACACTCCAGACTTTAACAAACTAAGGCGCTTGCGCTATGATCCTCTACACAAATGAAGCCGTCTCCCTGAGGCGGCTTCAAACCAACCCGCATCCCAATTTCCTCTTTCTCAACAAGTTCTCCCCGACCAGGTGGTGGACCTGGGCAGGTCGACCAACTGCCCAGGCGGCGATGCACCACCGACGGCGTGTCGGGTCGCGATTGAATGCAAAAAAAAAATACCAACGGCTACCCCTGTTCTAAAACCCCCCAACCAGCATATGCACAGTGCGAAGCTGTCCTGCGTCGCTCCGAGCCTCAGGTCTGGCTGGACCTGATACGACGAGTACGAGCGGTGGCCGCAACCATTGGGACCCTGAACTAAGCGCCCCAACCACATCAATCCTTTTACTTTATAATAAAGTGGCTTTCTTCTTCTTCTTCAGTGTTGCAACGCACCGGGCGTGCCATTCATTTCGTAGGCCAGGCGAAATGGCGCCGAGTGTTCTTAGAGAGAGAGAGAGAACAACTTTAGTAAATATGCCTGCATAGTCGGTTAGGCTCCCTCCACGCAGGGAGGACAAGCTTTTACCGCGACGCGGCCACTACGTCAGTCTCGTGCATTGTGCTCCTCGAGGTCGTGGTTCCTCGCTACTTCCGCGGATCCGAGAGGGCCGCCACCCCCTTCCTGGGGGTGCTGCCCCCTTCTCCTCGGTTTCGCGAGATCGCTGCCTCTCTAGAGCTGCCGAGAGCTGCTGGACGGCCTTTAGTTGTGCATCTTGGTCATAGGTCCTCGTTGCAGCCTCTAGCTGCGGCGGGATCGTCGTCTTCTCACTGGCTTCTCGTGGATTTATACTACAGTCCCAAAGGACGTGAGCCGCGGTGGCTCTCTCCTTAGCGCACAGTCTACACATGTCACTCGCGTACACGCTCGGACACACGTGCTTAGCTAGCACTGGGGTGAGCAGGGACCCCGTCTGTAATTGCCTGTATAACACTGCCTCCTGCCGGGTAAGCCCCGGGTGAGGTGGCGGCGAAGCGCGAAAAAAGTCTCGCAGCAGCACACGCGTTATACATTCCTCGTTTCGACAGTGGCGATGTGTTGTGTCGCTATACTGATTTAATGCTAAGGCATTACCGTCGACAGTCACCGTGGGATCTGTACTGCCGCACTGTTTAGATTGTTGAAACTTGCAAATTTTCAGAAGACCATCAAGTATTTCATAAATAAAATTCACCCCGAAAGAGAAATTAGGAAAGAATGTAACCTGTGCGATGGCATCAGTGACATCAGAGACATGCTGGCGGCCTGTCCCGCGACTCACGCCGACCCCGAAGAAAAATGGCTTTACTGGCACAAGATGATATCAATCTCTTCATATCAAGATCAACTACGGGCTGTCCAGAGGGTTCACAATGGCGCCATAAGGCTCGGCCTGACGGGGCCGACGTGGACGCGGCCCGCCTCGGTCTGAAAAGACCGGGCTTCAGGACTCTAAGAAAGTTTTGCGAATAAATGAATAAAGTTTACAGCTCTGCAATTGAGCGATCAAAACTGATATCACGATTCTGTAAATTGCATCTAAGAGTAAAATTTATGTATTTTACATGGCTCCTAATCTACCACTAATGTATGAGTAGAACTTATTGCAAAACCCATGTAAACATTCTAACAAGTTCACTTAAGCTATACATTATATCAAATTTGTCCGCATTGGATGTTCTGACGGATGCAGTTTGCAGAACTGTGATATCTGTTCGTTGTGCAGAGTTATAGGTTTGTAAACTTCGCGGTCTTATTTCTTCATATTTATCGGCATTGGGCAATTTTCGTATAATCATTCAGGCTCTAAACCAAAATGCTGCTTTCAAAAGTCACTATGATTTGTATTTCTCTCTCAAACCCAACAATCTCCATTAAAATTGGTCAGAGGATTATTTCAGAGAAGTATTTTCTGTGTTTTGCATGTATTTCAATAGGTTGCATCGGAGTTCGGCCCAAGCTAAAGCTCCGTCGCAGAGCTCAAGCCTGGCAAATCCGTGTGGAACAACAGTGTTTAATTCATAAAAGCGGTTATCTCTTGTGCACGACGACGTTGGAGCCATCATTGACGTAACGACGCTGCAGATAAGCCTCACGCGGAGCCTCGCTGTAACTCAAGCCGGAAAGTTGACGTTTCACAAAACTTGCGTTTAGCTTTTGCCGTAATTTCAAAGCTGAAAAATCCACGATAAAGATTTTCACCGGTTGCGGATGTCTTTATACATAATAACGTGATTCCATGCAAGAAAGGGCCAAAGTGAGATTTTCTATAAATCCGAGTTCTTGCAGAAGCAACAGTGATGCGTCCAACCATTTCGTTTTAAAGATACACCTCCAAATTTCACGTTCAGACTTCGCCTGACTGTTTACGTTGACTGAACGATGACTGCTTGCCACACCTCCGCGGCAACCGCAGCTTTCTTGCGGATGCGCGAAGACGAGCGCGATGGTGTTATTGGAAGGAACCGAGCGGACCGCGCCACTCGGAAAAGGGATTTGTATTTTTGTTTCTGCGTAATAGAATAAAGTTTCCTGGTATGTTCAAATTAAACTCCGACGTTATCATGTGTGTAAGTTGCGTTCAAGTCGTACTTTGCGATTTTTCTGGCGTATTTTACTTTCAGGAGCTCAGTTAGTTCAGTACCGCATCTGCGCCACGCGGATGGCTCGCGTGGTTGCGGTGCGGAATGATTTTTTTCGCCGAGCGACGTCCGACGCCGACACCGGATATTTTGCGGCACGGCGCCTTCAACGCTCTAGCGTTATTACCGCAGGTGCTGTGGACGCTGAGTATTGCGTAGAAGGAAGGAAAGTATAGTGACAAAGGTTTTCAAGTATATGACATAAACACGCATATTAGCCATGGAAGAAGAGCACGCGCCTTTGATTTGCGTTCAGCGTCGAACGCGACCGTTCGAATACGAACACTGGCTAAAGAACTGAAGGAAGCTAATAACCTTAAAAGCGAAGGAAAAGAATTGATTTTTCAAAAGAATTAAGGAAGACGCTTGAAGGCTTATACGTATTTGTTGTGGTTTGTAAAGCGCTTTTTTGTAATTCGTTGCGTAATTCCGTAGATAGCAGATCGAGCAACTTCACGGAGTTCACTAAGCGCGCTAAATCTTGGCGCTAGCTTTGCGTTGTGCCTTTATATAGCAGCTGTACACATTCACTATTAAATAACACCATTGCGCCGCTTCCAAGCGCGCAAATAAATAGAAGCACGCGTCGGTATGCGTCTGTTTCAGTCTATAGACGACATTTTAGAGGCAGCGTTGACTGACCGTGCGCAACTATATTTTGGTGTTGGCTCATTCCATGGCAAACGCACCATTAAAAATAAATAAATAGATATGCTTGACACTCTCCGCATTTTTTTTTTCGCAGAAAATTGCCGCTTAATACCACACTTAGAGAAATGCGCTTTCAAAATATTCCTGGCAAATAGTTGTCTTTTTTTGTGCTTGAGCGCCAATTGAATTTCGCATCAACAACCTCATATGCGACATCCATATCCATAACATGTGCAACAAAGCATTAAAAAAAAAACTTTGCTTTTTACGGAGAAAATCAAGTAGTCTCCTTCAACTGTCAACCTTCAAGCTTGTCGCACTCTTGTGCGCAATGTTCTAGAGTGTGCATCTATAGCAGGCGCCCTACGGCTAAAAAGTCAAGCGCACTTAGGTATCCCTATACGTGGTTGAATGCGGAACCATTGCGTCGTCTTTCCGATGAGGCCTCGGTCTTGTTCGCGCACTTGCGTGGACGACCAAAGGAGTCGGGTGGAGATACTGACTGAGACGCCCATCGGAGCGCGCGATGGCACCCGCCGAAATCAGCGGACCGACTGGCACCGCCGGGGCGCGCGGCGTTAATATTGCTACGGAACAGCCGCCACAGTGTGGCTGCACTGAGGAGAGAGATGACGACGTGGCCCCGCTTGATATGGCGTCGCCATCTTTCTCCTCAGTGCAGCCACACTGTGGCGGCTGTTCCGTAGCAATACAGACCGGCCAAATAGTTGCCGCTTTCTGGCCACTGACGCTAATGCAACCCCAATCTTTAACGGAAAAGGCTTGCGTCGAACGCTATGCGCGAAGGCGGGCTTTCTGTCTCTTTTTTTCTTGTCTAACCCCCGCACGGCCAGCGCCGCCGCTGCCGCGGATGGATGGATGCAGTGAGAGTCCCCTTTGAAACGGGGCGGTGGGTTGCGCCACCTAGCTGTTATTATATGGCCTAATTTCTCACCTACGGTAAAAAAAGAGAAGGAAAAGAACAATGTAGTGCCCTTCCACCCTGTCAAAAAGGAAGACCAGCGAAGCTGTGTATGTGGGCCCCTTAATGAAGAGCTGCACCTCCGTCGCGGGTCGGCCCGCTATTGCACCATCCTTCGGGATTGGCGCGCGTATGGGCAGTGCTTAATGCCTGCTTCACCTCCGCCGTGAGTCGGCCTAGTATTGCACTTTCTTTGGTATCGGCCCACGTATGGGGAGTTCTTAACGCATGCGCCATCTCCGCCGCGGGTCGGCCCGGAATTGCACTACTTTCGGGATCAGCCGACTTATGCTGAGTTTTGTGCCCACACACGGACACAATCCTAGGGGAGCTAGCCCATAACAGCTTCGCTGCAAAATTTGTTACGTCTTTGAGTTTCTTAATTGATTAATTAGTTAATAATTAGCAATGGCACGAGCGCCTTCGCGTGGTAGCTCCGAATGGGGCCTGTTGGCGTTTTGGCCATAGTGCAGGAGGCTGCAATCAAATGGACGCTGTCGCGCCTGTGGTGACGATCATTCCCCCAATGAATGCACAGCTGAAACCGAGACGTGCTGCCTATGTGGAGGAAACCATGCGGCTGACTATGGAAGCTGCTCGGCTAGAGCTAACGAAATGCAGTTACTAGAGATAATTGACAGGCGACGATGTTCGCGGCGAGAAGCTATTGCAGTCGTCAAGGAAAGAGCCTTTGGATACGCTGGCGTCACTGCGAGGCAATCTACTTTCCACGAAGACAACTTGCCTAAACTTATTGAATCAGCAGTAGAAAAAGCAATGACAAAGGCTATGCAACATATTGTCACAAGTGTTACCGAATGTATTTCACAAGTGTTTACTGCGCAGATGACACAGCTGTTGCAAACAGCTGCCACACCAATCACCAAATCGATTGTTTGTGCTGCAGAACAGGTAGCCCCTTCAGTCCTAGCGCCGAGTACCACATCGGACCCAACATTTGTAGGATCCGATCCTTGTTCTTCGCATCAGTCAGACTCGCAGGTCGACATGGAAACGGGTCATGATGTCAGGCCGCAAAAGCGAACTGGGTCTCCAGTAACTACTTCTTGTCCTTATACCAAAAACAAAAAGGGTAATCCTATTTCTAGTTCTGGCATACAAGAAAGTTTATCGCGACGGTAGTCGCTGAATATCAATTAGATCATCACCACAGCTTTTTTAAAAGTGCTACAGTGGAACTGTCGTTCCTTGTTCTCTGCTTCAACAGACTTAAATTACTTAACAACTGAACTTAATCCTGACGTCATAATCTTACAAGAAACCTGGCTTACTCCTGAGAAAAATTTTCATTTTAAAGATTTTCGATCTTTTCGTTTAGATCACCTTTCACTAGGAGGTGGTTTAATGATGTTGTTATCATCTAAATTCTGTCATAAGGCGAAAATAGCTTTCAGGTTAAAATGTAACCAGGAAGGTGCTGTTGAATGAGTAATAATTAATTTAAAAGTAATAAAAATAGAATTTAGCAGGACATTCGTTTAGATTCTGTAAGGAATGTTTGGACAGCGAAGCATGCATCCCTGTGGCTGAATCCCAAGGTGGACGCCCCGAACGAAAGAATTGCAGGTTCTGTCAAGTCCAGGCCAATTCTTCGAAAAGGTATCTCCAACAATCTTTTTCTTAAGGCAGCAAAGCGGCGACAAGATAGAAGAAAGTGCTGTATCGTCTCCTCCTCCTCACAGAAAGAACAAAGGGGAGAGGGAACCAAACCCGACCTGTGTAAATAGAAATTTAGGGAGGGAATGCGGCAGCGTAATTTGGTGAGGCAGACCTCAAGCATCTTTGTGTAACAAGATTCGCTGTGCCAGGGAAATGCCAGGTGTTTATACTCTGGAGAAGCTGTCAAATGTGGGTTTGATAAGGCTGATCTAATTGATCTCATCCGAAATCTTGCCGCCGTGATCTGTGCTGTCACTGGTAGAATAGGAAGAACAGGGCCCGCTAGTGATGCATGTGCCAGTGAATCGGCAGTTTCATTAAAAAACAAACCTTTATGACCAGACACCCAAATCAAATGAATACATTGCACATGGGCAGGAACTAGTAAGTGGAAGAGTTTTAGCATGGGTGACTCATTAGTAGCGGTAAGGCAAGAGCATACAGAAAGGGAGTCAGTAAGAATAGCAGCCGTTGTAATCATTCGGTCTAATTTACGTAAAGTTAGGATTACTGCTAACAACTCGGCCAGAAAAATAGGCACAAAATCAGGCAATCTTAAAGAAGAAGACCAGTCGAGCGCAGGACAAAATATTCCAATGCCAGCTTTTTCCTCGCACTGTGAGGCATCTGTTGCAATGATAATGTTTGTTTCTAGGGTGCTTAGGTGGTCTTGCAACATGGCGTTTAAGATGCCGTAAGGGAGTAGTTTCGCGTGGTTCGGGAAAATGTCGTCGAACCTGATCTCTGGGTAATTTGAATGCGTATTATTAGGAAGCACATCACGAATTTGCACATTTAGTGGTTCAAGTAATGTTTGCACAAATATAATCTGTGGTCTATGAAACCGGGGCCAATGAACAGGAAAAAATAATTCTGGATCGGAGATGAAAATAATTTGAGAACGGTTTAATGGTGTCTGAACGGTCAGAAGGTGAAATCGGCATAATATGGGAGGGATTCTTGCTTCCATGTATAATACGGCATTTGCAACGTATTTTGGAAGGCCTAAGCACAGACGTAGGGCCTCTCGTTCTAACAAAACTAGCGGCCGAAGCTTGTATGATGGAACACCTGAAAATAAAACACATCCAAATTCTAACACCGGACGAACGTACATTTTATATACCATCAAGAGGGATTTTCTGCGCATACCTGTTCTTCGATTGCTTAACTTGCGCAAAATTCCCATTGTACGAGCTCCTTTTGTCGCAATATATTCAATATGTGGCCGCCAGTTAAGATTACCATTGTAAATAACTCCAAGGTACTTTAATGACTCTACTTGTGGGATGTCTCCGAGATGGTAGTTCAGCGATATGTATACTGGGTCTTTAACAGGAAAAACAAGTATAGCACACTTATTAGCATTCAGGTTTAAGTGTAAGCTATCCAGCCAGTGTTCCAGTTCCCTTAGATACGACTGCAAAGTTTCGTAAAGAGAGTATATGTCACTAGCCATACCAAAAAAGGCAATGTCATCAGCATAAACGTACGTACTGACTCCTGGGTGAACGGGGATTCTGCTCAGTAAAATATTAAATAATACTGGTGAGAGTACCAATCCCTGAGGCGCACCTCTTGTTTGCTTATGTTTTCTAGAATAGCCGCTTCGAAAACAGTAGAATTCCCTGTCTTTTAAAATTAATATAGCCTGGAAAACAATGGCTCTGTAACCGATTTGTTAAAATTGTGTGTTCAATGCTGTCATAGGCTTTACATATATCTAAGGCAACTAAAGCCGCGTATTGCTTTTTCTGTCTGGCGATGTTAATTCGACTTTCAAGGTCTACATGCGCGTGCCATATTGAATAGCCAGATCGAAATCCAATTTGGCAAGGACTCAACAATGAATTTTCGGCAATAAACTCTATTATGTGTCCAAGAAGCACTCTTTTAATAAGTTTCACTATGTTTGATGTCAACGCAATTGGTCTGATGTGTTCGGTAGTGTACCCTGCCCCTTGCTTTTTAAGTAACGGAATAATTTTGGCGATCTTCCATTCTTGTGGGATCCATGCATTGCTAACAGAGTAGTTTACCAAGTTCAGAAGCTCACGTGGAGCTTCTTGAAAGAAAATCTTTAACATTGCATTTGTTATTCCGTCCGGGCCAGGCGCTGTAGTTGGCAACCGTAACATAACTTGTGCTACTTCCGAATAGGATATCTCTTTGTAGAGCGATAATGCAGGGGTAAAAACAGAAGCTTGAAGGCGCGTCGCGAACCGGCTCTCCAATCCTTTAGCCAATAGCTGTAAGGACTCCTGCATTTCCTGTGAGGTATAGACGATTGAGTCTACATTAACGCTTATTGGGAGTCTGTTTCTAGACCGAAGGTAATTAAATAAAGCACGTTTGTTTTTGGATTGAGATAGATAATCGAAATGGTTTTTATCGTACTCATCTTTTGCGTGTTTAATAGCACGTTTGAAGGTTGCCGAAATAAATTGATAATCTTTCCAATTTTGTGGGCTCTGATTATGTAGAAGTTTTTTCCAAGCAGCTTTCCTTCTTCGATAAACTCGTGTGCATGCACTGTTCCACCAAGGACTAGATGGGGAACGCTTAGCGGTCTGAATTACAATTCAGACTTTTGTCGAGACATCTGTAACGCTGAACAAATATTCAAGCCAATTTCTTCGTTATTACTGTTAGGTAATGATGCAATGGTGGAGCGCAAGCAGTCTTTAAATTTTTTGCAATTCACAAATATTCTGCCGTGTCGATCAACTGATGTTAAAGGGCATGCAATTTCAAAGTATACCGGAAGATGATCACTGTTTGTACCGAAATCAATCGTAGTCCAAGATGTCACGGCGATGCTTGTGCTAGAAAACGTCAAATCTAACACTGAGCGAGATTGCCCACGGATAAAAGTAGGTCGTCTGACATTAAGGCATGAAAGATTTTTATCTATGGTCCAGTCCCATAGACGTGTCCCACATGCATCCGTTTTGTAACCTTAGATAGAGACACGTGATGCGAGTTGAAGTCACCAGTAAGGACGACTTCATTTTTGCAGCTGGCAAGCGCACTATCCAATTGGTATGTACTGTGTACGCCCGTAGGGAAATAAGCATATATAATAGAAAACGAACGGTAGCCTGGGATGCTAAGGTGCACAGCCAAAATTTCACATTCTGGAGACATTAACCGGTAATTCAACCCTATTCAATGCTATTCCCATAGATATTAGGAAATTTATGCTCTATATTATTTTGGTATAATCCACCCATTTCTTGGCCAATCCCCCACCGTGGGTAGGAGCCACACGTGCCACAGGCTACAACTACAACAAGCCAGCTGTGAAAGAAGAAGACAACACTGGAGCTAATCCTGATGATAGTTTTGTGTCTACACATGGACACGATCCCAAAATAACTAGTCCTTAACTACTTCGCTGTAAAACCCACGAAGAATTCTCATCATCAAACTTTCTGTGCCATTGGGAACTTTGTTTTTGTACGCCTCCGTTGTTTGTCGCTTGCCTACTTCTACCAATTTTCCAATAGCCCATTACTACTCTTCGCGAAAATGTTTACTTTCGCCCTACTATCCCTGAACTCAAGTGCTTCAAGGAAGCCAGAGGTGCCTAAATCGATCGCTGGGCTAGATGTTCACATTCTAACAAAACAAGCTCCATCGTTTCCCAAGCTGAACAGCAACAAGCATATGCTTCTTCTTCCTTGTATCTCGCTTTATAAGTACGTGTTATAAGGCATCCTCATCTCGCTTCGAAAGGTAATGAGCTTCTCTTCGAGTTATGAATTGTTTCTTTCCGGATTTCGTTTTTCCTCTCAAATAGTAACTCATTGCAAATTTCTTTTCCATTGCCGAAACCCATTAGATTATCTCAGCCTCTCTGACTTTCTGTTTGATGTTCTTTGTTGCCATGTTGCTCACCATACCGGTCGCATACTTACTGGTAAGCTTCCTGCAGTTATTTTCCTCCAGTGTGAATCAATGCTTTTCTGTAGAAATATCTGGACACTCTTCCAGTCAATTTACTTTCTTCCATATTCCTCGGTCGTTCTTCATAATCAATTTTACTCTGAACTTAATTCCCTCACTTCAAAGCTTGTCCAGCCCATATTACCCTGCACAGCTTCATTTGTAGTTAGTTAATTTGAGTTTAATGGCGCAAAAGCAACTAAGGCCATTCTGCGCCAGTCACAGGGCAGTAAAAGATCTAATGTTAAGGCGGATATAGCTGCGTTACCTTAAGGTTGATGTAAATACCCAGTTTCATCTAAAAAGTCGAACAAGTTAGTGAATGGCACTAGCGGCCCATCGCCTAATATTAAGGCAGGGTGTAAAGGTATATGCCAGTGATACAAATTGTTGAAATGTTTTCGCCTGTGTTTCCGTACGTGGACATGACATAATGACGTGGTTTACTGTAAGCGAGCCATGACATTTCTCGAATGTGTGTGGGTTTTCTTATCGAAATAGAAATTTGCGTGTTAGATATGTGCGCCCAATTCGAAGTCGACATAACATCACCTCGTAGAACCATTCTTGGTGACTGCATGATTTCCACTCGCCAAGAAGGGGTTTAGTCGTACGTAACTTGTTATTTGTACACGAGTTCCATTTTTGTTGCCATTTTGATGCTATAGGGCCTTACGAATCACTCGGATACTGTATTTGTATGGAATTAAGTGTTATGTGAGTTATGCTTTTCTGCTCTGCCATGGATGCGCTTATATCTGCTGATTCATTCCCTGGTATCCCAACATGGATTGGGATCCAGCAGAATCGTATGGTTCTTCCGTACTTCTTATTAAAGACCATGTTTAAGATATCACTAAGCAGAGGTTCAGACGCGGGGTTTAAGTTTAGAGCTCTCGGGGCACTTAATGAATCGGTACGAATAAGAGCATTTTCTGCTTGTCAGTAGTGATTTTCTTAACTGCCATCCACATTGCATAAACTTCAGCGGTAAAGACTGAAGAAAAATTATTTATCCGAATACTAGTTTCCCAATTTTTCATTATGATTCCGACACCTACGTATTCTTGTGTTTTAGAGCCGTCAGTGTAAAATTAAGTGTAGTTCTTATATTTTTCTTGAACAGCTCGCAACTCTTGTATTATGTGTTCTTGTGGAATGTATTTTTTCTTTAGATGTGTTAATGTCCAGTCATATAGCTGCGTAAAATTGCACCACGGGGGCAATCTTGGTGGCCTTTCAGCAACCTGTAGTAGTTCATGAGGAACACTATAAGTTTGACAGTATTTTTGTCGTAAGCTAAGTGGCCGCGTAATTTGCACTGTGTTACGATGTTGTAGCATATATGTTGTGGTGATTACCGAATTCTCAGTACATAGCAAAGTGTAAGTAGTGCTCTGCAGTGCTGTAAGGAAGGCTCATTGCAGTCAATGTATAAACTTTGGACTGGCGATGTTCTGTAGGCACCGCTCGCCAGTCGTAGACCGAGATTATGAACTAGATCAAGTCGCTTAATCTACATTAAGCGACTTGATCTGCCTAGCTGCACCATAAACTACACTACCGTAGTCGAAGATGCTACACAAGGGACCGGTATATACGTACTAGACATGTTCGGTCAGATCCCCAGTGATTGTGCGATAGAACCTTGAAAATATTTAGTGCTTTATTTGCTTTAATTTTAGTCGTATTAATGTGGGCCAGGAACTTCAGTTTTGTGTCAAAAGTTACGCCTAAAAATTTCTAGTCTTCTTTGACCGGCAGCGTTGTGCCATCCAATGTGAGAACTGAACTGCAGTGTAACGTTCGCTTCTGGGAAAATAGAACTGTAACAGTTTTGTGTGTTGAAAACCGGAAACCATTTTTGTCGGCCCATTGTGTAAGATTATTTACCGTTATTTGTAGTTGTCGTTCACAGGTGGGTAAGTTTGAGGCGCGGCAAGCCACTTGCAAATCATCGACATATGTTGAGTGCATAATACATGATGGTATGATCTTATTAACAGAGTTCATTTTGACTATGAGAAATGTCGTGTTCAGAATGCAACCTTGTGGAACGCCATTTTCTTGTGTAAATCTGCGTCAGAGTCTTGTGCCTAGACGTACTTGAAATGTTCTATTTGACATGAAATCACATACGCAATTTAGCATTCTGCCGCGAATTCCCAGGCCAGCCAGGTCTCTCAATATTCCATATCGCCACGTGATATCATACGACTTTTCTAAATCAAAGAGAACCACGAGACAGTGTTGTTTGTGTAGAAACGCGTCACGTATTTCATGCTTCATGCCTTGAAGAAGACAAGTCCACTTGTCGAAACGTTGGCTCCTGCATTCACCTTGTTCACGTTTTGCTCATCATCTTGAATTTCCATCTCCCGCATTCCCCGTCTTTTCTCTGTATTTCATGTTTTAGTCGCACGGGATGGTCAGTGATGGAGCAGCCCTTTTTGTATCCGCTTTGCTGCTTGTCTATTAGGCTTCTTGTTTCAAGGATGAATGTGAGTCTTATGTTTATAATGCTCTCATAGCATTTGGCTAGACAACTTGTTAGTGCAATGGGTCTATAGCTGCTAGGGGATGTTGCGGGTTTACCAGATTTTAGAAAAGGCACTACTACAGAGTTTTTCCAATCTGTAGGCATTACTCCAGACTCCCATATCTTGTTGAAAAATTTAGGAAGTGTCTCTACCGATGCTTGAGATAGGTGTGCCAGCATTGTATTGTGGACATGGTCAAGACCTGTTGCCGTTTTTTTACCGGCAGAAAAAAAAACCTGTTCAATTCTTGAATTGTGAGGTGGTTATAAATTTCATTTGAAGCCCCAGTGGAGGGCTGTCGCTGTTTCTCCGCCAAGACTTTATATTTTAAGAATGTATGTGAGTAGTTCGCTGAGCTGGATACGCTGTAAAAGTGCTTGCCTAATAAGTTTGCCTGGTCTTGTAGTGTTGTTTGTGTGCCTTGGCATGTAAGTAGTGTTATTGTGTATGATGGGTACTCTCCTTTAAATTTCCTCACCTGGTCCCACATTCCTTTTAACGTGACTGTACTATTGATTGGCGATATGTATTTTTGCCATGATGATTTTCCTGCCTTTCTTCAAATAAATCGTACTTTGGCTTTGGCCTGTTAGAAATTTAGAAGGTCGCTATAGGTGGTGTACCTCCGTAGAATTCGCCAAGCCTTATTTTCGCTTCAGTACACCCGTTTGTCCAGCAGGGATTTAGCTTCTTGAGCACAATACTGGATGAGTGGGGTATTGCCTTTTCTGGCGCTAAGATTATAACCTCAGTGATTGTTTTGTTAAGTTCGTTCTGGCGGAAAGACAACTTCCAGCTTCGCATTTTCTATAAAAACCGGCCAGTCAACGAGCCGTAATTTCCACCGGCGTGGCCTAGTTACTGAGGTTTGTTGTGATGATAGGAGTTTGATGACTGCGGGTAAGTGATCGCTACCATATGACGTGTGGAAA
The DNA here is from genome assembly GCF_050947875.1 of Dermacentor variabilis. Taxonomy (NCBI): domain Eukaryota; kingdom Metazoa; phylum Arthropoda; class Arachnida; order Ixodida; family Ixodidae; genus Dermacentor; species Dermacentor variabilis. The sequence continues at coordinate 76,742,342 of NC_134576.1, read as the reverse complement.
GCTCCCATTGAAGATCACTGAAAAGAAATGGTGAGCAAGAAGCCAAATCTAAACAACTAAAAGTGCGGGAAGTCGGTGAAAAGTAGGTCGGTGCACTTGAGTTTAAAAGGCCGGTGTCATTTGACAGAATAAAATCTTCAGCGAGTTGCCCTCCTTGGTCAATTTTGACACTGCCCCAAAGAGTAGAATTAGCATTAAAATCTCCTATTAAAAATGGCTCCGGTAACAGATCTGTTAAATTTTCTTTAGTAGTAGAATGGGTGTGGGTTGGAATATACAGTGAACAAATGGTGATGGTTTTGTGAGACAGAATAGTGACGGCTACAGCCTCGAAAGGTGTATTCAATTGGGCATTTCGTGTAGGAGTGCACCTTGCACGACTTTAGCGACTCCTCCTGACAAGCGCGGCTGGAACATTGACGGTATCTTCGGACAACGGTAAAGCCTTCAAGGAATTGACTGTGTTTAGTGCCTAATTTTGTTTTCTTTAGGCAAAATGCGACTGGCGAAAACTTATTTCTTATATCTTTAATGTCGCCTAAATTGTGAATCAGTCCTCTACAATTCCAGTGTATGATAAAAGCCATAGTGGCGGAATTGAGAATGTTAATTATGTGTATGTACTCAACAATTGTAGGTGACATGTGTTAAAGGTATTGTACTATTGGAAGAACGGTAACCTTTCAGGTTACCAGTTCCTTTCTTTTACTAAGAAAGTTACTAAGTTACTAAGAGCTTATCTTTCTTAGTGCGCTCCAGAGAGCGCTGATCTTTTGGCGTCGATGACGCCAGAGTTTTTGCGTCGACCTCCATAGCATTCTCCGAGGCGCTGGGCGGTCGAGAACCAGGCGCTGAGACGCACGTCCCAGGCCTTGGAGTTCGGTTTAGCCTAGGGCCCTGTGAAACCGGGGTCTGCAGGCTCGTCTTCGATGATGGTGGAGCAGTACTGGCTGCTACCATGAAGGGGGCGGATAGAGTTACTACTGGGCCACTGAATGTGGTCCCTGTAGACCCCTGAGACCACTGTGTCACTGCCCCCTGCCGCGAAGCACTGGCGTAGGTTGTTTGAGGTAAGTATTTCCGCGTACGTTGGTTCCACCGTCATAGTGGTATCCTTGGGTAAGTGTGATACCTTCTTTCTTGTTTCATAAAAGGAGATATTCGCTTTCACCGTAAGTGCAATTATCTCTTTTTCTTTCTTCCAGCAAGGGCAAGATCGCGAATGCGCTGGATGATCACCTTTGCAGTTTGTAACTGTGGAGGAGCATTGCAGTTGTCCGACTGATGATCATTGGCACTACACTTTGCACATGTCGATTTACCTCTTCATGATTGCGGTGCATGTCCGAACCTGTGGCACTTGAAACACCGCCTCGGGTTTGGGATATACGTTCTCACGTTGATCTTCACGTACCTTGTATCAAGTGTACTTTGTACAATACTAGTACCAAAGGTAAGTATAACGCGCTTGGTTGGGATTTGTTCATCATTTTTTCGGAGAGTTATTCTTTAAACCTTGATTACATCTTGTTCTTGGAAAGCTCCCAGGAGTTCTTCATCGATAAGGTTCAAGAAATCTGATGTCACGCCCCTGCTTGTGTTTAGAGAACGATGTGCTGAGATTGTGACTTTCATGTCACCGGCACTGGTGAGATCAGGGAGCTTTTCTACTTGGCCTTTGGTTTTGAGTTCAAGGAGGAGGTCCCCGCTTGACATATTTGAAGCCTTGTATTGCTTTCCAATTTTTTTTCTACGAGGCATTTCGCCACTAGGAATGGAGATAGTTTTCTCATTGGTATGGATCCTTCACTGCATCACATGGTAGCGTGGGAATGTTTCTACGTTGCTTCTTAAGGTGAAATCAAAAATAGCTTTGGTGCGCCCTCTTTTGTAAGGAATATTTGAAAGGGATGAGGAGGAATGCATTTGACATGACATCTTTAGAATAATCAGCGGCGATGGTAGCCACCCACCACCGAGCCCAACAAGGGGACGCTACGAGGTTAGGAACATACCTGTAGACGTCAGCTATACAACGCCGCTATAACATAATATATGTACCCAAGGCTGGGTAGATACACACGGTTAACCCTTGCTGCCTGGAAAATGAGAAGTAAAATGAAGTGAGTAGGTTGGAGAGGGGACAGGAAGAGGCTACTACCAATTTTCCCCGGGTGGGTCAGTCCGGGGGTGCCGTCTGCGTGAAGCGGAGGCGAAAGAGGTGTGTTGCCGCCACCGAGGAACCGTAAAGGTCCAAACACCCGGCATTGGCTCAACACTGAAGATCCCCTCTTCCCCGGACACGCCTAAGCCGCGCCCGGTTAGATGCGGGAGGGTCCAACCCTCGTGAGCTCGGATGCGTGGTGTCGCAACACACCAAACGCCTGCTGACGCAGACACCCCTGCGGGGACAGCTTCAGCTGTAGTCTTCCCGTGAGCACCCAATGCGAGGCGTCCCACTGACCTTTGGTTATCATCGAGTCCTGATTGTACCCCTAATTGAAACAAACAACCGTAATTTCAAATGTAAGTCCTGGAACGATTACACCTTTCCAAATATCGCGTAGCAACTCATTTAGACGGCAAGCTGGGCGAGTTGGTGATTGAACATGTTCCTATGGGTGGGCAGCGCAACCCGGACGAAGGACAAGAGGAAGTACACAACACGAGCGCTCATATAGCGCTCAACATATAGCGCTCTGTGTTTCATACTGGCCGCATTTCTCTTTCCCTTTACGCTTGCTTTTTCCTAGGTTTCCATATATCTGTCGCCTTCGTTTATCCATGTACCAAGGTATTTATATTCTTTTACCCGAGGTATTACTTGACCCTGTAGTGACACTGCCTGTTCAATGTTTTCATCGCATACCATAACACCTGATTTGTTAACACAAAATTTCAGACCTAAATTCTCGCTTTCCTTTTCTCGGACATTAGCCAGACGTTGCAGATTACTTTGCTTGTTATTAAAACAAACCTGCTAGCTGCTGCTCTACAACTGTACCCACCTGTTTTTATGAGAGATTACACGCGATATTACTTCCTTCTAGCGCCCTTTCAGTCCTCACCATGTACATCATAAACAGCAGTGGGGATAAAAGTCACCCCTGCCTCAGTCTCTTGTTGATATCAGCCGTCTGCTTGCTCCTCATCCCTATCCATTCAACACAAACGGCATTTTCTAGGTAAATCGCTCTCAAAATTTGTATACAATCGTCACCTAAGCCTTCCCCTTTCAGAATATCCCACAAAATGTTGCAATCTACGTTGATACGCTCCTGTAATGCCTAAAAAAGTCATATATAACGGTCTACTTTCTACTTTGGATATTTCAATACACTGAGTAAGAACAAATAAGTTATCATCCAGACGCCAACCGATTCTGAAGCCATTCCGAAGATCTCCCAATGTGTCGTCATTCTCTGCCCATGAATGCAGCTTTAATTTATTCGCCAGCATTGCTAACCTGCATATTCTATATGAGTGAATCCTAACTTTTTCACCCTTACCATTATAAATTTATTTCATTCTGCTCTGTCGACAACTGTCCGGTATTCGTCTGTCTTTTAAGGTTTTTCTTCCGTATCTTTCACCAGAGCTTTCTTACTTTTCGGTCCTAGTTCATTGATCAGCCTAACAGGAACCTCGTCTAGCCCTGTCGCTGTGCGCTTCGGAATTTTCTCTTCGGCTTTCTTCCGTCTGAATCTTGTCGGCACCAGCTCCTTTTCCATCAGGTTCTCTTTCTTTCATGCTCTTTTCTTCCTCAAATACAACCTCCTCATTGCCTTGGAAAGATTCGGCTGTTATTTTCCAGATGTAATTTAATGCCGCGTCCCCTTCCAATTTGTTTCCATCTTCGTCTATGATATGTTTTTGTATTGTGCCAGGCTTACTGCCTAATAAGTTTATGTGGTTACAAAATATTCTAGGCATGGCTTTCATTTTCTCAGGAATTTCTCTCAGCCAACGTTGCCTTTGACTTTTTGTCTTTGCTCGAACCAGTATTTGAAACATTGATTTTTTCTCCCCGTACATTTCCCATTTTCTGGCTACTTCATCCTGCGGCAATTGCGCTTTTTTTTTTTTGCCTGCCTGTGCTCTCGTGATGCTTTCCGACACCCTCGAGTCGGTTCAGTATCGCGCGAGGCAATTTATTCTAACTATTCGTACAATTCAAGCATCTCAGCAACAAAAGCCGAAATAAGCTTACCCGCTCTAGCCTCACGCCGCAGGACAGCACGTTTTAATCCTTTCGCAAATTTTCCTTTGAATTTTCACAACCCGTACATAAATAGAGCACATCGCATTGCCCGCACGAGTCACTCTCACATAGTATAACCCCCCCCCAAGCCCATACCGTTACTTTTCAGCAACCATTTTTTTCTGCGTCCAGCACGAGACTGCAACGGCCTGCCCACCGAAGTTGCCACTATCATCGACCCACGTGCATTCAAGCGGCTCGTCGAAAACATCCCATTGTAACTTGTAGTATCTTTGTTTGCCATTAATCACTCTCTCCCTCACGTAATATCTCAACAAGAGACCTTCGAGGAAATAACTAAATGAAAGGTGTATTCAAAAGTAGGGCAACAGGGGAAACTCAATCCGAACTAGTCAGAGATAGGTCTGATAGATATTATTTGCTCTTTTTTAGTCAGTTAAGTGCGATTTGTTTATTTGTTGTTCGTTTCTGCTTTTTCCTTCGCCATCTCTTGCATTATTTTCCTCTTCATGTCATCTCAAACCTCTCAAGTGAAGTAGGATCGAAGTCCAACATATAGCAGGGCTAGCATATTCAGTTTCCCTTGAAGTCTTCCTCTCTCACGAAAGTTGACTCTTTCATCAATGCCGAGGCGCCCATTTTTTCACAAAAATGCCCCGATGGTCGTTGCGATCGTCCGTTGGCAGCCTGATGCTGACAACCTTTGCGCGGCCTTCAACAGGTATGTGTTTGCTCCCGCATGTGGCTCTACCACGAAGCACTAAGGCGCTGAGGGAAAAACAACGCTAGACTTCACGAGAAAGAGCAGCCAAACTCGTTGAACAGGAAGCCATCCAGTAAAATACTTCTCGCCTACACGACGGCTAGCCGATGACCAGATATTGCAGATACAGGTGTATTACAGATACGCATGTAAGCCAAAATGCGTCTTCTCAACCTGTAGAGAACGTTCTCGCGATATACGCAAGGTATTTCGAGACGTCTCGAACCCTCCTCTCCACCCCTCACAAGATGACATATTGCTCTGTGACTTTTGGTACGTTAATCTTTCAAGGTCAGTAGGCTACCCCTTCAAGGCTAAGTGCCGTTAGGTGTCGTGCTAAGATGACCGCTTGTCATTTCCTCGAAAACCTGAAACGATTTCTGAGATATTTGGTAGGCAACTCGAGCGTGACGAGTTGTCGTTATCAACATGCTCACCAGTGAACTAGGCAAAACATTGGCGGGGTTTATTGAAAATCCTTGATAACCACCTTCAGCATACTCAGATAACGGGAGAAAAGAAACTTTTCAGAATAGGAATAAGTTACAGTACATGTTCATGTTTAACTATGTCCGAGATCATTCCATGCTGATCAGAAAGTTCCACATCGTTGGCGATGTGATCAACATGCTTTTGAAAAGGTACATCACACAATGAACACAAAAGCACCCATATTAAGATCATATGCCTTTGTGTTGCTGACAAATAGGACATATTTTTATATTAAACGCATCATGGGTGTATTAAAACAAGACCGTAATGAGTACTGTCATCTGAACATGTCGATTCAAAGACAATGCTCCGAATATTGTGAGCTGTGTGAGGATGGTCGCTGCATCAATGGACAAACAAAAGCGAACTGGCACGACAGGACAAGTAAACGGAAGCTGCACATAACACGCGGATTGAATACTTTATAACCGTTGACGGACAAAACGTAAGAGGTCTGCTAACCACTTAGTTCAGGCGCATTGATCAGCACGACAGTTGTCATGGTAGCTTACTGCAATGAAAAGAACAGCGTCTTGTAATGAAACAGCCCAGGGAATTTCTTAGCAGCAATAAAAAAGAAATAGTGCGGACAAGACTTACGTGACCGGAAGAAAATTATTATTATTATTATTATTATTATTATTATTATTATTATTATTAGTGTTATTATTATTGTTATTGTTATTATTGTTATTATTATTGTTATTGTTATTCTTGTTCTTGTTGTTGTTGTTGGTGTCGTCGTCGTCATCATCATCATCATCATCATCATTGCAACTCCAGCTCAAGTAGAATACTCCTTGCCTTTCTCCTTAGGAGTTGAGTCTGCATCCCTGCAACACAGTGTGCAAACATAGAACCACGTTCCTTGCCATAAAAAAATTTAAGTACTTGTGCTACAAAAAAACATTGAGAAAAGACAGACAGACAGACAGGAAAACAGACAAACCCATAAACGATCTCTCTCTTCGAATCTATATTTCTAATTGCTGTCTCTCATGTTTTAATAAGAGGGCGGGACCGCCGATTGCACCACCGACGTTTCGAAACTATTGCTTCTCTTCCTTTCTTTTTTTTTCGAAAGTATATCTCTTATTGGGGTTCTCTTTTCTTTACTTCGGGGCACAACAGACTCGCCGCGTGAATTTTCCTGCACCGAGGCCTTGTCTTTGCAGCTCAGATGTTTGATAATATATGCTGCTTCCGCGCCTAGAATGGCTCAGGTACATTCGATTTCATTAGGTGACGACGACGGCTGCCGCAGCGGTTGCGCTTGCGAGGAGAGCGAAACTTGGCAAACGGAAACCGGGACAAACCCACGTGCCGCTTTCTTTGTCTCGCGCCTCACTCTGAGCCACGGTGATCGCACGTGGGACTCGCACACGCAGCGATGGAAGTTCGGAGTCTCGGTTTTGCATAATGAGCGAAAACAATTATATTTGGCGTGGGAGCGGTTTATGGCTCGTCGCCAGAGGCGTTCGTATAGCAACGGCAGTTCCTTAATTTTGTGCCAGTTTCGAAACATGCCGTATCACAATTAGACTATCCCTCTTTGAAAAGGTGTGCTTTCTTTTCTTTAGGGGGGGGGCGCTTATCAAGCGTCGAATACGGGAGGCAGACGACAAAACGTATTGAAATCTTGCATCAACGACTGGCGGACGGGCTAGTTTAGCTCTCCGCCAACAGGCGGCGCACCAAGACGTGTTACTCTCTAAGCTCAGAAGGCTTACTACTTTCTAGTGTTCCTCTACAGTAACTCTATGACTATCTAGATTGTAGATTCACATGTGCAACGCTTGCTGACACATAGCTCCAGTGAAGTATTGGTATAATTTCTATGGCTACTGTATTATTTATTTATTTATTTATTTACAGATGCTGCTATCTCAATACATGAGACATAGCAGGAGTGGATACACCAGAGATTAGATCAAAACAACAAACAATGAATTTGAAATGTAATTGCAAAATGTGGTTAGAAAATTCTTTCAAAAACTCTTCATTAGGTTTTTCCCGCAAGGAACCAGCTAGGTTGTTCCGGCCAGAGTTCTCCGCCAGTATTGGCAAGAACCTCTTATGCTAGAACTGTTCGTAAGAAAAGAATCTGGCCAATTCTGATGCTGCCCAGGTAGCACACAGTCTTGAAAACGTCGTATAAAGGGATTCAACGTCTGAAACAGATTTTTGACCAAAATCGACGCATCAAAGACGTTCCAAACAAGATAGCTTAAAAACGAGGGGTGAATACGTTTTGATAACGTTGGAAGCCAGACAGCTTAAAAACGAGGGGTGAATACGTTTTGCAAACGACTCAAAACGCCACCGCCACGCCACGGCGCGTCAGCCTCTTTAGCGGCTTCTACAATATTCAACAACCCATCAACGCGATCCAACCTTGCGCAAGGTGGCGATACCGTCGTCAAATCATGTGACCAAGGTGGCCACGTGATTCCTGATGCCGGGCAGCCAGGCGAGCCGGGGCATAGTCGCGTCGTCACGGCGTCGTCACGTCACCGCACTCGCATTGCGCTGTGGTGTGTTTGCGGCTGTTCTGAACGTGCTGCCGCTGCCCTTTGCTATGTAAGTGTTGCAGTGTTTTGCTGTCAAGAAAACGATATTCTGTGATCATTTTGGGTTGTGCGATATGTTTGTGTGGTTTTAATTTGGAAATCAGTAGTGTTTTCAATTGTTCTGTGATCAAGGCGGCCACGTTATTCGTGAAGCTGGGCATAGATATATACGTTATCGCACTCGCATGGCACTATGGTCTGTTTGCGACTGTTCTGAATGTGCTGCCGCTGCCCTTTGTCATGTAAGTGTTGCAGTGCTTTGCTGTCAAGAAAACGACATTCTGTGATTAGTTTGGGTTGTGCGATCTGTTTGAGCCGGGCATAATAACGTTATCGCACTTGCATTGCGCTGTGGTATGATAGCGGCTGTTCTGAATGTGCTGCCGCTGCCCTTTGTCATGTAAGTGTTGCAGGGTTTTGCCGTCAAGAAAACGACGTTCTGTGATTAGTTTGGGTTGTGCGATCTGTTTGTGTAGTTTAATTTGGAAATCAGTAGTGTTTTCAATTGGAGGGCGCGGAGTGGAGGGCACTAATCAGCTCTTCAAGTTCATTGTCATGTTATGTGAGGCGCCTTTTCACTGACGCTGTAATTAAGGCGTTAAGGGCAGTAGAAGGACGAAAGTTAGAGGGACGAAATCGTGCCTGTGTGTCCCTAGCGTCGGGGTCGGCCGCTATGCGTGATCCTAACAAAGCATTTTGCAGAATGCGAAGAAAGGCGGTAAAATTTCTGTCTGTGCGCACCCTGCCGATCGCCGCATTAGAGCCGTCATCGTGGCATTTTAGTCTCCCGTTTAGCAAGAGTGTTGCAGACAAGGGAACTGGTTCAAACAGGCTTTTTTAAATGATTCAGTACTAGTGCGGTATTCCAAAAGGTGAGGTCAAGCGCTCGCCCTATTTTCTTCCCTCGCGCTACAGCGCACTGACAGAATTTTGCGTGCACCATACCGTGCTTTTATCGTTTGCGCTTCAGGTTCTCGATTGTGTTTTCGCCCCCTTTACCCAAGTGATGGGTATTTCATGGTATTACCGGGTACCACATGTGTGCATATATTGTGTCCAATATATGAAACGGCCAAATTCGATTTTATTTGACACCTCAAATGGTAGTAATGTATTGAGTCCCTTGTAGCTTTGTGCTTGTTATCAATTTTACTATTTGGCGAATGGATACAGCATGTACGCTGCATAACTCGCTTGTGCATACTGCATACGTGAGTCGAGTATGCCCTTGGTATAAAATAACTTGTATGCTTTAGGTAGTACGATTGTTTGCAGTTTGGGACATGTGTCGGAATGTACGCTGTGCGCCCTTCGCGCTTTACGGCGGCCTGCCGAGTTCGTGCGGGTGTCATGTGTGCGCATGGAGTTCGCGAAGCGCTCTCGCAGTTTTTTTTTAGAATATATATATATGTGTTCTGTTCGCGCGCTTCGCACAACAGGGCATGTCGCCGTTCTTTGTCCTTGTGCAACACATTTTCCTACCGTACGTCTGTGCATTATTTGGTACCGGTTTCACACAGGGCTCTTTTAGCCGCTATCCAGTCCGTTACAAATCGAATTTCTCGGTCGTGATGGCTCCTCTGCGCAAGCTACGAGAGTGAGCCAGTCGCATCGATAATTTCGATCCGGATCGGGCTTGATCGCGATCGAGAGTGGTCGTGTGACACCGGTTTTACACATGGCTCCCACATAGGGAACACTTTAAGTTCAATGCTACTGAGTGAAGAGCAAGTGCATATATATGCCAGTGGTGGTATGTGGGCAAGTCTTTCTGGTGAAGCCAATACTTGTGCATTCAAAACATTTCAATTACCAGCGTAGTGCATCAATGTGTCTACTTCGACAAAATAGAGCACCAGTGCAGATATCTGAACATACCTGTCCAGGGCAGCAATTGTGTCTAGATTGAAACCACTACCAGCATGTGCGACAGTTCTATTTCCAGCAGCGGGACTGCACAATAATCAGTAGGGTGCTCTCAAGCTGTTTATCTATGAAGCTCTGCCTGGACTGTGTGCCAAATATTTTTGGACGTGAAAGTGGGGGTGAATTGGTAAACATCAGTGGAACTGTGCCTGGACTTTGTGGCAAATGTTTTTGGATGTGAAAGTGTGAGTGAACTGGCAAAGAATTTGCTCTGGGCTACATGTGTTAAACGTTTTTCTCATTCAGAGTGCTTTTTTTACTTTAGGAGACTGAAGATGTGCGCAAAGTGTGACATGTCAGTGTGCTAATTAATGTATTTGCTGGTTTGCAAATTATTCGTTGCAACTTTATTTTTGCCAGAGAGGTACAACTTTGCCTCTTGTAAAGGGCTTTTTAGATAAAACACTTACTATTTATTATGACCATTGCTTCCTTTGTTACACAAATGCAGCTTCCAGTGCATTCCAGTTTATTTCCATGTTTATGTAAGTTTCTAATATGAGGCTTGCATGTTCATTTCTCACGTTCTGGAGTGGCAAGATGCAGCATTACTGTCTCATCGTTCGCTGTACTACAGTAGTGTTTACTTGTTACACTGAATCCCCCGTTTAAGTATTCTGTACTAATTTCACTTTATTGCTTTTTTGTTGTATGGTTATTTTTTCTCGCCATTACCTTCTTTGATATATCCTAAAGGCAATATTTCCAATTTTGCATTGTTCCCATTTTTTTTTTATTTCTGTCACAGGATTGTTTTATGATGGTACGCGGTGGTATTTCTTTTTGTGCTCTTTTCAAGCTTCTAGATGATTGGTAACATTGCTTGGAGGCAGTTACCATCCAATTCATACTCTTTCATTTTTCAGTCTACTTCTTCCATTCGCTCCGATGTCACTTCTGCATAACTCTAGTCCATCTAATAGCACGCGCACTTTACTATGATAAATTAGACACTTTAGTACACTCCAGGTTTTTCTGTTCATTTTTGTATGTGTACTTGGAATTTTGTTTATGTGCTAGTGAATGTTCACTTTCGAGTTCATTACGAATCCTTTCTGCGACTTTTGTCATTGTTGATGTACTTTTATTTCTATTTGCATTTCTCACACAGTTTGTTCGAACCTTGCATAAGCATTACATTTTAATAAAGTGTTCTTGCTTTGTCACAATGTTCTCATTTCATGTACTCTTGGCATGAAGGGCTTGGTCTGGCCACCTGCCAAGACGTGGCCATTTGTTCTTTGCAGGATGTCATTCCCATTGTGGTTGTAAGCATCGTAGCTTACTAAAGGCGGTATTAAGGATTTATTATTCCTAACAGGCTCATTTTCGTGCGACTTGGTAGACGATGCGCCGGCCATGCGGGGAACAGTGCTTGGCACTGCGCCATGGCTCTTACAGTCAACACCGACGCTTCTACTCATCTGGGGCGCGATTGGAGATCGTTGTTCGAAACGCCCGATCAGTTTCACTTCACGCGATTGGCCTAGGCCGTGCCAACGGTTGCGGCTGACGACGTCTGCACGGCATAGGCCAGTCGCGTGAGGCGAAACTAAACGCGTGTTTTGAACAACGATGTCTCATCGCGCCCGTCACCCGCGAAAATTAGCTTCAGATGATCGTAAACCTTTCAAGACCGCTTCTAGACCAGCTTTTTGATAACGTCCTAAAAACGTTTAGAAATTGGTTACGAATAGTTTTGGCAAAGGGATTACTTGTGTCTTTCCTAATCCTATTTCTAGACCAGCTTTTCGAATACGTCTTGCAGACCTGTTCTAGATCGTCTCAAGAAAGTAATTAAGCCGGACATTAGCAGAGATATCCGACGTTTTCCCGCCGAAGTTCTCACATTCGTGTCTTCTTTAACCCGTTTTTATCGTCTTGGATAAACGCTACGAAAACGTTACGTATCTCTTTTGTGCTACCTGGGTGGCCATATCGTTAGCGAAGGTGAACGACCAATGGCAAGTAACACTTGCGAATGAAAAGCTCTCTGAATGCGGGCCCTCCACAACTGCGACGAAAAAGAAAGAAGGAACCACAGGGTTCTGTCTGCCGGACAGACCAGCAGCGTTCTGGCGCTTACGTTTCAGGTCTCGGTGTCCTCGGCGTGATAACGATGCAAGTGGCGGGATAATGGACGGTATCGACGCGCATGCGCGTGCATGTGCGCAACTATTCGAGTGCAAATTCACAAATACGGACATTTAGAAATATCCCTCTCAAGTGACTTTCCTTACCTAATAACGTAAACTCCTTCGTACACTTTACTTTTTTTTGCGTTTTTTTTTGTTTGTTGTATCATCTATGCGATATCTTGTACGCGCGATTGCGTCCCCTAGCTTTGCGGATGTAAAGTTAGGGAGTCTAAAACTCAACTAATAAACTTACGTTGCCCTCACTCTCATCTCCTATCCCTCACGCACGTCTTATTTTAGAGCTTCGATAATAAATTTACCCCCACCTACTCGTTCCCTTGCCAACACACGACCTTACTCGCGATAGATGGATGGATGGAGGGATGGATGGATGGATGGATGGATGGATGGATGGATGTTATGAGCGTCCTCTCTGGAACGGGGCGGTGGGTTGCGCCACCAAGCTCTTGTTATTATACTGCCGAATGTCCTACCTAGGTAAAACGAAAAAAATAAACACTATGCGACTCCAGGTAAATCCTAGCCCCCTAACTGCCGCAACCAGAAACAGCCTATGAAGGTTCAGGCCTGAAGCGAAAGCGGGCGTCCACTGAATGCCTCGCAGCGCTCAAGTCTCCACGATGCCACCGCGCACAAGCACGAAGATTATGCGTGTCAGCACCATTGTGCGCGCCATCGCGGTGGAAAAACAGCAATGTATGATTTCACCGTTTCCAGAAAGAAGCAGACGATGCGCATCGGAGAGCAGCATGGACAAGAACCTACCGCATTGGTAAAAAAGGCGACCAATATACTATACATACCGGTTTGTTCGAAACACTTCACTCGGGACTTTTTTCTTCCTGGTGAGCAGAACATTGCTTTTCGTATCTTGCGGCGTTTCAAGTCGCGGAGTGTGTTTAGGCAGGTGCTTTAATAAATTATATACTGATGCACGTTTAAGCTTCGTTTGGTTTTGTTCGTTTATAACTTTCTGGCCCAGCCTTAGTGTTGCAAATGCTTTAAGCAGCAGAAAAATTCTCGCTAATGTGCTCGTGTCTGCAGGCACGGCAGCAGGGATGATAACTGCCTCGGAAAGTGTGAAGTTCATCATGACACATGTTATGCTGCGAGGTGACGTGTCGTTTTTATAGCACGCTTTAGAAGAAGAAGACGCTACTTGCTCATTCGATGCGGTGAGATGTCAGTTTACTTGCTCGCCAGAAATTTAGAAGCAACTACAAAAAAAAAGAAGTCACAGGCCTGCGCGGCACACACAGCACAGTCACAGCGTGAGGAGCGGCGGCACAGGAGCTCCATGTTCGGCACCACTCACTTCAGGTCTTCGCGGCGAAGTTTTTTCCCGTCGTTTTCACGAAAACAAGTCTGACATGTTCGCCAGGCGTCCGCGGCGAGCTGCGACTTGTTCTGCTCTGTGCGTAGCGGTCTGCTGAGATTGATGTTGCCTAGCTGCAGCCGCTCGCTTATCTTACGATTCCCTTCTTCAGGAGCGGTTCGTACCTTGCGAGGAGGCGCCATAGCGTGTACCGAAGAGTAAACAGAAGTAAACACGTGTATGCAGGCTACGTGGCGCACACATCCCATTCCTTGATCCGTGGCACGGTACGTTGCTGTTGACGATGGTGATTATAATGATAGCATATCCCCTTCGAAACAATTGGTCACCTAGCCTGTTTCACCCACGGTCAGCTACATGCAGCATGCAGCTGCTATATGCAACTTCTACCATATCTGGATAACTTGTGAGGTACAACGGAACTGCAATGCAAAGTTTCTACGTATTGACGCCACGCGACGCGCATGTCAAATGGCACATTACGATGATGATGATGACGATGATTTAATCGCATTCCTTTTGAAACGGAGACACGTTGCAAACCTGTTGGAAGAAACTCAACTTGGTCCGATTGGCTGTTAATCCCTCCTCAAGTTTCACTGGGTTTGAGAATTTCTACGTGCGGCAGTTGTCCGCCATGTTCCCAAGCTTGGGGCCTACCTAGAACGTGCGAACTGCATGCACGAGCAAGCGCCAGTCATCAGGCGCATACTTTATCGTACGGATCAACTTACTATAAAGAGAAAGGTGCACCCCGACCCATAAACGAAACTCTCTTTCGTTTTTATCCCAAGACGCACTGGCCGGGTAACTTAACAGTATATAGCCTCGTTGTATCAGTGCAAAATATCGATAGTTAGCTTCTGAAAGCACGACAGGCGCTACTGCCTATATATTGTGGGTTGCTATGTGACATGCTGCAATGCGAGTCGCAGTGCGGAGTTGCCTTTGAAGGTCGAAAAAAAAAATATCGGACCTGTAGCAGTAGAGCAACGCCGCGAACAAGTGCCTGAACCCTTTCGGAGGCCCGCTGCGCGCAAGAACTTTCTTTTGTCTCCGGTTCGGTTGAAAGGCTACTTGTCCTTTAAAAAAAATCTGACGCTGCTCGCCTGGACAGGCCGGACGTTTTCAAGCACAGCGCAGCTATTTGCGCGGTTTCGACGTTGAAATCCTTGAAACCGATTTAATTAAGGTGATCGAGAGCAAAGACCTTCTCGGCTTTGATGACACGCCTCGATTAGGCGCTATAAAAGAGAAACGTGAGCAACAGCACAACGCGAAAGAGCTACCGAGAACCTGGATGTCGTAACCATCTTTGTTCATTTGGACAGGATTGCCAGCACAAGTGTCGCATTCTGGAGGTGCCAATATCTAAAGCTCTCTGGCGAATTCACCTTCCCAAGCGCTCTCTCTTTCACACAAGTCCATTTTCTAAAACACCTTCGTGAACTTACCCTCATCCACTCTGTCTCTCTCTTTATCTCCCTGTCTCACAAATGCCCCATTTCTAAAACGTGCATGACGAAAATAGTGGTGTACTATACGTTGTAGAGCTTACGCGAGCACCAACGGTTGCGCTGGAAGGTTCAATAGAGAGTTACAGCACAACGGGTTTACGGCACAGCGGGCCCAGCGGGCGAGCGGAGACGCCGCTGCGCATGTGCGGTGGCGCATGTGCAGAGGCTGGGGCGGCCAGCGTGTTACGGAGCGGGCCGCTTGCTCGCTGGTCTCCTCTCCTCGGTGAAGCGCGTGCAACGGACCATAGTTGTATAGCGATAGCAATTATATGGACACTCCAGGTGCATTTCTGCCGTCGTCGTCGCCGTGAGGTCGTGTATAAAGTCCAAGGGCGATAGAACCGTCGCAGCGTGCCGTATGCTGTATGTGCGATCGAAAGCTTGCGAGGGTGAGCCGGCGAGCGCGGTTCAGTCTCTCGTACGCTAGTGAGGAACGTGGGCCGGAAGCCCTTTCCTGTCGCGCGCGAGGTAGAAGGTCAGGAGAGGGAGGAGGAGGAGGAGGGGGTGGCGTTCTTCTGTGGCGGCTGCTTGGGTGTCCCGATGTTCTCCTCGTCCGCCGCTCCGTACAGAGTGGAGTCATCCGCGGCGTCTACCACGGCGTTGTGCACGCGAATGGCGGACAGTGTACTAGACGCTTTGGCGGACGCCGTAGGGCACGCATTGCCGGCGCTCGTGTGTCTTGAAACCGACCTGCGACGTGGCTAAAGTGCGCGCCCACGCAGGCCTCATCTTAAAAGCAATCTGCGATGTTTGCAGAATGCGCGTAGTGGCCGGTAGCTTCGTACGCGCTGTGCTTTCGACGTTTCGTTCCCGTTGAAGCGACATATGCACGAAGGTCGATTCACTTGCTGCTAGCGATTCCTAACTCCAGTATTTTTACAGCGAGTTTCCGCGTTCAGTGAGCGAGATGTGTTCATGTTTGCGTGTGCGCGCGTGACACCGTGCTTGTTATTTTAGTTAAAACGCGTTGACGGGCTAGTTTGTTTGAATCCATGATACAACGTGTAAGCGCGACTGAACAATGACGTAGAAAGAAGCAGACACACAAAGAAAGCGCTGTCTCTGTGCGTCTGTTTCTTTCTGTCCTCGTTAAGCCACGCTTGCACATCCTATCAATGCTAATTTAGTCAGTAAGCGAATTTTCACAAGTATATAAGGCCGATAAAACTACTACCCTTAGTTCGTACAGCTATCTACTTATTTGCTATCGCAGTCGGCGCTTCGCCTTTCGGGCGGAACTGCGCAATTTTTTTGCGAAACAAGCATGGCGACCGCCGGCACGAACAGCGGCATGTCGTCGGCGTCGTCTTGAAACAACGCGCTGGCTCGTCTGCAAGCTAAAAAGCCTCGGAGATGTTTCATCACTGAAGAGGACCTCTGTGTTCTGCGAGAGGTTTCAGCAACGAGGCCGTTTGGCGATGATGTGAAGTAGGTGAGGCGAGAATGCTGATCTTTTTCACCGTAAGTCCAACCTTGTTCGACAGGTGGCGCAACAAAGCGCTCACTGGAAAAAAATTCAAAGTACCGCAAAGGTCGGCATTTGACTGACAACACTGAGCGGCCACCGCCATATACCTTCGAAGCCGACTGCGTCGCGGGAAGGCCGCCGTGTTGGAAGAGCTTGATATTCGGCGACACATCGGGTTGAGTGTTTACTGAAGTACAAACACTTTGTGCCCGGAGATGATGGTTTCTAAGGACGAAAATAAAATGTCATTTTGTGCGAAGTAATGCAGTCAGCGGTTGTTTCGCACGCCGATCGTGTTCTGGAACTGTGCTACGATTGTGGGCAGCAGCTTAGCGCTGCTATCCGGAGCTTATGCACGCATTTTTTCCCCTTCCGCGGAGCGAGCTACGAAGGAAACATTTCGTCACTTCGAGCCGGAATGAGGCAAGCTTGTGCTTTTAGGCATGAACATCGTGGACCGCCGTCGGCTTCTATTGAATGCTTCCAAGCATTCCAAGCAGGAATGCTTCCAAACTAACACCTGATAGTGTCACAGGCACGTACGTTCAATGTATAATTTAACAAGCTAAATCGGATATATACATTTAATTTAGTTTGTAAATGGATACAAAAAAATAAGCAACGGTGGCGTAGAGGAAGAACACCCGCCTCGCGTGCAAGAGGTCCGTGGTTCTAATCGCGGTGCCGGCAATTTTCCACCGGATTAAAAAAAAAAAATCCGCGTGTTGATAAAATTGCATAAACAGGCCTGGAGTGTGGCCTGATCCCGGTGACCAGAACCGGTAACGCACTGCCTCACCAGAGCAGGATTGGCCACCCTGTTGCAGTACCTGGCCACAACCTCCTATATGAACACAACAATCGAACCCCGGCCCTCAGACCCCAGCAGCTGCGAAGCAACTGACCACGGCGGCGGTCAGACCTGCGACGTAGCAGAGGGTGCTAAGAATCCCTGGTTCCGGACAGACCGCCATTGGAATATGAACCTTGCAACGTTTAACGCTAGAACGTTATCTAGTGAGGCGAGTCTAGCAGTGCTATTAGAGGGCAGTAAATGGGATATAATAGGGCTCAGTGAAGTTAGGAGGCCAAAAGGAGCATATACAGTGCTAAAAAGCGGGCACGTCCTGTGCTACCGGGGCTTAGCGGAGAGCGAGAACTAGGAGTCGGATTCCTGATTAATAAGAATATAGCTGGTAACATACAGGAATTATACAGCATTAACGAGAGGGTGGCAAGTCTTGTTGTGAAACTTAATAAGATGTAAAAAATGAAGGTTGTACAGGTCTACGCCGCTACATCCAGTCATAATGACCAGGAAACCGAAAGCTTCTATGAAGACGTGGAATCGGCGATGGGTAGAGTGAAAACAAAATACACTATACTAATGGGCGACTTTAATGCCAAGGTAGGCAAGAAGCAGGCTGGAGACAAGGCAGTGGGGAATAGTCCTCCGTAGTGCTCCATAATAAAGAAAGCAACAAAATCCCAATAAAGAAATGCGTCAGGCAGGGAGATACGATCTCTCCGATGCTATTCACAGCGTGTTTACAGGAGGTGTTCGGAGACCTGGATAGGGAAGAATTCGGCATAAAAGTTAATGGAGAACACCTTAGTAACTTGCGATTCGCTGATGATATTGCCTTGCTTAGTAACTCAGGGGACCAGTTGCAATGCATGCTCACTGACCTGGAGAGGCAAAGCAGAAGAGTGGGTCTAAAAATTAATCTGCAGAAAACTAAAGTAATGTTTAACAGTCTCGGAAGAGAACAGCAATTTACAATAGGTAGCGAGGCACTGGAAGTTGTAAGGGAATACATCTACGTAGGGCAGGTAGTGACGGCGGATCCGGATCATGAGACTACACTAATCAGAAGAATAAGAATGGGCTGGGGTGCGTTTGGCAGGCATTCCCAAATCATGAACAGCAGGTTGCCGTTATCCCTCAAGAGAAAAGTATATAATAGCTGTGTCTTACCAGTACTCACCTACGGGGCTGAAACCTGGAGGCTTACGAAAAGGGTTCTACTCAAATTGAGGACGACGCAACGAGCTATGGAAAGAAGAATGATAGGTGTAACGTTAAGGGATAAGAAAAGAGCAGATTGGGTGAGGGAACAAACGCGAGTTAATGACGTCTTAGTTGAAATCAAGAAA
Source organism: Dermacentor variabilis (assembly GCF_050947875.1). NCBI lineage: Eukaryota > Metazoa > Arthropoda > Arachnida > Ixodida > Ixodidae > Dermacentor > Dermacentor variabilis. The sequence goes on along the minus strand of NC_134576.1, from coordinate 76,723,732 downwards.
AAGAAATGGGGGCATGGGCAGGACATGTAATGAGGAGGGAAGATAACCGATTCGTCATTAAGGGTTGCGGACTGGATTCCAAGGGAAATGAAGCGTAGCAGGGGCCGGCAGAAAGTTAGGTGGGCGGATCATATTAAGAAGTTTGCAGGGACGACATGGCCACATTTAGTACATGACCGGGGTTGTTGGAGAAGTAAGGAAGAGGCCTTTGCTCTGCAGTGGGCGTAACCAGGCTGATGATGATGATGGTGATGACGACGACGACGACGACGACGACGATGATGATGATGATGATGATGACGTAAACGGATACCGCGCGTCCTCGGTTCTTCCGGGCGACTTCGTCCGCCGTATACGCACGACACACTGCGACAGCCGTGTGCGCACCGGTGTTTGGCCGTGATCGTAAGACGATCTGCGCACAGCGGGCGTAAAAACCAACTTCGATGATCATTTTGCGCACTAAATCTTGTGGAAGGCCATGTATGAGCCATTTGCGTGATTACAGCAACGTATATGTAATTCTGTACACTGATAATGAGCGAGAGTTTGCTACATTGCGATTTATGTGCGTTTTCATCGAGCGGCCGTGCTAGTGCACTCAACCCCCCTCCCCCCCCCCCATGAGCGGCTACTCTTCTCAACTTATTTATGGCTGTTTTCTTAGAATGCCAAGATTTGCTGCCTGTGTAAAAAAAGAAAAGCAGGAACGCCCGCTGGTGACGCAGCACTTTTTTTTCTAAGTTACATAGGCGATGTATAAAATTCTTGTGCTTTTAGAGTGGTTCATGTAGCATGCATAGTGACGGAATGAATCTAAACCTACTGGGTGTTCTGTTGTTTTGTATTTCTTGTTATGCATCAAGCACAACATTATTTGGGTATGCACCGTAGCATTTCAACACAAAACATAATATGTATGCTGACTTCAGTCCATTGGATGTGCTCGGCTTACAAGCTCAAAATTTGAAGCATGTGTTGTGAATATCACCTGGCCATTAGTTTCAAGCTCGGAATGCGTATGTATAAATGAGCAAGGGATAAGTGGAAAAAAGGAAGTATCATGGACCGCGTATTGATCCTGTTTTTATTGACTGCGATCGTCACGATCTGCGCAAAACAAGTGCCATATGGGTCGAGTGACTCGAGGCGAGAGCGTGCTCACGTGCGCGGAGAAATCATGCGAGTACCTGGTGCACGTGAGTACGCGGAATTCTCACGCGACAAGTGTGCCTTCGCGCGCCCCGAGCACGGAATTACTGCGTGTGTCGAGCAACAAACGCGTACACGTGTACCCGCGTCAAACCTGCAAGACGCGAACGATCCCTGCATGAACTCCTATTTTCGTAGCATCGCTAACACCGCGTGCACTTCGCTTAAATATCTTCTAAAACAGTGCCGAAAGGCACAAGCCAGGTGTACTTATACCTCGCACACGCGGGTGTTTTTTGTAGGCTTGAAGTCCTCCCGGCCGATTCTGGATAACTACGCAGAACGACGCTCTCGATCATTTTTCCCTGTCGGAATCTAGAAAAAAGTCTTTCCAGACTCAATTCGGTTGCTGCATCCGAAGGCGCCGCAGCCAGGAATGATGTCCTTGCAGTCAAACGCGAGCGCGACAATCGGCCGGAACACAGAAACGTAGGGACCTTGCGCTGCCTGCGCTCTAACTCAGCTGGCCCGCCCGGCGCTTGGAAGGTATATGGCACCCCAGAGTCACGTGGTATGGTTGGGCCAATGAACGCTTCGGCGGCGCGGGGAAAACGAATGCGGTACTCTGAAATTTTTTCCAGTGACTCTATTCCGCATTAATTCCGCTCGTCCGAGTGAGGGATCGCTGAGGGATCACTCTTGCTTTCGTGCGACGCTCCGCTGGAGTCTCCGCTCGCTCGCTGGGCTTGCTGACCAGTAAAGCCGCTGAGACATAACTATCTAATGAGATAACTACCTGATGAGCCCACGCGTCTGATTAGCAGATCGGATTTTTAGAACATCGACGAGTGTGCTCACCGTTACCATTGTGCTGGGTATTGCTTGTTTTCCTGCATGAGAAGTCCCATCAAACAAAGACACCAAGGAAAACATAGGGGGAACGACTTACTGCAAGTGGGGAACGATCCCACGTCTTCGCATTACGCGTGCGATGCTCGATGCGTAATGCGAAGACGTGGGATCGTTTCCAACCTGTGGCAATTGTTTTTTCATCCACTTTCATTGCCATTAATTTATCATTGCTTTAATTCTATTCGTAGGTACAAATAATTCCCCCTACGTTTTCCTTGGTGTCTTTGTTTATTGGGCCCTTCTCATGATATGATTGATAAAAATCGGGCCCTTCGGCTAATCACTCGGTTCTTCTCGTTCTTTTCCTACAGGCGCAGGTTCGCCCAATAAAGAGTTAATTTTATGACTCGTGTTGTGTCACTGCGATTCTTTGCCGTCGCTAAACACGGCAATATTATATACGGCATACAAGCCTAACAGCAAGACAATATGTGCCTTCGGCGTATACTGTAGATTACAATATGAATAAAACCTCGAAATGCAATAGCATACACTTCACGCTTTGTTAACAAGTAGACACAAAAGTAACAATACAAGAGTCGTTGCTAGTATCAGCTGCTAAATATAATTTTTTGATGCTTTAACGTTTAAGTAATCACGCACCTACGTCCTTGAACATCTGTTTTGTTCCTGCATAAACATGTATACCCCGTTTCTATACGTACTGCAGCACGGAACGTCCACCTCCATTAAATATGTTACGTTGAAAGACGCAGACGAGAAGCTACACGTAAGTATATTTGCAAACAGATGCGCTACACTTGTCCAAAGGTCAACAGCCCGCGCTGGGTTTAAAATCATCGGACTCGTCATCGAAAATGCTGGTCTGCAGCAATATTACGACTTCACTATGCCTGCATAACTTGTACATATTGTTACGTGTGGAAAGACAGACGAAAGAGTCTAGTTACAGGCTATTTACACTGGAGCCAGACTACCAGGCCGACACTCGCTCGCGCCAAGGGCACAGACCCACTTCGTCGTCGTTATCGCGGCGGCTCGTCCCTTGAGCATCGCTCGATGATATCATAATACTACCCCCCGACGGCAAAAGCGCCGTCACGGTGCTGTTAAATATCCAAGGCGCGTGGAGAGTTGTAGGGTTTGAGTCGGGCGACGATGGGCAATGTCACTGGTTGTCACAGCGGAGGACGTAGTGGGCGTGGCTAGAACGATTTCATAGGTGACATCGGTCACTTGGCGAAGCACGCGATTTGGGCCCGTGTAGCAGGAAAGCAGTTTTTCACAAATGCCAACTTTACGCGGGGGTGACGAAAGCAACGCGAGGGTGCCGGGCACAAAATGGACATCACGGTGACGGAGGTCGTAGCGTTGTTTTCTTTTTTTCATTCTTTATTCAGACATATTCCCGCTTAGCCCGAAAGCGTTACAGCAGGGGGGTTACAAGCATGAAAAGAATACATCTTGATTCTCACTGCACACCTGTTCACATGACAGTCTATTCCCCCACTGCGCGATAGTTTCTACAAAAAAAAAAAAAAGAATTGGCATACAGGCCCGTCCTAGCCCGGTATTCTCTAATTTTGCACTGGTGGTCAGTGTGTGCCGGTAAATAGTTTGGTGGTTTTATGTACATTTCCTTATCAATTCCAGTTTTGTTGTGATAGATTTCATACAGAAGCTTTAGCCGCAGCTTCTTTCGGCGAGACGACAGGGACTCCCAGTTGAGCTCTGTTTTCATTGCTGTGCAACTGTACTTCTTCCCGTACCTACCCGAGACGAACCTGGCTGCTCTATTTTGTATTTTTTCTAGTTCGTTTATAAGACATATCTGTGACGGGTCCCATAGGGTACAAGCATATTCCAAAATAGGTCGTATACAAGTTAGGTACGCCGTGCTTCTAAGGTTAGAATTTGCGCATTTTAAATTTCTTTTAATGTAATTCAAGGCAACTGCCGCTTTGCCAACTACATAGTCCACGTGTGCCCGCCAAGAGCAGTCGCCCGACAGCATCACGCCCAAATATTTAGTCTTGGATTTATTATTTAATATATTATTCATTAGACTGGTAGCTGGCATCGATTACTTTTTTTTTCTTAGTAAACCGCACATGGACGCACTTTCCGGTATTCAAATTCATTTTCCACTTTGAGCACCATTCGCAAATACGATTTAGGTCGGCCTGCAGTTTGAGAACATCATCCTCATTATCGATTTTTCTACACACAATACAGTCATCTGTGAAGAGCCGCATGTTAGAGTCAATACCTAAGTTAATATCATTAATATATATAAGAAAAAGAAGAGGCCCCAGAACAGATCCTTGAGGGACGCCTGATGTGACTTCAAGATAATCTGAATTAGTACCATTTAGGACCACACGTTGACGGTGAATCGACAAATAGTTCTTTATCCAGCTAAAAACACTAGAATCTATACTTCACATTCGAAGTTTATGAAGTAGTGAAGAATGGCAAACAGTATCAAATGCTTTGCGGAAGTCCAGAAATATGCAGTCTATTTGTCCACCCATATCAACTACAGACGCCAGGTCATCATAAAATTCAATCAGTTGTGTCGCACATGAAAACCCCTTGCGAAATCCGTGTTGTCTGTTTGTAAGCAATGTGTTGTCCGTTAGATGTTCCATGATAGCCTTATATATTATGTGTTCCATGATCTTGCACGAAATCGAAGTGCGATAGGCCTATAATTAGTAACTTCTTTTTTAGAGCCCGCTTTGTGAATAGGGACTACATTTGCAATTTTCCAGTCCTGTGGCATCTGACCAGTAGTTAATGACTTGTGAAATAATAAATAAAGGTAAAGCGAGATGGCGTGAGAACACTGTTTTAAAATTCTCGGAGAGATACCGTCAGGACCGATAGCCTTACTTTCATCAAGGTTTTTTAGCAGAGATTCAATGCAGCTAACACTGAGTTCGATTGGTTTCATGAGAGGAACGTTGCTATTGGATGATTTAGGGCTGCACTGCTTGTCTTGAGACACTTGTAGACGAGCGCGCGCAAGTTGGCCAGCATGGTCAGCATGGGCGATAGCATCACGGGCGTAAGCGCTAGTTGAAGCTGTGGTGGACGGAAGCACAGTGTCCAGTGGTAGCGTCGGTTCAAGGCCATACAAGAGGTAAAACGGTGAAAAGCCAGCAGTTTCGAAACGGGAAGAGTTGTACGCAGAGGTAATGTAAGGTAGAGCCAGGTCCCAGTCACGGTGGTAGTCTGAAACGTATTTGGATGGCATGTCTGTAAGGGTGCGGTTCAAACGTTCAGTGAGGCCGTTCGTTTCAGGGTGGTAGGAGGTGGTAAACTTATGCTGTATTGAGCAGGCGCGCATTATGTCGTCAGTGACTTTCGCCAAAAACGTACGGCCACGGTCTGTTAGCAATTGACGCGGAGCACCATGCATCAAAATGATATCATGCAAAAGGAAGTCCGCAACATCAGTTGCGCAACTGGTCGGAAGAGCGCGGGTTACGGCGTAGCGGGTCGCGTAGTCAGCCGCGACTGCAACCCCCTTGTTTCCTGATGTTGATTCCGCAAATGGGCCGAGATGGTCTAAGCCGACACGATGGAAGGGCTCGGCAGGGATGTCGAGCGGCTGCAGGTAACCAGCGGGGAGCTGGGAAGGCTTCTTGCGTCGTTGGCAAAGTTCACAAGCGGCGACGTAACGTCGTACGGAACGGGCAAGGCCCGGCCAGAAAAAACGGAGACGTACACGGTCATAGGTTCGAGATACGCCGAGGTGTCCTGCCGTTTGTGCGTCGTGAAGCTCTTCTAGAACGGTTGAGCGGAGGTGTTTAGGTATTACAAATAGGAATTCAGAGCCGTCTGGATGAAGGTTACGACGGTACAGAGTACCGTCGCGGAGGACGAAGAGGTGTAGAGCAGTATCGGCCGGAGAGTGTTCAAAACGGTCGATGAGTGCTCTGATGTAGGCGTCACGACGTTGCTCGTCGGCGAAATGAAGCAGCTGGGATACAGAGAATACGCAAGAAGCACTGGCAATATTGGAGGAGTCGGAGTCGCCAATAGGGTAACGCGACAGGCTGTCATCGTCTTGGTGCAGGCGGCCAGACTTGTACACCACGGAATATGAAAATTCTTGTAGCCTCAAATCCCATCGACCAAGCCGGCCTGTAGCATCTTTTAGCGATGAGAGCCAGCAGAGAGAATGATAGTCAGTGACTACGGAAAGAGAGCGACCGTAGAGGTAAGGACGGAACTTCGCAACCGCCCAGACAACAACAAGGCATTCTCGTTCCGTAATGGAATTGTTGCGCTCCAATGGTGCGAGGAGGCGGCTCGCATAAGCAATAACGCGATCCTGGCCACGCTGACGCTCGGCTAAGACGGCACCTACACCGTGACCGCTGGCTTCTGTACGCAATTCCGTAGGGACATCAGGGTCGAAGTGGGCGAGAATGGGTGGTGAGGAGAGAAAAGTGAGGAGACGAGAGAAGGCGGCGGCTTCTGAAGTACCCCACGAGAATTGTACGCCTCTCTTCAAAAGATTAGTGAGGGGTCTAGCAAATGCCGCAAAATCTTGAACAATACGACGAAAGTACGAGCATAGCCTTACAAAACTTCGAACGTCTGCTGCTGTCTTCGGAACCGGAAAGTTTCGGACAGCACGAGTTTTGTCGGGATCAGGCTGTATATACTCCGGAAGCGTCAACGAGGTGGCCCAGAACAGTAATTTGGCGGCGGCCGAAATGACATTTCGACGAGTTAAGTTGCAGCTTCGTCTTTCGAAATGCATCAAGTATGGCTGTCAGACGCTCAAGGTGAGTGTCGAACATAGGCGAGAAGACGATGACGTCGTCAAGGTAGCAGAGATATGTGGACCATTTGAAACCTCGGAGCAAGGAGTCCACCATACGTTCAAAGGTGGCAGGGGCGTTGCATAATCCAAACGGCATTACTTTAAATTGGTATAGGCCATCAGGTGTGATGAACGCGGTTTTTTCTCTGTCCATATCGTCAACAGCAATCTGCCAGTATCCAGAACGAAGATCAATAGAAGAGAAATAGCTGGAACCGTGGAGGCAGTCGAGGGCGTCGTCTACACGTTGGAGCGGGTAGACGTTCTTCTTAGTATTGTTGTTCATATGACGGTAGTCTACACAGAAGCACCGCGTGCCATCCTTCTTCTTAACCAACACCACAGGTGACGCCCAGGGACTCGAAGAAGGCTCAATGATGCTTTTGTCTAGCATTTTCTTGACTTCACTTTGAATTACTCGGCGTTCTGATGCAGAAACTCGATACGGTCGTCGGTGAATAGGTGTCGCATCGCCAGTAAGAATCCGATGATTGACCGCGAGCGTCTGGCCTAAAGGGCGATCGTCGAAGTCGAAAATATCGCGGTAGGTCTACAATACCTCGCAAAGGTCTTCAGCCTGCATAGAGGAAAGGTCCGTCGCAACCATTTTCTTTATGGTTGGATCGGCGGCCGAGGCTGGCACGATGGGCCTGCTAAACTGCAAGAAGCATCGGTCGGTAAAGTTGCCACGTGATGGTCGCCGAGACAATCAACGTTGGCAAGGCAAATAGCCTGCGGTAGAATTTGCTTTGCCAATCCAAAGTTAAAGATGGGCATGAAAGTGCGTTTCGCAGTAATAGTAAGTATACTGTGACGCACGGTAACGTCATACTGTAGTGGAATATCACGCCGAGGAGTGACGAGGTATCCGCCATCAGGGAATGGGGGGGTGGAACAAGAGTTCAATATAGGCTATTAACTTTGGCGGCAGGCGAAGAAAGCCGGTGGGGCGTAGGTGGAACTGGGGTGCGTCAGAAGGTTCTGCGAAAATCGGCAACTCAAGGCGAAGGGTACTTGCAGAGCAGTCAATAAGAGCAGAATGCGCGGAGAGAAAATCGAGGCCGAGAATGAGGTCGTGGGGGCAATGAGCAATCACGGTAGAGAGGACAGGAGTGTGGCGACCGGCGATGCTAACACGTGCCGTACACATGCCGATGACAGGCACAGTACTGCCATCCGCAACGCGGACGACGCGTGCCGACGCTGGGGTGAGGAGCTTGTTCAGTCGTCGTCGGAAGGCAGCACTCATAATAGAAAGATGCGCTCCTGTATCGATGGGTACCGTGACAGGATATCCGTCAACGTCAACGTCAAGAAGGTTTTGGTTTGTAGGTAACGTGAGCAGAGGATTTGAGGGCAGGGTGGACAACGCAGCTTCACCTCCAAAAGATGCAGTGCCTAGTTTTCCGGCAGGATCCGCGAGGCGATAGGCGGCGACGAGAAGCGACGGGGTTGCGGCGGACAAGACTGATGGCGTCAAGGTGAGGGCGAGCGGCTGTAGCGAAGGTTCGGGACAGGAGCATTAGCGGCAATGGGTTCATGGCGGGTGGCATAGGGAACAGAAGGTCCCAAGGTGCGGGAATAAGCGACGGTGTATGTCCGAGGTGGTGGTGGCCGTCGGTTGCGGCAGTGACGAGCGACGTGGCCGATGCAACAGCAGTGGAAGCAGATCGGCCTGTCATCAGGGGTACGCCATTCGGACGGGTTGCGGCGAGATGTGACAGAAAGGGACTGCCGGGGACGAGGAGGGCTGCTAGAGAACTGGGGAACCGTGGGTGAAGACTTTGAACACACGGAGTTCAGACCCATGTTCTGAAATTCCTGTCTGACGACGGCCTGAATCATCGCAATCGTGGTTGCTGGCGGATCGGGAGGCGTCGCGGAGAAAGCTGGCGAACAGACGGCCTCGAGCTCGCTGCGAACAATGCGGGTTACGTCGTCACAGGGGGTAGAGTGACGCGGTCGGCTCTCACATGCCGACGTAGCAGCAGTGTTGGGTAGCCGCGTGATGTGGTGTGCGATACGGCGGCTCTTAGCTTGTTCAAGGCGACGATGTTCAAGTCGGTGATGCCTTTAACACATGCGACGCTTTATCTGCTTCAGAAATAGTATCGTCAGCTTTGCGGCATAGAGCCAAGACGTCGAGGATGTATGAACCATACGGCTCTGTAGATGTCTGAACACGATACGCAAGAGCCTTTCTCGCGGCAGCCTTGCGCCCAATGGGGTCGCCGAACTGTTCCCGTAGCTTCTCTTTGAAATTGTCGCAACTGATTATCTCGTCGTCATGCGTTTGGTGCCCCACGCGTGAGGTGCCGCCAAGATAAAAGATAACATTGGCGAGCATAATCGTTGGGTCCCACCTGTTATTAGCACTGGCGTATTCATAGAGTTTGATCCAGTCGTCAACATCCTGGCCCTCCAGGCCAGACAACACACCTGGGTCGCGATGTGAGGCAACCGTGATGATTGGAGCACTCGGACAAATCGAAGCCGTTGCAAGGCGGTCCGTCACCGGTATGCATGGCGACAAGCTCGATGTACCAACCACTCCTCAGTTCCATGGTGAGGACGGGGATCGCTAACCTCCACCAGAATGTTACGTGTGGAAAGACACTGACGAAAGAGGCTATTTACATGCTATTTACACTGGACAGGCCGGACAGGCCGCCATTGGAATCTGAACCTGGCAACGTTTAACGTTAGAACGCTATCTAGTGAGGCGAGTCTAGCAGTGTTATTGGAGGAATTAGAGGGTAGTAAATGGGATATAATAGGGCTCAGTGAGGTTAGGAGGACAAAAGAAGCATATACAGTGCTAAAAAGCGGGCATGTACTGTGTTACAGGGGCTTAGCGGAGAGACGAGAACTAGGAGTCGGATTCCTGATTAATAAGGAAATAGCTGGGAACATACAGGAATTCTATAGCATTAACGAGAGGGTGGCAGGTCTTGTTGTGAAACTTAATAAGAGGTACAAATTGAAGGTGGTACAAGTCTATGCCCCTACATGCAGTCATGATGACCAGGAAGTCGAAAGCTTTTATGAAGACGTGGAATCGGCGATGGGTAAAGTCAAAACAAAATACACTATACTGATGGGCGACTTCAATGCCAGGGTAGGCAAGAAGCAGGCTGGAGACAAGTCAGTGGGGGAATATGGCATAGGCTCTAGGAATAGCAGAGGAGAATTATTAGTAGAGTTTGCAGAACAGAATAATATGCGGATAATGAACACCTTTTTCCGCAAGCGGGTTAGTCGAAAGTGGACGTGGAGGAGCCCGAATGGTGAGACTAGAAATGAAATCGACTTCATACTCTGCGCGAACCCTGGCATCATACAAGATGTAGACGTACTCGGCAAGGTACGCTGCAGTGACCATAGGATGGTAAGAACTCGAATTAGCCTAGACTTGAGGAGGGAACGGAAGAAACTGGTACACAAGAAGCCAATCAATGAGTTAGCGGTAAGAGGGAAACTAGAGGAATTCCGGATCAAGCTACAGAACAGGTATTCGGCTTTAACTCAGGAAGAGGACCTTAGTGTTGAAGCAATGAACGACTATCTCATGGGAACCATTAAGGAGTGCGCAATAGAAGTCGGTGGTAACTCCGTTAGACAGGAAACCAGTAAGCTATCGCAGGAGACGAAAGATCTGATCAAGAAACGCCAATGTATGAAAGCCTCTAACCCTACAGCTAGAATAGAACTGGCAGAACTTTCTAAGTTAATCAACAAGCGTAAGACAGCGGACATCAGGAACTATAATATGGATAGAATTGAACAGGCTCTCAGGAACGGAGGAAGCCTAAAAACAGTGAAGAAGAAACTAGGAATAGGCAAGAATCAGATGTGTGCGTTAAGAGACAAAGCCGGCAATATCGTTACTAATATGGATGAGATAGTTCAAGTGGCTGAGGAGTTCTATAGAGATTTATATAGTACCAGTGGCACCCACGACGATAGTGGAAGAGAGAATAGCCTAGAGGAATTCGAAATCCCACAGGTAACGCCAGAAGAAGTAAAGAAAGCCTTAGGAGCTATGCAAAGGGGGAAGGCAGCTGGGGAGGATCAGGTAACAGCAGATTTGTTGAAGGATGGTGGTCAGATTGTTCTAGAGAAACTGGCCACCCTGTATACGCAATGCCTCATAACCTCGAGCGTACCGGAATCTTGGAAGAACGCTAACATAATCCTCATCCATAAGAAAGGGGACGCCAAAGACTTGAAAAATTATAGACCGATCAGCTTACTGTCCGTTGCCTACAAAGTATTTACTAAGGTAATCGCAAATAGAATCAGGAACACCTTAGACTTCTGTCAACCAAAGGACCAGGCAGGATTCCGTAAAGGCTACTCAACAATAGACCATATTCACACTATCAATCAAGTGATAGAGAAATGTGCAGAATATAACCAACCGTTATATATAGCTTTCATTGATTACGAGAAAGCGTTTGATTCAGTCGAAACCTCAGCAGTCATGGAGGCATTACGGAATCAGGGTGTAGATGAGCCATATGTAAAGATACTGGAAGATATCTATAGCGGCTCCACAGCCACCGTAGTCCTCCACAAAGAAAGCAACAAAATCCCTATAAAGAAAGGCGTCAGACAGGGAGATACGATATCTCCAATGCTATTCACAGCATGTTTACAGGAGGTATTCAGAGGCCTGGAGTGGGAAGAATTGGGGATAAAAGTTGATGGAGAATACCTTAGCAACTTGCGATTCGCTGATGATATTGCCTTGCTTAGTAACTCAGGAGACCAATTGCAATGCATGCTCACTGACCTGGAGAGGCAAAGCAGAAGGGTGGGTCTGAAAATTAATCTGCAGAAAACTAAAGTAATGTTTAACAGGCTCGGAAGAGAACAGCAGTTTACGATAGGTAGCGAAGCACTGGAAGGGGTAAGGGACTACATCTACTTAGGGCAGGTAGTGACCACGGATCCGGATCATGAGACTGAAATAACCAGAAGAATAAGAATGGGCTGGGGTGCGTTTGGCAGGCATTCTCAAATCATGAACAGCAGGATGCCACTATCCCTCAAAAGGAAAGTGTATAACAGCTGTGTGTTACCAGTACTCACATATGGGGCAGAAACCTGGAGACTTACGAAAAGGGTTCTGCTGAAATTGAGGACGACGCAACGAGCTATGGAAAGAAGAATGATGGGTGTGACATTAAGGGATAAGAAAAGAGCAGATTGGGTGAGGCAACAAACGCGGGTAAACGACATCTTAGTTGAAATCAAGAAAAAGAAATGGGCATGGGCCGGACATGTAATGAGGAGGGAAGATAACCGATGGTCACTAAGGGTTACGGACTGGATTCCAAGGGAAGGGATGCGTAGCAGGGGGCGGCAGAAAGTTAGGTGGGCGGATGACATTAAGACGTTTGCAGGGACAACATGGCCACAATTAGTACATGACCGGGGTAGTTGGAGAAGTATGGGAGAGGCCTTTGCCCTGCAGTGGGCGTAACTAGGCTGATGATGATGATGATGATGATGATACACTGGAGCCAGACCAACAGGCCCATGCTCGCTCGCGCCAAGTGATGATGATGATGATGATGATGATGATGGCCTCATGTTATGGCTCAGACCCACACTGGGGGATTGGCCAAGAATTGGGTGCTGAAACGTTCACCTATTCTTTTGAAGTGCCACTTATTCGATGAGAAAAAAAAATTTAACGAAATAGAGATAAGAAAACTGCACAGACCCACTTCGTCGTCGTTCTCGCGGCCGCTTGTTCCTTGAGCCCCATCAATCGATGATATCGTAATAATATATATAATTTAACGTATCTGTACAACGTATGTTACATAAGCTCTGGCTGAAATTGAAGTGTAGAAAATAATGAAGAAAATTTGCAGGACCCTTAACTTCGCCTTTAAGAGTGGAACGCGATAGGATTTAATGATCCCTGGTGATGTTTACCGGGAAACGCTGGCGGCGAACGCTATCCACGGGTGTGTGCGTGTGCGTGTGTGTGTGTGTGTGTGTGTGTGTGTGTGTGTGTGTGCGTGCGTGCGTGCGTGCGTGCGTGCGTGCGTGCGTGCGTGTGTGTGTGTGTGTGTGTGTGTGTGTGTGTGTGTGTGTGTGTGTGTGTGTGTGTGTGTGTGTGTGTGTGTGTGTGTGTGTGTGTGTGTGTGTGTGTGTGTGTGTGCGTGCGTGCGTGCGTGCGTGTGTGTGTGTGTGTGTGTGTGTGTGTGTGTGTGTGTGTGTGTGTGTGTCTGTGTGCGTGCGTGCGTGCGTGCGCGTGCGTGCGTGCGTGCGTGCGCAAGAAATCAAGAGGACCGCGCCGGTTCTACTAATACATACCTCAAATGGCAGCTAGAGAACGCTATGGTGCTAAAGGAGGCTTGTGTTTGAGTTTCCGCGTAGCAGAATTATGTTTTCTCGTATATTCAAATTACACTTCGACGCTATCATGTCTGTAGGTTGTGCGCAAGTCGTACTTTACAACTTTTCTGACATATCTTACCTTGAGAAATTCAGTTACTTCAGTAACTTCCTTCGCTACATGGAGGGCCTGCGTGGTTGGGTATGCGTCGTCCGAAATTCTTTTTGCCGAAGCGATGTCCGCCGCTGGACGCTGAATTTTCTTCGACTCGAGACCCCTAACGCTATCGCCATCTATCGCAATAAAAGGAAATGAAAGTGGACGGAAAGATAACTTGCGTCGGTGCAAGCTGTTTTGATTTCATCGTCTGTTGATTTTATATGGTCGTGTTTAACAAAATTCGAACCCCTCAGTTTCCCTTCTTCCCTCGTTCCCATACTATGTACATAAAGGAATAAGGAAACGATAAATTAATGGAAATGAAAGTGGATGAATAAACAACTTGCCGCAGGTGGGGAACTTTCCCACAACCTTAGCATAACCCCCTTTCTTCTCGTGTATATATATATATATATATACGCCTTGCAAACTTGGCAATTCTTGCACAATTATTAATTTGAAATATTTCCCCTAATGTAATTACCTAAACAGCTAATTAGCCTTTTGATTTCTCGTAGGAGTAATGGCCGCCTCATCGAGCAATTTAGCTGGAGGGTTAGAATTGTGCCATCACCACAGGCCTTCTTTTAAATTTGGGACAAAATAAAGGAAAAGCAGCTGGTTTAGTTCAGCTGAATGTGGCCTCCTCCGGACTACCGCAGTTCGACTTTGCTCCTGGAAGAAACAGGACGTGTCTCGAGCGAGTGCCTGAACACCATATTGCAAACTGAGGAACGCGGCTCAAATCCTGAGTCCGGGGCCTCAAGAAAGAGGGGCGACGTCATTCTAACACATTTCTTTCGCATTGAACCACCAAATTGCCACCGTATATTTTTTGGAGTAATGTTGCTTACTAATACAGTTTAACTTGTTTTTATATTTCGTGTCTCTTTAACGCGCACACTCAATACATTCATCCCACACTTATATACCGGCTCCACACACACACGTTTCCGCCGACCACGGCGGTGGCGCTTGGATCGAGGAGCTACCTTGAAAGATATTTTTTTTCTTCTTCTTTTTCTCGCAGCTCCATTGGGCTTTATTCTAGGTACACTCTAAGAACAGTTTACACCCTTTGGCGTGCCCCTTCTGCCACACAACGATAATCGTCATCTGCCTTGCGTTTCCTTTCCTTATCGCTGCGAGCCCGGAACTTTCCAGTAACGAACGGCGCGCGCGTTATCAGCATAGAACAGTTTACACCCTTTGGAGTGCCCCTTCTGATAACGCGCGTGCCGTTCGTTACTGGAAAGTTCCGGGCTCGCCGCGTTTAAGAAAGGAAACGCATCACGGCAGATGACGATTATCGTTGTGTGGCAGAAGGGGCACGCCAAAGGGTGTAAACTGTTCTTAGAGTGTATGTGCGGATAGTAATTGTTCAGGCGGAATCTAATACGAATCTCATAGCGCCAGAAGCGAATCGAGACGATCATCAATTTTTTTTCGAATAATTTTTGAGAGAGAGAGAGAGAGAGACAACTTCATGTAGTTGCCTGCAGAACGACACCATGACTAAATGGCGCCGTGACGCGGGCCCTGACGTCTTCTCAGCGGGTGGTCTCTACTCAACTCCAGCGCGTGTTACTCCCGCGGTTGGTCGCCCTGTGGGGCAACGTTCCGTCGGTTTCGCTCGGCCTTTGTCTTTCAAGAGCCGCCGAGACCTGCTGGACGGCCCAGGTTTGGCTTTCGTGGTCGTAGCATTCCGCCGCAGCCGCGAGTCGCGGAGGAATCGTTGTACTTGTCGAAGCCTCATTGGGGAACTTGGTGCAATCCCATAGGATGTGCGTCAAGGTGGCCCTCTCCCGCTGGCACACGCGGCACACATCACTCACATATAATTTAGGGTATACATGAGTCATTAATACTGGGGTGGGTAAAGAACCAGTTTGCAATTGTCTGAACAGCACCGCCTCCGCTCGGCTCAGCCCCGGGTGCGGGGGTGGGAAAGTCCTTCGAGCCAGGCGGTGGAACTGGGTAAGTTCGTTGAACGTCGTAATGCGGTCCTTGGCACTACACCACGTTGGACGGTCGGTTGCAGCGGCGCGGTTGGTTAGCGCTCGCGCCACTGCGTGTGCCGTCTCGTTGTGGTTATCGTGCTTCTCGGACGCATCGTTGCCCGCGTGCGCCGGGAACCACTTGATTCTAACACACCGATTCTGTCGTTGCAGGTCAGCCGAGCACAGAACGCGCACAGCCTCACCGCACACTTTGCCCTTTGCATAATTCCGCACTGCACTTCGGGAATCGCACAACACCGTCTGGCACCCGGGGTCGGCAATGGCCAGGGCAATGGCCACCTCCTCCGCCTGACACGCCTCGCGGACCCGTAAGCTCGCCGCTGCCCTCGTCGCGCCGGACGACGCCTCGATGACGGTAGCTACGAACGCCGCGCAGTCTCCCTGGTATTCTGCCGCATCCACGAACCTTGCGTGCTCGTCCTTGGCGTGAAAGTCGATGAGGGCCTTGGCCCTCGCCGCTCTTCTCTCCTTGTTGTACTCCGGGTTCATGTTTCTCGGGATGAGGTCCACCCGAATCCGGCGCCGGGTTCCGTCCGGGACAGAAACGTCGCTACTCGCCGCTTTCGGTCCGGGCGTGAAGCCCAAGTATTGAAGTATGCGCCTGCCGGCTTCGGTCATAGAGAGCCGCTCCAGCTGGGCGGTCCGTTGCGCTTCCGCAATTTCGTCGAGGGTATTGTGTACCCCCAGGCTCAGGAGCTTGTTGGTGCTCGTACACTCGAGTAGTCCGAGCGCCGCCTTGTAAGCTCGGCGTATCAGGGCGTCGATTTTATTCCTTTCACATTGCATCCAGTTGTGGAAGGCTGCAACGTAGGTGACGTGGCTGATTACGAAGGAGTGCACAAGCCGAATCAAGCTTTCCTCCTTCATCCCGGCCTTGCGGTTGGCGACCCGTCTGATGAGACGTATTGCGTTGGTAATCTTGGCTGTAAGGCGGGAAATAGTCTCGCCGTTGCCCCGTCGCTTGTCTATGATCATGCCGAGCACCCGGATCTTGTCGACCTCCGGGATCACGTGGCCGTTCCTCGTCACGATCTTGATGGCCTCGTAATCCCTCGCTTCGCTCTTCTTACGTCTGACGTATTTCGGTGGTAACACCAGCAGTTCTGACTTGCTCGGTGAGCAGATCAAACCAGAACCGTTCAGCTGGTCTTCAATCGCGTCGACGGCTTCTTGCAGCGTGCTCTCAATGTGACCATCGCTGCCTCCCGGAACCCACAGCGTGATGTCATCGGCGTAGATGGTGTGCCGGACGCCCTCGACGCGAGAGAGTCGCTTGGCCACCCCGATCATGACGAGGTTGAATAACAACGGCGAGATGACCGAGCCTTGGGGGGTCCCGACACTGCCGAGCCTCTTCTCTTGGAGCCGTAGATCGCCGGCGCAGAGCTCAGTAGTCCGTCCCGTCAGAAAGTCCTTGATATAATTGTATGTTCTTGCGCCCATGTTGAGTCTGGACACCTGGGCTAGGATTGCAGAGTGCTTCACCTTGTCGAAGGCGCTCTGCAGGTCCAGCCCCAGAATGGCCTTGTTGTCTTTCGTTAGGGTATCTTCGTCAATTATATCTTTCTTCAACAGAATCATCGCGCCTTGGGTGCCGAGGGAACGCCGAAACCCGATGATCGTGGTGGGGTATAGTCCCGACTCCTCCAGGTAATCCTGCCACCTACACATGAGGACGTGCTCCAACACCTTGCCCACGCAGGACGTGAGCGAGATGGGCCGGAGGTTGTCCGTGTTCGGCGGCTTGCCTGGTTTGGGGATGAGTATGGTCTTGGCAGTCTTCCACTGCTGGGGCAGTGACCCCGCACTCCAGCACTTGTTGTAGTAACCGGTGAGGTTTTCGATGGCCACATCGCTGAGGTTCTTGAGCGCTCTGTTCGAGATGTGATCCGGGCCGGCCGCCGACTTGCTGTTTAGTTCGTGCAGGGCCGCTCGCACCTCCTCGACGCTGATGTCGCGGTCAAGCTTCTCGTTGGCTTGACCGCCGTACTCAGGATGCCTTTCCGTGGGTGTAACCGGAAGATACTTGCTGTTTATGCGTCTGATTACTTCAGTTTCCCCATTTTCCTTGACTGCTCTATGAATGATCTTTGCGAGGCGGTCGCGTTGGTGGGACTTTGTTTTAGTCTCGTCGAGCAGATGCCGCATCAAGTTCCAGGTTTTGCCGCTATGCATCTGCCCGTCCGCAGCATTACAGATTTCGTTCCATTGTTGCGTGCAGAGCAGCCGACAATGAACTTCGATGGCGCGATTCAGCTCCGCCACCTTCTTCCTTAGGCGCCGATTTAGTCGTTGCTTCTTCCACCTGTTAAGGATAGATTGCTTTGCTTCGAATAAGTGCGCGAGGCGGCTGTCAACCTTGTCGACCTGCTCATCCGTTTCTATGATTTTGGTCGCCTCCTTGACCTTCCCCGCGATGTGAGCTGACCATTCTTCTATGTTATTGATTTCCTCCATCTCCGTTGGTAACAGGCTACGGAAGGCATCCCAATCCGTAAAATAATGTTTTCTGGTGTCCTCCGAGGCCTTGACCTCTTCCGGTATGATGACCTCTACGATGTAGTGGTCGCTGCCGAGCTCTGACCCCGTGTTGCGCCAGGAGATATTCCCCTTCTCGTCGTTCTTCACGAACGTGAGGTCCGGCGTCGTATCCCTGGACACAGAGTTCCCAATTTCCACATTTCCACATTTATTACAAAGCGATCTTTGCATCCCAGTATCCTTACCGTTGGCGAGTTTCTGCCATTCATAGCACGCTGTGATGAGTCGTGTATTAAAAGTGCAAGCGGAGCACAAGGAACAAACAAGCGGTTTCTTGGTGTGCACAGAGAGCGGGAATGATGACTGTATGGCTGTTAAAGTATGGCCAGTATGGCTCTCTAAGCGACATAACCCGCTCGACTACGCAAGTTCTCATGTTTTATGTCTGTACTACGTGATGGTGTAGCCAGACATTTTTTTTTTTCGAAGGGGGGCGAGAGGGAGGTAGTTTGAACGGATACAGAGAGGGTAAGGGTAGAGGAAGGAGGTTGGGCAGGCCCCCACATAAACATAAATTTCAGGGGGTGGCAGGGGGCAGCTGCCCGGTGTGTCACCCCCTGGCTGCGCCGCCGATACTCCGCCTGCGGGGATGAAAATTTACGCTACTTTTGCTCCAACTTTACGTTCAATTGGGCACCGTTGACGTTTTATAAATTCGAAAAATTCCGAGAACATTCTCATACGCGAATAGTAATTATTAGATTCGAAGATCGAATCGAGATGGGGCGCTGCTCGATTCGTTATGCAAAAGCGTCGTGTATTCGCACACCCCAGTCACAGCAAGTGGCCTAAACTTCAGAAAAACGGTGCAGACGCGCACCGGCAGGTGTCGCCAGGGATGCGGCAATCAACGTTTCGGCGGCAATCGCGAACCGAACACAATGGCGAGCCGTTCGACTCGCGTCGTTTCGAGATGACGTCAATCTCGGACCGGCGTAAACAGGCGCGCGTTGTCCACAACTCTTCTTCGACGGGACAATAAGCCGGTAGTGCGCGAACGCTCTCCCCTAATTGTTGCCCACCCCGCGCAAACGTCGCAACTGTTCCGCCCTGGCGATCACGCGCCGTTTCATCGCCTCGAACACGGAAGGACGGTTCGGATGAAAGCTTTCTAATCTGCGGAGGCTATGTTCTTGGCAGCTCTACCTCGTTATGGAGTCTACTTTCGCAAATTATACAATGATGTTTGTTTGTTCTTATTTATCTATTCTTTCTTTTTAAACTGACCTTGCTTCGTGTTTAATCAACGTCATCACTCTCCTATAGTTAAGAAGGGGACGACTGAAAAAAGTAGCTCCACGTACCGGATTGGGGGAAACCCACGGTCGGCCATTAAAGGAAAATACTAGGAGCACAAGCGCTGGCTACAAACTGTATACTGCTGGCGAATGAGAAACGTGTTATAGAAACGTGGATGGTTAGATGAAAGGGAGCGTAGGGAGTGCAAGCTATCGAGCACTATCACGTGTAAACGTAGAAGCACCGGCAGATTAAAAAAAAAAAAAAGCAGCTGGAAAGATTCAGAACTACTTTCGATGCAAAAGTACAGGTGGCCACAATAAAGGAGAACTGAGGAGGGGAGGAGGAAAGAGAAAAGAAGAAGGCAGGGAGGTTAACCAGAATAACGTCCGGTTGGCTACCCTACACCGGGGGAATGGGAAAGGGGAAAGCAAAGATCACAGGGAGAGAGAGGAGGGAAGGAAAGAATGAAATTGTGGCAAGTTCGCTGACGCGTGCGGTTTTACAGAAATTGCCTTAATAGTCACAGGTGGTCGCACAAACCCGTCGTCCTTAAGAAACACAAAAGTGCCTTCACCGCTTTATGGGCCGACGGGCGATGGGGGCGGTGTTCCAGCAGCACCTGCACAGAAAGCGGCCGATTGTCCAGTTTTTGGAAAGCTTTGGCAAGTTCTTGTCGCTCTAGAGCATATCTTGGACAGTGGCATAGCAGGTGGTCGATGTTTTCTTCGGTGCCACAGACCTCGCATGCTGCACTGTCAGTCACCCCAATTAATGTAGAGTATGCCTTTGTGAAGGCCACTCCTAACCAAGGAGAACTGAGAAGTTGTAGAAACTCTACCGTATGCTTCTCGAACGTCAAAGGGCGACGTTAAGTATGAATGCTCCGAAACAACCATAAGACATTTCAGAGCAAACGCATGAATGTCTAAACCTTGAGCAATTTGTAACCGAAAAATATAAATCTCGTGTAAAACGGACGTTTTTTTCAAGTGTTAGCAAAAGCGTCTGAATATATGTGAGAAGTTTGTATTTGTTATCGGGAAAGGCTTTTTTGAATTGCTTTGTTAAAGCTTGAGGGCAGAACATTCTACTACTTACCTAGTACGAACTTTCCTATAGTATGCATGAACCTGTAGTGTTTTTGTTTTTGTTTTTTTTTCGTTTGTTTTCTTTTGCTTTTTGTTGCTTTGTTTTGTGATCGCCATTGATCCGCACCCGTGCATAGGCCACTGAGCAATCCTTTTCATTAAAGTTCATTCTCTCTCTCTTTCCTAGTTATCTCTTTTTCTATATACACCTTTCCACCTGATCTCATAGCTAAATCTATCTATCTATCTATCTATCTATCTATCTATCTATCTATCTATCTATCTATCTATCTATCTATCTATCTATCTATCTATCTATCTATCTATCTATCTATCTATCTATCTATCTATCTATCTATCTATCTATCTATCTATCTATCTATCTATCTATCTATCTATCTATCTATCTATCTATCTATCTATCTATCTATCTATCTATCTATCTATCTATCTATCTATCTATCTATCTATCTATCTATCTCGCAAAAGTGTATATAAACGCTCAAAAGGCGAAAGCTTTCCATTGCCCACTTCCGTGGAGAACACGCGACTTCCACAGCACATTTTGTAGCCTGAAGTAATCACGTTTCGAGTAAAGTATCCTTACTAATTATGCTGCTCGCAACTTACTTACAAAAATTACGATCGAGGGGCAGGTACACCGGCTCCCAGGCTTGCAGACGTCACAAATTGGCCCCTCAACATCCCTTAACTGGCTCATCTTTCGGCTCTTCTATAACAAGCCGGACCACGACTAGTGGTGAAGCATGTTCCGTCCTGTCTATACCAATCTGGGCGACATGATTCATAATATTACTCCATGATAGCTTTCCTTTTTTTTTTTCTTTCGTTTACATTGACGTATACGCTGCTTTGAGAAACGAAATGACCACCTTTATACACTAAGCGGTGCCCGTTAACCACTGAGCAATTGTGTTTGTACGGGGTAGTTCGTCGCTGTAATGATAGCGTTTTTTGGCGATTACAACCAAGAAGGTTTTCCAACGGAAGCAATTTTACATCGTGAGAGCACGTTCAGATGTGGGCGCCGCTTATCGGAAGATGACGCAAACAGCTCGAGGTCACCTTGAGCGATAGCCGAACGTCCAAATGAAAAAGAAAAGTTGCTTTAACTATTCTAGATAAACGATACTAACTGTCATAAAAACAACGGCTAGTTCTTTTGTCGTATACATGCTTTTACCGAAAAAAAAAACATATCAGAAATGTGACGCTATCTTGCGAGTACATCGCCGGTGTTAGATTAGTGGACATAGTTCACTCATTTGGCTTAACTACGTCCTTTTGGCTACAAACGACATCTTTGAAGCTAATTTGTCATGCCAAGTTCTTTTTTTTTTAGCATCCAAACAGATTTCATTTAATCTATTTCTATCGCACTGCTGTTTAGCAAACGCACTTGTTCTAAGATTGTTTGAAATGTCAAATATAATTACAAGAACGGGTATCATAAATTTGGAGACATGCATACGCGAAAAGGAAGGCTTATTTATGCGCTGCAAATTACGCAATAAAAAAGAACTAATTGGGATTGTGAAATACTCAGCAACTCTAAGTAAACATTTTGAGGAGGCCACAAACGTAGGAATTCAACCACAAATTGCAATGATTCAAAAATCCAATGCGGTTTCTTAACTACCCGAATGGCGGACTAATTAATGATGCAGTGCTCAATATTTCCGATGTCGCTGAACCAATAAAGCACCAAATTTTCTTCTAGTAACATTATGACGCATTTGTGCAGCTTCGTTATCACACATATGTTGCGCAGTCACGTGGTCCCAATGAAATGCAATTCTTTTTTTTAACTTTATTTTCCACTTATTTGCTGTTGTTTCATTTCTTCGTATTCTCGCCATAGCAATGTTATCACGTGAGGTGGTCATTTTTTAAAGAATACCGCCACCTGCAACACATGTTTTTCATCTCTGCTGGGTGCACACATGCTATATGTATTGAGATCCGCACATTGTTTATGCGTTTTCCGGGGACCGCATTTCAGTCGCTAACAACTTAAAGCTGTCGCTTAGCCAAGACGCGCCTGCATGCCCAATTTGGAACTTACTCGAACGTTATCGTTGCTTCTATCTGTTGTCCACGTTCTCTCCGAACCTTGTGTAATATGATTGCTCGCGCGGCGCGAATAGAGTTGCGCATTCTAGAACGCATTCTAAGAGCACTGGCGATAACGCTGGAATCTTCGACGGGTCACGTGTAGATAGTCGCGACGCGCTTGACCCGCAGATGAGACTTCGACGATAGACAATTGCGCTCGCCAATATATCGTGGCGCTGAGCATAACTATTTTTGCGAGGGGCACAGGTGCACCCAATGAAGAGTTCGTTTCCTGAAGCTCAGCTGTACCACGATCCGATTCTTCGCCATCGCGACAACGTGACAGTATATATCACATGGAGTGTTAGTGAATGCTTCCATGAATTATCATATACACTGCCGAAGAGATAAACAAGTTATATATTTTTTTTATTCGATGACACGTTAACGCGCCGACGAACATAATATATTGCGCGATCGACAGTCACTATTCCGAAGTAAAATTCACCAATCCGCTTCATAATTGTCACTTCAAGGCATATATGCCGGAAGCGTGTAGATCGTTCCTATTACTATTCATTATACTGTTGTTGTTGTTGTTGTTGTTGTAGTTGTTGTTTGCTGCTGCTGACGCACGTCCTCGCTATCTTTCTTTTTTTTGTTTTGACGTTTTTTCGCGTTCATGGCATGAGTCTTGGAACGCTTTGTCACAGCAGGAAAACCAGCGCGCGTTGCCGCGTCGGAGGTTCGCGTTTCTGCCCAGCGTATCAAAGTCTAACCTAAAATAAAAGATTACTTCTTACTCTTCGACGAACTAAGCGCGCCACTTGGACAATTACGACGTTTCGCAGAGGGCCAGCATATCAATTGGCACTCTGCTAAGAAACTTCGACGCGCTTTCAAACGTATTGCTTTTTTTTTTTGCTACATGTTTATAGGAAGCCGCCGTTATTCCAGAGACCTTGAAAAACAGCTTTTAGCTTTATATCCCAGTGGCTTTAGCGTAGCGCCGGTGATCTCGAGGTCCCGAGTTCGATCCCCCTCTCGGCGGCAGCATTTCGATGGGGGCGAAATGCGAAAAAAAGAAAAAAAAATGCTAGCATACTTATTTAGGTGCACGGCGTAGAACACCACACGGTAAAAATGAATCTGAGAGTCTCCTACTATGGTCTGCCTCATAATCACATCGTGCTTTTGGCACGTAAAATCCCCAAATTTAATTTTTAGACCGCTGTTGTAAAGCCGCTTCGTTATATAACTAGGCAAAGAAAGATAACGTGCAAAATACATACCTATCTAGATTTCGCTATCGCTTTCCCAAATACTCAAAAAGTTGCTTTACAAATGGCGTGACGGCTTACCAAAGTCTTTCAGTTTTATCGCCTATAGGCAGTTTGGGCACGTTCCGGGCTCTCTCTCTCTCTCCCTTCCCCATCTTTCATTCCCCCATCCCGCTCCCATGTATAGGGTAGCAAACCGGTTAAGCTGAACTGGTTAACCTCCCTGCCTTTCCTTCTCCACTTCTTCCTTCCTTCCGAATTGGGGTACTACAGCTGCATTAGAAGAACTGGCGGACTAAACGTAACGAGCACGTTACAAAGGAGCAGGTGAACCAAAATGGAAAGCTTTGCGAGATGGTATGCGCATTCGTTGTGTAAGCGAACCAGGGCGCGCAAAATATACACAAACAACAGAATGGCAGACACCACAAGTGCCGACTCGCAACTGAGCGTTTGTGTTGCACGGGAGATTTAGTGTGCTACAGCCGTTCATACTTTCTTCTCATTTTTTTCCCCAGATGATATAGGCCCTTGTATATCCACCACGTGTTCTTGCGCAACAAAGCTTCAGTTGCGAGTCGGAGCCTGTGGTGCCCACTCTTCCGTTGTTCGCGTATTTCTTTCGCACCCTGTTCCCTTGTACAGCGTGCACGTATACCATCTCGCCAAGGTCCTTCTTCTGAGGCGCAGGCTTTACCATACGGCGAAGCACAAGGAAATTTGAACCCCGAGTATATCACGTAACTGGGAAAATTGTGAAATTCCGTGAACATTTCCCTAGATCTAGAAATTCATACGCACTGTGTAGAGAAATAGGGAAATGTGTCCAAATATAGGGAAATGTCGCGCCACGATGCTGGAATGCTAAAAGCTGCTGACGTGACGGCTTGTTTTCACTACACTCACTACCTTCGCGTTAGCATACTAACCATTAGTATTTGCTAAAGCTTTAGCGCAAAGCGACAGGAGAAAAAAAAAATCACGACACCTGAGCGCTCGTATTTTGTTTCCTCGCTTAAGTCGTGTCTCTTCGTCGCTTGCGCAACAGCTTTAACTATGTATAACCAACAAGCCTACTGAGGAATTCTTTCCCATTACTTTTGATCGAACAGCATGCGCTGTAGATGCATCTCGCCCAGCAGACGACAGTGTGTGGATTTCTATACGGGCCCTGGGGAGGTATTCTGTAGGAGTCCACTTAGTGGACTGTCCATTTCGGCTCCTGCTGATTGGATGGATCCGCTTGTCTCCACCTCGCTCGTAGAGCTGCATCCAATCAGCAGCGGCAGAAATGGACAGTCCACTAAATGGACTCTTGCAGAATACCCCCCCCCCCCCCCCCCCCGTATAACGAAGTACTGGTACTGCGATCTTGTCATTCGTGCCGCTACAACTGGGATATCGATGTTGGTGCACTCCGAATAAAATATCTATCTGTTACACCGGCGAAACAAGCGCGTGCTGGGGCACCAAGCGAGAAGCAACACGGGAAAATCATGGCGTAAGCGGACGCATGCCTATAGCTCCGAGCCCAACACTTAGGCAGTGCCGCTAAACAGCGGACAGCACTCACGTATACTAAAATTAACCGGGGAATGCCCACAAGCAGAACAACCTTGGACAAAGTCCCAATGTACACGTGCTCGCGAGAGTCTTACTTTTGGAGGGAAGATAAAAATTGGCCGCGTAACTTGAAGCTTCGCTGGAAATGACGCGCAAACGCGTAAGTGTGGTGCTGTTACGTCGGTAGACGGCATTCACATTTGTGTCGTGAAGCTGGGCGCACTGTTGTGACAATGTTACATTCTGTAAAGGCGTGTCCGGTGCTCATCTTATTCACAATTCTAATAAGGCTCCGTGTGATGTTGGCACTTTGGTCTATAGTTGCAAAACAACTTCGGACAAAAAACAAAGTGTACATACGTGCTCACGTCTTCCTCTGTAAATCGATTCAAGCAAGAGGTTGTGTAGCTCGCACGACAACTCGCACTGCGACGTCATTTCTTGCTTGAGTCCCGTGACTTCGTTATTTCAATATATGTAAATACAAGCTTGAGAAATAATATAATTACACCATTTCAAGAATAAATAAATTAAGGCTACGAGATTTACAGTCGCTTTGCATAGCACGAATGTATTTCTTTTATTGCGTAAATTATATTGGCAGACTGAACAACCACATTTCGCTAAATTTTAGGGAAGTCTAGGGAAATTTTCGCATGCGAGTTAGGGGAAAACTGACTTCGGGGGTTGGAAGCACTGTGACCTGCGGCAATGCGAAGTTTGGAGCCGGACGGGGCTATAGGTGCTTAGCTACAGTGCAGGACTCGCTCAACTGGCCCTGGAAGTAGCATTTGGTTCTTTATTTATTGAACAAATAAATAATGAAAGGAATAAATTAATAATAAATGAATAAAAGAGGAAGAGAAAGAGCGGAGCCTACTGACACCTGAACGGTGGTCAGCAGTGAAGGAGGGGGGGAGCGAGTGAAGTAGCAACGATATCGGAAAGCCGAAAGGATAAAGAACTGTTTACACATTCACGACAAGGCTAAGAGTAACGGTAAACAACGGTGAACGCGTTACCCACGTTTCGCCTACGGAGTGACTTCCTCGAGAGAGAGCTTGTCAGTCGACCCCGGCACACCGCGCACTGCACTGTAAAAATAAGTGACGCCTTTACGAGCGAGAAAAGGGCGTATATGTGACGATAACTTCTCTTTTTTTTTTTTTAGTGTAAGGGTGAGTTATAGACAGATTTCACACCCTCGTTCACTCCTAAGGGCGCAAATCGTTTTACAGAGTCTCTGGAGCAGCCGGGGGTGAGGAAGTTCGCACAGCGCCTGCGTGCCACGCATACTCAAGATTGCGTGCGCGCGCCAGTGCATTTCGGAGGGAGACGACGTTGCGCGCATGGCAAGCTATTTTCAATTTAAACCGCGAAGTCTCTATGCGTCCGGTTAACTGCACAGCATGGCTTACGAGGTGCATCCGCATTTATGGCGACCGCCCGGGGGTTCTTTACATAGCGTGCGCCCTAAAATCTGAGTAAATCAGCACTGTTTCTCTTTTTTTTTTGAATTTCGACCCCATCGAAATGCGGCCGCCGCCTTGACCGCTCATCGATCCCCCCAGACCTCGCGCTAAACTGCGGAACGCGCGTAGTCGCAGAACCACAACGACGGCTTACGGAAGCCAACTGTGCCGAGTCGATTACAACTTCATGAATTGCAAGCGAGCGTCCCTCACAAAATATTTGGAGACGCTTAAGCTTCGCCTTTAAGAGTGGAACGCGATAGCATTCAAAGATCCCCGAGTGCGTCTAAACGCTTCCCCGCAATTGCAGCTTATGTAACCGTAATGCCTACCGGGAAACGCTGGCGGCGAACGCTATGCACGAAGGCGAGCTTTGTGTTTTTTTTTTTAATAGTGCGCGAAGGAACCGAAAATGTCTCGCCGGTCCTACTAAGAAAGCCATGGCAGCTGGAACACGCTAACGCATTATAAGGGGCTTGTGTTTGAGATTCCGCGCAGCAGAATTATGCTTTATGGTACATCAAATTACAATCCGACGCTGTCACGTCTGGAAGTCGTACTTTGCAATTTATCTGAGGCATTTTACTTTGAGAAATTCAATTCAGTAATTTTCTTGCGCCACATGGAGGGCCTGCGTGGTTGGGTATGCGTGAATCGAAATTCTCTTTGCCGAAGCGACGTCCAACGCCGGACGCGGGACGCTGGTCATGGGACGCTGGACGCCGAAGGCAGATTTTCTTCATCCCGGAAAGAGAGCCTAGCCTGCTTGATTCCGCTAGCAGCTCAATGACTTTGCTCTGGTAATGTAAACGCTAGGCTAATGCAAAATAAAGGTTAATTGCTTCAGGTTAAAACGTTAGTTATGGCGCTAAGTACTGATATCAAGAGCACCCTTAAAGTTTGGCCCAGACGCTCAGGTTTCATCCTGAAACCAGTGACACAAAGACCGATGTGACGTGAACGATGAGACAAAAAACACGAGAAAACGCTCGACGACAAGTCAATAGGAAGTGTACTGAATTGGCTGGCGTACATAAAAAGCCTTGTAATTCTTAGCTTGTCACCGACTATACACTGAACGGTGCGCAGACGCGAATGAGATCCTGCTGCAAGATGTGAACGAGGACGAACAGCGGCAAGCTCAAAAATGTTCTTTCTAGCTCATTAGAATAAGACCGCAGGCTATTAAAATAGGCTGCGATTAGCGAACGTTCGCTGCTTCGTTTTTTCTTTCTCTCAAGCCACAATGTGCTTTCTTTCCCGAGGACGGGAGAAGGAAACGCGCTGTCATCGCCGACGTGGAGAACTCCGGGGACCTCGAGCGTTCATTCTCGAGATTGGGATACCAAAAGAGGATTAACGAGGCGCGCGCCCCCACCCGAGTATTGCGTTGTAACGCGCTCCTGCGTCGTCACTTACTTATGCCTAAAGCTGCCAGGTCTGGCAGCCAATATTGGGAGACCCGAAAAACAAAAAAGTAGTAATAATAAAGACCGACGCTAAATCGTCTGTGACTGTTACAATGATGCATAACAGGCTTAAAAAAGCCGGGACCTGACAGCCCGACGAGACCCGCGAGCGCCGTTGTCTCTCACAGGCCGCCTCCGCTTCCTCGCACCGCCAAGTGTTTGTTGATCGATAGAGTCGGTCTTCGACGACGAGCGCGCGCCGCAAGACAGCGTTCGATCCATTCGGCGACGCTATATCGACGCGCGGCGGGCAAGTCACAACAAGCGCGGAGACGCGCAACGCCCATTGCATGGGATGTCACGGAAACATAAGTGGAGTTTATTTCGCATACCCGTCTTTTCTCTCTCTCTTCGCGATGCACGCTACGGCGACCGTGAAAAGGGGGAGTGGGGAGAGGACGCAGTTACGCTTCCGGGCGGCCTTGGGCGGCGTCCAAGAATTGTGCAACCGTCTTTTATTTTGTTTTTTTTCCCCCGTGCCCCGCAGGACGAAGATCGCGCTAGACTGCGGTCGACTCGGCGCGATCGGTTCACATCCCTAGTTAATAATCTTGGCTGGCTCAGCGAGCGAGGCGCGTGTGGTACGTACTGCACGCAATCCCCTCCCCTCCCCACCCTCCTCGTCGGTAACCCTTCTTTCGAAGCGTCTCGTCCGGACCGGGTCTCGCATACTAAGCCTATATATCGGCACCGGACAGAGAGGCGTAGGCGGGGACGTACGCGATAAGCATACATTTATTTATTTATCGAGACCTCGAAATGAAATCGGTTTCTTTCTTCGAGTGTGGACCTGTTCAAATGCCTCCTGAATATTCGGCGTCCCTTCTGAGAGGAAGGAGGCACTGCGTCTGGCACGCCGGTGGCGCGCCTACAAGTTATATGGTTACGGCGGATGATTTATTGGGCATTCGAGACCAGTCGTGTATACGTCTCGCGAGTAAATTTCATGTGCATGTAAGTGAGTAACCGAGAAGGGCTGTTTAAATGAAAAAAAAAAAAAAGATAAAGAAGGTCGACTTCTATTGCGGCGTCTCCGTACAACTGCCTAATGTGCTACATTGTTTAGTTTCTTCTGGTTAGAAGAAGACGAAGTGCTTCTCTTGCGGAACACATCTCGCCCGTCTCTGTGCTTTTCTGGACTTCTCACTGCACCTGTGGGGTCTACCGCCCCCTCCATCGCGGTTATGGATGTACAACACCCCGAGGATCGTCCCGGTTCCCGTTCATCCGCGGACATCGGTTCGAGGAAGCGAGGAAATACGTCGACTGGTAGCGAGGACACAGACCTGTACTCCGCATCAGGAGACGAGTCCTCGGAAGACAGCTTTCGACTTGTCCAGTACCGCAAGGCCAAACGAAGAATTATCAGCTCATCTTCGGCGTCCAGCTCGAACACTGTGAAAACAGCGCCTCAACGATGGCCTCACTCCATCCTGTTTGTGCCACAGAACGCTACCGACAACCTGCGCGTCCTCAACAGGCAAGCACTCTCCGTGTATCTCGAAAACACTGTGCCAAACGAGATCAAGGATGTCAGGATAAACACTAGGCGAAACATCCTGGCAATCGATGTGATGAACCCGAGCGCGTTGACTATACTACAACATGTAACGCAGCTGGGAAACGTCAAGGTCCGATCCATCATGCCAGCGAATGGTGCCACAATAACAGGAGTCATCTATGACATTGACAATGAAATTCCTAATGCAGACCTCCCATTCCTCATAAAACCAGCAAGTGAACACAACGTCATTGTGCATGTTTGTCGCCTCGGCAACACACGTTGTGTGAGGCTAACGTTCAAGGGCGACTGCCTTCCACCCTACGTGAAGGTCGGCCACTTTCGCCACCAGGTTCGACCATTTATTCCCAGACCAATGCAATGCTTAAATTGTCAGAAGATTGGCCATGTGAAGGGTGTCTGCAGAAATTCGGCCGTGTGCCCTCGATGTGCCGAACCCCACTCAGAAGACAACTGCAGCGCAACCACGTTGAAGAGTCCTAACTGTCAGGGTGATCACTGCGCCTCTTCCAAAGACTGTCCCCAGATCAAGAAAGAGATCACCATTCTTAAACAAACGGTGAGAGACAACTCTACCCACAAAGAAGCCGCTGTGAAAGTACGGCGAAGACGACGTCACCGTCGAAGGTCTTCACGACGGAAAACATCAAGCTTTCAGGAACAGTCAACTCGTCAATCAGCATCATCAGCGGAAGTTTCCAGCACTCCGAACACCGATGTTGGAAGGGAGAAAACTGCCAGATCTCTCTCCACAAAGGAATGGCCGCCACTTCCGCGTACACGACCGCCAGAAGAGCCGCAGAAGAAGCCGCCCCCAGTACAGCAAGGTGCTGTATCCGAGGAGTCGCGGGAAACAGATGAGCAAGTGATAGCATTTATTAGGCCTTTAATGAATGCCATCCGCGTGTTGCTAAGCAACATGCACACTCCGTCTGCCAGAAGTGCACTTCAAGTACTGGACGCTCTGAGTCCGGTGCTTGCAACCCTTGAGTAGATCATGGCTCCACAGCCACGGTCTTTTAGGGAAGAGGTCCGACAAGCGGCTATTTTTCAGTGGAATGCGTGCGGACTCAGAGCGCGCCTTTCGGATTTTCGTCGCTTCGTGTACGCCAATATGTTTCCCATTATCGTCATTTGCGAGCCGAACTTATGGAACACAATCAGGCTTTCTGGACATAAATTATTTATGTCGTCAACTGTTTATGAAAACAGTAAGGTTTTGGTGTGTATTCGCCGTGACCTCACCTACACTCAACAGCCTGTACCACCTAATGACAATAATCTATATATATGCCTAAACGTAAGGAAAAGGAATTTGGCCTTTACTTTTGTGGACGCCTACCTATCTCCGTCAAGTCGATTTGATTACAAAAGACTACAAGACACCCTTTCCTCAACCTCCAATCCCTGGGTCATCATTGGAGATTTCAATGCCCATCATACACTCTGGGGAAGTCCGATGATCAACGCAAGAGGCAGAGCTCTGGTATCTTTTGCCTCCAGTAATGAACTTTGGCTGCTGAATGATGGAAGTCCTACCTTCTTACGTGGCTCCACGTACAGTAGCTGTCTGGACTTGGCTTTCGTCTCGCAAAGCCTTGTCAGACGTGCAGGGTGGTTTGCGGACATAGAGACGCACGGAAGCGGCCATATCCCCGCGTACGTCAAAATCAGAAGATTGTCCCCTTCCAAAATATGGGATACGATCCAAAGAGTGGACTGGCCTAAATTTCAGTCTATTATGGAAGCACACTGCGACGCCAATCCATCTTTCGACTTGGAAGAGGCAATCAAGAGCGCGGTGCAAGACACTATGCGTACTCTCACATGCTCTTCGAAACTGAATGAATTTGATGTGGAACTAGAACGACTTCGAGCAATCCGACGACGTGCTGAACGAAGATACCGACGTACGAAGACAATGGACGATTTACGGACCGCCAGGCGCACGCAAAAGAAGATACAGCCCCGGTTAGACAAGCTAGAATCGCAACGTTGGACTGCCTTCTGTGAGTCGCTAGATCCACGCAAGCCTTTATCGCAACTATGGAGAACGGTGCGCGGTCTCCGGACACTCCCCGTACAGCGATTCCCATTCAAGGCGCTTGCCCTCTCTCAAAAGAGATCGGAGATTGACGTGGCAGAGGATTTATGTGCCAGATTATCGGGCCAACTCACAGCTACCAACATTCCATCGCCTTCGAGCAACTGTCCGCCACCACGTGATCACCGGATGGATCTACCATTCTCAATCCACGAACTTAAGGCAGCATTAGCTTTGTGTAGCCGCACATCCGCGCCAGGACCTGACGGAATTTCCTACCGAGCTCTGTGTCACCTGGGGGAGCGAGCGAGAGGAGTTCTCCTTGAGGTGTACAATGAATCTTGGAAAGATGGCACACTACCAACAACCTGGAAGACAAGTCGCCTTGTTCCACTGCTGAAGCCTGGCAAGTCGCCGTTGGAACTCTCATCATATCGCCCGATCGTGTTGGCGAGCTGTGTGGGCAAAGTAATGGAGAGAATGGTCCTAGGACGCCTGGAGTGGTACTTGGAGTACCACAACACCTACACAGATGCCATGGCGGGTTTCCGACGCGGTCGATCATCGATCGATAACGTCGTCGACCTGGTCACTTACATTCAACATGAGAAATGCCGTAAGCGTCTCTGCGCTTCTTTATTCCTCGACGTTAAAAGGGCGTATGACAACGTTACGCATGAAGCCATCCTCTCTGCTCTCGCAGAGGTAGGAGTGGGTGGTCGGATGTTTAAATGAATACGGAGCTATCTATCCATGCGATCCTTCTTTGTAAGCACCGAGGAAGGCCATACTTCTCTACATTATAGCTACCGAATGAGAGCAGCATTCCGGGCAAGTTGGTAATCCATTGCTTAAATGATATTGCGCGACATAAAAACGACACGGACGGGAAAGAAGACGACACACCAAGCGCAAACTTTCAACTAAGTTTATTGTGCCACTGCGTCATTTTATACATGGCAGGCAACGTAGATCGCGCATGCGCTTACAAGGAAATGAAGTTGAAGTCATGTAACATGGTTACGTGTCATGTGACGCCGCGTCCAAGTAACGTAATTCTTTTTCTGTGAGAGCCAGAGACGGGAAGCTAACACACGCATCACCCAATTTCGCGATCATCTGCGCTTCAGATATCTCACGGATGAGCTGCGTTCTGCCACGGGAAACAATCGTGCATTGATCCTCAAGAGGCTTGCACCCATGATCGCGACAGTGGATCGCCAAGAAACCACCTGAGCCGTTTTTTACATTGTTGCTGCGTTCGCGGAGCCGATCATTGAGGCAACGCCCAGTTTGTCCAATATATTTCTTCCAACATGAAAGCGGGAGGTTGTACACCACCTGGTGTACACACTCGACAAACTTTTTTCGGTGATGCTTTCTGCACTTATCGGAAGGGACGGCATTTGGATCAGTCAGCCTGCAAAGCTTGCCGAGCTTGTCGGGAGCAGAAAAAACAACTCTCACGTTCGCCCTTTGGGCAATCTTTTTCAAGTTGTGGGATATCCCGTGCATGTATGGTATGACACTTACTTTAGGGCGTATGCCAGGAGGGGCATCGGCAACTGACTTCTGCGTGCTGGATCGCGTTTCTCTTAAGATGCGTTCCGCGACAGACACTAGCACCACCCTAGGATATCCAGCCAGGGACAACCGTAAAGTTTGCGCTGCTAAGCTTGCGTCCACAACATGACAGCAAGACTTGCTAAGGGCATTCTTGAAGCACAAACTGATAATGGCCCGCTTAACAAGCTTAGAATGTGCGGACGTATACGGCAGAAGTGGTTTGTTGGCTCGCGGCTCATACGACGAACACGTGTGACTGTCCTGAAAGTTCAGGCGAAGATCAAGAAAACGAAGAGACCTATCTACCGGCATCTCATGAGTAGTTTGAAGGGGTACTAAGCACTTCTGAAACGTTTCTAACGCTTTCTTACTTTCCAGAATGAAGGCATCAGAAGAGCAGTCAATGTCGGCCCCGCAGAACCTCGTCCATATTCCAGAGTCTGTTGCTTTGCCTGAAGAGATTCGAGAGGTCCTATCCCTCGGGCCGAAGTTTGCCGTCCAAACCAAAAGGCCCCCCAGAGAACTTCTGTCCTACGTTCGAGATGTCTCAAGGCTTGTCCCAGACCAAGAGGTAGGCCGTATCGTATCGGAAGGTGTGGATGCACTTCAAAGGTGCAAGCAACCGAAGGCGAGGATTTCGGTGAATCGGGTGGCCTCTTCACTCGTGGACAGTTCGCTGTGTGTAATTCCTGCCGATAAAGAAGGCGGTTTTGCTGTGTTACCTGCTGAGGACTTTAACGCCAAGGCTCTAGAAGCCATCAGCGCCACGTTTAACTGTCATAGGGAGGTGTCGCTGGCCAAGGTAAAGGCTGCGGCAAAGCGCATGTGCAACAGACTTAATCTGCAAAAATTAACCAAGGCCTTTGAAAACAGCAAGCGAGATCATCTACAAGTTTTCTTCAGTGCCAAAACGCATAAACCCGGTGTTCCGTTACGGGTTATTGTGTCAGAAATCGATACTTGGCAAAAGCCGTTGGGGGTGTTTTTACAACAAAAGTTGGGCCTTCTGCCTGTCAGCGACCCTTTCCTCGTTAAGAGCTCAGATACTGTGATTGATTTTTTGAAGTCACATTCTGACCGTGGTCTTCAGGCGTTTTCTATTGATGTAAAGGATCTTTATTATTCCTTGCCGCATATAAGCGTACTGTCCTGTGTCGAGCAATGTATTGATAAGTATGGTGCTGTTTCCTTCCAGAATGAGGCCGGCATGTCTTGCAGTCAATTTTTAGAACTTTTACAGATTTATCTTAATTCCACCTTTATCACTTGGGATAACCAATGTTTTTTGCTGAAGAGCGGAGTTTGTATTGGCTCTTGCATTGCTCCCATTCTTAGTGACTTGTTTTTATCCTGTTTAGACCGTGACATTTCTTTACAAGTGCAAGGCACTGCAGTTTTTAAAACATTTAGATACGTTGATGACTTTTTAATTTTCATTGACTGCTCTTCTGATGCCTTCATTCTGGAAAGTAAGAAAGCGTTAGAAACGTTTCAGAAGTGCTTAGTCCCCCCTCAAACTAGTCATGAGATGCCGGTAGATAGGTCTCTTCGTTTTCTTGATCTTCGCCTGAACTTTCAGGACAGTCACACGTGTTGGTCGTATGAGCCGCGAGCCAACAAACCACTTCTGCCGTATACGTCCGCACATTCTAAGCTTGTTAAGCGGGCCATTATCAGTCTGTGCTTCAAGAATGCCCTTAGCAAGTCTTGCTGTCATGTTGTGGACGCAAGCTTAGCAGCGCAAACTTTACGGTTGTCCCTGGCTGGATATCCTAGGGTGGTGCTAGTGTCTGTCGCGGAACGCATCTTAAGAGAAACGCGATCCAGCACGCAGAAGTCAGTTGCCGATGCCCCTCCTGGCATACGCCCTAAAGTAAGTGTCATACCATACATGCACGGGATATCCCACAACTTGAAAAAGATTGCCCAAAGGGCGAACGTGAGAGTTGTTTTTTCTGCTCCCGACAAGCTCGGCAAGCTTTGCAGGCTGACTGATCCAAATGCCGTCCCTTCCGATAAGTGCAGAAAGCATCACCGAAAAAAGTTTGTCGAGTGTGTACACCGGGTGGTGTACAACCTCCCGCTTTCATGTGGGAAGAAATATATTGGACAAACTGGGCGTTGCCTCAATGATCGGCTCCGCGAACACAGCAACAATGTAAAAAACGGCTCAGGTGGTTTCTTGGCGATCCACTGTCGCGATCATGGGTGCAAGCCTCTTGAGGATCAATGCACGATTGTTTCCCGTGGCAGAACGCAGCTCATCCGTGAGATATCTGAAGCGCAGATGATCGCGAAATTGGGTGATACGTGTGTTAGCTTCCCGTCTCTGGCTCTCACAGAAAAAGAATTACGTTACTTGGACGCGGCGTCACATGACACGTAACCATGTTACATGACTTCGCACTTCATTTCCTTGTAAGCGCATGCGCGATATACGTTGCCTGCCATGTATAAAATGACGCAGTGGCACAATAAACTTAGTTGAAAGTTTGCGCTTGGTGTGTCGTCTTCTTTCCCGTCCGTGTCGTTTTTATGTCGCGCAATATCATTTAAGCTATAGCTACCGCGGCGTCCTCTAGGGCGGTGTACTTAGCCCTGTGTTATTTAATCTAACACTAGTTGCTCTCCTTGAGCACGTGCCAGCTACAGTCAGACTATCAATGTACGCAGATGACATCTGCATATGGACGTCTGCAGTAACACGCCCACAGTTGCGAGCGAGAATTCAGAGAGCCGCCACACAAACTGTTATCTACCTCCGTAATCGAGGCCTGGAAATTTCCTCCGAGAAATGCGCACTAGTGCCATTTACGCGCAAACCCATGGCCAACTACAATGTAACGATAAATGGCCAAATAATACGACGGGTCCGATCGTACAAGTTCCTAGATGTCATAATCGACAGGGACTTGTCATGGAGCCCACACGTATCATACGTGAAAAAACGGTTGACAGGCATCTGTCACCTGCTCAAGTTTTTCGCTGGAAAGACCTGGGGAATGTCGCCAAGTGCCATGTTGCAACTGTACAGGGTGCTTTTTCTAGGATTTCTGCGATACAGCATGCCAGCAATAAACAACAAAGGTAAAACAAATCTGCGCACAATACAAAATCTTCAGGGTCAGGCGCTCCGGATCTGTCTAGGCCTGCCTCAGAGTGCTTCAACAGTGGCTACGATAGCAATCGCTGGAGATCACCTTGTCAGGACCCACATTGAAATTGAAGTACTCAGGATCCATATAAGGCATCTGACCAGGACTCTTCGTCACAACTTGGCCTCCCTAACAGCGGACAGACCACACACATCTTTCAGCCAGACGATAACTGCATATGATGAATCGTTGCCAGCTTGTTTCATTCCGGCTGCGAGACCTTCAATTCCTCCATGGTGCCTCGCTCAGCCAAAAATCAACCTCACAATACCTGGTATCTTGAAAAAAGCTGACCTATCATCGCCACTGCATTTGTACGAGAACTAACCGTGATTCTACGCATATTTACACTGATGGATCTGTCCTTCCAAGCAGCTCCGCGGCGGCAATCGTCATACCAGCGAAAGCTACAACAATAAAATTTAAGACGACCCACGCGACTGCATCGACGGCAGCAGAGCTCGCAGCGCTCTTTACTTCCCTTCATGAGATTGGTGGTGAACCGCTACACAAGTGGGCGATATTCTGCGATTCGAAGGCGGCGCTGCAGTCTCTATATACTGTCCCTTTTATGTCGCGGACCGCACGAACAACTAATATTCCATATTACAGAGACGTTACAACATATAAGTGATGCAGGCCATGAAATAACATTTCAGTGGCTTCCAAGTCACTGCGGGATTATTGGCAATGAACGGGCGCATCACGCTGCCCGCTCAGCCCATACTGAGGAGCGCCGCATCCCAATTCCTCATTCTAGAACTGACGCAGCACGGAAGCTCCACCTACTTGCTCGGCAGTGCACCGCGTCGCAATGGAATGAGCCGCATTTAAGGAACACGCGACTGTACTCACTTGATCCGACACTAAGTCTTCGAGCGCCATCACAGCTTCGCCGTCGAGACGCCACGATTTTATATCGACTTTGGTTGGGCGTAGCCTTTACTAAAGCCTATGCATTCCGCATAGGGATGACCGACAGCCCAACCTGTGACCACTGCGGCCATGAAGAATCAATTGGTCATATATTGCGTGCCTGCCCGCAGTACAGTACGCAGAGGGCATGCCTTCGCCACGAACTTGACCAACTGGACGACCAACCGCTATCCGAAAAAAGAATTCTACAACATCGAAAGGATCTACCGTCACAGAAGAAGGCCATGCAAGCGCTATTGCGCTTTTTATGATCTACCGGCCTGTGTGAACGACTTTAAGTGGAACGCCTTTTGTGTGTGTGCCTCCATGTGTGCGTTTTTCCCCCTTTTTTTGCGTTTTCCTCTCTGTCATCTTTCTAACCCCTATCCCCCATCCCCAGTGTGGGGTAGCAAACCAGAGACTCATATCTGGTTAACCTCCCTGCCTTTCCTCTTCATTATCTCTCTCTCTCTTCTTCTGGTTAGCTTTGTTTTTTTTTCTAGATTTACTTTTTTGTTTGTAGGCTTAGTTAGTGTGTGTTTGTCTCTGTGCATGTATGTGTGTCCATCTTATGCGGGTTGTCCGAAAAGTGAATGTGCAGCATAAACGGCCGTCTTAAAATTGAAAGCTTAGGTTTTACGTGTGGCCGTGCAGTGATCACTACAGGAGACGCTGAACCGGCTTGAAGAGATGTCTTCCACACGAAGCTGCCTATTAGTGAGCACCCGTTGAAGGGATGCCGGAGTTACCTGCACGACGGCATGCCCGGAAATGGCTGTCTGTATATTTGCTGCAGTGCGAGTAGACTGTTCATGTACGCCCCCGTTCTTATATATATATATATATATATATATATATATATATATATATATATATATATATATATATATATATATATATAGTGCGAGTACGTCATCTTCCTCATTTGCGCATCACCATCGCTTGGTATCTTCTACAGCGCGCTAGTTCCTGCTTTTGTGCTTTTTCCGCACGCACGCACGCACACACACACACACACACACACACACCCCCCACCCACCCACCCAAACACACACACACACACACACACACACACACACACACACACACACACACACACACACACACACACACACACACACACACACACACACACACACACACACACACACACACACACACACACACACACACACAAACAAACACAAACACACGCGCGCGCGCAATATGTGTCGATTGAGCTGCTAAACAACACACTGCGGTGAGGTGAACGTGGTATAGATCATGGATATGGCGCATTCCTCTCGCAGTTCACCGCTAAATCACAAATGAACTGTTTTTGTTCGCTTTTCTCGCTGCAGGATTACTGTTCGGACGTCATGTACAAGGGAAAGGGGCAACCTCACTTTCCTTACTGCGTCATGGGATGCCGCGGGCTCTGATGTAGGCAACTTTCTCGTTTTTGTTTATACTGCTATACCAAAAGAACAATGTCGAGATCGGAGGATTAAGCGATCAAAAATATTCATGAAGATCATAGGCAAGGCAAGGACGACGTGGGAAATTACGGAAATGACCGGTTTTTTTTAATATAAATATCCAGTGACGAAACAATATTAAAAAAGCAGAATACATAAGTCTATTGCACTTCAATTCTACAAGCACTTCAATATAGCCTTACCGCCGTACTAATGCTTAATTATCCCGCAAATATGACAACAATGCTCCTGGTCGGCGTCGTTCCCTACAAAAAAGATAAACAAGGAGAACCAATCGCGCTGAGTGGGTATGTTATTGTAGTAACGCTTGCATGTTATAGTGCGCCCGATGACGCGATGTTGGAACTTATTCGACCGCGCACTACGTTTATCGTTGCGAGCGCTCTCGTGACTGCAGGTATTCCGACGTTTTGTTGCGAGAATTCCCAAGCTTTGTGAACCACGCAACAGGTTTTGTGGAACGGTCTTTTTGTACAGATATATTTGTCTGATATTAGAGGGAAATTACTTTGAAAAAGATCCGGCTATGTGCGGCTGCTTTGAGAATCATGGAGTCAGATCGAGAGAGGGGGGGCGGATGCGGAGGAGGTGGGGAGGGGGTGGTACCAACGTCCCGCGTATCCCCACGAAACCCAAGCGCTTCGACATCAAGAAAAAACGAAAGAAATAGAA
The DNA here is from genome assembly GCF_050947875.1 of Dermacentor variabilis. NCBI lineage: Eukaryota > Metazoa > Arthropoda > Arachnida > Ixodida > Ixodidae > Dermacentor > Dermacentor variabilis. The sequence continues at coordinate 76,684,249 of NC_134576.1, read as the reverse complement.
GAACGTGTTGACCATCATTTCTGGCCGCGGTATTACGACACACACAAAGCTATGTATTGCTATTGGTGTTGTGACTAAACAGTGCAAAGAAGCACGTGGGACAAGACAATAAGGCCTTGACTTTCGACTAAAGTTTTATTGAAACGGGCACCAATCCATAGGCTGGACAGTGCTATTAACACGCAAAAAAAAATTAACATGAAAAGAGAAAACGGAAATTTTAACGCATGCAGCAAGGCCACCTCTTCTTGTCTTTGTACGTTATGATGTACTGTTTTATTTCTCGTCGTTTATAGTGTGTCTGCTTGATGACAGTGCTGTCGTGCCTATAGACTTGATGCAGTTGTACGCTCCAATAAAACTTTAGCCGGAAGTCAGCGCCTTTGGGTCGAGAACAAACAGCGCTCGGACCGGACGAACAGCGAGGACGACAAACTACATTGCGCTGAACTAAAAACCTCATGGTTTATTGCGGGCAATGCAATATATGCAAAACACAGGCTCGGCGCAGAAGACCAGTAAAAAAAAAATGGCCTCTGCGCATTCCTGGAAATAAACCAGTCGCTGCTAGTTCAACACCTACAGTCTATCGTCCTCACTTCGCATACGGTGCAAGCACTGTTTATTGTCGTCCGAACAATGTAACGACCAAGCCCAGTACAGCACACAGACAGCGCCGTGTCTTGTCCCTTGCGCAGTTTATAGCCTCAATGAATACATACCGACTATAGTCCAACTTTCAATGATTCCACCATAGTAATGAATTAATTAGTGATTGATTTTTTCAAGATACCCTTCACTGAAACTTCTTTGCCGGATTTTCTAAAACCATCCTATGGGTTCTGCCTTAAGATTCTTGCGCTTATCCCTCTTATCCGCTTGCGCCGTCTCGGTATAGACCTTTTGCATCCGCGATGTGGCAGCAGTGCGTTCATGACCCCAGGGAACTTCCGGTCAGCCAACTTCGACAGTCCAGTTAGCCAAGAAAAAAGAAGTATTTTGTGGCATAGTATGCTCCAGGCACATATTCTTGGTGTTTTCAGATATAAGGAACGTGCGCTGATCATCAAGCTCATGTAGGAGCTTTTTTTGTTGCACTTAACACTACAATTCACCTGTCAAACGTTCCAACTCTGCAGCAAAACTGGTGCAAGGTGGAGGGTCCTATAAGTTTATAGGCTATTGTAACATGTGCCGCTACTGGGCTTAACCGGAAGTCTTCTGGGAACTCTGTAAATATGAAAAGGGTCTATAGTCCAGTGGCTACAGCGCAGCGCTACTGAGCTCGGGGTCGCGGGTTCGATCGTGCCTGCGGCGCCAGCGCTTTGTTGGGGGTGAAAACCGAGGACGCCGAAGCACTTCGTATTAGTTGTGAATGCGAAAGCATTAATGTCCACTTGAACGCCGCTGAGCAGTGCTTTACTGTTACGAACTCCTCGCCGGCAAGCGAGCGCGTTGAGACGCCTGGCGCGTTTTGATTTTTCACCTTCCCGAGGCGCAGCTCGAACGCAGGCGGCAGCGTGCACGGGCATGCAAGCAACGCGCGGATAACACGGGCTATCGAGAGCGAGATGCCCCGCGCGGGTCTCTCCCGCTGGGACCACTCGTTTCTCCTTCGTCTTCGCGTCGCCTGCTACAACACGGCCGCCAGAATGCACAGACTGCACGGAAGAGGCAGCGCCGCGTGCTTGGATTGCGGCGAGGAGGGGACGCTTGAGCACCTTCTGCTCCGCTGCCCGGCCTTCGATGTTGAGCGCACTGCGCTCTTTGCATCATACCGTCGTGTGGGACTGCCCTGTGACTCGGAGGGAGCACTTCTCTTTCCGGCAGCCCACCCTTCCATTGTCAAGAAAGTGCTTCCTGCCGTACTTGACTTTTGGTGTGACACGCAGCTGAGAGCGCGGCTGTAAGCCCCGCATTGCTTCTTCAACCTTCTTGTTATTTTTTTCCGCCTTCTTTTCCTTCTCTCCCTGATTTATTTCTCCCCACTCCCCTTTCCCTGTGCAGTGCTGTTGAGTTGTCCTCCTCTGAGAGACAGTTACGGCATGGCACTTCTCTCTTCCTCTCCTTCAAAAGTCACTACACACACCGAGAGCGAGAACGAGGGAGATTTCGCGTCGCGGCGACGACCTGTCCACTCAGGTCATAGAGTTTCTCACTATATTACCTAGAGGGAAATCTTGCGCTGCTACGCTGTGGTATGCATGGGAATGCCGGTATATAGAGTGACTTCGGATTGGCATCGTTCTCGGAGAGCCAGGCAAGCACCGTTCCGTCTGTCGCAACGATTCATTTTCTACTAAAACTGCACGTAAAAAGCTGTTTCAGCTTTATTATTACGCAAGAACATGTTTCGCTCATCTATGAGGTGTTTGGATAGGACTGCTGGTACGATCTGTTGGGAACTCGGCGCTGACGCCCGTGGTTGTACCTGGGTCGCAAGCCCCAAGGGTAGCGTTGGCCTGGCGGCCTGGGGTACAACTGGAAGCATCCGAAGGTCCCGGCAAAGCATGAGTCGACTGGTAACAACGAAACAACTTGTTTATTTTAACATCGCAAAGAGTTGGCGGTCAGGTTTGACCGAAGTAGAGAGACGGGAGAGCACTTCACTCAACAGAAGAAATCGGAGCCCTCCTTTTGGCGTCCGGGGGCAGCTGTTTTTATACTCTCGCAGTTGAGGGCAAGAAGGAACCCCTCAAAAGACGAGCACGTGAATGTACAATGGGCTAATGGTGACGCACACTGTCGTAGCGATGCCGTAGCACCATGTCGAGCACGATCTCGTAGCACCCTGTCGTGGCGCTGCCGGTCGGACACAATGACTGTAATGAGAGGATGGTCCCTGCTTTGGCATCGCCTGTTTCGGGCACAATGACTGGAATGAGATCCCTGCTTTGGCATCGCCTGTTTCGGGCACAATGACTGGAATGCGAGGATGATCCCTAGGCGGTCGCATCGCCGCAGTCGCGCCTGGAAACACCTGGCGATGAGTGTTGCGGCGACGACGATCGGGCCAAAATGTCTGCCGCCCCGCCGCAGTCGCGCCGGCAAAACCACGTGTCGCAGGCGAAACGCAACAGACCGCCCCGCCGGGGGAAGGAGATCCCGATGGACAGGGGACTGCATCCGCTGTCCGGAGGGATGTCGCTCGATGATGCTTATAACCGAAGTCGGGCGTCCCTCGACGTTTCTTGAGCGCAGCGCACAGAGAAGGCCTCGTTCTCTTGTTCAGGTTCGCACGGGACACTGCAAAGTGACTTCGGGAGAGTTCACATTTTTGTTCTCGTTCCCGGCAAGCGTTAGAACTACGCTGAAACTCAACCGCTCAGTCAGCAAGCACGGCACAACCCTCACTAAGCCCTGCCAGGCTCTTTCCCCTTTTTATACCACTGCCTAGTTCCTTACAGTAGTCTAGCATCACTCAGAACGCGTCCACAAATTGAAAAATTGCACTAGAAAGCATATCATCACTTTGAAACACTAAACAAAAGCAATATGTTAAAAAAAATCCTGCCTCAGGAAGAAAAACATCAGTAACAAACAATTTTGAGGCTGATTCCTACGTTAGGGGCTTCGACTTAAGCCATCGGCGTTACCGTTGAGACTCCCCTTTTTGTAACGTACCTCAAAGGAATATTGTTGTAAAGCGAGGCTCCAGCGCAGGAGGCGGCCATTTTTGGGAGAGATGGTCTGCAGCCATTGGAGAGGGCAGTGATCCGTCTCAATGATAAACCTCGAGCCGGCTAGATAGCATGACAATTTCTGAACGGCCCACACGAGACACGCACACTCTTTCTCGGTGGCGCTATACGCCTGCTCACGACTGGTCAGCTTACGACTAGCATACAGGACGGGGTGTTCTACTTCTCCATTTTCCCGTTGGCACAGTACAACGCCCATGCCTCGCTCACTAGCATCGCACTGAACAATGAACCCTTTTGTATAGTCTGGCGATCGTAGCACAGGCTGGCTTGTTAGGGCACTCTTTAGGGCGCTAAAAGCTCTTTCCTTGGTCTCGTCCCAGACGACTGTTTGAGGCTCTGTCTTTCTTAGAGCATCCGTCAGGGGAGCCGCGATATCAGAGTACCTAGGGATGTACCTCTGATAGTAGCCGGCGACACCCAAGAACGACCGAATATCGGTCTTGGTGCGCGGTTGCGGAAAGTCTCGCACAGCGGCCACTTTTATTTCAGAGGGGCGGCGACGACCCTGACCAATCACGTGACCGAGGTAGACAACCTCGGCCTGTGCTAACTGGCACTTAGGAGCCTTGACTGTCAAGCCCGCTTCGCGCAGGCGGGTTAGCACTGCCCGCAAGTGTGTCATATGCTCAGACCAGGATGCGGAGAATATCGCTACGTCGTCTAGATACGGTAAAGCGAATTCTTGCTGTCCCCGCAACACTTTATCCATGAGGCTTGAAAAACAGTATGGCGCGTTCTTCAAACCAAAACTCAACACTTTAGGACGGAATGTTCCCATTGGTGAAATGAACGCCGCATACCTACTAGCCTCTTCTGTAAGTGGAACCTGCCAATAACCCCTGACAAGATCTAGGGTGGAAATAAACTGAGCGCTACTAACTTTCTCAAGGCGCTCCTCGATGTTAGGGATCGGATAAATTTGATCCTTAGTGATGGAATTAAGCCTGCGGTAGTCGACGCAAGGACGAGGTTCCTTGCCCGGTACCTCAACTAAAATCAAAGGGGAGGTATAATCACTCTCACCTGCCTCAATAACACCGAGCTGTAGCATTTTCTTTACCTCAGCCTCCATAATATCGCTCTGGCGGGGTGACACCCGATACGCCTTGGATCGTACTGGCTCTGTGGAGGTAAGTTCTATATCATGAGTAAGTACAGAAGTCCTACCAGGCCTCTCAGAGAACAGACCTTGAAACTCTTGTAATAGCTGGTGTAGTTCGGTTTTCTGCTCGGGCGACAGCGGTGCTTTACTGATAAGGTCACTAATGACTTGACCGGTGTCTTCCCTGTTCGTCACTGAGCCTAGTCCTGGAAGCTCGACCGGAAGCTCTTCAGGAACGTTTACCATCATGCACACCACTGCTTCCCTTTGTCTATAAGGTTTGAGCAGATTACAGTGGTAAACTTGCTGTGCTTTCCGCTTTCCTGGCAGACTTACCACGTAGTTAACGTCCGACAGTTTCTGAACAATTCGCGCTGGGCCCTCCCACTGCACGTCTAGTTTGTTGTTTAGCGATGTGCGCAATATCATGACCTCATCGCCAACCTCAAAACGACGGGCCCTGGCTGTCCGATCATAATAAACCTTGGCCCTCTGCTGGGCCTTTGTCATTGCTTCACCTGACAACTCCTGTGCCCTTCTTAAGCGTTCGAGGAGCTTAAGCACGTACTCCACCACGACTGGGTCGTCGCCCCTGCCTTCCCATGATTCTCGAAGCATGCGAAGCGGAGACCGAAGCGAGCGACCGTACACCAGTTCAGCTGGCGAAAACCCCGTAGCTGCATGCGGCGCGGTCCTTAAAGCAAACATCACCCCAGGCAGACACAGCTCCCAGTCAGTTCGATGTTCAAAACACAACGCTCTCAACACGCGCTTCATGACGGAGTGGAGCTTCTCAACGGAATTCGACTGTGGGTGGTACACTGAGCTGTGTAACAGCTTTACCCCACACCTTTCGAGAAAAGTTGTCGTCAAAGCGCTAGTAAACACTGTGCCCTGGTCTGATTGGATTTCCGCAGGGAAACCAACTCGCGCAAATATGGACAGTAGTGCATTAACTATCTCAACTGAGCTGAGTTCTTTAAGCGGCACTGCTTCAGGGAACTTTGTCGCTGGGCAGATCACAGTCAAAATGTGTCTGTACCCCGTGGCTGTTACCGGCAGAGGTCCCACAGTATCAATAACGAGCCGTCTAAAAGGCTCCGTAATGATAGGTACCAATTTCAACGGCGCCCTCGATTTGTCCCCTGGTTTGCCCACCCGCTGACAAGTGTCACATGTCCTCACGAAATGGTCTGCGTCCCGAAAACACCCTGGCCAATAGTACTCTTGCAAGAGACGGTCCTTAGTTTTCTTAACTCCTAGGTGTCCGGACCACGAACCCCCATGCGACAAGCGCAACAGATCCTGACGATAGCATTGAGGCACGATCAGCTGATCGAACTCCACTCCTCTTCGGTCTAGATACTTCCGGTACAGGACTCCACCTCTTTCCACAAAACGCGCAGTTTTCCTGGCGATACCTTCTTTGACATTGCAGCGCACGTTTTCCAGGCTGCCATCCTTTTTTTGCTCGGCTATCAAAGCCGACCGGCTGACTTTTAGCAACCTATCAAGTCCGTCTGACGTAGGCGCGATGAGCAAATCAGTAGATAGCTCTTCTAACTTTCCCGTGTCGGGCGTTTCCTCTCCAGTATCTGGCGCCTTTAACGTTACAGACTCAAGTTTATTCAGTTCGGGCGTGCTCTGAATATCAGCTTGCTGCGCCTCTGACCCTTTTTCGTTGTTTGATAACGTCGGCCCCGCAACTACCGTCTTTGCAGCGAGCTCCCGAACCTTCGATCTGGTTAAGGCCTGAACACTAGCTTCACCAAACAAAAGCCCCTTCTCGCGCAGGAGGTGATCGGACCTGTTTGAAAATAGGTACGGGTACTGGGGGGGCAGCATAGATGACACTGCCGCCTCCGTCTCAAGCGCTCCGAAAGGTCCTTCAATAAGCACTTTTGCTACCGGCAGACACACGCTATGAGCTTCCACGGCTTGCTTGATCCACGCGCACTCGCCCGTGAACATATGGGGTTCTACGTAAGATGGGTGAACTACATCCATCGTAGCTGCGGAATCGCGAAGCACTCGGCACTCTTTCCCGTTCACGAGGAGGTCTCGCATGTAAGGCTCGAGAAGCTTCATGTTCTCGTCCGTGCTGCCTATTGAAAAAAACACAACTTTTGGTGTTGTTTCCGGACACTGCGCCGAAAAGTGACCCGGCTTCTGGCACGTATAACAAACGCCCGCTCGCCTCATCTCGAACCGCTTTCTGCGTTCGGCTTCGGCTGCCGTCTCTTTACGTTTGGTCGGATTGCTTTCACTCGCATCCTCACTACGCGTGTCCCCCTTAAATCTCATGGGCGTGAACCTTGGCCTCTCAGACTTGGAGCCAAATTCACCCTTTTGACCGTCCTTAGCTCCGCGAGCTCGACGCGTCACAAACTCCTCGGCTAGCTCAGCGGCTCTAGCCACCGTACTCACGTCTGGCCTATCCAAGACCCAGTATCGCACGTTCTCCGGTAACCGACTATAAAACTGTTCTAGCCCGAAGCACTGCAGAACTTTATCGTGGTCACCAAACGCTTTCTCTTCTTTGAGCCACTCCTGCATGTTCGACATAAGCCTATACGCAAACTCTGTATATGACTCACTTCTGCCTTTCTCATTTTCCCGAAACTTCCGACGGAACGCCTCCGCAGACAGCCGGTACTTTTTTAGCAGACTCGATTTTACTTTGTCGAAATCCTCTGCCTCCTCTCTATCCAAGCGAGCGACTACGTCGGCCGCCTCGCCGGGTAACAAAGTGAGCAAGCGCTGTGGCCACGTTTCCCGAGAGAACCCCTGCTTCTCGCACGTTCGCTCAAAGTTAACCAGGAACAAACCAATGTCCTCTCCAAGCTTAAACGGCCGCATCAGGTCAGTCATTTTGAACAATACTCGTTCTCCTGCACCGTGTGCCTGACTTCCATTACGAGCGCGTTCCATCTCTACCTCGAGACGCTTCATTTCCAAAGCGTGTTCGCGCTCTTCTTTTTCTTTCTGCTCTTTAAGTTCGCGCTCCTGTTTCTCTTTTTGCTCTTTAAGTTCGCGCTCATATTTCTCTTTTTGCTCTTTAAGTTCGCGCTCCTGTCTTTTTGACCTCTCCTCAATAGTCTCAAGGCATTCCGACAGCTCGTCATCCTCAGCCTCTAACTCAAGAATAGCCTTTAGCAGTTCAGGTTTTCTTAGTTTGTCTGAGACATCCAGACCCAACTCTCTTGCAAGCTCCAACAATTTCGGTTTGCGCAACGACTTCAAATCCATGGCTGCTCTGAATGCTGCTTTCTCTACTGCTTACTATTGTCTTGCCGCAAACTAACCCGGCAGCAACGACAACCACAATTACCAGCTCTGTTTCTGACACTAACAAAAGCCTGGCAAAGCTCAGAAGAAGAAAGTCCCGCACTCACCAAACCTCGCAGGCAGGAATTCCGCGCAGTCGTTCCGCTGCAGGCAACCAGTCGTCACACAGGGCTCGTTGCACTGCTCCCGGATCGTCGATGAGCTGCTCAGCATACAGTCAACTGCATCTCTTCGCTGCTGGCCTCCGTTGTCGCGATCTCACCGCTGGCAGACAGTTGTTTGAAGTCGGAGGCGATCCCACCGCTGCCACCAGATGTTTGGATAGGACTGCTGGTACGATCTGTTGGGAACTCGGCGCTGACGCCCGTGGTTGTACCTGGGTCGCAAGCCCCAAGGGTAGCGTTGGCCTGGCGGCCTGGGGTACAACTGGAAGCATCCGAAGGTCCCGGCAAAGCATGAGTCGACTGGTAACAACGAAACAACTTGTTTATTTTAACATCGCAAAGAGTTGGCGGTCAGGTTTGACCGAAGTAGAGAGACGGGAGAGCACTTCACTCAACAGAAGAAATCGGAGCCCTCCTTTTGGCGTCCGGGGGCAGCTGTTTTTATACTCTCGCAGTTGAGGGCAAGAAGGAACCCCTCAAAAGACGAGCACGTGAATGTACAATGGGCTAATGGTGACGCACACTGTCGTAGCGATGCCGTAGCACCATGTCGAGCACGATCTCGTAGCACCCTGTCGTGGCGCTGCCGGTCGGACACAATGACTGTAATGAGAGGATGGTCCCTGCTTTGGCATCGCCTGTTTCGGGCACAATGACTGGAATGAGATCCCTGCTTTGGCATCGCCTGTTTCGGGCACAATGACTGGAATGCGAGGATGATCCCTAGGCGGTCGCATCGCCGCAGTCGCGCCTGGAAACACCTGGCGATGAGTGTTGCGGCGACGACGATCGGGCCAAAATGTCTGCCGCCCCGCCGCAGTCGCGCCGGCAAAACCACGTGTCGCAGGCGAAACGCAACAGAGGACTTGTTATTGCGTGTACAATTACACGATACGTAAAAAGTATCAGCAGGCCGCTAAAGTTGGCGGACAGACAATATTCTCGTTCGCTTAGAAACAGTTTGTGGTCTGTTCTTGCTTTTCTTCGCTTGGTCACGCATTGTAGGTGAGTAAAGATGTAATATGCGTGAATGGAAACATTTCATAAAGATTTTACTTTAAAAACGCGTTGTTTGTGTAGCCATATCCACGTTTTAGACGAAGCCTCTGACGACACCAGCCAACACAAGCCTCGCAGACACACATACCGTCATTCCCATGATGGCACGGCGCCCCATATGAAACTCCCATAGACGGTGGCGCCAGATTTCCCTCTGGGTGTTATAGTGAGTAACTCTATGCCTCAGATAGTACCTGGCGCGCTACTGGGGCAGCAGGCGCTACCTTTTACCTGTGTCCCGTGCATCAGCGACACGTTGAAGATTCCATAGCGGTCGAAATTAATCCACAGTCCCCCATTATGGCGTGTCTCATAATCGAATCGGGGGGTTTTGGCACGTAATACCCTGGAATTCAGATTTTCCTTGCGCCCGCTCTATTCCGTCGAGGCCAGCTCGTGCCGTGGCGTCGCAGCCAATGGGAATTCAGGTGCCGTTTCTCTGCTACAGAGGCCGGCTTTTTCGCTCAATGAGCCATTTGACGCTTTCGCATCGAAAGCGCTCCTGTACTGTGCTTAGCTGCACTCTAAAGAGCCCCAAGTGGCCAGATTAATCCGGAGCACCTCACTACGGCGTGTCTCATAGTCAGATCGGGGTCTTGGCTTGTAAAAGCTTCAGTGGAGTCTGTCAAATATTTTTTAATGCAAAAGCGTTATATGCCCCTTAAAGCGGAAAATCCGGCGGCCCTTCGGCGTTAGCACGCGATGGTGCCAAAACCCACGTGACCCTGAGATGACGTCACGTTTCAATATCAATTCCACACCCAACATTGACTTGGCCCACCCCCAAAATTTGGGTGACCCGCCCCCAAAAATGAATTTGGCCAATTTGAAAATTGACTATACCCACGTTCAAAATCGACCTGGCCCACTCTCAAAATTGAATTGGCCTACCCCCAAAATTTCGGTGGCCCACCCCTAAAATTGACTTTGCTCGATTCGAGCACATGACCAGGTGATCACGTCATGTGACAAAGTAACGGGACCAAGAACCTTAAGTTGCAAGGTGACATGGCCAAGTGATTACATAATGTGACAATGTCACGTGACATGTACGTCGAAATAGTATGGACGTCGATATAGTCAACACACCCAACAAGCCGTGCCCAGACATGCCGCGGCCTCGCAAAGTATAGCAGAAAATAGAAAATGAAATCACGTGTCTGGTGGCCAACGAAAGCGCAGAAACAAAAAAAAAAAAGATAAAGAAGACCGTAAAAAGCAGCGTCGCGCGCAAGAGTAATAATGCTGTCGCATTCATTGCACGTAGAGAAACTTGAGTGCTTCTGTAACTTTTTTTTTTCACGAGGAATATGCTAGGCAGAAATATATGGTTTAATTGAGCAATCCGGTAAAAACAAGATTAGGCAGAGAAACTTAAGACTCCGACGGTATGCTGTCACATAAAAAAGGGCCCTGTGTTTTCGAAACACGCTTCAGGACAACATTCGTTTGGGCCAGGTGGTGCATACTTTGGTGTATCTTTTCGCAAAAGATAGAGGAAGTTGACACTTAAGATTGCTTACGTGTGGGAATGCAAAAACATTATAGTCTGTTTGGTGAAATGCTCATTTTTTTTTTCGAGCAGTCCTTCTCCGCTCAAGCTCACGCCTGCGTTCTAACCGCGCCTCGGTGAAGCCAAATGAAAACGCGAAAAGCGCCTCAACACGCTCGCTTGCCCGCGAGGAGTTCGTAACTTGAAGGACCATTCAGTTGCGTTCAAATTGACGATAATGGTTTTTATTTTAAACACTCGCTTTATACACTCACGACGTGGCGCCACCTTCGCCCCACCGACTGCGCCGTCAAGGGTGACGCTTGCACTAGGCCACACCTTTGGACGTGACGCGTGCAGTGATGCACGCACTAGGCACAACTTTATTCAACCAGAACCATGTAGCCTGGCGCCGAGAAAGAAAGAAAGAAAGAAAGAAAGAAAGAAAGAAAGAAAGAAAGAAAGAAAGTAAGAAAGAAAGAAAGAAAGAAAGAAAGAAAGAAAGCCGCCGTGGCGTCGAGGAAGCGTGCTCGCATCCCGGAGGCCCGGGTTCGACACTCACCCAGACCGATATTTCCCAAGTTTTCTTTGCAAAGCCATTGATTTACTTCGTTTACAGGAACCTCCGTGAGCAATATGACGTCGATTCGAGCATTTTACAGCGATAGCTTTAAGGCCCCCGTGGCAGGGCAAATCCGGTTTCGTTGGCGTTGTTCGTGAGCTGACTGCGAGCTGACCGTGAGCGAAAGATTTCTACCAATCACAGAGCGGCGCTCGATTTTCTGCCAATCGTAGCGGGGCCCACCGCGTTTCTACCAATCACACATCTTAAAGCACGCCGTTCCTTTGATATAAAGTGAACTGCTTTTTTTGAAATGTCCGGGAACTCGCTTACATTGACAATCACCGTCCGTGGTTTCTACGTGTATTTGTTACGGTGCAGGCGCTACACTACGTAATCGTCGTTAGCGTGCATGCAGACACTGCACCACCTGACCGGATTGCTTCAACACGGCGGGAGCATCCTGCGTGGCATGGCCGTAGTTGTAACCTACACCACATTCCCACAAAAGCAGAAAAGTTACCCAGCCTATACAGTAACTATAGTGAACACATGTCACCTTTTGAAAATGTACGGGAAATTACCGCACAGTGCATTATCAGGGGCGCCGCGTCGTCGAGGACTGTGGGGTAATTTTTGGGACTCTTTTTTTTAAATGTGAGCTCAAAGCACGACACCCTATCGCTTTTTTTTTCGATAAGCATAGGCTCTGGCCGGTTTTGCCCATTGACATAACCCGCTAAATTCAGCGGACAAAAACGAATGACGACAATGAGCGGCGGGAGCGCGTCGAAACCGAAGTGCGCAGACCTTCAATCCTTCTCGGAAACTCCGTACATAATCATAATGTTACAAATCAACGTCGCCGCAACTTATACGAAAATTTTCAAACATTATTACATAGAGGCATTACGCGTCTTTTCCTTTTCGTCTCGAAGCAGAAAAAGGAACGTTCCATGCATGGGAACAACTTAAAAATGCGCCTTTTTGCGGTACCGGAAGTTTTTTTGGGCCGCAGTCTTGCTGCTATTAACGTGCGCGTGAAAAGTCTTAAAAAACAGCCGTGATACGCCAGCGTGCTTGAGCTCTGTCCCGACGGAAATGTGGCAGCCGCCGTCGGGAATCGAACGCGCAACTTCGCGATCGGCAGCGTATCGTCACAAGCCACTGCGTGCGCCGGAGGTACAGCAGCACAACCTTGAACCGCCCGCCAAAGTACGGGTGAGCTTGCCGTGCGCTTACATTGTTTTGTCGCGCACGAGACGACGGCGTGGGCCATTGACACTGCAGACGCTGACGGTCTTTCCTGAAATGACACAGCCTGATGACATGCACACCTGCCCGCGCAGCTGTTTTCGAAGGAAGTGGCTGGGACTGAATTGCAAAAGCGCTAAAACATTTTCGTGATCGTAAGCATCAGCCTTCTGCAATTTCTGGTTGCATTTTGGACCCAAGTCCGTGCTCTATACGCGGCTCACACGTTTTCTTCGGGTAGCATGATTAGATGTCCGAGTAGGTCAACCTTTTTTTTCTTTTCCTACATTCCGAAAGTTTTTGTACGCAGGTGTACAATCATGCATACGCAGCCTCAAGTGAAAGGGCAAACAAGCAAACAAACAAACATCAGCAGCTGTAAGTCGATAAAAAAGTTGTGGGGTTTTACATGTCGGAACCACTTTCTGATTATGAGTCATGCCGTAGCGGAGGACTCCGGAAATTTTTACCACCTGGGGTTCTTTAACGTGCACCTAAATCTAAGTACACGGGTATTTTCGCATTTCGCCCCCATCGCAATGCGGCCGCCGTGGCCATGATTCGATCTCGCGATCTCGTGCTCAGCAGCCCAACACCATAGCCACTGAGCAACCACGGCGAGTTGTGAGTAGATGACATTACAGGAATATTGTCCTCACACAACTGTGCATCAAAAGCTCCGATTTTGAAAAATTTTGCGATGCACCTATAATTAAACAAGTTCGGAGGCTTTATACGTGCCGAAACAGCGATCTGATTAAGAGGCCCACATGCAGTACTGTGTGACTCCGGATTTGTTTTCCTTAGCGTGTTCTAGCGTGTTCCTAGCGCGTGCTATAAGTCTAAGTGGAAAAGCGTTTTTGCACTTCTGCCCCATCGAAATGAGGCCGCCTGGGCCAGGATTTAACTAGCGTCATCGAACTCCGCAGCGGAGCGTCACAGCCGCTGGACTATGGCGTAACCATATACCTCACCAGCAACGCGCCATATATAGACAGCGAACTCCGTGTAAAAGGAATTCCAGTAAAACCACACACAGGCGCGAGTCAGATTGAGCCAGACGTATAGCAGAAACTGTTGCCGAACCAGGAAGGACACTACGCCTACAGCGAAGCTTTATTTATGGACGCGAATAAACCCAGATTGTTACATCGCAGTTTCTTCGGAGCCACGGGGAGGGTCAGACACCTACTCTCGTTTTATGTTGAGCAAGTCAGACAGATTGAGCATGCGCAAAACTTAAGCGTTCACGGCTCGGAAGTGGATTGCCTGACAATGGTACTTGCCCAGCTCAACATCTCCACCAGTCAAAGTGCGCATGCGCGCGACGCAATTTCGTGCGCCGAAACTGTAAATACAGTAATCACTGATATTTAAGGAATCATCCTCCGATTAATCCTTGCTAAATTTCATTGGTCATCGGGTCGTTTCGGGATTCGTCGCTGAATATGCTTCAACCACCGTAATGGTCGCAACCTCATAACTGAGAAACGCTTCCGCTTGACTTTATGATAACCAAGTAAGCGTGATCGTTACACATCACGCTGGCTTAGCAGCGGCGGCACTCTGCTGCTCCGCACGATGTGGCCTGTTAGATCGCCCATCATTGCGGCCGCGTTCTGGTGAAGGCGGAATGAAAAACAATACGCTCGTCTACCGAGTAAGGTAAGAAAACACCTTGATTAGGCCCAGATTTATCCAAATCCTTCCACTACGAATCTCTCGTCGCCTATATTGTTTGTATTGTTTGGGCAACAATTGAATAATCCCCCCCCCTCCCGGTTGCAGTTTCATATCTGCATCTAGTTCTTTAAGAATTTTTACGTCCTATAGTCCTTGCTCTTCGTGACCAGATCCTTGTTGTCACTTCAGACTGACGGTCAGGTCTGGTCCTAGGCATTTGAAAGAAATTTGTTGATTCTCATGTACAAGAGTTCTATGTCAGTATCCGATTCTTCTAAATCTTACTATACGCCATACAATGCTGACCTTTTTTGGACAGATCTCTGTCTGTAGGCAGCTGTCTGAGCCGCATCGATTTTATGAGAAGGTCCACCATCGCAACGCGTCGTTTTTCGTTGTGTACACCAACCAAACCTCGATAGTTCATGGTTGATTTGTTCTTGTGTGCTCGCACGAGTGATTGCTTTAGCAGGCTAAACTCGAATTATGAATCAATTGTAATCATTAAGGAGCGGGGCTGCTGTAGCCCCTGTCCCATATGGCGGCCTTTTATTAAGCCACGCAGGGACTCAGGAACCACATACACGATTAAAACAGGAGCGCGCGAATCCAGTGCAACATCGCTGACATCGCTATGCGTCACAACGAGCACGATTGTGCAAAACCGGACCTTCTTGCAACCACAGCTTACGACACGCTGTGCTCGTCGCGACCGTGTGCAGTGTTAACCCCGAAGGTCAGGGTCGCGCATCAAAGGAACGAGAAGACCTGCACCATACATGCATTGTAGGATCTGATTTCAAACGGAAGTTGGAGCAACAGCTTTGGTATTTAGCTGCAGCCAAGTCACGTACGCAGCGCATCAAGAAAACTATAAAGATAGGGAGACACAGCGAACTAGCATTCAAAAAGAAGTTAGATATAAGCCGAACGACGGGGACTAGGGAAGGACTCGCTCCCGCTGCTTTTCTTGGTGTGTCGGTTACACCGCTGGTCGATATAGAAATGCATACATGGCGGCAAAGTTTCAAACCATTTTCTAAAATTTTAAATTGACAACGCTCTGCATGTCGGCGTTACATCAGCCGGTCCATTTGATCATTCAACTCTGAACTTCGTGAACTATTCAAGCGAGTTCAATGCCGATTCTTGTTCGTGGACAGCTGGCCGCGGACGCCTCCTACACGCGCCCTTCGCGCTATCTTTCCCACGAGTGCAGAATATGCTTGGAATTCGTCCAGCATTAAGCCCGCATGCTGCGTGGAACGAATGGCTGTGGGTACAGGCAATGTCATACTGAACTGCCAAGAGAGAGAGAGAGATCGAAAAGGATAAACGTATAAGACAGTGAGGTTTACCAGAATTGAGGTTAAGCGGACCGGCTGAATACCCTGAACGGGAAAGGCTCTTTACAGTACATCACGGAATGTGCCCCTCTGCGCATGCTCCGTCCAGCCAGGTGTCGCTTAGCAACGGAGGCTAGCTTCTCCTGTATATCTCTACAGAAAATTAGCGCTAGTCAGATCAGATGACGCGCCTAAAACTGACACGTGGCGCCGCCAAGCCAGTTGGCCGGAAAACCTGTGGTAGGACAGGGCTAATGGGCCACGTTGAAACGAATGCGGAACGTCCCGCGACGTGACAGCGGTTGCGTCCGCTGCTGTTCCATGAGTGCTTTTTTTTCCGAAATAAATAGCACTGAACAATAAGTTTACGAGCAGGGTCGAAGGCAACAGATTGGGAGCTGCCACTCGGGGGCAGACTGGCTTAACGGTCGAGTAACGTAACCACCGGTTATCTTGCAATACGGCTTCAGCAGTGTCGTGTTCGCGGAGGGGCACTTCCGCGACCGTGCGCTGCCGAAAGGACGCATACTTTACACGGCAGACTATCTTTGCGATGTGTACGAAACTGTGTATGGTAGCAACTCGAACTCCGAGATTGCAGCGAAGGGCCATTCGCGGCGTTAAGCATCGTACGGCGTTAAGATATACGGCTAGGTCTGTGTTCAGCTTGCGAGCGCAAAAGCTCGACTCGGTCTGCTGTCTGCACGTCATGTTGCCACTTTCAAAGATAATTAATGTCTCAACATAACTGAGGATGCGTTCGGCCAAGTGGCAGCTGACATTACTTATGTAATCGGTAGTTAGTTTTCGTAGTGCGTCAACTCACAGGTGAGAAGCCGTATTTCTTTGCGGTGTTTCGAACAGTGTACGAGTACTAAAATCAAATCACTCTTACGTAACCGGCATTTACAGCTTTCGTAGCGTGTCCATTCACAGGAGAGAAGCCGTTTTGTTTCGCACTTTTCTTTGCGATGTTTTAAACAGTATCCACCTAATCAATATTCGTTTCACTTTCTTCGAAGCTGATGGCGAATCGCGAGGTGTCCGAGTCAACCTGCACATGCAAGGCCAGCATAAGTGGAAATTGCAAATGCATTGCAGCGGTCGTGCTTTGGGTCAGAGATGCTGACTCAGCGTCGTCAGCAGAATGATTACAAGCATAGGGTCGGTCGTCGTCTAAACCTGACACGCCAATAAAAGAGCCCATTGAGGAACTTTTTGGACGTAAAAGCATAACAGGCCGCTGTGCCGTGCGTTGAAGAAATACAGTATGTGTGAAATGGGGGGGTGGGAGGTGGAATGCTTTGCCCACGCGATTTTTTCCCCAGTAGCTACTTGGTAACCTGTCTGGAACTATATACGTAGCAATGTATTGAAATAAGATGTGCAATGCTCGGCATGATTTTACATATACCTAAATGTTACGTGCTTGCTAAGTAAAAGTTTTCTTGTGTTTCACAGAGTGTCAACCAATGTACATTGACGTAAAGCGACCAAGAGAAGAATTCCCAGGCTATGTTCTGGATCATGTCCTGGAGACTAATCGTGTAATGCCTACATGGCCGGAGAAATTGAACACACTGTTCGTGAAGTGCTAGCTGACATAGTGCCAAAGGCTGCACTGAATGCAGACCTGTGCTTTGTAGAGGAAGTATTGATGGGGGACTAGAGTTTTTGCCCCTTTATACAATGACTGCCAAAAGGCATGTGGCTGCCATGCATGGTGTGATAGACAGCAATGTTTGAAAGCTCAGCGCTGGCGAACGGCGATTCTTTTTTTTTAAAAAAAGTAGCGTCCACTGCAGCTGAGAGCATAGCTGCAGGGACCATCACACAAGGGAACTGCAGTTGGTCTGTAGCGCAGCACATCACTCAGCGCTTTCAGTATGCATGCCCGCTTGTCTTCTCAGAACTGGCAAATGTGCAGGGCTGGTTCTGACTGGAATCGCAAGGAGAGGTCTGTCACTATTTCAAGGTCCCTTGCACATCGTGTCACCAGAAAACGATCCTTCGAGTCGCTAGCGGAACAGTTACAGAAGTCAAACACCAGTGTACCAGCCATCCTGTACGTTACGCCACTAGCATTTTTATAATGTGCTAGCAATCAGCCCAAGGAAAACATAACTGAGTTGTCCTAAGTTCAGCCTTGATCATGTCCACGATAAAAGAAAATAGGAGAACCAAAGCAAAGATAGGCAGCCCTGCAGGTCATAGGGTAGGCAAAATAACTGGAACTCACTCATCCTCACTCACGAAATATATCTTTTGCTTGGAACCTCGCTCAGGCTCAGGCTCACCAGAATACTCATCAGTCTGGCTCATTCGGATTGTGACTCGCCAAAATTGTAGTCAGCCAGGCTCTTTCAGAGTCTGACTTGCCAGAATTCTACGCACCCGACTTCCCTCAGACTCGAGGGTCGGTCTGTATTGACTCACAAAAGATTTCACTGACCTGTGCCACAGACTGAAGCCACAACCACTGCGTTATGCGTTACGCTGTACCAGTTAAGAATTAAGTGCCTGTACCTCCGTTTTGCGGTTATTTAAGATTCTGCTTGTTGAACCTAAACATGACAGTGTGACCTAGAACCACTCATTGAAAGCTTGTCGTTGTCTTCCCTTCCTGTGTGCTTGTCTTTTTTCGTGTGCAAAATTTTCTCATCACTCGCTGAGCATCTGTAAAAAAATTCTTCAAGTTTCACTAATTGTGCAATGACTAGTTCTTGATAAACCAGACAAATTTACCTGTATGTCTATTTGCCTTCGTCTAGGTACTGATTGATTGATTAACAGGTTTTAACGGCGCAAGAGCCAATTCTGCCTAAAGAGCGCCGAATGCATTATGTAAGGAGGTATTAATGATAACAAAGAATGTCGCAAGAAGACCTCAAGGAGGCCTAAAATAAGTATCTGTAAATTGCTTGAAGTATAAATATACTAAAATAATGGCAATGATTAGTGGTGTGTGCTATGATCATAAAATATTTGCAACGAAGGATGATTAACCGATGCACACAGGAGGCAGTAGCACTATAGTACCTCAAGAAAGCGCTTGGACGCAAGCTTCTAGACAAAAGGGCCTGTAGGCAGGTACGAGCTCTACAAATATGATTGCATAGCAGCTACGACGTACAAGGGGCAGGTAGTGCTACTACAAATAACCCGGCCAAACAATTTTTAAGGTGCCGGTTTATGTAAAAAATTGAAGACCGTGTTAAAATTGAAAAGCGGTTAATTGCCCAGAAAAAAAGCTGGGGGTGGAGAGTTACGTGCCCACGACAGAGGGAGGGGAAGTACTTTTCCGGTCTGCTTGTATTTCAGAGCACCGGAGAAAAACGCGAATAACTGTAAAGCTGTCACCACATCTACTAGCATCTTGGAGGATCACTTCCAGTCACTGGGTGAGAGTGAGTCCCATAGGTATGGCCTATCCTTAATCTGTAAAGAAGCACTTCTTTGTGTCTTTCTGTCCTCTCGGATATACAGTTCCACAATTTTGGCTTCATGATGCACAGCTTATTTGACGCTTCAGTATCCCACTGGCTTTTTCAATACTTCCTAAACTGATGCCGTATGGAGGGTTTGAGGCTGAGGTTGCTATGTGCATATTTATATCTGTTTCAGTGAAGGCTACTGAGGTAGCGTTTTCGTCAGCAGCTACATTGCCTTTTATGCCTCTGTGGCCTGGTACCCGGCAAAAAGTAATGACTTGGTTGGACACGTACGCTGTGCATAGCAATGAGTACAGTTCATTAAAAACAGGGTCCGTATGTTTTGATAAGCTGACTAGGGCTTTAACGACCATCAACGAGCCTGTGAACACGACAGCCTTAGTGATATTTGTCTGCTGTATATGTTTGACTGTCTTGAGTATCGCGTATGCTTCCGCAGTGAATATACTGGTGCGCGCATTTAATGTACCTGACGTTTAAAGGACGCTTCCAGAGCTGCTTAAGACACCTCAAAGGGAGACTGAGAAGCATCTGCTTAAAATTCTTCGCAGCAGTACTTCGCTTGAAGTTAAAGGAAATGAGAACGTGTACGTGTTTCAGGTGCATGTTTTGATACTTGTACAAAAGAGAACACACTCGATGGTCTGCCATCTTTAGTGTCGGGGAATTCGAGTAGGAGCCATGATTACGGTTTTTTTTCTAAGTGGGACAGCCGCTTCCTCTGTCATCGCTTCCAAACGCAAGGACAAATGAATCCTCAAAGCTAAGCGATTATGATAAAGCCTGACAGTGGATACGTCGTAAATAATTGAGTGACATGGATGTTCCACATGTGATTCTGCCTTCAGAAAGTACGAGAAACCTAAATATCTCATTTGGAGATGTAGGGACCATTCATTGCATTCAACATACAGGCTTTCCATATGACTAGTCCTGAAGGCACCTGTAGTCAGTCTGATACCCAGATGGTGAGCAGGATCCAGAATCTTGAAACCACTCGGCACAGCAGAGAGATACAGTATTACGTCATATATTCAAGTTGTTATACTAGGAGAATGCCAGCAAACTTGAGAGTAGAAAAAAATCAAGAGGCAGACATAGACAAAGAGACAGAAAGGTGGCTGGCCACCTTTCTGTCTCTTTGTCTATGTCTGCCTCTTGATTTTTTTCTACTCTCAAGTTTGCTGGCATTCTCCTAGTATAACCATGTACCAACTAGCCCAACAAGCCACTCTCACGAAGTCAAGGCGTGATCGTATCAGACTCTTATGCAAGCTCAGGAAGCATCGTCTGCCACTTCCCCAGGATTGGCCTCCCAGAAGCTTCAGTAGATTCACCATTTTGGGACATTTCTTCTTAAGATGTTTCAGTGTTGAGGAATGAAAGTTAGTTTGGAATGTAGGATTACACTTATAGATTTATGCTGACAGCTTATAGAAAGGCTTCCTCCATTCAGAGAAATATCGGGATCCAGTAATATTCCTCTCTTGTTTGAGAAAAGCATGCAGGTATTTTCTGTATATTTAGACTGAATCTATTCTCATCCACCAACTTACATGGCATGGAAAGTGACAGGAGTGTTTTGTGAGTTTCAGCGTTTAAGTGCCTTTCATATACCATTCCGTCGGTTTCTGGAGAAGATTTGTTGCAACAGTTCAGTGAAGCCTGAAATTCAACCATGCTAAATGGGCGCTTGTATGGTTAGTTTAGCGTGCCTTTCGATTCTAAGGAAAGTCGCTCTGCTTGTCGTTGATATTTTAAGAACGTATTGGAATAGTGGGATTAACTGGAAATATGTTCGAGGTCTGCAACTAGAAAATCAGCTTGATTTGTGAGGGTATCTCCCCGGATATTTACTAGCGGTACAGGATGAAACTGTCTGTCTTTTAATTTGTTTACTCTGTTTGGTGCTTTTCTTTCGTCTGTATAAGACTTGATGCTACTCATGTATTTGCGCCAACTTTGCCGTTTTGCACAGCAGGCTATTTTTTATTATTATTAAATGTATTTCGTTGATTTTGTGTCCTAATCGCCTTGAAGTTAATCAGGTTCTCTATGGTTTGGGAGTTACGTAAGAGATTGCAAGCTCTGTTTGGCCCCTCCCGCGCTTCCTTACACGTACTCCTCATTCCACCATGGAATACGTCTTTTCGAAGTCGACCCGTTTGTTTGGGGAATACGTACTCACGCAGTGTCAGTTACAAATGCTATAAATTATGCTACTGCATCGTCAGTACCAAGTGCACGGACATCGTCCCAGGGCAAATGTGTTACTTCACGAAACCGCGTACCGTCAGCTGAGTCGGCTTTCCATCTAGGAACGTGTGTAGAGCATTCAGCCTGTTTTGCAAGGTTTAAAACGACAGGGAAATTGTCACTTTTATACAAATTATTAGTCACGCCCTGCTCCAAATACGGCATAAGTGCACCAGACGCTGTGCTTAGATCTGCGGATGTCTTTTTTTTTGTAGAGCTGTAGTGGTGTCGGTCCCTTCTTGTAAAGCAAGCCATCACTTGAGGAAAATAGGGAGTTTTGTATTAACCGTCATCTCGCATCACAACGAGAGCCGCCCCACAGTGTACTATGCGCGTTTATATGTCCGACGACTACGTAAGGGCGGGGAATCTCATCAATAAAGCTTTGAAATATTGCCCTAGCTCATCACTCGACGTGGGGGGAGGCAGGGTACACAGACGTAATGTTCACCAGTTTACAGAACAGCACTGGTTGGACGGCAATTGCCTCAAGCGGGGTTCGGAGTTATAGTTAGCGATAGGCAACCCCTCTGTCGATTATTACAGCTACACCACCGGACGATGCGGCCGTGTCTTCTGTGTCTCTCCGGAAAATGGCGTATTGTCGGAGAAAGTTTGCGCGTGCAGATTTAAGGTGTCTCTTGTACACAGTGCCTTTGAATTAAACCTATGTAAGAAATCATTAACGTCACCAAGGTTCCGGACAATACCTCTTACGTTCCATTGTATAATTGCAGTATCCATGTTAAAAAGAAGTGTGCGCTTTGTGCCTAAGACAAGGAGGTTAATGCAGCTTAGCTTATACAGGGCCCTTTCCGGACCGCGCAATGCGGGGTTGTTCTTTCTTGCCGCGGTCCTCAGACTCGTGGCGGTGTTACGGCGCTGGCCACGCCGGCTGGCTAGGGCTAGTGTCTACTGCCTCTTGCGTGGCACTGGACGTCCGCTCTTGTGAGCCGTGTGTTCGTCGTGAAGGCCTCGCCTGATGAGACGGAGCCGTGGAGCCTGCCAACCCGGAGGTCCATGAGCCCTGCTTCAGGGAAGGCAGAGCAGCGCTGGCTGATGTCACCAAGGGGGTTGGTGGCGCGGCCGCGGCCACACTCTTTGTGGGCCGGGCAGACGCCGGAGTTTGCTGCGTCTTGCCGGAGTCTGCTGCGTTATTGTTGCCCCATTACGTGCCGCATCAGCATACCTTGAGGTATGAAGGAATGAAACACGCTTCAGTGCTTCCTGGGAAGAAATGTTCTCTTTATTTTATTCGTTATTATTTCCTTTTCTTATTTTTCAACGTGTTACATGAACGCGAGTGTGCTGCATGTTCACCGTCGCAGTTAGGACAATGGAATGTACCACTAAAGTTGTCAGAGTTGTGTTCATTTTCTTCACATTTTACACAGGTCAGTCGGCAGTTTGCCAATGCCAGCTGTACACCGCTGCTATAACCGAATACGACATAACCAAGACAGGTTAGCCGTACAAGGTTAACCCTTACCACGAAGAAAAATAGGAAGTAAACAGAGGATAAAGGAAGACAGGACAGTAATGAATTAGAAGTGTAAATAAAACGAGCAAGGAGACAAGGACAGCAAAAGGCGACTGCCAATTTCCCCCGGGTGGGTCAGTCGGGGGCTGTCGTCTACATGAAGCGGAGGCCAAAGAGGTAGGTGTGTTGCCTCCCGTCTTCGGCTCAAGCCACTGGATCCTATTTTTCCCTGACACTGCTAATTCGCGCACGACTACATGCTGGAGGGTCCAACCCTCATATGTTCGGGTACGTGTTGTCGCAACACACCAAACACCTGCTGATACAGGCGCCGCTGCAGGGTCTTCGTATGGGTACTGTCATGGAACCAGAGGCTAGGAGGAATGTCGAGATGAAAGTTGGCACCACAGTGACACAGGTTTGCTGCAAAATCTATTCGAGCGGCTATTTATGGGAAGTTTTAGAAGTAATGTCCACAAGTGGCTTTGTGTACCTAAATGCCTAAATTTATTTATATGCGTTCGGCGTTGTACTCTCTTTGCATTCTTTTGTTTTCGCAGACGACAGCGTACCCTATATTTCGGTCAAGATCATTTTAAAGGCCCTAATGTCAGGCAACACAAATAACTCCCGAGGTTGCTGCAACAAATCTCGGCCGCGGTGGACGCAATTCTGTGGGGTCAAACTGTTGAAACATCTCCATGGCGTGCATTGGTTGCATTTAGATTCCCTGGTAGTCAAAATATATCGGAGTGCCCCACTAAAGCGTGCCTCATAATCTGCGTATGGTTTCGGCATGTGAAACGCCACAATTATTTTCAGGCAACACAGCCCATCATCTAACGTGTGTAGTGTTGTTCAGTTGCAGTTGAAATGAAGCTGCAGCCTTTTTAGTGCCCTCCTGCTATAAAGTGTTGTGGATGTACTTGGTGATTCATGTTCATTGCATTTTCAGATTAATTGACGCTGTGGCATGCGTAGTGCCAACACATGTTAGTTTTTGCTGAGCTGACTTCAGCAACATATTTGAAAAACAGTATGACATGTCCTTCACAGAAGACGATATTAGTACGCACCATGAACGCTATCACTAACTGAAAGTAAACACTAATGTCTTATTTTATTCACTTTCTATCATGTCTCGAACCATCTCTTCTGTGTGCATGATTATTAGCCAGTTCAATTTTTGGCTTTATCTAGCCATGTTCTTAACACCATGGAGTGGGACCTTGCAAGAAAAACGAACTGTAGAATGGTGCATTCTTAACTCTCATTAAACAAGAATAAACCATGCTGTGTTATTGTTGTGCAGGTTTGCTTTGTCATCAGTTCGTTTCACCCTTGGTTGCTCGCAGGTCCTGAAGGGCTCTTCGAGGCCATCAGTGGTGCGACACCGCTGGAAATCAAATGTCCTTATTCCCGGAGAGACGATTATATCATTGACACAAAGTTGCAGTAGAGTTATGTAAAATATACTGTTTACCATGATGGTAGCTTGAAGCTTGCCTGCAGCCATCAGTATTATTACCAAGCGCAGGTTGCTATGTATGTCATGAATACGAAGGAATGTTTTTTTTTTTTTACAGTAGGAAGCCGAGTGTCATCATTGCTGTTCAGCGTCACCAAGCCTTTCTTAGCGAAAACATTCCTAAGATAGAACATTTTTTTATCCATAAGTGTGAGAACGGCCGCGAAAGTCATTCACTGGGTATGGTACATCTAGCTGATTATCCTTTAGTAGCCATGTTTTATTTCTCAATCCTGTAAGTAGGTCAAGTCACCTACAGTTTACAATTTTTTGCCTGGACAGGGCTACCATATGAATGCATGACAAATCTACAGGGTCCATGATGCACGTACGCCTGGAAACAAGAAAGCATTGCAGAAAGTTCTTAATAGCACGGTGTTTTATCTAATCTACTCATTTCTTTCTTTTTATTATTATTGCTGCACGCGTGTGGTATTTCATTGTTTGAACGAGGCGCGTGGGCGCCATCACTCGAGAAAAGAGGAGGAAGAACGCTCTCTGGATCTCGAGCTGTCGGCTGAACTGGCCAGCGTTGCATTATCCTTTGTAAATATATTTTGTAAATAGTCTCCAGTTTAATCCTTCGTTCGCGTAACATTATTATTGTAGGTAGTCACATTGAACAAGTGCACATCCTAATGTATATGATACTCAAGTCAGGGACATGTGGATAAAAAAAAAGCAGAGCGCAGAGAAAAAAGAAATATTTGTATGCCTTATCAACAACTTTGTTTATTACTACACCTGATTATACTGGAGGAATGTACGTGTCTCTCGTGGTCGAGCCAGGTACGTGAATGCACGCCTTCGAGATCTCGAACGCACAGTGTAGAGGGACAACAGTGCAGTGTTTCATCGCTTTTGATCATATTTAACCACTATTATTGCAGTTAATCATGGTAGTTGATGCGATACTCAAGCCAAACTTTCTTTTACGTCCTATATTTTCAAAGCTAAAATATTTATCTTTGTGTATTCAACAAAAATTGTATGAATAAATCTTTAGTTCCAGAAGAGTTCTGCTATGTGCCACTAAAATGTGCATGTCGTTACGCAAAATTTAACATATAAAAATCGCACACAATATGCTGCCAAGTGTGTTAGAGCTGGCAAGGTACAAGGCATTGGTAAGAATGCAACACAACACAAAATAAAGAGAAACATAAAACGCCGCATATAAATGCATAACCCACAAGTCAGCGTGCAAGAGACAATCAAATTTATTAGCACTTAAATCATGATCCAGCATGAACTTGCTATGTGAAGGCACTGGAAGGCGCTTGAAAAAACCAGTCCAGAAAAGTGACAGCCTCACACTAACCAAATGCAAAAAAATATAAATAATGTACAGTGCAGTGGTGAGACGCTATAATGGAATTTAAAAAAAAAGCGCTGAATTCAATATTCACTTGTACTGCAGGAAGAATTCATCAAATCAACATGCTTGCTAGGAATTGTCACTTTTCATTGTCCTGAATCACCGGGCTTTGAACATTAGCTAACACGCAGCACATGTGAAAAATGTAACTCGTGGCTGACATGAGAGACGCTGGAGCACGTTGTTCCAATATGCCATGAGCTTTAATCCGCTTTATGACCCACTCCACATGTATTCTAACTTATACAATGTTATAGTCTCTAGCTGCTGCTCAGAAAAAGGTTGCTCGCCAAGTTAAAATGGCGGCCACGGTGAGCACCACGTTTCTTCCAGCCAAAGCTGCTCTAATACCCAGGAAGCCTTTGTCGGTTATAATCAAGTCGGCTGTCTCTATAAGATACAAAAAACCACTATCAACAACGCTTTGTGTATCTCAGCAGAGTCCACCAAACGATTTTGATTTAAGAACAATGAGTCGAGATGGTGCTGCAGCAACTAAAAACTCCAGAGTAAATCCATTCTTGTATGTTGAGAACAGCACGTGCTATTGCCTAACTTCGGAAGGCATCTCCGTCCGTATTTCCGTACAATGAATGACAAGAGTGTATTCTGGGTAGTTTACCTTAAAGCATTCTGACATTCTGTCTCGTATTACATGCAACGGTGGCTTAATATCCAGCGCCTTGTTGCACACACCAAGGTGCCCAAAACTACGAAAAAGATTCTGGATGCAATTGTCTCGTGGACACTAAATAATACTGCAATCGCACTGAGTGGTAGACCATGCTTAAGCTTTAAAAGAAAAATGGTCAGTTTGTTCTGGAGGCTCCCGACATTTGCTTTGTCTCTCATGCGAGTAAGAAGACTTAGAAGCAGAGGAACAAATACACGCAGAATCTTCTGTGGGAGTTGTCTAAATGGTGCGTAAGCGTTTGCTCCTAATCACCTGCTGGTTTGTCGTCGTATGCTGCTGTGTTTGGTATAATTTCGAGAAACACTACGAAAGAATAGTGAAACGGAGAAGCGCGCTTAAAACACTGAAACGTTAGGTGAGACCACCATGAGACGACAAAGAAGAGGCGAGCAGTAGCCATGTTCACTCATGCTATATGATAATGCGTTTGGATGATTCCGCTGCTTCGTTAAAGATAAGCAACGGCAGATGGGTGCTGTATGTAGTACGTGACGTAATTGAACGGTGTCGAGTTTGGTTAACTTCGTAGGTAGACGTGGTCGAAGACGCTGCCTCCTCTATGCGAACCATTGTCAACCGTGATCAACTGTACTCCGGTGGCGGCTGCGCCGCTGCGCGCGCCTTATCTGGAAAGCGATCTGCAACGGGGACTGAGTGCACCGAGCTCTGATAGCTTCGTGAGCTCTGTGTTCTCGCCACTTAGTTCGGGTTGAAGCGAGAGGCAATACGAAGGTAAATTCAGTCGCTGCTGTGGGCCCTATCTTGAAAGTGATCCTCTTACGTGACGGACGGACGGATCTTCTCGTTGGGTAGGCACAGAAATGCCTGCGCATTTAAGACAGTGTCATTAGCCCCATAGAGGTTCCTTATTGTCCCAGCTGTCAACGAGATGGTGTCGTAGCCACCGAAGTAACAAGCCCTTGCGTCCACAGTCCGATGGGGCAGGGTTGAGCCAGCCGATGCTGCTGGCGCTGGATCAGCTGTCGCTGACTCTTCACACCCCACGTCCTGATACGAAGCTGAAACGTGCGGCTCCGGTGTTCATCACTGGGTTAACCCAGGCGGTTCATAAAACGACGGCTTGGTAGGCTTCCGAATCCTCGGTACGCAGTTGCTGCTTGCGCTCGGCAGCACGAGCCTGTGGTTGTGCCCGAGCTGAATCATCGGCACGACGTAGACGAGCTCGTTCCCGGTTCTGTTCGCGGCGTTGCTGATCGAAAGCTGCCTGCTCCTCAGGAGTATGTATGATGCGTGGCCTACCCATTTCGGAGCCGGAGAGAAACTGCTGCGTTCGCGCTCGGCTGCGGCGGAGAGCAACGGCGTCACTACTGGCACAGCCAATCGCACACCTCTCTTTCTCTTCATTTTTGCGCATGCGCATATTGGAGCTGCGATGTAGTTGCTTCCGGCGACATCCGACAGACGGACGGACCGATCGGGTAGCCATATAAAAATTCGCTGTAAAAGTCGCAGCTTCGCCCGAAAGGCGAAGCATCTATTGCAGTAGCAAATTTGTCGACAGCTATACGAAGTAAGGATATTCGTTTTATCGGCCGGATAAACATGTAAACATAAGCATACTACATAAATTGACAAGCATACTGTCACGCGCACAAGTAAACATGACCACATCTCACTCGACGACCGCGGAAACCCTCAAAACGCTGCAGTGGAGAAACGCGGCGGCAGGAGCGAGCGAACTGACCTTCGTGCTGCCGTTCGCATCTACGCGAACTAAGCCGCGGAAACAGCGCAGCGCGGACTCTGTACTCGTCGCAGATGCCTTCGAGATACAGCAGCCCGGCCGGGGGCACGCGGCCGCCCAGGCCGCCCGGAGTACAACGCGACCCCCTCCCCTCCCTACCCTCCCCCCGATGGCGGAAGGCGGAGCGCTTCCTCTCCGGTTTCGGCCGTTATGTGCGCTAGATTGAGCCGCAATCGCCGGCTCATCCTCGCACGCTTTCACTCGCACATACAGCGCACGGGGCGCAGTGACAATTTTGTCGCCCTCGGACTTTATAGAGAACCTCATGGCGACGAGACGCCGATGGCTAAAATGTGCTTGGAGTGTTCACACAATTGCTATTTCAATAAAAAGAAAGTAGCAGCACAAGCGCGCCCTTGGAATTTGTAACAATATCATGTGAAGATTGACCGCACGGCGTGTCAGTGGCCTTGTAATGGAGAGGAGTGGCGGGATCGGCGACAGTATGCGCTGGCGCGAAAGATGATTTCGAGTTGGAATGTATTCCGCTGCGTTCACTTCACCGCTACAAGTCCGCTGACACACCGGGCAATCGACGCTTGCGCAATATTGTTAAAAAATAGCAAGATTGTCCGTCTTCTTTAGGCACGAGCAACAAGTACATCGAAACTAAAAAAAAAAAGAGGAAAGTTTTAGGAATGTAAATGAAGAAAAATTGCTACGTTGCAGCAAGTGCAAAGCAACAAGTGTGCAGCCTACGCGATGATACATCAATAAATTCTCGCCACTGCACCCAGCGTGTTGCTCGTAGTTAATGGCTCTGCATAAGGAAAACTTCCCTGGTTTTATCTACAGCCGCTGCTCTTGTGGAGTCACAGGCAGCACCGCGATGGTACTCGGATGGAAGGATCGACGTATGTCGGGTGGTGCATGGTGTCGCTCTTCTTATTTCCTACGAAATGCTGGCTGCACACAACAGTGAACCGTGCGTTAGATTACGTACTACTAACAACATGAGACGGAAGCCACGGCGGAATAAATTATTCCGCGCACGGAGAAGCACGGGCACGGTTCGACTCACCGCGTTCGTCCGACCGCCGAGATCCAGCGCTGCCGCCGCGCTTTCTCGTAAGGCCTCGATGGGAATGAGTAAAAGAAGTTTTTATGGTCGTATCACTCTTCGTTGGGGCACGTTGGAGCAGTACTTGCGCTCCCTGCGTTCTCGTTCTTTTTATTTTTTTATTTTGCGCCCTTGCCCGCAGTCAACCGCGGTAGTCACGTCAACCGAAATTGCAACATGGCCACCAGGGCGGCGCAACATGTCAACACAAACTCCAGCGCAAGCCTCCTTTTTTACTTTGGCTTCTGCAGTACACGTTCGTTTTCCCTCTGCTTCACCACAAGGCCTGCCACAAACAGTTCCTGCCAAGGGGAGCGAAACGGCCCAGCACGCAGCTTGGTAAAGAGGGGGGCGGCTGGCTATTTGCCACTTTAGCGGCCGCTAGCCAATGAATAATTACAGGCAACTGCCATATTTTCTTTATATAAGTATTATTGTGACATATGCATTGCCGTCAAGTGGCATGTGTGGGCTTATTAACCAGCTGCCTTCACCCATAAAGATCCCGTACACGTGACGACTCCGACAAAAATGGATGTTCCGCATCCGCCCTCTAGGCCGTGAAGGGTGGCACTGGCTAACACTCACAGGTTTACTTCTAGTAGATAAACATAAATACCCCACGAAGTGGATGGGAAAACGGCTCCGCGGTAGCTCAGTTGGTAAGACCATCGCACGCGTAATTCGAAGACGTGGCTTCGTGCGCCATTTGCGGCCAGTTGTTTTTTCATCCACTTCCATTTCCATTAATTTATAATTTATTTAATTGAGTTGATAAGTACGTGTAATTTCCCCTATGCTGTCCTTGGTGTCCTTGCATGTTTGCTTCTTATGATATGAGTAATAGAAATTGGGTGCTCGGTGTCCTTTCTTCTCGTTCATGTTTCTAGCTGGGCGGAGCATACGCACAGCGGGCCTCTCTGGAACTGCACTGCGAAGAACATCCCCCACCCTAAACAAGCAGCGAAGTGCAGCAGCTACCGCGCCAGCTCACGAAGTGCTGGCGAATCGAACGGACCTTGAGACTGTGCTGTCCGAGCGTTGCGCGCGGCAACAGCGGGCACGGCTGCGTACCACATGTGGCGCGTAGTATAGTACCTTCTCGTTCATGTTCTGCGACTCAATGAGCTCCCGCGTCGCCTCCCTGCACGAGGAGGCCTCAGCGGGGGGGCGCGCCAGGCGTTACCTATACTTAGAAGGAAGAATGAGAAGAGAGAAAAAGGACGGAGGACGACGTTCACAATGCGGGCCGCGTGCACCTAGCCAACAGAAATGAAGCGAGAGAGAGACTGAGCCACGAGGAAGCACAAGGGGGAGGTGCACAGAGCGGTCCGCAATGTGAAGCAATCGGATTGGAAACGTGGAAGAGTGGTATTATAGCGGAGAGGTCGGGCGCAGGTTCGGGAAGGCGAGCACGGCCAAGAAGTGTAGTGGCAGGTTGGCACTAATACGGCGAGGCACTCTACGTTCCGGGCCGGTATAAAGTCGTCGGGAAGAGGCTTTCTTTCTTTCTTTCTTTCTTTCTTTTTTCTTGGGGGTTGGGGTGATGAGGGAGAGTGAACGGGGGAGCGTTTAGGAATCGCTCGAATGACCGGCGCGTGCTGCCGAGCGAAAGAGAAAACGCGGTTTTACAGTCTCGCGTCGGCGGTTCGCCTGATGGATGTTGCCGTCTACCCTTTGTCGCCGGAGCTGCGTAGCTTCGTTCGCTGCGCTGCTGTTGTGACGCGCGGAGTGCGAGCGGGACTTTAAAGGGTCCCAAACACAGAGACGCCGGCTTCAGTTCGTAGACAGTTCTTGTCGGAGAAGGCCCGGCTCTCGCATTGACTGGCCAGTGTCTCATCTTGTGGTTCTCGGCATTTCTATTTTGTTTTTCGGACTCTGTTATTCGATCTCGGAGACAAGAAGGCTCTTGGACGACGGTGAAAAGTGACACAGTCTGCGCCTCCCACGCGTATGATGGCGACGAGCTTCGTTATTCCTATTGCAATGACCTCCTGCAGGAATTCAAGTAAGACCTTTTGTACTCTGCATGCAACGGGAGACAGTTTTTACGGGATTATCTTGCCGGTAGCGAGCTAAATTAATTTGATTTGACATGTAGGTTCTTACGAACTCTACGTATATTAGGTGCATGATGTCAAGACTATTCGAATAACGGCATTCATGTGTTACGGCGTACAGTGGACTTTTTAGTGCACAATGGACATTACATTCTCTTGCTTAACATGGCTTGATATGAGTGGCTTCGCCTGGCTCGTTTGTCTGTTTCTTTTTTCTTTACAATTATTTTCTTGTAGACAGTATGTTTGTGCATTCGTGGCATGTGCGTGCGTATTTATGGGAGAACTTGTAGTTTCACTTCCTTAACTGTGTATTGGAAGGACAACAAAAAGAAGTTCTGATGTGCTGCCAGTCTTCTTCGACAGGTTAATTATTTGTTTCGTTTCCGCGTTGTGCACCCGCTTAACTTTCGTTGGTCGTTTCACGCTGAACCAATGAATGATAGCGCTTTCAGCGACAGTTTCATACGCGGTAAAGGGTTGGTGGCAAAGCTTGTGGTCCTCGATAGGCAATGAAGTTAAAGCGTTGGCACGAAGTTTTTCCGCTTGAATGCAGCAAACGTTATGTATAAACTAAAGTTGATGTGTCCCTGATCATGGAATGGAACAGCGATGCATTACCTCACTTTTCCTGGTGTCGCTCTTTCCTTTCTTTCCTTTTTTTTTTCTCACCTGGCATTCACTTACGGCGCCGTAGGGTGAACTCTACGGAGGGAGTTGTCGGTTTCAATGTGATAAAGCTGCTCACAAAAAAGAATGTTGAGCACAAAAAAAAAATATAACCATGGCTTTACGTGAGTGCTTAGCCCTCCTTCCAATTGGGATCTCGCTTTCTTAGCATTACGTATTAGCATATTTTATGAATGGCGATCGCGCATGTGGTGTTGCTACGAGCACCACTGTCGTGACTCCGCGCTATCTGGGAACTCCGCAGCTCTCGCTGAGCAGAGACGCTTGAGAGCTTGGACCATTCTTAAGACATTCAATTATATCTCATCGGGCAGCCCGAATGCATCATTTTAACGATGGCGGCGGCTCTACGGATAGCTAATTGATCAACGCGGTGTTCCGTATGCTGGGCTGTCGTCAAAAAAGAAAAAAAAGCCGTTGCTGTAAAAAAAAAAAAATCTTGTTGGCAGTTGATTTCGAACTCACACCTGTTTGGTGGCGTGTCAGGTGATCTAACCACCCTGACGCACCATTTTCTTTTTTTTTTCTTCTTGTATTGCTAGAAGGCACACGATAACATAAATGAAACAAACTACAGTAAAAATGGGGTTGCACCAATTTAACGGTTTGGATAGGGCTTGAGCGAGGAGTACTTCTTGTTGGGCTCGTTGTAATACTAATTAGAGAAGACAGTTCGGCTAGTCGGTGTTTAATTACAGACTCGAGACATCATTAACCAGCGCGAGAAGGACATCGATCGGACGACAGTGAAAAGCACGCAGGACAACCAGCGTTCTGTCCTGTGTGCTTCTCGCTGTCGTCATATGTCTTTCTCGCGCAAGTTAATGATGTCCCAAGTCTAGTAATAGTAATAGCTTGAGCCATATTCTGCCTGTTAGGTATTAACTACAACCATGCACGGTACAAATCAGTATCATTTCATTTTGACGAGTTCGTACATAACACCTTTAGCACGGCAACTGCACTTAGTTACGTTGAAACAGCGTAATAGTAAAAGCGAGCTATGTAGCTCGAGGCGCGTACCACTATGTCAATGAGAAGCATCATTCTACGCGTGCTTCGCGAAGGACTACATTCCGCCGTTGCACACGGTGAAATTCTATGCGTACAGTGAGAAGGCAGATTTCTATGAGTGCGCAGTCAGATTACTCGTGGACGATTAACGCTCGCTAGAGCAAAAAGTCAATCAACGAGCAGAGTCTAGAAGTCGTACTATGACGTAATCTCAATGCACACGACATAAACCATTCGTGAAGTGTCTGCGTAGCGACATTTGTAAGCAAGAGAAATGGGTTCCCCTTGGCTATCACCGCTAAATCTCGTTCGCTTTCAAAAGTTGTCTCCCGTAGTCCTCTCTGTCTTTATTTACCCTTTCTTTTTTTTTTCAATTTCCGTTGAGGGTTGTATATCCTCGTTAAAACTGGACGGGCTCAACCAATTGGGATTGGCAGGGCGTTGTCCCTTTCGTACTCTTAAGAATAAATTTCCGCGCAGTTTGTACCGTGGGTCGGCGCTTCTGAGTAGTCACTGTCGCGACTTGAGCCTGTCGCTGTCACATCACGTAGCGGGTGGGTGCTCGGGGCACTATGGACGTGCGTATCGCAGAAGGCAGCGCGGTTGCAGTGTTCAGTTGCGAATGACTTTAATATTCATGCTGCTTTCTGTTTTTTTCTTTCTTTCTTCTGTCTGAACTGCGACAAAGCTTGCGTCGCCAGTCTCTAGTTTTGTACCGCAGTCCTGCCTGTCACTATACGTATTCATGCGCGCTTGGTAAATATTTAGCACCGCCATTGTGACATCTTGGGTTGAGCAGACTGGGTTGTTAAAAAATATGACTGCTTATAAGTCCTGTTCGCTCTGATGTCTTTTCCTTGGATGTATCGTGAAAATCGGGAGGAGTCTACAAAGATATCGGAGCTCTGAGATTTTAAGTTAATATTAGGAAACATTTAAATAAATAAGTAAATAAATAAATGAACAACGACATACAGAGAATAGGCACATCGGTCTGGGAAAATGATTTAAAAAATAAAATCAGTGAAAAATGTGAAATTGAAGTAACACAGACATGCGCGCGCAGAAAAAAACCGAGAAGATTAGGTTGACGGGCGGCCTCTACACATGATGGCCTCAACACATCACCCACGAGACTGATCGACCACAAAAAATGATGTAATGCCGTACACAGCAACAGACACACACAAAAAGAAAGAAAGTACAAGCTCGTAAGAAAGCAAGAAAACAAGCTAGCATGCACACAAGAATAGCATTACGTCACACTGTGAGGTGGGCAGTTTTCATTTCCCCCCGCTCCCTTGTGATTCAACGTCACCTAAGTGAGTAGCGTTTCGGTTGTGTACGAGTCTGTATGTCACAGGGCAGAGTATCTTTGCATGTTGTTTCTGCTCGTCTGCAAGTCTCTGATTTGTTCTTTACTTTATCTGCGGCAGATGGTGCAGTGCTTTAGGTGCGAGTGGTTCGCGCTTACACGAGCTTATTCTCTGACCTTCTGGGTGGGTTGTGACGAGAGGCTTCCATGTTTGTGCGTGCAATAGTAATAATAAAATATATGGACGTCAAAAGCAGCCGCTTTTCTACGACGCCGACTATGCCATGCGGTTTCCATTGCCGAATTTGGGTGCTTGCCACAGACAAAGGTTTAGCACTCATCGCGTCGCTACATCTCCTCCGATACTCTTCGTTCCCTTGTAGTCGGAAATTTAGGCCACTCCACCTGGGTTGCTTGGTACTCGGCTCTCTTCCCCACCTAGCGCATCGCATAAACCATTAACACAAAAGAAGAAAAA
Organism: Dermacentor variabilis; assembly: GCF_050947875.1. Lineage (NCBI taxonomy): Eukaryota > Metazoa > Arthropoda > Arachnida > Ixodida > Ixodidae > Dermacentor > Dermacentor variabilis. The sequence continues at coordinate 76,649,425 of NC_134576.1, read as the reverse complement.
TGGGTGTACCTCGCGCTTACGCGGGAATCGATGTTAGGCGAAGCTTTCTTTGGGTGTTTGCTCAGATGTTAATGAATGAATGAAACCACGTTTATTCCACATTAAAATGCGCCGAAGACGCTGCGGCGGAAAGAGCAAACGTTATACAAATGTTAAAGCAAATGTTATACAAACGTAATTCTAATGACGGGAATTTTTGTACAAAATGGCGCAAATTGAATGCGTTTTCAGATATGTTTTCGTAGGCGACTGCTCCAACATTCTGTTGCCGACTTTTTTTTCCCGCACTTCTCTGTAGCTCAGCGTTCAGTGCCCGCCCAGGTCGCACTTTGTTCGCCTCACTTGTTTTTTTCACAGTCGGCTGCTTCTTTTGCCGACTTCACCGCTTCTTGCCTCTTGTTGTGTTTGCCTATTCTGGCTTAGTGCCACAAGCTGCCTACTCAGCAAGACAGCACGCGCAATGGGTAGGGAACAGGTTGAAACACGGGGGCCAACTGATCAATGCCAAATCGTAGACAAATCCACGCACCACACTACCACCAATTGATGATAGCCGAACGACTGGATTATCAAGTCTCCCTCTACTTATGTTACTATGAACCACCGTGGATAAAGAATAATTTACTCACATCTGCGTCATTAAGGCCGCGAGCTGTGCTGGCAAGTGCACCTACTCCGCTCATATGTTAACACGGGAGTCACGTCTGCGCATTAACGTATTGCGTCAGTCTATCTAATGCCGGGATAGCTGCGTCGGTACAGTATAGTTATATACCTCCTCACTATAGGCAAGCACGACTGGGTTGCGCGGCTGTTGCAAAGTTGGCATTGTCAATTTAGTCCAACATGGCGAACGGACCAGATGACGGGACAAGTGAACGAACAGAAACAGGTCGACAAAACAAGTGCATTCTCACTGAAACTTAATCACCCCTACTCTTTTGCGTACATATGCTCCCACACACTAGTATCTACTCACGTTCAGCATTCACTCCCGTTCGTACTCACTACCTATCTGACATTCGCCGGCGTCCACTCAAGCTCACAGTCGAGTGCACTCGCACTAACCAGCATTTACGTTCATACACACACGTCCCTAATCACGTGCGCTCACAGTCGCCCGACAGTCATTGACCATCAGACTACGTTCCCCAGAAAATCACCAACTTCCGTTGATGCTCACATTACGCGGCACCCCCTGCTCAAAAAGAAAAAAAAACACGTCCACTCAAATTCGCCGGTGCCCCATTCCTCTTCGTACTTATACCTCCAATCACACCCATAGCCACTAACTCTATCGCGAGCCTGCGAAACCAGAGCGGAGCGAGTGGGAGTCGGCGTACTCACGAGTGAGTACACCGACCTGGGTGAACAGGAAAGGACGCCTGCCATGTTCATTTATTTGTGCCGTCGTCAGCGCTCTTCCCCACGCTCACTGTCGAGTGATTTCATTGATCAAAACCGCGTTCGCACTTACACGCGCATGCAGTACAGTACAGCCTGCTTCATTTTTTTTGTGATCGATGCGTGGTACTTTCATTCAGAGTATGCACGAATACAGGGACGCAAGTCAGCCCGTATATTTAGGCACTGTCCCGAATGTTACGCGAGTCCCACGTCCAGCCTCTAACCTGTCAGGATATTTTTGGCGTATCGGAAAGCTCATTTTTGAGCATATGCACATACACAGCGGTTAAAGCGAAAAGGGGGGTGAAAGCTACAAACACAGAATATTTTGATCCGTGATCTCGTTTGTAAGCGCATACGCGGAGTCGGGAACGCCAATAGGCTGGGGTTCAACACCTGTCGGGTGTGCAGCTTTAACATCTACAGCGGACGTTCGTCACTTGTGGTTCTGTCCAGGAACGAGGTATGCTCCAGAGAGTATAAGAGCTGCCAACTTAGCAGCGCATCAGGCAGGCAATTATTGGCATTGACTCATAGGCGATAAGCTCCCTAAGCGTGCACTACCAGAACCTTTACATGCCGAGAACCTCCACGCTCTTATTTAATAACACATCTAAGCCGTAGGGGAAACTTCACGAATAATAATAAATAACACATAGAGTTGGCGATAGCACGTTTGAACCCGGAAGGGTGCAACTTCGGCGGCCTAATTACATTTTTCAGCTATGTGATTAAAACCATTTATTTAATCGCCGAAAAATGCGACAGGCTTATAATCAACGATACAGACTCCTATCTTTTTTTTCTTAAGCGAAAGCGATACTCCTCGCGACGCTCATATTGAGGGAGCCGAAATAGTGCTACGAGAGGAGGCATGTCGAAAATGCGGGAACTAAAAGGAAGAGCGAGCGGTAATGACACGGCATTGCGCGCAGTAGGCGACGTGAGATTACGTTACCTGACGTGAAGTTAGGTTAAGCCAGTACCACTTTTCAGCAAACGTTATCTGCTCATTTCTCAAGAGCGCGCACACACACGAGAGAAAGAGAGAGAGAGTTCCTATGTGAGCAAAGAGGTAACTTCTGCTGTTTCATTGCAGTCTGTCGATTATAACTAACGATTCACGTGACCTATTCGAGGTATCATGTGGCTCTACATGAAATCCAACTCCTTGCTTAACGGGTGAAGCCGTGATCGCTACTATCATGTTGAGAGACGATTCTTTCATCGCAATCATAAAAAAGGGAAAAAGGAAACAAGCAAAACGCGTCCTCTGTGGATAATCATCTACGCTAATACGATTAGCACTCAAGTGTTGGTGCAAATATAATTTGGAGATGACAGAAAAAGCACAAGAAACGGAGGGTATGTAAGGCGAAGTGTGTACGGAGGTGCAAGCTTCGGTCAGCCTGCCAGAAAAAGCAGAGCAAACACAGGGCCCGTTATGCCAAGTGCATACGGTGGTGGCAAATTCATTCAGCCTGCAAGAAAAATTGCAAGAAACGGAGGGCCCGTTGGGCCAAGTGCGTACGGGGGTGGCAAGTTTGGCCGGCCTGCCAGAAAAAGCACTAGAAACGGAGGGCCCGTTAGGCCAAGTGTGTACGAAGGGAGCAAGGTCGGCCACCCTGCCAGAAAAAAGCACAAGAAACGGAGGGCCCCTTAAGCCAAGTGTGTACGAAGGGAGCAAGGTCGGCCAGCCTGCAAGAAAAAGCACTAGAAACGAAGGGCCCGTTAGGCCAAGTGTGTGCGAAGGGAGCAAGGTCGGCCAGCCTGCCAGAATAAGCACTAGAAACGGAGGGCCCCTTAAGCCAAGTGTGTACGAAGGGAGCAAGGTCGGCCAGCCTGCCAGAAAAAGCACTAGAAACGGAGGGCCCCTTAAGCCAAGTGTGTACGAAGGGAGCAAGGTCGGCCAGCCTGCCAGAATAAGCACTAGAAACGGAGGGCCCCTTAAGCCAAGTGTGTACGAAGGGAGCAAGGTCGGCCAGCCTGCCAGAAAAAGCACTAGAAACGGAGGGCCCCTTAAGCCAAGTGTGTACGAAGGGAGCAAGGTCGGCCAGCCTGCCAGAAAAAGCACTAGAAACGGAGGGCCCCTTAAGCCAAGTGTGTACGAAGGGAGCAAGGTCGGCCAGCCTGCCAGAATAAGCACTAGAAACGGAGGGCCCGTTAGGCCAAGTGTGTACGAAGGGTGCAAGGTCGGCCAGCCTGCCAGAAAAAGCACTAGAAACGGAGAGCCCGTTAGGCCAAGTGTGTACGAAGGGAGCAAGGTCGGCCAGCCTGCCAGAAAAAGCACTAGAAACGGAGGGCCCCTTAAGCCAAGTGTGTACGAAGGGAGCCAGGTCGGCCAGCCTGCCAGAAAAAGCCCAAGAAACGGAGGGCCCCTTAGGCCAAGTGTGTACGGGGGTGGCAAGTTTGACCGGCCTGCCAGAAAAAGCACTAGAAACTGAGGGCCCCTTAAGCCAAGTGTGTACGAAGGTAGCAAGGTCGGCCAGCCTGCCAGAAAAAGCACTAGAAACGGAGGGCCCCTTAAGCCAAGTGTGTACGAAGGGAGCCAGGTCGGCCAGCCTGCCAGAAAAAGTACTAGAAACGGAGGGCCCGTTAGGCCAAGTGTGTACGAAGGTAGCAAGGTCGACCAGCCTGCCAGAAAAAGTACTAGAAACGGAGGGCCCGTTAGGCCAAGTGTGTACGAAGGTAGCAAGGTCGGCCAGCCTGCCAGAAAAAGCACAAGAAACTGAGGGCCCCTTAAGCCAAGTGTGTACGAAGGTAGCAAGGTCGGCCAGCCTGCCAGAAAAAGCACAAGAAACTGAGGGCCCCTTAAGCCAAGTGTGTACGAAGGTAGCAAGGTCGGCCAGCCTGCCAGAAAAAGCACAAGAAACTGAGGGCCTGTTAGGCCAAGTGTGTACGAAGGTAGCAAGGTCGGCCAGCCTGCCAGAAAAAGCACAAGAAACTGAGGCCCCCTTAAGCCAAGTGTGTACGGGGGTGGCAAGTTTGACCGGCCTGCCAGAAAAAGCACTAGAAACGGAGGGCCCATTAGGCCAAGTGTGTACGAAGGGAGCAAGGTCGGCCAGCCTGCCAGAAAAAGCACAAGAAACGGAGGGCCCGTTAGGCCAAGTGTGTGCGAAGGTAGCAAGGTCGGCCAGCCTGCCAGAAAAAGCACAAGAAACTGAGGGCCCCTTAAGCCAAGTGTGTACGAAGGTAGCAAGGTCGGCCAGCCTGCCAAAAAAAGCACAAGAAACTGAGGGCCCCTTAAGCCAAGTGTGTACGAAGGTAGCAAGGTCGGCCAGCCTGCCAGAAAAAGCACAAGAAACTGAGGGCCCCTTAAGCCAAGTGTGTACGAAGGTAGCAAGGTCGGCCAGCCTGCCAGAAAAAGCACGAGAAACTGAGGGCCCCTTAAGCCAAGTGTGTACGAAGGTAGCAAGGTCGCCCAGCCTGCCAGAAAAAGCACAAGAAACTGAGGGCCCCTTAAGCCAAGTGTGTACGGGGGTGGCAAGTTTGACCGGCCTGCCAGAAAAAGCACTAGAAACGGAGGGCCCGTTAGGCCAAGTGTGTACGAAGGGAGCAAGGTCGGCCAGCCTGCCAGAAAAAAGCACAAGAAACGGAGGGCTCCTTAAGCCAAGTGTGTACGAAGAGAGCAAGGTCGGCCAGCCTGCCAGAAAAAAGCACAAGAAACTGAGGGCCCCTTAAGCCAAGTGTGTACGAAGGTAGCAAGGTCGGCCAGCCTGCCAGAAAAAGCACAAGAAACTGAGGGCCCCTTAAGCCAAGTGTGTACGAAGGTAGCAAGGTCGGCCAGCCTGCCAGAAAAAGCACAAGAAACTGAGGGCCCCTTAAGCCAAGTGTGTACGAAGGTAGCAAGGTCGACCAGCCTGCCAGAAAAAGCACTAGAAACGGAGGGCCCCTTAAGCCAAGTGTGTACGAAGGTAGCAAGGTCGCCCAGCCTGCCAGAAAAAGCACAAGAAACTGAGGGCCCCTTAAACCAAGTGTGTACGAAGGTAGCAAGGTCGGCCAGCCTGCCAGAAAAAGCACTAGAAACGGAGGGCCCGTTAGGCCAAGTGTGTACGAAGGGAGCAAGGTCGGCCAGCCTGCCAGAAAAAGCACTAGAAACGGAGGGCCCCTTAAGCCAAGTGTGTACGAAGGTAGCAAGGTCGCCCAGCCTGCCAGAAAAAGCACAAGAAACTGAGGGCCCCTTAAACCAAGTGTGTACGAAGGTAGCAAGGTCGGCCAGCCTGCCAGAAAAAGCACTAGAAACGGAGGGCCCGTTAGGCCAAGTGTGTACGAAGGGAGCAAGGTCGGCCAGCCTGCCAGAAAAAGCACTAGAAACGGAGGGTCCGTTAAAGGGAAGCTGAAAGTGTTTCCAGAAAAAATTTGTGAACATCTGTACATAATGGTTTTCAACCCTCCGAATTCGACTAGCGTGTCGAAATTGAGCGAAAGAAAGCGCAAATATATTTTATTTCGACGAAAAGTGCAGCAGCGGACACGCCCAGCTCGCGCGTCTCGTTTCAGCCTGTGATTGGTCGGGCGCCTCGTGACGTCAACACTAGTGTTCGTCCGAACCAACCGCTGCCGCTACACATGAAGCGCGGTGCCAGGTAGTTTGGTGCTGTTTTTATGAGACGGTAATGGAAAATTTAGAGAGACTGCGTTTTTCTGAGGAGTTTGGCGTTACTTCCTACATGTGCGAGCCGATTGCGAAGAGCCGGCCTCTCGAAGAAGCAAACGATGCTGGTGCGAGCAGTGCTTTCGACGCGAACTAAAGCGAAGTCTTGGGATCGCCTCGTGTTGGAAAGGCTCTTTGGTGAATATGTTTCTTGCAAAGCGATCTAGTAATCTTGCCGATCTTTCGCCGATCTAGTGAGCTCGTTTCCGGTCAAACAACTGTAGTGTTGTGTTCCTGCAAGCCTCCTCGTGGAACGTAAGCGGGGATGCGATCGTCGGCATTTGTGCGCTGTCCAAAGCTGTCGGCAATCTACAAAGACGGTTTAAACGCGCGAAAAGCTTCCCGGTTCATGCAGTACGTGTAGTGACCTTCATATGTGCGCCATTCGCATACTACTCGTAACTGAAGTCATAAAGGCGGCTAATTCCGTCGGCTACGTGAGGCGGTCGGTTTCTCGCTATGCGCGAGAGAAGGGGGAGCGTAGCGTGCTGGCGTGCGCCGGCATTCCAGCACATGCAAACTCTACATTTGCACTGCGTTATGGCAGCTGCATGCAGGCTGTTTTACAACACACGTGCAAATAGAAAATTCGCGGTGCTTTGCGACGAAACCTGCGTCAAGGGCGCGAGATAAACATGCACCTTCCGTTCAGCGTGCTAACATGAAGGAGCTCGCAGTAAATCAAAATCCAGGTTTGGGCGAGTTCGTGTATTCACAAGGCCTTCCAACACCAGCTATTATCAGTCAGTCCGCACTCGTGCAGTCTTTGTTTTCGTTGCTCCGATCTTTTCGCGCTGCGTTTAGAAAGCCTGCTAGTGGCAAGTAGTCCTCTCTCATTTTGTGGCCATATACAGCAACTGCGCAGGCCGAATTGCAGGGCTGGCCGTATACTACCATTCTACATACACGCAGACGCACCAACAAAGGAATGCAGGGTCGATCGAAGCAGGTTACGATGGCACGTACGCAGAAACAAGCACGGTCAGGCACGGTCGCGGAGGCTGCGAAGGAACGGAACACTAGTGTTGATGTCACAACACCGCCGTTTCCGGTCTCCGCTCGCATCGTCAGCGTCAGCAGCAGCGCGCGGCATTCGACGGGAAGCGGAGCTACAGCGCTATCTTAACCGACGATTACGTCGCTCCTAATTGAAGAAAAAACCCAAAATTTACATACATGGTTTATAAGGTTCCCGCATCCGTATATGAGCGTCTTATTAAATTCGACAGACTCTTCAGCTTCCCTTTAAGCCAAGTGTGTACAAAGGCAGCAAGGTCGGCCTGCCTGCCAGGCAAAGCACAAGAAACGGAGGGCCCGTTAAACCAAGTGTGTACGAAGGTAGCAAGGTCGGCCAGCCTGCCAGAAAAAGCACAAGATACGGAGGGCCCGTTACGCCAAGTGTGTACGAAGGTAGCAAGGTCGGCCAGCCTGCCAGAAAAAGCACAAAAAACACAGGGCCCGTTGCGTCAAGTGTGTACGGTGGTGGCAAATTAATTCAGCCTGCAAGAAAAATCACAAGAAACGGAGGGCCCCTTAAGCCAAGTGTGTACGAGGGTGGCAAGTTCGGCCGGCCTGCCAGAAAAAGCACAAGAAACGGAGGGCCCGTTAAGCCAAAAGTGTACGAAGGTAGCAAGGTCGGCCAGCCTGCCAGAAAAAGCACTAAACCGGAGGGCCCGTTAAGCGAAGTGTGTACGAAGTTAGCAAGGTCGACCAGCCTGCCAGAAAAAGCACAAGAAACCGAGGGCCCGTTAAGCCAAGTGTGTACGAAGGTAGCAAGGTCAGCCAGCCTGCAAGAAAAATCACAAGAAACGGAGGGTCCGTTAGGCCAAGTGTGTACGGGGGTGGCAAGTTCGGCTGGCCTGCCAGAAAAGGCAGAAGAAACGGAGGGCCCGTTAGGCCAAGTGTGTATGGAGGTGGCAAGTTCGGGCAGCGTGCCAGGAAAAGCACAAGAAACGGAGGGCACCTTAAAACAAGTGTATACAAAGGTGGCAAGTTTGCTGAGCTTCTCAGAAAAAGCACAAGAAACGGAGGGCCCGTTAGGCAGAGTGTGTACGGAGATGGCAAGGTCGGTCAGCCTATCAGAAAAAGCACAAGACATGGAGGGTCCGTTAGGCCAAGTGTGTACGGTAGTGGCAAGTTCATTCAGCCTGCCAGAAAAAGCGCAAGAAACGGAAGGCCCGTTAGGCGAAGTGTGTACGTAGGTGGCAAATTGTGCTAGCCTGCCCGAGAGAGCGCAAGAAACGGATTGCCCCTTAAGCCAAGTGTATACAGAGGTGGCAAGTTTGCTCAGCTTCCCAGAAAAAGCACAAGAAACGGATGACCCGGTATGTCAATTGTGTATGGTAGTGACAGATTCGGTAAGCATGCCAGAAAATGCACAAGACGCTGGGGGCCCCGTTAGGCCTAGTGTGTATTGAGGGGGCAAGTTTGGTCAGCCTGCCAGGAAATGCACAGAAAAAGGAGTGTCTGTTAGGCCATATGTGTATGGAAGAGGCAAGTTTGGTCTGCCTGCCAGAAAAAGCGCAAGAGACGGATGGCGCTTAAGCGAATTGTTCATGGAGGTGGCAGATTCGGTCAGCCTGCCAGAAAAGCACAAACATCGCAGGGCCCGTTAGGCCAAGGGTGTATTGAGGCGGCAAGTTTTGCCAGCCTGCGAGAAAAAGCGTAAGAAACGGAGGGCCCGTTAGGCAGAGTGTGTACGGAGGTGGCAAGTTCGGTACGCGTATCAGAAAAAAGCACAAGAAACGGAGGGCCCGTTAGGCCAAGTATGTACGGAGGTGGCAAGTTTGGTCAGCCTGCCAGGAAAAGCACAAGAACCGGACGGCCCATCATGTCAAGTGTGTATTTAGGCGACAAGTTCTGCCAGCCTGCCAGAAAAAACACAAAAACGGTGGGCCCGTTAGGCCAATTGTGTACGGAGGTGCATAGTTCGGTCAGCTGGCCACAAGATGCACAATAAATGCACAGCCTGTTAGGCTAAGTGTGTACGGTTGTTGCAATTTCATTCAGCCTGCTAGAAAAAGCACAAGAAACGGAGGGCCCCATTGGCCAAGTGTGCAGGGTGGTGGTAAGGTCGGCCAGCCTGCCAGGAAAATAAGAAGAAACGGTTCGCCCGTTAAGCCAAGTAGGCACGGAGGTGGCAAGTTTGGTCAGCCTGCTTGAAAAAGCACAAGAAGCGGTGGGCCCGTTAGGTCAAATGTCTATTGAGGCGGCAAGGTAGGCCAGCCTGCCAGAAAAAGCACAAGAAACGGAGGGTCCGTTAGGCCAAGTGTGTACGGAGGTTGCAAGTTCTGTCAGCCTGCGAGAAAAATCACAAGAAACGGAGTGCCTGTTAGCCCAAGTGTGTATGGAGGCGGCAAGTTCGGTCAGCTTTCCAGAAAAAGCAGGGAAAACAGGTCCCGTTTGACCAAGTGTGTATGGAGGCGGCAAGTTCGGCCAGACTGCCAGAGAAGCACAAGATACCGAGAGCCCTTTATGTCAAGTGTTACAGACGTGGTACGTCCAGCCAGCCAGTCAGAAAAAGCACTAGAAACAGAGGACCCGTTAGGCCAAGTTTGTGCGGAGGTGGCAAGTTCGGTAAGCCTACTAGAAAAAAATGCAAAAGAATGGAGAGCCTGTTACGCGAAGTGTGTATTGAGGTGGCAAGTTCGGTCAGCCTGCCAGATAAAGCTCAAGGAACGGAGGACCCGTGAGGCCTAGTGTGTACGGAGGCGGCATGTTCGGCCAGCCTGCCAGGAAAATTCACCTATGGCTGTTCGAATAGGTAACAAGAGATGACGAAGAAAAGGTGCAGGTCCAAGATGAGAGACGCGGACGCGGTCGAGGTGTCTAGAATCAAACGTGCGAGTCGCCAAGGCGATAGAGGCAAACGCGCGAAGGCCGGAATCCAGCCGCAGACTTAAAAAGCGAAAGAGAGTAAATCCCAAGCTTTGGCATTTACGGAGGTCGGGGATCGGCGGGATGCATGTCGCGAAAACGAGAGTTTGGTGAAGATTCAGGCGTAGTAACCGTGGCCTAACGGCATTGCGTCATCTCATGGTAAGCATATGGACAAACGGAAGTAAAAGAAAAAAGGTTCTGTAGCTGCTAGAACAGCCGGTCACTCGCTGGGGAAGAAAGGCAACTATCTAGCCCCTAAGGGAAAAGCGCTCGCGTAGGTCTGTCAATGTACGCTTCTGTCAGCAGTTGGAAGCTGCTGTCCTAATGTTGCAGCTACGAGCTGCGTCCGGCAAATTAGAAGCTTTTGCCTTCTTCACGAGCGCACCTTGCGGGAACCCGGGAATGCGCGACCCTATCGAGCTCGTCTGTAAGGATTCCTTTGAGACCCGCGAATAAAGAAATGAGAAAGACGGGTTGCAAAATGGTTTTGTTCTTTTGTATCCATTTTCTGGAGATTAGTTAAACGCTGAACATTTGACAAGCATAAGAAATGCCCCAAAATATTTGTTAGGTAGTCAGCCTTTCCGGCTCAGGTTAGATCCCTAATTTCAAGTGGAAGTTTCACGTGGTAAAACGTGTAGAATTGTAAGGCGAACAGGGTGGGTGTTGCGTACAATTTGGAAGATCACGCGCAAGTTGCGCAAGTTACGCAAGTTGATAAGTTATGCTTTAGCGCAACTTAATAATAAGTCCTTGGGCGCCTTGCATGAACATTTATTAACGAAAATAATAACCAATTTAAGAACGCGTTTTTTTGCGGGCTAGGAACATTTAAGAGCGCGTTCTTAAATTCGTCATTATATTCGGTATTAAACGTTCGTGCAAGCCGCCCCTGTCTCACTTGGCAGGAGTGCTTGAAAAAAAAAGCTATCGGGTTTTACGTGCCAAAACCACTTTCTGATTATGAGGCACGCCGTAGTGAAGGACTCCGAAAATTTCGACCACCTGGGGTTCTTTAACGTGCAGCTAAATCTAAGTACATGGTTGTTTTCGCGCTTCGCCCCCATCGAAATACGGCCGCCGTAGCCGGGATTCGATCCCGCGACCTCCGTGCTCCGCAGCCCAACACCATAGCCACTGAGCAATCACGGCGGGTAGGAGTGCTTTTGGAGGCACGTTTTGTAGATTGCGCTCATGAGCTCTAATTTCTTCGACTATATTAAATTTTGAACGTTTCAGGAGCTTGGGTCAGACAGAGGACATCGTTGGTCTTTTCTGCTCGTGGTATGGTAGACCTTATTTCAGTTCGTTTGATTACTTCCATGAAAACGTAACAGCTGAACGCTCGAGAAAGGCAAGCGTGTGTTTTCATTTTCTTTAGTTACACGGAGATGTAGGCTGAAAAAGCCGCAGTGTAATCTTGATAGCGACTTGTTTTGGATAGTTTGCACAATTTTTTAAAGAAGTTTTTTATTATTTGTTGGATTTCATGACTTATTCTAATCGCGTGGCATCGTATTATGTAAAGGTTTGTCGCATAAATGCGTCCCCCCTCCCCCCGTCGTATGGAGCGCAGATTTACATTAGCACAACTTAGAAGTGCGCTAGAAGAAAGTCGAAATAAGGCCTTATGAGCCAGTTTAGGAACGTGATAAGGGTTTATAAGGTTTTCCCTTTGTTTATTTCGCTATTTGGCATTATGTAATGATCATGTAGCTATCTTGTGCTAAGTGTTACTGACATGAATTGTTCAAGGCAAGTTCTGCCTTCGCCTTCCTGATCGGTGGAAGCTCTAATTTAGGATTACTTAGCTTCTTTACAAAAACCCCGTTTGTGTCTATTTGTGCGGATACAGTTGAATGTCTCTTGGTACTTGTCAGGATTAACGTGCACCTTTCGTTTCAAGACTTTCTTTTAGGTAGGGGGTTGTCAGATTATATGGATTTCTACAGTCTGGCGATGAGAGTGGCTTGCATAGGGCGCTTGCGGCATTGTGTGGCTGACAGAGGTCGCTCCTTGGAGTTTGTCATCTTGCATTTAAGCAGTCCAGTCAGAGCCCACCTATCAAGACGCCTTTGGCCAGAAGATCTTCATTCTCAGAAGCTGCGGCCCCATGGCTTCGGGCAATGCAGGCATCAAGCCGGCCGGCTTCATCGAACAACTCAACCTCCCGATGCGCCATCTGGTGGCGGGGGTGCTGTTGTGCGTGGCGATCTTTGACATGCGGCTATCACGGGCGCTAATCACGCCTCATTGTTCACTCAAGGCAGCTCAGTGAGCGTCACCTGAGTCTTACGGACAGGAAGTCATGTTTCAGATCTTCGGCTTTTCGAGCGCCGAGAAACGACAGCTCGCTTCAAGACAACACCGCCCACTCCTGACTGTCATAAAGAGGTCACTCAATGATGGCATGGTCATTGTCGAGGACTCCCAGAGAAAGGCGTTGACGGCCGGTTCACAGTTCGCCACCTTGCTTCGTCTTGTGCAACGTCGGAGGCAGGAGAGCCGCTAAAGGGTGGGACGTTGGGGACAGGAAGTGGTGCACGGTTCAGCGTTTGTGATTGGCCAGTGAATTACCTCAACGAGGGACAGAGGGAAATAAAGGGCTTAAGAAGCGCATCCAAACGGCTGTGAGAAGGAGGAGGCTTGGACATGCAAATACTCGATCATGTAGCGCGCTCCGAGAGTTGTAGCCGATTTTGTAAAACTTTATCATGTACTTTTGTTTATAAACCTCTTGTTGTTCTCTTAAACTTCGCTCGGAATCATTCTTTCCACCGGCACCTGGCACGACAGCGTCCGTCGAACCTTCGTGGCCGCACGGACCCCCGATTTCACAACAGCGGAGATTCTGGAAATGCATCACAGCGCCAAGTGTTCAATTCGACTAAAGAATGCGTACATGGACAGTGGCAGAAGTCCGACAAGCTTCAGGGCACAAGGAAATGTTTAATGCGTGGGACGAGAGGTGGGAAGGCTGGCGCTCATCACTCCCTTGCAGGCGTATCGTGCAAGAGTAGGGCAGACAGTCAGCTGTAGGCACACACCGCAAGAAACGCAAACCAACGTCGGGGACGATCTAATGAATTAGTTAACTGCGCGCGAAATGAGATGGGGTTAGGGGTTTCGAGGCCCAACACGTACACTGGCGCCAATTGCCAACTACTTATTCGTCGCATCGACACGGCACATATATACTTTCCCGCCGTTGCAGACGTGCTAAGAGTGGACTTCAGCGACAGGTAGAAGCGAAGTGTTATTTTAACATTCGTGAGCTTCACGTGGCTGATAGGTATGTAGATTTTATTTTAATTGAGCACTTAACCGGTATTTGCGCTTCTGTGGCATGACCGCCCGCCTTTTGTGAATAAATTTCAGCTGGCACGACCACTCTTCTTCACCGGCAGGCCTAGTTACTGCGGCATATTCCAAATAAAAAAAAATCCTTTCTTCGCCTAACCCTTGCCAAACATGCTAAATCTGGATTACGGGCCTCTATGCGAAGCTAGGGCACCGTAGATTGCGACACAATGCTTTCTGATACAAAGTGCCTGGATAAGTTCATCTAGAAAACTTAGTTTGGAGCGCTCACATTGCGTGAGTTGGTGCAGCGACCCTCGCAAGATGACGCTCCGCCATGATACCCTAAATGAAAGAATGAAATTGAATGAAACCTAAAACACCGGTGCGAACCACCACGGCGGCCAACAGGTTTTTTCCCTCCATGGACACATGTGCAGTTATTGGCAGCACAGAGTGTTGTGACGGTCAAAAATACGTCACCTAAAGTACCAAGCCCTGTATGTAGCGGGGCTGACCCATTAAGCTTTTATTAAACTATATCTCTCGTTCAACAATGTAGAATGGTAAACGGAGTATCTTCGTAACCATGCGCATGTGTTGCTCCTTTCCCTTTACCTTCCCGTCATGTGCGTTTTTCGCCACGTTAAAAAATCTTAACTTCGATAAGGTACTTTAAGCTAACCTTCTTCGAGCAAAGACATTAGGTACCGTGTACAGTGGGTTGTTCCATTTTGAAAGGAAACAATGGAATGTGCAGCGTTCGCTTTGCTGGCACTCCGCGCTGAAACTGCAAGACGAATCTATACGTTAATGCACTGAAGTAGATCCTCGTGCAGCTAACACACGCTACACCCCCTGGGTACACATAAGAAGGGAGATAACACAGCGCTTGTGTTGTCATGTTTCCTCTCTGTCCCAGTGATGATCTCGCAGTATGGGAGCTGCGCAACGCCAAATAGTCCAATGTATAGTTCACTGCTGCAGTGTATGCATGGAGGTGCCAGGGGTCGCCAACCCCGAGTCCCGTAGCTGCAAAGAGGGCCGATTGCCACCGTCGCTAGGGGGAGAAAGAAAATTGAACGCACTCTACACTCATGAGTTCCCTTTAACAGTGGACCCGATCCGCACAATCCGAAGTATCGTAATACAACTCCTCGTGCCAGACGTGACATCGCTGCCCGCAAGCAACACGAGAACGGAAAACAAGTCTGTACCGGACGTCCGTCGTAACATCGCGAGGCAGACAAGTGATACCGGTGACAAGCACAGCGAAGGCTGGAGAAATTCCGCGTCGCTTTGTTCTCTTCGCCGATGAATATACTTTCAGAGGGCTTCGAAGCACGCGGCGAGGTCGTTAACCTCAGTTGTGGACGCATTTGGTCATACCATGGGCACGGAATGCAGCGCATTGTGCAAGCACTGCCAGGTGTGTGTGTGTGTCAGGAATATATTTATTGGCCAGGCTTGTACCCAGAAAAAATTCAGAGCCATTTCACTGTGGTGGGGGACCAGCGGAGCTGTATATATGGTGATAAATACGTTGATAATAAATATGTTGCTTGAAGATAAGACACATACCACAATGAATTTCGATTTCCGCCGTCTTTGTTGTTGTTTTATTAAATTGCATATTCAATGCCTTTCTTTTTGTTTTTAACCTTCTTTTGTTCATTTTTTTTAGATTTATTATTTGGGGGTCATCAAGGTGAATATCGCTTTATAATCGCTGTAATATACGGACAGTGGTTCTGCGGCGACACTGTAAGGGCTCTTGGGCGATGTGAGGCCTATACACGACCGATGACGCGTCGTGGGCACGCTGATGTTTGTGTAACACTGAATGCCGAACTTTTTTTCCAAGAGAAACGCCACGAATCACTTTCCGTCTGGCCGAGACACGATTATGTTGAAATCAACCACAATTACGATGGGAGTGGAGTCAGCAGGGGTTATCCAAAAGGTGCATGCGCTTGGCGTTTGCGGCACCATCTTTGTCCGTATAACGTGCAACCCGCCGTCGCCGCGCACGTTCCCGCTTGCGTTCACGACGGTGTTTCTTCGTAGGCGGGCCGTTCTTCCGCAGTCCTCCCCGCACGCGGCCTACCCATTGCATGGGTGGAAGGGAACTGAGATAAGAATACACGGTTTGCCTATAGAGCCCCATGGCGTCACACTTCAATCCATATTAAACAGTGCATATTGCGGTTTTACTTTTTCTTATTGCAATTTCTTTTTTATCACAATACGTTTTGACACTTCTCGCGTTAAACGCAACCGGGACATGCCTGGAGATACGCTTTTGCTTTATGCTTTAGCTCTTTTAGCTCTGGCGTGGCAGCCATCTTTTTTTACCTACGCACACAAACCGTCAGAAGCTAGCGTATATAACAGCTCCGCTGTAAAACGAGAGGACACTCAAACCGCTACGATAGCGCCGAGAACGGTCCTCCGTCATTCAATCTCGAATCACGGGTCAAGTACACGTCCACTAGTATCTATACATGTTGCACGAGGCCGCATGTATAGGGTATTCGCTTGTGCTCCCTTACATTCGAGAATGTACAGTGTACGCGTCGCGCGCGTCTCCTGATAAAAAAAAAATGACTCTTTCGCCAAACAATCGGCGGCAGTATGCAAGAAACTTCGGATACAGTACAGGGCCACCCGGCCACGGTGGCCGCATTACGACGGGCGCGAAATGCAAAAACGCCCGCGTAGCGTGCATTGGGCGCACGTGAAAGATCCCCCCACGTGGTCAAAACTAACGCAGAGTCCCTCCCTCCTCACCCCCCTCCCCCCACCTACCGCGTTCCTCATAATGAGATCGTTGTTCTGGCACGTAAAACTGAGAATTTAATTTTCAAATGCAGTGTAGGCGCGTCTTGCGCCGTACGATAACTTGATATCAGTGATTACCAGCCAAATGTAAATGTGCGCGTGACAACATGATACTGCGCGTGGTCTGCAGACAAAGTTTGTCCATTTATAAGAACCGCGATGACGAAGCGTTATAGCGCTGTTTTGTAAAACTTATTCTATTAGAGAACCGGCATTCACTTGACACCGTAAATACCTCTTCCGTATGTGCAATCACATCGAGAGGCAATACATTTTTTATATATAGTTGTCCTTCGCTTATGACAACAAGTTATAGTTGCTGTTTCCAAAGTTTCGCGAAGAGTTTGTCTGATACCTCATATGTGACATATGTACAGTGCTCGCGGAATGAAACGCGACAGGCAGCATTTAGTAGAACACTGCACATGTGCAACGTACTCGAAAGTACCATTTCATGTCAGGAAACGCGCACTCCGATCTAAGTGTACGCGCCAAAATTACGTAGATGTGACACGGCCCCAAATTGACGTGTTTCATTCCGTGAGCACTGTACCTCCGAGATGTATCGTCACACAAAATTGTGCCTCTGAAAGCATGTTATACTTGTGTTTCCACTGGCTCGTTTCAACTTGTCCGAAGCAACCAATGTGTGGTATGCCTAACTGCACAAAAATAAATAAATAAATAAATAAATAAATAAATAAATAAATAAATAAATAAATAAATAGCAAAAACAACAAAAAGTTTGCCCCAAATCTTGGTGGCAATGACCGTATAGTGGCATGTGAGAGATATGGTATGAAGATATCGGCGCCGAGCACACAACTAGCATGCGATACACGGTATACCAATACTTCTCACAGCGTCCTATTCGATCTTACCGCCGTGCAATATGCGGAGTAATATCTGCAGACGTATTTCATATGTCAGCTGCTAGACAAAGCAAAGAGAGATTAACAACCGACGTTAAAAACTTGAAGAGCTGGTGCTTAATTAAGAAATGATGTAAAAAAAAGGCCCAGCTTATAGCACTCTTACCTCCAAGGCAACCTCAATGTGCTCGTCGACATTTGTGGTTCCTCGCATTTGTATGGCAAACACGACAACGCGCCTGCGCGCGCGTCTGACTTGTCGATAAGCGACGAGACAGAATGTAAATGGGCGACAAGGAGTCGTTTGTATGCGCGAGCTTGCGCTCATGTTGGCTACATATGACACTGTTTGCTCGCCGCATTGAAAACCCCATGCTTCGTGGGCCAACCGCGGAAATTGCGGAGATTGCGACACGCTGCCGAGCACACCTTCAGTTGTGCTCCAGTCTAACACGAGAATTCGTGGATGATACATTACCGCAGTCCGTTAAAATGAAAAAAGAAAAAACGCACGGCGGCGAAAAATGTACGCTTCTCGCTTCGTTGCCGATCTAATGAGTTACAAATGGCATTCAAATTTTTGGGGCCGCGGCCGGTACGGTCTTGTCACCGCCGAGAGGTTGCGCAGGTGCTTGGCGGGTGCAACTGAGTGGCGCAACGGATCGCGGAGTCCGTGACAAGCGTCTCAGAGGAGCGGGATTTCCGGTGGCACTCCGGGAATCCCGTTCGGCTGTTCCCGGATGGGATTCCCGGAGGCAGGATCGCTTGCGTGTTCCCGTTATTTCCGATGAGCCGGAAAGGATTATGAGCCGTCAGCTTCGACGTTTATAAGACAGCTGATGCTCCGTGCTTGTATCAAATTCCCGGAGGGAAATTTGATGCTGGTGCCTGTCATAGCCTTGAGCAGAAAACACGTGAGAGAGATTGCATGGAAGCATCGCAAAATAATGAACACCAACCCACCGGCATCATTGAAGACAAGTGCGTGTAATAACTACATTCTTGGAGTATTAGTCCACGGGACGGAAGCTTGATGATCGACAAATGACTCGGCGAGGAGCTGAGAAACCCGTTATGAGACGTGGAATTGGAAGTGGCTGGCGCCGCGTTAAGAAGCACAAAACAGTAGCTTGAAATGCGGATAAAACGACAGCACATGCCATACTAGCCGAGGTCAAGAGGAAGGAGTCGGGTTGCGAATGCCACGCAGTCGCCAGAAAATATAACTGGCGATTTGTTTGCATGACACAGTGGAGGTCGATGGAGAGGAGAAATGTCGATGGCGGCAGATAAGGATTAGGTTTAGAGATGAGGAACGTTCTTGGCCGTATGGTGAGTTCGGCTAGCGTAGGACAAGGGAAGTTTCAGGCTTCTGCGATCAGTCTTTGTACTTTGGTGGCTTCATTGCGCGGGTGGTGACATGGCGATGACGACATATGCTGAGTTACTATAATGGGCGTCTGTCGTATTAACGTTAGTAGCCGCTTGGTTGTCGTCGAAACTCGTTACAAATGTTTAACTTCACTGGATTACTGCGTGCGTGCCAGTGGACTGCCTTCGGGGCTTCTGAAACATCTTTTCACAACCTGCAAGCTCTTGCAGTGCCAAAAAATTTCGTGGAAAGATACATGACTTGGCGTTTTATGTCTCAGTGGGACATTGATATTATGACTATGTGGCTTCTTCACAAATACAGTTTGTGGGACAGCGACAGTTCTACATTGTTCATTTTTTCCTTCGCTTGCTTTCTTTTCAGTTTTCCTTCTTCCTTTCATTACCCTTTTCTACTGCACCAGTACAGTGTAACCAACATGAGATATCCTCTCGTTAGCCTCGCTGTCTTGTATATGTCTTGCTTTTATCTCTCTTCCTATCCCCCTCTCTATTTGGCGTAGCGGTGTTTACTTGAAATGCATATTTGTTTACATTCTCATCACGTGAGTTTGAATAAAAGGAGAAATAAAGAGCAAAAACTGAAATGAAAATCAAAACAAACTGCAATAAGATACATAT
This sequence comes from Dermacentor variabilis, assembly GCF_050947875.1. NCBI lineage: Eukaryota > Metazoa > Arthropoda > Arachnida > Ixodida > Ixodidae > Dermacentor > Dermacentor variabilis. The sequence continues at coordinate 76,630,459 of NC_134576.1, read as the reverse complement.
GTGGAAAGCGAAAGGTATGAAAGAGAGTGAAGGAGAAAGAAAGAGAGAGAGAGAGAGAAATGAAACTGCATAGTGAGACGGACAAAGAAATGTAAGAGACGAAAAGAGAGGGAATTGCTACAATTAGCGGACGTGTTTGCCGAACAATGACTCGGCAGCAGTGCCTTCGGTAATGCGGTCCAAGGTTATGCGAAATTGTTCGGAGAGCAGACTAAGGTCTTTGCGCGCGACGAACGACTGTCACTGTGCTCATGGTCTGCGCAATCAATGTCGTTCCCGTCCTTCCGGGACCTCCCGACAGGCAGCGTTCTGCTAGTTCTGCCGTCGTTAGGTTAAGTCCTTGGCCCCCAATCCCGACTTAATGCGACGCGCGTACACGTCGCTGCGGCGGATTCATCTGGAGCACCGCGCGTGAGCGTTAGCTTATCGATCACGGCCGAGCGTGCAAGAGTTTCCCTGGAAACGCCGTCACGCGGGGTGTCAGAACAGACTCGTCGCTTTGCCGGCGCTGCTGTGCCTCGCTAATGGAATGTGCGGGCGCTCGCGCGCGGTCCTCGGCCCACATATTATGCGCTGCGCTCTCCTTAGCCCATTAACGCGCGCCCCGAACGCGATGTGGTCGCGGTGCCGTGCCTCGCACCGGTGGCACGGTCGAACGGCGTCTACGCGAGAAGTTGCAGTAGCGCACTGCTCGCGCGGGCGTGAAAGGAACCGGACAGGCTTCCGGAGCGGAACCGCCACGAAGAGCGCCGGTACTTTTCCAGCCGCAGTATTTATCACGCACGGTTGCCGAACGTAAGCGCTGTGGAAGAAGGGGCGTTGTGGAAGGAGAGGAGGGCGGTGTCTGGCGACTGTCTGGTGCGGAGGGTCGCGACAGTTTCGTTGTGATTCGTAGTTCCTTGTAGAGTACAGCAGGACAGCCGACAGGACGTCCCTCACCAGTTGTAGATCACCGAGGGCAGAAATGGGCACGTGAATGGGTTGACAGGTGCGATCACCTGTCGTCGAGCAATCAATCAATCAATCAATCAATCAATCAATCAATCAATCAATCAATCAATCAGGATATCGTGTCAGTAATCAGTTATGATGTCACCGACCGACCAGCCATTATCACCACGAGGTGACAAGCCTCGTAGCATGGTGAGGCTGTACACCTTGCTTTACAGAAGCATAATTTAATTACTGGTGCAGCATAACTGAAATCTACTCTTTAGTGGGCCTTTCAGTGTAGGTTTTGTATTCGGTTAGAAGGTGTCCCGCGACGGTAAGACACTGTGTTATTCCTTAGCCACCCGCTAAGCTTGGTATTTGAAATCTATCAATTAATCAATCAATTGGTCTGTTGCGATGGGGTTTCAGCGGGAAATAAAGAAGATGGAACTCTGACATTCATTTCTTTCTGCTAACTATTCCATTACCTCGAAATTAACGTAGGAGAAACACTTTAAGAATAATATTTTATGAGTGCAAACTCATTCAGTGCTGGATTCAGTGCGCGTGCTTGCGTGCGTTGGACTTTCTTGTGCGTAATAGATAAGTCTTGTGCCCTAATTTCCTAGTGATGTCTCTTGCGTCGCTATTCCTTCTCGCGCCTTGTCGTTAGTCAGAGCGACTCTCCGCCCGCGTTGTCGACGGTATCAGCCGGCCGTGAAAGGTGGGTGATAAGAGTAGCAGAGAATCGAGCGGAAGGAATCGCTGCAAAATCGCGACCCTGAACACATAATGTCGGCGCATAGGTTATCTCTAAAACACTCCGACCACTTAATAGAATGAGGCATGCTATTAACCGCATTCTTTGATTTCATTTCGATTTATCCATGCGGTATGCGAAACTGGACATGTGCTTTTCTTGGCCAATCCTCGAGAGCGGGTTATGTGCCACTGTGGCGCAACAGGACATAGAAGCCTTAAATGTGTTTGCACATTTTTTCCGCCATCTTTCTACTAACACAGCTCACAATTATTTTCTCGACGAACATCAAACACTGTCAAACACACAAGCGACCGTCCGTCGCTTAGTTGTCCCCGCCGTGGGGGTCATTGCCCCTTGATCCGGAAATCCAGTTTACCTCGCCGTGGGGGTCATTGCCCCCTGCTCGAACCGAATCGGCTACCCGACTGGGGCGCCACCACTGCCACTTTTACTTTTGAATAAAGCCAGTCGACTCTCCGTTCTCAAGCTGTCAAAACGCGTGTTCCTTGTCTCCGCTAAACCGAGCTCCCAACACATTCAACAGGTTTGCTGTGCATTTCTACATAGGGTGTGAGCGTTCTGGTGCGCAAACATCCAAATTTGCATGAGATTAAGCTTGGGACCTTTTCAGTCGATAAACATAAACATTGCATGAGATTACATGCTGCATAGCTTAAAAACAATCGCCCCCGTCAGCTGTATACTTCATCAACCACTTCACATAGATACATAGAATCCAACATGTGCGTTGGATCCACATATTCTTTTTTCGCTTCTTTTTGAAATTATATAATGATACAACCCTGCTTTGTCTGACAACGGTTGATATGTATAGACGCTGTTGCACGTAATTGTGAGTTCGTCAAAAGATTATGTGAGTAGGATTCACATAGACTTAACGTACGTTGGCCATGCCGCGTTTCATCCAATGAGACGACATTATTTGGTTCGGTCATGTGTAGGTATTGGCTGCATAATTCTAGACGAATAAAAATGAAATGGCTTTTGAAACTTCTCTGGCACAGTCATGCATCCCCCGCGCTAGTGCCTCACATTCTTGAGGAAAGTACAAAGAAATAAGTTTGAGGAGACGCTCCCCCGTAAGCCGAGGCGAGCCGCAGGCTCAGAGAACAAAAATTAACAACTTGCGTAGGGGTCGAAATGTCGGAACCGAGATTTGCGCCAAGGAGCATAAGGTTATCACGTCGCTTCCACTTCCGGAGGTAGTTCCAGGTCATAGTTTTTTTTTTTACTTCCTTTTTTTTTCACTTGACAGAAGTTGTCCACTCGAGACGCAGATGGCGATGGTTGGAACCAAAGAGGTCTTAACAGATTTTTGGGGGGGCCTCCTTGGTTGCAACTCGCGCTCCATTTTCTAGAAATTTGTGCTTTAATGAACGCTGCGCCTGCTTTGCGAAGATACAAGCGATAATGCTGTAACATAGTTTATGTTCGCTGCAAAAACCGTTTATTCTCGCGTGGCCCTAACTTTCGCCCTTTCCGCGATTCGAGAGAGAGAGAGAGAGAGAGAGAGCAAATAATAAAGGAAAAGTAGGGAGGTTAACCTGGATTGAGCTCGGTTGGCTACGCTACACTGGGGAAAGGAAAAAGGGGACGGAAAGATTAAAAGAAGAGATAGTCTACTGGGGATATCGTTCGGTCACTCAGTCCGGACCACAGACGCTGACTCAATCCAGTAGCTTTCAAATATCACAGCAGCGCTTCTGCGGCCTTTTGTAGCTGCTATATGCGAGGCCATGGTCCCAAGATCTTGTTCAAGGTGAACGGTGTTCTATCTAGCTGATTGAGAGCTGTGCAGAGGTCATGTCCTTCGTTTTCAAAAGATGGGCCGTAGCACAGTAGATGTTCTATAGCTTTCGCGATTCGAAATTTTCTGGGACGAATGAGGGGTGCTGTGCTGAGTACTAACTATTTATTTCACCAGCTAGTTCTGCTGGCCTTTACGCTCCAAAAACTCGGCGAATTCGGTTTACTTGCCTGCGCATGCTTGCGCTACGCTGCAGTCCTCTCTCAAATGCAGTGCGGGGAATCTCCGGCCTCGCAGAGGTGTACTCATGTTTGTCATCCTTACCCTGCGCCACCTGCAGCGTGATATAGCGTCATGCATGAAGTGCTCGTGTGACTTAAGTGCCGCGTAGAAGGCGAAACGGACTGCACTGCTACGAGGAGACAGAAATTGATAAAAACTTTATTAAAGACAGCAGACTTTGGCGCCATTGTGAAATCGCAACTTAATTCTCAGCAGCGAAGCTTTCTTTCGAGCTGTAGCGTTAAGGATTTCAGCTGCCTGTAATTAAACCATATATATATATACGTTAAACATTTTGCCCGCACATGACTAGCCCGTTTGCAACCTTGCCCGCACATAGCGCTCTCGAGAACTTGTTACGAAATATTCTACTTGGCTTATAACATAGAGTTCCCTCGGGACAGTGGGAAACGTAGCTGATTAACCACCGTGTGACGCTTTCGAACACTTGCTTATGGCTTTTTCTCTTTTCTTTCTTCTCCTTTTTTTTTTCTTTTTTTTTGCGGAGGATACTTCGCACCCAACTTTGCCCTAGCGTCCCCCCGGGCCCGCTCTTCGTTCAATAAATTTTAAAAATTAAATTATGGGGTTTTTACGTGCCAAAACCACTTTCTGATTATGAGGCACGCCGTAGTGGATGACTCCGGAAATTTAGACCACCTGGGGTTCTTTAACGTGCACCTAAATCTAAGCACACGGGTGTTTTCGCATTTCGCCTCCATCGAAATGCGGCCGCCGTGGCCGGGATTCGATCCCGCGACCTCGTGCTCAGCAGCCCAACACCATAGCCATCGCGGTGGCGTTTTTAGTTCTGCCAGGGCAACGCAGTAAGTTCCACGCCGCCCGTAGAACACACTCACAACACTCCAGATTCCTTGTGCGCATAATTTATTGCAAAGGCCGCACTGAAGCCACCGACTTCGAAGTTCGCCTACACGTCGTTGATAAACCTGCTGCCCTTACTTTCCATAAATATAGACAACGGACCCAGGTTAGCTCACCGGGGGCGCCGGTAAAACCACCTACAAGACCACGCACGTAGCGCGTAAAACTAGGGTGAAAAACGAGGATTCGCAAATTATTTGCAGCGCTTCTAATTAAGCCAGTATGACAAAAGTTTCGGCCCTGCTTTTATTTTATATCCCCCCCCACCCCCCACCCCCGCGTTCCCCATTTCCACCTAACGCAAACTTCGTTGTCACGAGCGGTTCTTGTAGGGGATCGGGGAATAATAGCGGATAACGTCAGCGTGACCCGGGAACTTTTCAATAAGTAATTTTCTACGATGGCTGAAATTAACAAACTTCTCGCACAGCTCATGAAAATTGGGAAAGTTAAGTATTCAGTAATTATTTTGAAAGAACATAACTTACCTGCACATTTCGAACTTCCGTTACACTATATGTATACACATGAAATCACTGATTTTGTAAGCGTTTCCTTTAACGCGTCGCAGTTGGCCGAAAACGAGGGTTTAGCAATTTTAACCTCTATGTTTTAACCTGCATCGATAACGTAAACAAACGGTTCAAACATAGATGATACCGAGGCAAGCCGAAATAATATGCCGTGGAAACGCACAAATCTGAACAAGCTATTTGTTCAAAGTTAAAACCAATTTGTCAATAATATTTGCTTCTTTAAGGTAAAGCCCCTGCATCTACGCGCCACCACCGCTTTGTCGGCGGAAACGTGTATGGAGGGGCTTTACTTTAAGGTAACGCAAAATAATAGCATGCATTCGTATCGCACAGCACGCGTTTCCTTTATTTGAAGAACTTAAAAGTAACGTTTCTGTAAATTAAATGTTTTAGAAAGTATGTTGCTTTTGAACCTGTCTCACCACCAACAGGGTGCGTGGTCTCTCGCGCGCTCAACGGGGGCGCAGAGAGCGGTGCTTCGGCGACGTCAGTTGTAAGCCGACAACCGTTGCCGTCTGCAATGCTTTGGCTAAACTCTATGTGAGATCGCCGCATTTTGTCCTTATTTGTTTGCTGCCGCTATTAATGCGTACACGATAGCGTGGTGCTTTCAAAGAATAGTTGAATCGCGCAAAATCTTATTAACATATGCTTAGCAAGTTCGGCGTATCCATATGTGCGGTTTTGCAACAACTTAGGCGTTGAACAGGGCAGAAATCCGAGAAAGTTTGTCGGCCCTGCGTCGTCTTCATTTGCTGGGCGTCGTTATTAGGCATGAACTTGGGCGTTACATTACTATACTGAAACCGTTAAATACTGCGCCGTCTTTATTAACGGGTCTGGGTGATTCACGAGTGAGTAAGAGCCCGCCACACTTATATATACATAGCGAGATTTACTGCTTGATTGCGAAGAACACACATTCGAGCATTGACACTACTTTGCCGGTCAAAATGCCAGGTTGTGTAGTAAGCTGGTTTGCTGGAGGGGGCGTCATCTCTGACACTGCAGCTCCAGAGATGTTCACGGCGCAACAGCCCGATGCAGTCTAAAGCATTGTGCCAGTTTGACGTTTGCGCGAGGCACGGGCCGACAAAGTTCTGGGCGCGTGGTCGAACTTCTGCCAAAAAAAAAAAAATGACGCGTAGGTGAATTGATGTGATGAACTGTCCAATTCTGTTCACTGCCATCCGCCTGCGTCGCGGTTTTCTGCGTGAGCTATGCAAAGTTGATCGCGCTTCACTGGATGCCATGAGTGCGAAGAAAAGTCCTCTCAATTTTGCAGAACAGCTGTGTGGTTACCTCGGAAGGATCTTTAGAAGGGAAACAATTGCATAGTGCCGCTGTCTTATGCGTCAGAAACGGTGTTCGTGTGCGAACCGCCATACTTTCAGTTTCCGTAAAGCTCTTTAAGCTCCCGTAGACACCGGCGCCCCCGGTGATATTTAAGGGAAACTCCTTTGCATGTCTGGACTTGCCCCATGAGGCGCACAATCTTAAGTGCCTGCGCGCGGCCCCTTCTAGCGTGTTGACGTGTTGACGTCTACACCACAAAGGGGCAACACGCGGGAAGTGGAGGCGCGCCGATACACGACGATGGTGAAGCGATTAGCAGCGCTCAAGTGGCTTTCTCCTGCGTGTGCGGGTGTTCGACTACACATCGCGTGTATGGTAACCTCCGCGCCGGCGTGATCGAGTGTCCGTGTAGTGCACTTATAGCACGCAGCCTCGCTCCTGTATAGTAATACGCCGTCGCCGACCGGGGACCGTGACGCACTTAACCGCCTTGTTTATTGCTTCGTCCCTCGGCGCCATCGATCATTCACGCACGACGTGCGACGGAGAAGACCGTCTCTCCTGTCACAATTTGGAGTTTCAGGCGGAGCCGATGGGAGAAGAAGCCGTCACTCGCTGGCAGCGAAACGGGGGAGATGGTCGAGCCTGCTTTGAGCCGGCGAGGCGTGTAATTATCGTCCACTTTCGGAAAGGCAGTCGACGTTGTGGCGAGCGCAGAACTTCCTATAAAATTTAGTGGGGGGAACTCTGGCACTGGCGTCTGGCATGACAGGGCTGGTTAGTACGATTAGCAGGCCTAAATTTCACACTTCTTGTTTCAAACGGCTTCGTGACTTCGGAAATTTTCGCAACAGTATTTCGTCACGAATTGAACGATTCGCAATGATTTTGCACTTACAACATTGCAAAATTAAATAAAAGAAGAACTCAGGTGTCACGCTTACAACCGACTGTAATTCGGCAGTAAAAATCTATAGCACAATTTTGTAAACTGCCCCTAATGAGCCATTAAAGTGGGCAACGTTGATGTATTGCACACAGCCTCGATGTACGCCAATAATATTTGAGTAATACTTTGTAAAAACACTCGTAAACATTATAACAACTTCTCGCAAGCTGTATTTGTTCCTTTCAGATGCAGTTCAGAAAAATTCGATTTCTGTTCCTAGTGCAGAGTTAATGATTTGCAAACTTGGTTCTTCTATGCTTCTGTAAGCTTTCCACTTTTCGGGAATTACTGTAAAACATTCGGGGCTCTAAATCAAAATCCTGCTTTGTACAATCGCTATAATTTAGGTTCCCTTTCAAGTGCGATAAACTTTATTCGTATTGGACCAGCCGTTGTCTCATCAAATCATTTCCGCGTTTTACATATGTTTGAATAGCGAAATCTGAGTTATGTCCCCGAACTCAAGCAAAACAACATTATTTTTAGCTATTCCCTCCCGGACTTGCCTGACCATGGCTGCTGCCGCTGTCTTACCGAATAGCGCACGTGCAACGAATCGGCTTATGTGCCCACATCATCAACATACGGATGCACCGGCTCTGTTGGCTAAGGAATCGCAAAACAATATAACAAACGTATTCTAACTGCACGCAGATGTATGCATTCGAGAGCACAATTCCTTTATTAAAACGAAGTTTTCCGCGTCTTCTTCCCCAGAGTTTGGAGTGTCTGCTCGATCGGGTTCTCACGGGCCGACCTCGAAGACAATGTCCTCGGCAGTCGCGTGGTGGGGGGAGGGGGGGGGGTAGTCTCCGCCGTGGCCTCAGTGATCGCGCGCCTACCTTTGTGCACCGTTGCGATGTTGGAGGGTCGCATCTCCGCCATACAGTCTCCTACAAAAAATTACTTGCAGAGGGTGTTTAGGCACTAATGTGAAGAAATGAAGCCCCCTACTGGAGGCATGGTGTCGCCCGAGATTGTAGATGCACCCTCCGCATTTGTAGATGGTTGGGGCTCCTGCGATTACCTCAATCACCTGCCCTTAGCACTCGCTATGGAAACGGACACGTTCCGTAGTGGTCAAAGGGGTTGGATATTCCGCTTTTTTTTTCTGACAGAGTACTTTCTGAAACTACTGAAAGCGCGAAATGACACTAAGTACGCAAGAAAGATACACGGACATGCGCTGTGTACTTCCAGCCGTTTCGCGCTGTCTTTTTGAAGTACTTTCATGCCATCTTGGACCGTGCGTGAAGAACACAAAGGGTAGGAGGGTAGGGGGAGAGCGACATAGTCGAGCAAGCCTGAAAATTTTTGCAACGAATCGTAAACTTGTAAGCCTTATAACTTCTGCTGAGCACTAGCTTTAGTTTGATAAATTACACCTACCATGTCTTATAGTCAGCTCTTTCAAACGCCACCACTCCTGCTCTGGTGGACAAACGTACTGCCGAGCTATGCCTCTTTGGACGCTGCGCGCCATGCTAAATTTAGCTCAGACTGCGCTATGCGGGGAGCGAGAGTGGTGCCATGAGCGCATGCCACGCATGTATGGTCGAGTAATGGTTCCTTTCCTCTACACAACGATATTAAAGTTGAGTGCGCGGGTAGCATGGTTGGCATTGGTTGCAAATATATAAGCGATAATGCTGTAACAAGTTTTCGTTGCATCGGTTTCAGCAAGGGTTCCTTCTTTTTGCCTCTTTAAGTCCATTTCACGTAAAAAATTGCCAGCTTTGCGGCGAGGGCGTTATTAAGTTAAAAGAAGTATGTGTTCAGCAGAATCCCTCATCGCTAAAACTGACAACTACGACTTTTGAGAGTTCTGAAAAAATACTTGGGTAATTCCCACGCAGATACCCGAAACAAATACAGAGACTGTGAGTAGTTAAGAGCGCATCGATGGCTGGGAGTCGTACGACGCATGTTTGCAAAGGCTTCGTTAATTGACGGTTTTAGAATAACGTTCGTCACCATTTTGACGGGACCGTACGGTGCGCGTCCCTTCAAGACATTTAGTTTAGCGGACGCAAACGTAAGGAAAACGTTAGAAGACAGGTCACCGTTTGGTGCTTCTTGCCAAACATGTCCAAGGAAAGACGATCCATCAGCAACCGGCCTGCCGTTTCTATGCTTGTATACACGTCTCGTTAGGCTTATAGTCGCCGGAACCACCGAACGATCACAGAAATTGGAGGCGCTATGCGCTAATAACTAACATTTCAGGTGAATTTAGCTGGAGCGAACTCAAATTTCAACTTGTACTGGCAATCAACAATAGCGAGAGCATAGCCGCCGCGATAGTTCGCGCTGGAACGGGAGCCATGGGTGCCGCCTTCTTCGACAACGCTAAGGAACAGGGTCGTCGAAACGCAGAAGCCCGATAGCGTAGGCAGCATGCGCAGTGACGTACGTAATGATCGGTTTCATTGCGAACGCTATTCATAAACTCTCTAATTTGGTGGAAGGTCAACCTTGTTGGTAAACGTGATCCGATGTGTGCAAGAATAAATTACGCAGATCCAACCGACATGTTGAAATCTGAGAAGCGAAGGCTTAGTGAAGCGCCTAAATAAATGCCATGCAATGGATTATAGCCTACGCAACATTTTGCCACATAGCGATTACCAGCCTGCCACTGAAGACGCGGAAACCCCCACCACGTGAACCACGTGACTGCGTATTATACTGTCTGCGGAATCGGCTCCCTTTGCTATGACACTGTAACTAGGGTCGGCGCGCCTACTGCAGAGCGGGCCGTTTGTGGAGATTGTGAGATAATTAACTGCACTTTGCTCGGTGAAGTATCAACCAAGTAGATGCGCCAAACATAAAACCCTAAGAAAGGAGGCATGGAAATGGTTGCTCTATTAAAGAAATTGTGCTCTTGACGTATGTATGTGCTGCGACGAATATATTTAGGTAATATTTGTTTTAGCACTACGTGACTCCGTAGAAAACAAGGCCATACGCCGAGACACCTGCAGGGGCAATTAAGGGGGTATAGCGCTGTCCTGCGTATGATCTGTTCGGCAAGAGCACCTATTAGTCACGACTAGAAAGGCCCCAGGAGGGTTTTGATTTCCGGTGGGTGTTTTATGGTGCACTTACAAGTACCGAGGCTGAAATGAATCTATCTTTTCTAATTCCTTGTCCTTTATGTTTTACTTTATATCTACTATGTTGTAAAATAAACCTTCCTTCTGACAGCTCTCATTGACCTACTGTTGCAAAAGCTGGCGTTGCAAATTGTGTTTACCAAACATTTGTTATAGTAACGATGCCTTACGGTGTTCTTTGTTTGCTGTCGCTCGCAAACAAAGAGCAGAGAGAGTTATGGGCTTCCGTAAATTAGGCTCCTTTCTGAGGTGCAGCTCTTATGCACAGTGTCCACCATCAGGCTAGCGAGGAAAAATATCAGATCTGCCAGGTATCTAGCAGAAAATTGATCACACTTTTACACTTTTATGCGTACAGGCAATCAGACTTCAGTGTTGTACCTGATCACATTGAATAAAATTATTATTATTATTATTATTATTATTATTATTATTATTATTATTATTATTATTATTATTATTATTATTATTATTATTATTATTATTACACATGTGGAATTACTATTCCCGTTGTTAGCGTAGGCTTTTTCAGCCTGCTACGGCGCAAACCGGAGAAAAAGAAATAGTTTCGCAGACATACACAAGCCGGCGTGCGATCATGCATCATAAGCATGATGACACACGCCGGAAGGCCTAGGGGGTCTGGGTTGCCGCAGTGAAATGACTTCATTGAACTGAAACGCTCCAGTGTTTCCTGTGCAACTAATTAGCCCTACCCGAGGTCATTTGAAACTTTTCCCTGTATTCAGTGCATTCGTGCTTTATTTATTTATTGAGAGGGACCCTGAAACGATTCTGATCATTTTGTACAAACCGTACTGAGTTGCAGGGGCGGGTCCTTCTGATCATTAGGTGACCACATTTAGGCGGTCCGCGTAAAGCGTGTGATTTACTATGAGGTTTTTAAAAAAGGTTCATCGCTATCGATTGCAGCGGTGTCGCTCTGCCGAGTTTTCAGCCGCGCCGTCCCCTGCAATGTAGTGGAGGCGCGTGACGTCAGTAGGGCGAGCTATACGATTGGCTACCCACACAAGTGGCAACCCGTAGTTGATTTTTCCAAGTTTATGGTGAAGAAATGTGTTTCGTGATAGATGAAATATTGGTTAATATGTTTGTCTAAAAAAATGTGACAGAACGAATATACAAGGACAATTTATCACCACACTCAAGCGCTTACCGCGCACTGCAAGTGTCGTCTGCTTATGTGTTCCAACGTGCTCGGTGTTGGTGCGACCTGCGCAGTCAGTGTTGGCCTCGAAGTTTGTGTTTGCGAGGACCATGAATCGCCCTTACTGCGTTATGGGCTGCAAATTTCGCGACTGCCGACACGTCAACCTGCAACGTCGTGTCCCCCTGCTAGGAAACAGACGAGCGGAGTGGCTGCAGCGAATCGGGCTGTCGGTAATACCCGATCGGTGACAGCATCTACGCGTTTGCAGCCGTATCGAATAGACAAGGTCAGTTTCCGTATTTACGTTTACCGGTAATCGTTGTCGTCGTCAGGGGAATCCGGAGAGTCTGGCGAGGGCGAATCATTTCTTCCGTCATCAACGTACAGCTGGGGATTGAGAAACGGCGTATCGCTGTATGGGTCAAAACCCGCCTCTTCGCTGAAGCCCTGGGCCCATTAAGCGAACGACGGTTCGAAACTGGGGCCGAAACAGAACGCTTCCGAACGCATGCTGCTTGGATTGCTTTCGCTCGAGATCGACGGCCAGGCGGCTAACGGAGAACTTGTACAGGCTTCGCGCGTTGGCTTGAATACAACCGGAAGTGCACGACACGACTTCGCATCATTACGCAGAGCCAGCGGAGGCGGGGCTTCGCCCCGATCGCTCGGCGAACGAGTTGAGGAGAAAACCCATACCTATAGGGAGGACGCGAACTTGCAATCGTCCGTAGCTTTCGTAATTTGGGACGGTTCGCTTGAATTGTGGCGCGAATGTTCCACTGTAACTGTACCCTACACGCGTCTGCAATATTTCTCTCTCTCCTCCCCATCTTACACCCCCCCCATCCCGCTCCCATGTGTAGGGTAGCAAACCACTTGAGCTAAACTGGTTAACCTCCCTGCCTTTCCTTCTCCACTTTTTCCTTCCTTCCTTGTCTAAACCGTTCCAAAGACCACTTTAGGAGACTACCCAAAATCCACTGCTGTCTTTGCAAACGCTTTGCTATATCTGAAGCGACTACTTCACCATAGCTGAGGTTCAGGGATTCATTGTGATTCACTGTCAATATTCTGAACGAGGATTCCTTCATTTATTCATTCATTCCTCCTTTGGGGGACTCATTGTAGCGCAGCCAGTGATACTTCTGACCCTACCAGGAAGGAAGGAAAAAGTGGAGAAGGAAGGCAGGGAGGTTAACCAGTTTTGCCTAACCGGTTTGGTACCCTACACATGGGAGTGGGATGGGGGGGGGATGAAAGATGGGGAGAAGAGATAGAGGGCACATAACACGGCACACACATCGTTGGTTACAGTCTGTCACTCTTGTGCGGTACGTGACATCACTGTCACAGCCGCTTGTCCAAGCCCGTATCCTTCATAAACCGAAGTAGTCCCTTCGTCGCCTTCAGCTGCGATGACTTCAGTCGGCGATATGTGAAAATGGTTGCAACTGACAATGGTCTATTGTCAAGGTGCGCTAGAACGGACGCCATGGACTGTCTCTGAACCAGGAGAGCTTCTTGTTGGTCGAATGCTATTGATAGGCATTGCAAAATTCTCAACTAGGTCATTCAGACTTTCGCAGTGTATATCGCAACTATAGGGGTCTGCGAACAGCTAGTCTTTCACTTACGGTTCTGTCTCGAATTTCAAGCCCGAATCGAATACAAATCGAATAGTGCCGAAAGAAAATCAAATCCAACGTCGAATACCTGTTGAATAGTTTTCGAATATATTTATAAATTATTATCAGCTGTTTCCACCATTAATATAAAACTATATTCACTTCCAAGCACATTCACAACGTTAGCAAGTTTCTCTCATTCATTACGTTGTACTTTATGAATCGTCGTTCACGGAAAGCACAAATGGAGCATTACAACCAAATGCCTCGCATACTCAGGCCTCTTTCGTTAGTGCGCGTGATGGCGGTTTAGCCGATAAATATCTGGCTGCCTGAGCGTCGTAGTGGGCTACACTTCGTAACGTCTCGTGCTTTTACGTCTACTATGACACGTTGGCACTGAACAGATCGCACATTTGCTCAAATTTTGTGTTTAATCGCACGAACAGCTGGCGATTTCAAGTCGTCGAAAAATATACGTACTTACGAAGAGTGACTATTCGATTCTAAGACCGAATCAAACGGCGCGATGTTCGATTCGTAATTAGAAAGTTTCAAATATTCACGCGCCCTTAATCGCAGCCAATCTGCACTGGGCACGAGATGATGGTAAGGAAGTAGGAAAAAGAGCATCAACATTGAACGGACAAGGGTCCGGTCAAGCTGTGGGTCAGCGTTCGGGCATAAAGACTCGTCTTTGTCCGAGAAAACGGTATCCCTGACGAAGACTCAAAAAGCCGACCCCAACTTGAGAGCTCCGTTGCTCAGTTACTGTTCAACACTTCAAGTGTCAGCGTTCGTGGTCACACAGGAGGCCCGACAAATGGACGGAAGGTCAGGCAAAACCTTATCGTAATCTTAATTCAATAGACCCATTCGTGCTGTGATCCGTCTTCTTTCCCACGCCTAACGATTTCAATAATTCGTGCATGACCATACCATGCTCACTATTTCTGAATAAGTGACGTTCTGCCAGACGAACATACACTTCCAGTCCCACGTGCCAAAGACATCATCCGAATGGAATCACCTCCCCGCCTCCATCGCCAGCAACCGCGAGCATGCATCATTCAAGACTGCCATTTCGATAATACCACTCCTCTCTGTAACGTCACAATGGCATTCAGAGCATTTCAATAAATAAATAAATAAATAAATAAATAAATAAATTCAGGCAACTACTTCTACAAGTGTAGAGGAATGAAAAGCAGACGCACCTTGCTTTTATTTACGAGAAGCCTTTCCTGCCATCTCGACTTGTCACCTGTCGCAGTGTTCCAGGTTCGCGTTTAGCGCCACAAAGCTTAAACATAATTCCATACGAAAGAAAATAAAAGTAATTTGCTGACCGCTATTACTGCACATGGAGAGTATTTTCGTATTAGAACAGTTGCACTTTATTTTAGGCATAAAAATTAATTACTATGGTAAAGGATCATTAATTTATTTTCTGCATTATTGACGACTGGAACTTCGCTATACCGCGCATATTAAACACCACCCTGTTTCCCGGACTTAAGTCAGAACTTCGAATTATCAAACTCGGCGAATAAATAAATAATAAGAAACGTCGCCAGTCTGCTTCAATCCGCTCAATCAGCCCGTTCGCTTGACCTGTGATTTCACGTATACCGAATTTCCACACGCTTCACTTTCGTCTGCTCATCCGGGGTTAAAATTATCAAGTGTTTGTGAGGGCTCCCTTTCAAGTGTGTAAAGTTGATATTACCTGATTCTAAATATTGAAAATTATTAGAGCAGTGTGTGCGCATGAATCCTCTACGTTTTCTTCCATGGATTAAAAAAAAAATCCATGGAAGCTGCCCATCAGGCCCAACGTCCCAACAAGAACGAGATAAACAGGGAGACGGAGGCTTGAAGTCATCAACTTGATCAAACGAAGGATGTGCCACCGGAGCCAACGTTTCGCCAAGGGGACTCGTGGGGATGTCAGCATACGTTAGTCGGTTAACAAGGGAAGAACCGGTGTGGGACTCCCCTTGTTCGACCACTGCCGATCATGTTGATGACTTCACGCTTGATACGCGCCACCCCTGCCGTAAAGCCCGAGTTGTGCGTATGAAATCAACGAGCGTTTAGCCTTTTCCTTCTGGTATATCTTTCCACTGCACCGAATTAACTGTCGACACACGAGCGATTGAGTTTGTCTTTGTTTTCTTCTCGCATTGCGCTCCTGCGCAATGCGGCCACCTTGGCCGGGAAACGAACCGCCGTCCATTCAGCAGGGGTAACGTCGCATCCGCCGAGCCATTCGCGGCCGGGGATTTCTTTCGTTTCAGAGAAGGGTCGTCGAAGCTGCGAGTTAACCGGGCAGGGGGTGTGTCGCGCGTACCATGTGTGTGTGGGGGGGGAGGGGCGTCTTGCTTCGTTTCCTCTTAGAGATCATGCGCGATGCTACTACACGCACGACGTGTATTCTTAGTCGGGACAGCGCAGACAATCCATTGCGCGCGCACACTCTGCCCGTCGTAGAGTGTGTACTAACAACGCCACCACGTCGCGCTCGTTGTGCAACGAGCAGGATGCTATTCGCGTACCGGGAGATGCCGAGTGAATCTCGGGGGGCAGAGGGCGGGCTGGAGAGGAGGAGGGAGAGACGGCGATCCTAGGCACAGCGTATCATTGCGGAAACGTTCAGTGAGGGCAATAAAAAGCACAATGGATGGATCGGCGCTGCTCCCGCGTTCTCCCCGTTCAACTGTGCCATCGCGAGTCGCGGCGGATAGCGGTAAAATAAAGCTCGGCGGGGAAAGCTGCTGTTCACTCAAATGACGCTGGAAAGAGGTAAGATGCATGCCCATTCTTTCTTCTGCTTTTTTTTTGCGGCGAATATGAATGGAGGAGTTCCGCTATGGTTTTGCGCTGCGAAAACGTGTTATGGAGCGGCCCGTATCGAGGTATTATCGCATTAAGCGGAGCCGACGCGCTATACAGGTCATATGTTGGATATAGCGGAGGGGATAGAGACACTAAGCGCGGATATATGATGAATCGTTTAAACTCAGGTATAACGTAGGAATTGCACCGTATACAGTAAGGCGTCCTTGAAGTAGTAGCGGGGTCTTTCAATACTTTGAAGGACCCTGCTAATAGCTGTACATTTCAGGGTGGTTTGCGGACAATGAAACCCATGGAAGCGACCGTATTCCCACGTGTATGAAAATCAAGGGCCTAGGCACCTATTCTTCACGCATCGAATGGTCAAAGTACAGGTCACTCACAGAGAAAAAGGTGGCAGGAAAATAAAGAAGATTCTCTTCAAAACTTAGAAGGCATAATCAAAGCTGCTACTCAAAATACCGCCTGTAATTTTGTACCTGTATCACAGTTTTGCGCATATGAAGCGGAATTGGAGCATCTCCGAGCAACCCGCCGTCGTGCTGAACAACGGTATAGGCGCACAAAATCCCTCTACGACTCGAGGGAGGCAAGACGTCTGCAGAAGAAGGTTCAGCGTTGAATCAATGCACTCCAGCCTCTAAAATGGAAATCTTTCTGGGAGTCGCTCGGTACACACAAGCCTCTATCACAAATGTGGAGAAGTGTACGTAGCCTACGAACATTGCCACAGCGGCATCGCCCCCTTCAAGTGCCTTGCTCTCCACCAAGGTCGTCGCGAAATTTAACTAGCAGAAGACTTCGAGGGTTGCCTGAGCGTGCCAGCGTACGCCGCGAGTAATCTAGGGAACATGCTTATGTCAAGAGATTCCCGGACGGACAATCTGTTCTCAGCAGAGGAGCTTCACGCAGCTTTGGCAGCATGCAAGCGTTTCTCATCACCTCGACCTGATGGTGTCACTTACGTGGCCCTGTGTCATATCGGTCAACCAGCTCGGCGTGTCCTCCTAACCATATACAACGACTCGTGTGGCAAAGGTTTGGTTCCTCCCTCGTGGAAGTCCAGCCGCCTCGTTCCTCTGCTCAAATAATGTAAATATTCCCTGGACCTGGCATCCTATCACCCCATCGCTACTGCCAGAGGTTTCGGAAAGGCGATGAAGAGGATGGTATTGACTCGCCTAGAGTGGGACTTGGAACATAAGGAGATATACATTGATGCTATGACCGCCTTTCGGCGTGGACGGTCCTCAATAGATAACGTGATTGACCTTGTCTCGTTGGTACAGCAACAAAAAAGCCTAAACAGTTTATCTGCGGCGATGTTCTTAGACGCGAAAGGCGCATACGATAATGTGTCGCATAAAGCTATTCTGGATGCCGTCGCGAACATTGGATTGAGGGCCGTGTCTGCCAATGTATTTACAGTTATTTGAAGGCGGAACCTTCTTTGCACAAAGAGAAGATGGTACAACAACGCACCCTTGTACTTGTCGCGGTGTGCCTCAAGGTGGAGTCCTGCGCCATACTCTTTTTAACGGTGCGCTCATCGACTTTGTTTATGTACTTCCGCGGTCCACGCATCTGTTGATATACGCATACGACTTTTGCATCTGAGCATCGGAGGTGACGCTTCTACGCATACTACATGCCGTACTTCAGAGAGCGGCTACACTGATGTCAAACTACCTTCAAGGGCGGCGACTAGAATTGTCATCTGATAAGTGCTCGATGGTCGCCTTCACGTACAAGGCGATGGTCCCATACGTCATTAAAACCAGTGGAGAGGCTACTAGTTATGAGAAGATCCACCGCTTTCTGGGAGTAATAATGCATCGCGACCTGCTCTGGAGCCCTCATATTGCCTACATGAAAAAGAAGCTCACCATGATCGCTTACGTGCTAAGATTTCTTGCGAGAAAATCGTGGGGTGCATCTGTACGAGCGATGCTTCAGCTTCATGCTGTAGTTTTCCTCGGGTTCATGCGCTACAGCTTACCTGTGCTTTGCAGGACCCGAAGAACAAACGTACACGTCCGCCAGTCCATTCAAGCTCAAGCACCGAGAATATACCTTGGCCTTCCGAGATGTGCACCTTCAGAAGCGACTGTTGTCATCGCGCGTGATCACCTTATCCCAACGTACATTTGCGTCGATGGCTTAAGAATGCCCATCAGGCCTTTCGCCCGAATTCCATCACACCACCTCGCCTCCCTTCCTGCTTCTAGGCTACACTCTGGCGTTTGGCGATATTATTGCTTCGCATCGTGCAGTGTTCCCTCGAACTTCACGCCTGCAGCAAGACCACCATTACCGCTGTGGTGCCTACATGCTCTCGAAGCACTCCTAACCATTCCTGGAATCTAAAAGTAAACACAATCAATATTTTAGCCGTACAGCAAGCCACACTGCTGCTCCGGCATGAGAAACACAGCGGACGCCTTCACATTTACACGGATGGTTAAATTTCTTTTGCAAGCTCACAAGGAGCAGGGGTTATTCCCGGGTAGTCCGTCACCATAAAATTCAAGACATCGCATTTTACATCATCGATGGCTGCAGAACTCGCAGCCTTCAGTGCTGCTCTAGAATTCGTAATTGAAGAACCGTCACAGACATGGTCAATCTTCTCCGACTCCAAGGCCGCTCTCCAGTGAATTATGTCGCCATTTCGTCATGAACCGAATGAACAATTAGTCGCTGACATAAGACTTCTTCATCACCACGCAGAAGAGAAAAAACACAACATAGTTTATCAGTGGATACTGGGCCATTGCGGTATTTACGGAAACGACCGTGCAGATGAGCCCGCCCGATCTGCTCATGATGGCCTCCACTGTGTAGCTATACCGTTATCCGGAGCAGACACAGTGACAGGGCTTCGTTCGCTCGCACGTGAACTTGCACTTGCACAGTAGAACTAGACAATATTTACCAACGCTCGTCTCCATAACGTTGATCCGAATCTACAGCTACGTCTTCCGTCACGACCATCTAGAGCTGAGGAGACGCTTCTGTGCCGCTTGTGGCTTGGTTCGGCCTTCACAAATGCTTACTTATTTCGGATCGGAATGGCCAACAGCCCCACATGCGATGACTGTAGCTGCGAGGAAACAATCGTTCACCTTCTCTGTGAGTGTCCCCGCTTCAGTGCGCCCGGGAAAGAAATTTCAAGAGTGTTAGTCTTGAAAAACACCCTTTGTCGGAGGAAAGGGTCCTGGGACACTGACCGAGACCGTCCTCAGCACAGAAGGCTTTGAAAGCGTTGTTGCGCTTCTTGCGGGGAACTGGTCTTAAAGACAGACTTTAAGCATTGCCGTATTCTCCTTTCCTTCCCCCCATGTTTTTTGCTCTTCTTTCCTTTCTTTTGTAACATATCTCTTTTCTGTTATCTTTTATTCTTGTTAGCCTCTTACCCCAGCACAGGGTAGCCAGCCGGTCTGAGAACTGGCTAACCTCCCTACCTTTCCGTCTATTTCTGCTTTCTTCCTTTTGGGTGGTGACAAACCAGACACGTACGACATTCGATGGCTGTGAGAGCTCCATCAGATAGCTTCCTCGTCTCTTATGCATGATTTTATCGGACTTGCATACATCAGGGAAGTTATTTTTTAAAATTTTATATGAATACAGTACGTGTATGCCTGCAACATAAACACGGTAAAGTTTTATAAATTAGCGCACGTTTCAACGTTTCTATAATGTGACGCTCTTTACCATAAATGACGATAAGAGCTTAGCAAGCTTAGGAGTTTCGGTTACCTTTTGTTGAGCCTGAAGACAGCATCCACGTTACACAAATTTACAATGGCAATGTACTTCACTTCAGCGCTAAATGTCATTTTATACATGCTGCAACTTGACACCATGGCACCACAGTTGCATTTGTTATCTCCCTGTAGATTTTACTGCGATTGACCGAAATTTCTAGGCCTCTCATTAGATTAGATTTAGCAAAAGGATCAGGCAGTGAAGTGCTTCCTCGTACTCCATTTTGCTTATATATGGTGTACGGCGATAGGACCGATGAAATTACTCGGAAAAAGATGCTGATTAACGTGTACGAAATGAAAAAGAACAAAATGGTGGCCGATGAAACGTCACATTAAAGCGTGAGTTTCAAGAAAAGAAAAAGGTTCAAGCACATATACACTTTGGGTGCATTGAAGCAAGGATGCACGAAACAAAACAAAAAAAAAAAGAACGTTCCACACAGCACATAATGCCTTCTTGGCCCCGCCTGGAGAAGTCCCCGGCCCAAGAACATCCCTCAAAGGAGCACCAGAATCCTTGTTATTTTAAAGTTGACACACAGTTACGAACATAACTGGGCATAAATCGGAGAAGTTAATAGCACATACAAAATACGTTCATCTCGTTCACCGCAAGGCCATGAAGATGACTCAGCGCGCTCTGTTTTATGTAGGAAGAGGTGGGCTTTCATCGAAGTCGATGAAACAAAAAAAGAGAGATAATTTCTTTCCGCGTCTCTCAGTAAGTCAATAGAAAGCCCGAGCTTTAGTTCAGGGTCCACTGTATAGAGAATATCTTTTTTTTTTACTTGCATCGTCTGACCATTGTAAAAGTCGAGTCTATGGAAAATTACTTCGCAACGTGTCTTATGTATGCCATGTGTGAAGCGAGGAGTAACGCGCATGCCACCATGTTCATAATGATGACCAGTGCTGCCATTTCTTGCGCATGGTCTTGGCTCCATTCCCATGTGACTGGCCACGCACTATTCCACGCACATTCCGCAAATTAAATGATAAATTACCTCTGTGACGACTTGGTGTGAATGCTACTCAGAAGTTCCATCGCCAACTTCGAGTCTGAGCAAAGCAGCGTCACTTCCGGCAATGAACTTCGCTGCTTCTAGTATAGCCCACAACCGTGCTGTAGTGGACGGCGTCAAGCGATCGATCTTAAGTGGACGCTGTTCACCTGGGGCTGTAATGACAACAGTGCCTGATTAATGCCCGAATGCAAGCGGATGCCCTTGTTATGCATATTCCGTAGACGCTCATATTGGTTCTCCAACGGACACATCAGCGGCAGTTGGTGCAGCGTCCAGCTGGTCCTCAGAGTGGTGTATAGCGCCAGCATAGACTTTGCGTGTAAGGTTGGCCCAAACCTTGGGTGCGCACGCCAGTAATGCGCCGCAGTGTCGCATTGCTGCTGTTATCTACCAGTGTCTGCCGCTACACGCATACACACATCCTTGGCCCGTCAAGCGCTGTTGACCCAGTTTCACTCGAACGGGCGAGTACTTTCTCGGCAAGGACCTTCTCGGAAGGCTCGGCACTATATTCGTCGATTCCACTTCTACGCGGCAGCGAATACTCTCGGCATACTCGGTCTCAACATGCCCGAAACGAAATATAGGTCCGCCCAGGATGCCATTTTGTACCTCAATATTCCTCGGTTGCACTATAGGCGTCATCTTCCGATGTCCGCTGTTTGATGATCGAACAACTGTATGCAAATTACCTCAACTTCCTCCATGCCCACACGGACGAATCGACGAGCGTGTATTTTGAGGGCTGTGCCGCGGGCGCCCGTATTGGGTCTCGTCTTTCATTACTACACGGTTTGGCCGTTGGGACTGCCTGATCTCTTGGACTGCTGCAGAAAGTGCCGCTGTTGCTGCTTCTCCTCGCGAACAGGGAGAACAGACTCCCAGAGAACGCCTTCGTGCATACCGATTCCAAGTTGACAGTTCAGCAACGTATCGTGGCGTGCCTACAAATAAGTTCTGCCATCAGTTTCTGGCTCCACTTTAAAACATTCATAAACGCCTCCAAAAGGAAAGAACCACTAAAGATTAAAATAATGTTCCAGTGCAAATGTCTTCGCATGTTAGCGGAGCTGCTAAATCGCACTTGCCCATGAAACGCTTTCGAGCCAATCAACAATGGGAGTGCCGGTGAATCATTCCGCACGGATGATTCGTGGCCACTTCGGTGCACAATTGGGACACGCCGCACTGGCCCTCTGTTATTATAAACGGGCACTTTTCCTCACAGCAGAAGAACGCGATCGGTTTGTATACACTCCATGGGCATGGGCCTTTAAGGTTGACAGGAGGGCCTCTCCACGCTGCAGTGAGTGCAAAGTTGGAGTTGATATGGTGCCCTTCATCTGGTAATGCAACCGGTTCTGCTCTGAGAGGAAGGAAGTGCTTCTGGACTACATGAGGAGAAAAAGAGTTTCCTCCCGAGCGGGCAGGGCAATTATTTTAACGCGCTAGACCGGACAGAAATACACGTTACAGTTTCGTGCATTCTATACTCACATATGTCTGCGAGAGAATGGAGTTAATGTGTCGCCGTGATGCGTGGTCACGACGCTGACTGAGACGCTCATTCGGAGCAATTGCCAGCCAGGTCTGCCAGGCTAACCCGGCCAACAGCAACACCACAACTGCCGTTCTTGAAAGCTTTGATATGTCATGTTGCTGCACCCAAAAAAAGAAAATAGTGACAACTAGCGGTACCTAGTGTCCCGAGCTGGCTGTAAACGGCCAGAACCTGACAGACAACTTGGGGTAAGAGCCAAAGAAAGCTAAGCATTCCGTAGAGATGGTTAACCAGCGAAGCTGAAACATGCGGCCCCTGTGTTTATCACTGGGTAAATCCCGACGGTTCATTGAAGTCTTTCCCGATGATTGGTTACGTCTTTGTATTTCTTACTGAGCTCTACACGCACGTTCGGCTGCGACGGAGAGAACTACGTCAGTGACGGTACACCCGCAGTCCGCCGTTTTCGCTTGCGTTTGGTGTCTCGAGCTTGCTCGAAAGGGTGCTTAGCACTCTCCGCCTGTTACAGCTTGCGAGTCTTCAAAATTGCTTCAACATTCAATCAGTCCGACACGTAAGACAATGAATGGCTCATGCCCCCTTAAGCAATGGCTCATGCCCTAGTAAACGCAGCCTCCCCGTTAGGACGACAAAAGTGAAATTCTACTTTGGAATGACGAGCGGCGACGGGCCAGCTGTGGAAGAAGACGACGACGACGCTCGGGCCATTGCTGCTGATGATAGTTTTTTTTTTCTACACACGGACACGATAGTCGGGAAACTAGCCCTGAACAGCTTAGCTGTATAAGAAAATGTTATTAAACGACTGTCCTTGGCCTTAACGCAGGAGAAATGATCTTGCAAATAGAAAAAAAAAAGCAACATTTCCGTGCAAAAGTGCTGTATGTGACTAACTCGCTTTAAGGTATCGGAACGGAATGTTGCGCAGTAATGGCTATAATTAAGCAATCGCTGACTTGTACGTGTGCTGTTTATACGATTCGCCGAATGAAGTGGACAGCAAAATACGCGCAGTGACCTTCGGTTATACGAGTGGCTTTCTCACTGATACTTAGTCAAACAGTACTGCGCCGGAGCGTGAGTATATAGTTCAGCACCGGCTTCCTTCTCTAGTGAGAGAAGGATTTCATAAGGCCGGTTCGTACGTACGGAAAACGGTTCGTTATAAACAGCGCCAAAACCAGTTGTGGTAGCCGGCGAGATTAGATAGATAGATAGATAGATAGATAGATAGATAGATAGATAGATAGATAGATAGATAGATAGATAGATAGATAGATAGATAGATAGATAGATAGATAGATAGATAGATAGATAGATAGATAGATAGATAGATAGATAGATAGATGGATAGATGGATAGATAGATAGATAGATAGATAGATAGATAGATAGATAGATAGATAGATAGATAGATAGATAGATAGATAGATAGATAGATAGATAGATAGATAGATAGATAGATAGATAGATTTAGCATGCTCTCAAATGAAGGGCACGGAAACATTGGTACCTGCTACTTCGTTTCACATCTGTGCGGGCTAAAGCGCTCTGGGCGATAAAAACTGACAAAAAAATGCTGGTGGACATGTAAAACTATCAAAAAGAAACAAATAGTGGAGGACTCAGCGTCCCCCTGAGGCGACAGGCTGTTAAGAAGAAACACGCTTGTACACTGTGCGTACCATGAGGCAAGGCCTCACGTAAAGCCAGCTTTACGGTCACTTTCTGAAAGCTGGCTCTGTAATCAAGAACGGCGTCTGCTGCTGCAGTTAGAGATTAGGGCCCCAGGACAGCTGTGGTTGTAAGCATCTAGGCTAGCTGGCCACAGCTACACCTCCTCACTTCGAGCCTGCTCGGACTTCGGGCTGCTGCGAAGCAACCAGGGTGGTCTTAACGTTCCGGTCGAATATCAGCTGCAGCCCTCACGATTACGTACTCTCGTCAGGCGAAATGCAGCTACCTCGCGGTCGTTTTGTTTTTATTTCTCTCTCCCAACCTGTGATGTCGACATTCTGAGGGGTCTCTGCCGCGTGATTGGCGTGTGAGTTCCTCTCATAGTTAGAGGGTTTCCGTTGCACGCCGAAACTCATTTCGTAATGGTGGCCGCGCGTTAAGCACACCGGCATGTGATAATCAATCTTGTAACCATTTGCTAACGCGTGTACGCTGCATCCATCACTTATCGGCCGTTAGGTGAAATGTGCCGTTTGTGGCAAATTACACCAAGAAGCAAGCCCTAATCGTGATGAGTTTAAACGTTCATCTTTTCGAACAGAGCGAATGAAAGCTATATGATAACGACTACGATAAACGGAGACGCGTGAACCTAACATGAGTAGTATTGAGATAAATGGCGCTGATCCAGACTGTATTAGGGTAATTCGGCTGATAAACGGGCACGCGCGGTTTTAATAGCGGGAACGAAAATTGCTCATGCATTTCTTCAGAACGCTCTAATAGACTGTTCGAAGCCGGTAATGTGTTTCTTTTTGTCACATTGGCTTCAAGTCACGACATTCGGGCCCCAATATATAATACGCCCTGCAAATAATTTCTAGCCTCGTTCGCTGCGGTAGTTTGCATAATCAGCCACGGACCTACGGTGCTGCTAGCCAGAACAGTTAACCCTTCCATGCCGTAATGTTTCAGAAGATTCGTGTGCGTTGAGTTTCGTGCGTTGGATTTTTTTTTTCTTTCCTTACCGCCACGCAGGTCCTCGACTCAGCGAGAACTCTACCGCAACTCAAAAAGAAAAAAGGAACGGAATTGATGACGATGTTTGTTAAACAAAATACCGTGAAGGTTTGAACAAAAACGTTTCTCAAGTAGAGAAGGTGTCCCCAAAGGCACCACCTGCATCTTACTACGGGCAGGAAGAAGCGTTGCCGGGTAGGAATAATCCAACCTTCGGACGCGTGCGGCACCAGTTCTACACAGGCAGATGTAAGGACCAATTTATTTCAACCCGCAATCTTATGTGAAACGATTCACTTGAAAAAAAAAAATTCTCCAAATTCCATGGGGAGGTGATGGTCAAAGCCAAGCGATAGCTTCCCGGTAAGCCAGCTCAGATATGCTGTCCGAACTGCCTTGGTTAACGCTGTGAGACGTGTTGGCGCTCTGGCGTTGCACAGTATTGTGAAACTGGTTGGTCCGCGCGGCCACGAAGGTTCCATGGATGGCGCTATGCCACGTGCCGGGAGAAAAATAAAAGGGGGTTCCGAGTGATCGCCAGGCACAACAACCAGCAATCTTCGACAGTCCCACTTGCGAGAGGGACGAGCGAGGAAAAGAGGGAATGCGCTGTCCTGATTTACATTTGCACAGTGCATGTCTCGCGTTCTCCATGCTTCCCACTTACCGGAGTCGAAATTTCCGGAGTCCCCCGCTACGGCGTGCCTCATAATCAGAAAGT
Source organism: Dermacentor variabilis (assembly GCF_050947875.1). NCBI lineage: Eukaryota > Metazoa > Arthropoda > Arachnida > Ixodida > Ixodidae > Dermacentor > Dermacentor variabilis. Next base: position 76,604,536 of record NC_134576.1, on the reverse strand, counting down.
GGTTTTGGCACGTAAAACCACGTATATATATAATATATAGGTATATCTCTACCACGGGAACGGCTTCCCACACTTTACATACACTTCTTTCAACTTCGACACTCTTAATGCTAACGCTTTAAAAAAGGTTTTGCTTTTATAGAGCATTATAAGTCGCTATCTATTCACAATGATCGCTGTTTAACTGTTTGAAAAGAGTTGTTCCGACCGTTGTCAGCGTGCTGCCGTCAGTAGACCCAAAATGATGCCCATTAAGTGCTTATGCAAAGCTGTTTTGGGTATTTCGTCGTCTGTCACTTGTTCATTACGTTTGCGTTCCTGTCACAAGTTTTCAGGCAATACCTTGACGTCTAGGCAAATTTTAATGAAGACCACGTTGTCCTTGTCTCGGCCAAAGTGATTTATTTTGTCACAGGCATTAAGCTTATATGTTTTTCTTTTGTTTCGGGTATAAAAGACAATAAATTATTTATTTGGTGCATCGATATGATTGTCAATATAATCGATAGCCGAACGCCTCCGGATAGCTATTTGCTTGTTTAAAGGAATGATGCCATTTACAGTGTATATTTGTAGTGGCGAGAATGTGTTGTTTCATAGGGTGATTTTGTAATGAACTGAACCGTTACTGTGGCAGCAAGTGCGTCTTGAAGAGTTATAAAAGTTGGCGTTCGGCGACAACGCGCTTCGCAACTCGGTTGTGTGCAAAAACAAACGCCTTTTAACATCGCCGCCTGTCAATCAGCTGTGGTCGAAGTCTACCACGGTTGTCATACGGCGCACTTTCCATCCCGATCGAGCTTGATCGCGATCGAATTTCTCGGTTTCGATTGGCTCCTGCGCGCCGGCTGCGGGAGGGAATCGATTCCAGTCGAGAATTTCGATCCTGATCTGGCTCGATCGAAAGTGCGCCGTGTGACACCGCTGTAACCTCCGATCACGAATACGCGCGAGCGAGTCAAAGAAATCTAAACAAGAAAATGCAACAAGAGTTCTTTCATAACTGCCTTAACATAAACGGCGCAGTTTTGCTCCCTAACAATTAACGCACTTATGCTTTTTAAGTCTCGGTCTCCGTGCAATGCACTTACTCGCGTGGATAGATTGTCGTCCATGATTCGACGCCTTTGTAAACGATATTTTGATCGGAACAACCCTTGTGAGACGAGCTTCGACTGTGCCGTAAGTTTTGCTACACATTGAGGAACTTCAGTTTAGTTGAAGTGTTTATGATGGGTAATTGGCCTTCAGACCAGACCAAGTGCTTGTTGCATGTCGTTGGTCTGCGGTCTAGTTCAAGTGTTCATGGTTTAGCTCAAGCGTTGCGTGTCGTTAGTCATCGGTATCGTTTATATGCTCATTGCGTGACCTTGGCCTTCAGTCTGGCTCAAGTGTTAGTTACATGCCGTTCAAATGCTGTCAGGGCAGTTCAAATGCTACGTGTCATTGATCTTCAGTCTTAGTCTAAATCTTTGTTGTTGGGGGACGTTGCCCTTTTGTCATGCTCAAGTTTTAAGTGCCGTTAGTCATCAATCCAGTTCAAGGGCTATATGTCGTTGGTTTGCAGTCGAGTTTTAAACGTTCCGTGGCGTTGCCCCTCAGTCCAGCTGAAGTGTTTTGTTGCGTGGTCATCAGTCCAGTTCAAGTGTTGTGTGTTGCTAGTCTTCCGTCTAGTTCAGGCGTTCGGTTGCGCGACGTTGTCCTCCCTATATATCTCACAAGTTTGTGTCGTTCGTCTACAGTTCAATTCAGTTCAGTTCAGCTCAGTTCAGCTGTTCGTTATGTGTCATTGGAAGTTGCATAGAATGAGAAGACACACGTTCATTGTCCAGATTCGTACTCCGTATTTTCAATTTCGTCGTGAATTCAAGAGCAGCAGATAACTACACTGCAAACTGTCAAGTTTATTGCCACAAGAAACGTATCTAGAATAACAGCTGTGCTCGTGTACTTGTGAAAACTAGAATCTGACTTTAGTCACAATTTTTCAGTTCATTCACAGAGTGTCATTACATTTATATTTGTTATTGCTTGCGTGCTAAGAGGAAGTTTTAGCTCGGGGACTCTTGTCTAAATACATAGGAACGGCGATATCGTTTTTCGCGGCATGCATGCGCCGAATTTGATGAACTCTGCTTCATTTAAAAGAAAAGCGTAAACTCTAGTGACTGTAAGCGGATTTTCTTACTTAGGCGGTCAATTGTTTACAAAAGCTATTGAAAATTGAAAATTTGGAGAAACTGCAGCACAATGTTGGCAACCTGTAACAAAAAAATTATATGGCAATTCTGTAAACTTTACATGTACATCTAAAGCAAATAAAATTCATACTGAGAGCTATTGGAAGTGGGACTTTTGTGAAACCCTCCTAAACATCCAACAATTTCACCTAAACTGTAAATTCATATATCAAAGTTGTCCGCTATTGACGCTTTAATAGATTGAGGTTAGAGAACTGCGATGTCTACTTTACTTCCTACTTCAATTTTCTTTACTTGCCAATTTTTGAGAATTCATGCGAAATATTCGAGACCTAAATCAATGTACTGCTTCAGAGTCACTAGAATTTATCTTTTTTCTCTAAAATGGAACACACTACGTTCGCAGCTAACTTTTTCTATACTTGGTTCCTACCATGTCTGATGCCGGTTTTCGCGGCTACGAAGCCTTCTTTAGATATGTTTTTCCCAGAAAACATGGGATGGAAGACATTATAATCTTCAAGAATTTCTTCGCGACTTTGCGAGCGACCGCTCGAATGAAGAACGCACATTGTGGGTGTGCCCCGCGATCTCCACTCCCAAAGGTAATGTACTCTCAAGCTCACAACCACGCCGTCTCTTTGACAGACCATCTGTTGTGCCCATTTTCGTAAACTCACTTCGCATACGATCATGCGAACTTGCACAAATCTTAGACGCCTTGTTTGGTGAAGTGCACTCTGCCCAGGTCTTAAAAACAGTAGCTGTAGTAATATATCCATGCTTATACTTCTTTTCTTTTGTTTTACGTGTACTGATTGTACAGATACCGACTATTGTACAGTCACTCGCGATGTGAATTGATGTTCGGAACTTCAAATGCTGCCAATAGGTCGCGCTATAACAATAGTTCAGATGAGCAGTTGGAGTAGGCAAGGGAAATGAATGAATGAACACAAGCTTGCATTATTTTCATTCATTCATTCATTCATTCATTCATTCATTCATTCATTCATTCATTCATTCATTCATTCATTCATTCATTCATTACCCGTGCCTACTCCAACTACTCATCTGAACTTCGGGAGAACGCCCCCTGCATTTATGTACTACGCCAGGCAATCCAGTGGCGAGAAGGCGACACCTGTTCACCGCCTCAATATCCTGGCTGCCTCGAAAGCACCAAGAATTTCGTAATCTTGTACAGTACATGCTTCCCGCGATTCGTTCAGCCCGAACCGCTATGGCTCCCTCGAGGAATATGTTTTTCTTTGTAATTTTATTCTAAATGTAGTAACACGTGGAGGTTTAGGCTGCGTTAACGCCAGCTATCCCTAACATTCCCTATCTCTAACTATCCCTATCCCCAGCTATCCCTGCCTACAAAAACCAGCCATGGTGTGGCGCATGACGTTTCACGATTCGAAAGTTTTTCAAGCAGCCTTGACACAAGCTGCTTCGGAGAGTACCAGGAGTTCGGCTCAGCTTCAGGGGTACCCTTCTCAACAGACGACTGATGAAGCGCGTGCCACCGAGTAGAGAAGCCTGTTATAAAACAAATAAACGCTAGTGGTTAAGCTGGCACGCACATCGTGAACGGAACTGGGACTTGAGCATAAATCCAACAGCAAAGGTTTTCGATACTAAAACAGCACGTACGCATGTTTGCCGTCTCTAAAAGGTGACACAAACGCGATAAATTTCGTCACTCGAACGAAAAAAAAAATGGTTTGCACAATTCTCATCGATTCAACGAGGAAAAAGTTTCTATAGGTGTGCAAACGCCATTTCTGAGAACGATGCCGTGTCTTGTCGTCGCTCGCCCAGTCACGTTACTGTAGGGGTGGGTTGTTCGGTGGTTTTAACGCACGTTCCGGTGTGAAAACCTGGAAAAATGAAGTCGCCGAGTGATCGAGATGGCTTTCCATCACCGAATCACATTCACACTATACGAACCTTGAACGGACGCTAAGCGACATTTCCAGCTCGTGCTCGCGTCGGCTTTTCGTGATTCTCGACGTTACAGGATATGCGGACAAGGAATGCGGTCCCCTGCTAGTTAAACATTACTAATACAAAACCACGGTTGCTAGGCACATGTTTTACGAACACATTCAAGGGATACGCAAGCCCTGCGGAAACCGCAAATGCATGCGCAAACCAGAGAAGCGGCAGCCTTCAAACAAACCGGACTTAGTTAGGTTAGGCTCGACAGGCTTTGACCGCCTCCTTCCCTATACACAATTTCTCCCCTCTTTCTGTCTGAGTAAACAATGAACGAGTTACAAAGTTGGGTAACATAAAAATAGTAGAGGGAGATTACAAAACCGCAGCGTGACACGTGACTCAGCGCATCCTGTTCTGGGCCCACAGAACGTCGTAGGAATAATTTCTTTCTTCTGTGCCACCCAGACAAGGGTGGTCGTAAAGCCGTCACCAGCAAAGCGCTGCATTGCACGAAGCAACCCGAGACGGCGTCACACATCCTGACAACGAAACTTGCTCATGTAGCTAACGCTTGCCCAAGATAGGGGCTAACAACCTGACACCTAGTGGACAAGGGAAAGCAAAGGGAAACGCGCTTCTCGTACGCGTGTTATTATATTTGCGAGCGTGAGTAATGTCTCGATGCGCAGCTGAACCAGCTTATAAGGAAAGGGCTTATGCGCCAAGTATGGCTCGACGTCTGAAGTAGCTCGATGTGACCAAACTACCCTATAGCGAACTTCGACGGCCTTTTGTCGTGCGTTCGTTATGCACGCATTTGTTATGCCCAGTGAAGAATAGACGCGAATACGGGCTTAACTTATTCAAAGCAACGTTACGGCCTATACTGGGCAGCAACTCGTGCCGGTGCCTTGAACTGATTTTCAGCACCACTATCAAAACGACGCGCACGCTGCTCGTGGTGATGTCCAGCCCTTCTCGAAAAAGAAGGGCTACCGTTAGCTGGGCTATTTACGGGATCTATGTTACGAGACTAAAACAGTCGTTAGCTAGCGCTCGTTCCGAAAGAAAAAAGCAAAGCAATCAATGCACCAATTAAAAGCTCTCTCTCTCTCATATATATATATATATATATATATATATATGTATAGATATATATATTGTAATGGGTGCACTGAACAGTTCCGAGGGTAACGTCTCTTCGTAATCGAGGAGGCAGGTGACGCAGAGCAGGAACAGCTGGTTGCCCGAACGCGGCTCACACTCGTGCCAAGCAGTGGCGATCCGGCTGGCCCACTGGCTCCACAGCAGGCATGGAAGAGACGATCTGGCTGGCCTTGTTCTTGTGCTCTTCTTCTTCATTACAATATATATATATATGTATATATATATGAGAGAGAGAGAGAGAGAGAGAGTGAAATGAGAAAGCATGTCACATGCGCTCTTCACCCTCGCACATCGTTATGTTGCTTCGATGGATGTCCCCAGGTCATATGCAGCAGGACGTACGTTATAGTGAGCGCTCAGTTTTCGCCAAAGCATAAGCACCAGCACGTTGTGAGCGTAGGGAGAAGGAAGGGTGCGAGAAGGGCGGCGGGCGGCACTGTAGAGGAGGGGCTCGCCCCTGTCGGATGCCCCCCTCTGGATCCGCCAGTGGTCCAAACTCTGTCGTCAACGAAGTCGAAACGTAGATGATGCCGCAACATTAAACCGACGCGTTTTCTTTTTCTTCTCCTTCTCTTTTGCATATAGAGCGACACAGATGCCTCTCTATATCTCCCGCTTTGCATGCAACGCCTCCGCGCCAGCTGCGTCTCTCCAACCTCCTTGAGCGGCGTCCTTTCTCCAGCCGCTTGACCGATGCCCCGCTGTAGTGACTACGTCGCGCCAAGATCGCGTTCTTTGGAGACCCCTCGTCCTCGGCTCCGCCAAGCTGATATGGGCTCTCACTCGGTCGTGTAAGTGCCAAGAGAGAGAAAAAAAAAGGACGAAGGCAGCACAAAGAAGCAAAGAGAGAAAAAAATAACAAAGGACAGAAAGAAAGAGACCTTCGCGATATGGCGCAAGGAACGCGTGCAGGGAGCACCGTTACATCGCCAGAACCGTCTCGACTTCCTTTCCATATGCGTCGCCAAAGCGGTCGTGCCGATACAGCGCTTGAGCGTGTCTAGCGTGTGAAAGCGGCCTAGCGCCGAGAGCGCCCGTTGAGATGCTACAGAATGACCGGGCTAGCTGCTCGGGAGTGCACCGCTGACTGCGATCCCCACAGAGAACCGTTGTTTGCCGAGCCAGTTCATCGGTTACACGCTGCTGGCACCGTATTTTGTTGTTCTCGTGTGGCGTGAGGAAAGAAGAAGAATATGGTGAAGACTTGCCAGTGAGGTGTGCGCGGCGCGCTACGGAACAAGTGTCTGCTTTCAGTACGACGAGCTCGTTCAAGCTCACGTGCCGTGGCAAGGACTGCAGGCGCTTCGAAAGCACTACACGTGGAGCATCGGTGGAGGAGCGCACCCCGATATTCGGGAGACCGGTGATAGAAGAGACACAGAGAGTTCACCAAATTTGAAGTAACACTCGCGGAAGCCCCGCGCACAAGGTATAGTGCCTGAGAACAATCTCGGCGGGTGCGTGAAGACAGCTACTGGCGCGTGTTTTGAGGAAGCCACTTTAGCCAAGCCAAGGTCACTTCAACGAGTAAGTTCGGTATGGTGAGCTCCGCTATTAGCCTTGTCGCCTAGCGAAGAAACGGCGGTCACGTTCCTCAAGCGTCCCCGCAGTCGCGACGCCTCGCGAAAGGTCGTAAAACGTCGCAGGAATCTCGAGTGCCGCTGGACGAAGTGCACCGATGAGGTTGGGGTGCAAGAGAGACCGCGAAGTATAAGTGGTTCGGCAAAGCAGCAGCGGGAGCTGTAGGGTTTCAAATTGCCCTTGAGACGCAGTTGAAGAGAGACACGGTTGTCGGGGACAACCCGTTAGAAAAAGAGAAGCCGCTTTGAGAATGCCACTCGCCCGAAAGGTGCTCGACCCGAGGAGCGAAAGAAGAGACGAGAAGCTGGGGCAACGGCTTCGGGTTCCGCGAACCGCATCGCCGAGCGAACGACAACACTACTGTGGCGACGACGTGTGAAGGTTCTAGGAGGAGGGTTGGCCGTCTTCGCTGCGAAAAACGGTGGCATGTGCAGGGTCCCCGAGGGGCACCGGAAACACAACGTTGGTGGCGCATGTTTTTAGGTCAACGATACAAGAGCAATAATTGTTTGGGGTGTTTTGTCGCTCATCTGGCCCATAACGAAGCTTAACCCCGTTACAGCAGCGTCTTGCGTAACCCAAACACAAGTCCCAGCAACGGACACTCAGCGGAAACCTGATTTGGAAGGTGCGCTTGCGTCTTCGGAATACATAAGACCACCCCACCCGCGTCCCGCTCTACAAAGCAAGACAGAAGGATTCACGAGTGCAGTCAGTCGCGTTTGGTGAAGACGCAAGAGTGTAGGGAACGGAGATACTTCGAGGGCCAAGCGTTTCGCCGCAAGAAAACGTGCTTCCGAGGCTGGCCGAAGACGTCGATTATCCAGCTGGACGGCCCCGCTTTGCGAAAGAGCCTCGCACGACTCGCATCTCGACTAATGCTATAGGTGACGACATATAACGTCGCATCGTCACAGCCCAGGCTGCGGAGGGCGAAAGGCCAGAGAAACGCGAGTGCCGCGCAGTCGTCCATCACGCGCTCGAAGACCTCGACGAAAGGTTAGCCAAGCGACACGGCAAACCACGATCTTACTCGCCGCCACCGCCGCTTAAGGTCGGGGACTCTCCCGTGTACGTTCTGGCGAGCGACCAAGCAAGGAGTCCGGGAGCTTATAAGAAAATAATAATCGCCAACATTGATCGAAGACAGTGGTGGCCATTATTTCGCCCGAAGCCACCTGCACGCGCCGACGTCTTTGGGAGCAAAGCTCGCGGCCACGCTGTCGACGCTGAAGGGCCGTGGCTGGCGACAACTGCGTTCGCCTGTCGCCTTTCACTTTGCTGCCACGCGACATAACCGCGGCCCCGTCGCACGTCGCGGCCTGGCGCCAGCTGCGAGACATGAACGCTCGCGCGGACGCGGCTGCGGCAGCCGCCGGGACGCCGCCCTTCTTCGACGACTACCGGGCAAGCGAGCCGTTTTTAGGCAGCGGTGAGTGACATGCCCGCGCGGGGCGAAGGGGGGGGGGGGGGGGGGCGTGACGCTGACCTCTACGCCCGCTGGTTGCTCGAAAAGCGCGCCACTCACGGGCATAGATTTCAATGCGAGCAGGAAGCAACTGATCAGAACGCCTTTTACACGCTATTACACGAAAGTGCCACGTGAAATGGCTCTGCCGCTGATTGAGCGCGCAATAGACCCAAGAGTGCACTTTGGAGTCTGACTTGGGTCACTGTTGCAAATGCGGGCGAATCTGGGAGCGGAACAACAAATGGGAGTAGTGTAGAAATTGTTTGCTTCTGAATTTGCGCTGACAGTACAACCAGAGAGCTTCGTAGAAAAAAATTACTGAACGGAACTCTGACGCGTGTGCCTACGTAAGTACTCGTCCTTCTGGCTTGGAATGGCTAACGCGCCTCTGTAAATTGATCATTGTTGAGAAAATATTCCTTCATAAATTCGAGAGTTTCGCGAGGATTACACATACGCGCGGGAACTTACTGCCTTGCCGTGTTTAGAAAACTATTGGATTGCCGGAAAATTTGGATAAGTAAAGGCCACAAACGATGGCACAAGAAAAATTGAACCAAAAGAACAGATTAGACAAATGAAAGTGTCTGCCAATCTTCCCATCGCATACCCGAACGTCTGAAGTACCTGCCATGGTTGCTTAGTGGCCATGGTGTTGGGCTGCTACGCACGAGATCGCAGGATCGAATCCCAGCCACGGCGGCCGCGCATTTCGATGGGGGCGAAATGCAAAAACACCCGCGTACTTAGATTTAGGTGGACGTTAAAGGGTCCCAGGTGGTGCAAATTTCCGGAGTCCCCCACCAAGGCGGTCTCCATCATCAGCTCATCGTTTTTGGCACGTAAAACCCCATAATTTGATTTGAACGATCGGAGTGTCAGATCTACCTATGCAATAATTTTTGCGGGAAACCGTACGTGCAACGCTCATGCCAATCTCAGTTCACCCTGCGTTACTTAAAAAAACTCATCGCTTGGTTCTGCGAGAAGCGTGATTGCGGAACGTCGTTATGGACGCGCTGCATGGATGCGAATGTCGTCGTGCATTATAATTTCTATGTCGGAGCGCTGGCGTAAATGGATTGCATGATTTCAAGTGCACCTTACGCGAGTCTCAAGGTCGTCGTTGGCGTATCACCGCGCGCACATTGGGGCCTTTATTTTTCGCTGCAGATTTTGTTTCTCAAGCACTGGGGGGGCCTTCGAGGTTTTCGTAAGCTCTTCACAGCATGCGTTAGACATGCACCGCACCATACGTAATTGGGGCGTTGGTGTGTTCTCGGAGCTGAAGTGGTGTGAAGAAAAAGGGGGTCCCTTAGAAACCGACGTGCAATTGGGACGCACTAACTGAAACATTGAAAAAGAAAACATAGCGAGGGCAAAGGGGCAGGAGGTACGAAGTAGACCGGCTTTAAGTAAAGGATAACCTCCTCATAACAGCTCCAGGTTCTGGCTGTTTGTAGGGATGCACCACCTACTAGCACGAAATTGTTCTCCCGATGGGATTACTTTGGTTATTGACAGTTTAGTAGCGCACTTTGTACCCGTCTCGCTGGATCAGCTGCAATGGTTTAAAATATCACTTGAATTCGTGTTTTCCGGTTTTGCGAGCAACAACGGCGATGATTCGCGGTCGCATGAATTTCATGCCAATGTGTGCCTTAATTAGGGGAAAACGGCCCATGAAACGGCAAAATGTGTCGAGCGTGATTGTATATTCAGATGAAATCTTTTTCGCTGTAGTTCTGGTACTCGCACGAGTTATCGAAGTTACTTGAATCGAGAGTTAATCGATCACCATGGAAGTTAAATATTGTAAAAAAAAATTGTCGATACGTAATTTGTCGGCTGAATATATAAAAATTTGGACGACTAATCAGATGTCGTGCTATTCAATTTCGTTCTATTGGGATCAAATTGTTCTTTCTAGCAACTCGGATATTATGTCATCGCTTGAGGATCATGTGTTACATCTTAACGGAGACTAAAAGCGCGACTTTGAAGCAGAAATGCGTAAAACAGCGGTAGCACGCCATCCAATCTTAGTGGAAACACTTAAGTACGTTTACCATCCACACTTCATTAGTATTCAATAAACCAGAGTGTTCTTATTTATGAGATATTCAATTAATTGTAGCCCCGTGACACATTTCGGAACAGAATACATTGTCCTTTTATTTTGACGTATCTGGCACTCGCGTTTGCCCTTTGACTGATTTGTGGCTATACGTTTCATTCGAGATCCTTTTACGTTTTATTGTACTGCTACTCTCCCGTTCTGTTTTCTTTTTCTGCTTTTATTTTCTGGTTTAACGTGTTATTATTATTATTATTCTCAAGTGCATCATCACGCAAAGTAACCAAAGCAATCGCTGCATCCCATGGGGTTAGGCGCGTTGCTTGCTAACCAGCCTAGCTTTAAGGCCCCGCAGGTGGAGACAAATTTCAGGATCGAAATAACGAAAGTCCTGACCCGTACAAATGTATGGCCACCAGGAGGGTGTCTCGGCCCTTAAAAAATAAATGAAATTATGGGATTTTATGTGCCATAACCACAATCTGATTATGGGGAACGCCGTCTTGGGGGACTCCGGAATAATTTTTACCACCAGGGGTTCTTTAGCCTTCACTTAAATGTAAGTACAAGGGTGCTTTCGCATTTCGCCCCCATCGAAATGCGGCCACCGTGGCCGGGATTCGTTCCCGCGACCTCGTGCTTAGCAGCCCAACACCATAGCCACTAAGCAACCATGGCGGGTAGTCTCGGTGGTGATCGAATAATTCGGATGCTTATTAACAGTGGTTTACCGCGCGATTAAAAAAAGAAGACTGAACACTGGCCTATGAGTGAACTGATCATGCATAAAGAAAAAGAAATTGTGGGAAACTTGTTCATTTATGTTTGCACCAACGGCGCCTTGGCAAGCAGCAAGAAGCGCTCACCACGTGCTGAAGGAAACTTGGCAGGAATATTTAATCCATCTGGTTAAATATTGTTATCAGATCCATTACGCGTCCTTGAAGCTGGTTTGCGCTGAAGAGGTGCTCACCTGTTTCTATATACGCATCCCCCATTTGTAAAGGCATTAGTATGAATATGTGAGGCGTGCCTATAGGCATGCCTAAAGATGTTCGCTTTGTTTTTTTGTCATTCTTTACCGACCTAATGGATAATTTGACCTGAAGTTGTCTCGACATCAGTTTTGTTCAAGATTCAGTTCCGCATTTGAACAATTTGAGCTGAAATTCTTCCCTCGCTACAATGTTCGACGTTTATTATTTGTCGGATCTGGGATGATATTGTAGCGCACAATTACTGTGCGTATCAGCCTCAAAAAATCCGTCCGGCAATGTATAGCTCTTGTCTGGTCATTTGAACTGATAAAGAAATTTCTTCTTGAATTTTGTATCTTCCGAGCGTAATTTAAGGACAACCACCAGCGTGGCATTCCAGATGTACTGAGAAAATATCCGATTGGTATCCCCTATGTATCTGGCACGATAGCTCTTCCGTTCATAAAACTTATATCTACGCTTCCGTTGGGGCTTTTAACGTTTTCTTTAGTGATCAGCGCGAAGCGACTGCCAGAAGGAAGACGCACTAGTCTCGGGCACCCACGTGAGTCTGACCTTAGAATGACCAGCTGGCACATACGCAGAGCATGTCACAGTCTTTGAAGCCACCGCCGTCACAACCAACATCACCGCCATAACCACCGCCACCAAAATCACCATCGTCAACCGAAATAGCATCAGTTATTCCATGCGCAATATGGGGTGGAAGCATTGCAGCTTCCATTATAGGTGGCGCGGTCTACCAAACCTCTTGTGAACAGCTTAAATGGACACTAAAGCGAAATTTCGAGTCAATTCAAGTATCAAATATCAATTGAAAATTAGGCTTCTGTAATAACGAATTCATCATTCGTAATAAAAAAGGGCATTTTATAACCGAGAGTACGATGAATTTGGAAACTCGGAGTGGCGCCACCTCTTGTGGACTGTGGAACGTCTCCTATGTGACGTCAGCAATGCTGCGTCACACAGAGTGGCTGCTATATCCTGCCACTGCGAGCCGCCCGCATCGCTTTCTCTGTGTGCAACTGCTGAGGCCGCCACCACCCTCGCCCGCTCTCACTATGGATATATGAATGATACCGAAACTATGAGTCATACCTACCTGGTATCATTCCTGAGCGCTGAGCGCCTCACATAAGCAGGAACAGCTGCAGCCGCCAAGCAGTACGCTTCTTATGCGCAGCTAAATGAAGATTTTCTAAAGGACATAACGGCGGCATAGAGGCAGGTCACGTGGTGATTACGTCGACTCCTTCGTCTTTGGCGCGGGCGTTCAAATTAAGGAATAGGAGGGTACTCATGGACGGTCACTTTCGGAGATATCTTTCAATGCAGGCTGATTGGCTGGTTGAGCAAAACCACTCGAATCATCCAGCGCACCGTGTACTACGTCATGCGAAAGTGATAGTATATCTCCGAAAGTGATCGTCCGAAAACACTGGCCCCAGCAGCGGGACCTTCGGGGGCAGTTTGTTACGCCGCCGATCTAAATGGGCTTAGTTTTCTTTAGCATCCATGAGCGCAGGAAAACACACACACACGCGCATGCATGCATTCACACAAACACCGAAAAAAAACGCTGCCCCCCCTACCCCCCTATGTATGGATGTGGTTACGGGTATGGTTTATACTTTGCCTCCCACTACCTTTAAGCTACATTTTATTAAAAGTATTCAATAATACTGTTTTCTAATATCCAAATATTTGTTAGCAAATTTTTCGTGTGGGATTATGTCATCAATTGTTCATCCGCAAAATATTTGTTGTAATATGTCATGTGCTTTATAACTGAAATATTTTGTCCCTGCATGGGGGAAGGAAGCAAGGAAGGAAGGAAAGAAGGAAGGAAGGAAGGAAGGAAGGAACGAACGAAGGAAGGAACGAAGGGGGCTAATATGAATAATGCACTCGTGCCACCAATTTATAACGTCTGTCTGTGCTTGCTATTTGAACCCAAGATATCATCAAGCTACTTCCTTTGAGCTTCTTGTCTGAGGTCTCTTCCGCAGCTGACTGGGACGAGCAAAACCATGCACATTAATTCAAATAGGATTCAACTCAAGCTGACTTAGGCCATGAATAGAAGACAGTCTGTATTGACCAAAAGTTACGGTTATTTCAGCGGAAAAAAATAGTGCCCCACAGTTGCAGTGAAAATTTTCACTACTGATAGAGCGAAACCCTTTTCAGTCACAGCTTTGTCACATTAAGGCAGTTCCGTCTGGCATCCCAAGATGGTTTCCTGTGTTTGTTGAAATCGTGGAGGAAGAATATAACTTAGAATGGGGCATTACGTCATACAGCTACCTTTCGCAAGCCAACTTTCCGTGAAACCATTATCTTGGCCAAAAAGTTAAAAAGTTATCTTGGCTCGAAAAGTCGGTCCAGCACATGACCTCTGAGACCCGGCGCATTGACCTACAATGTTTGTTTCCCGGTAGTTTTTAATCGATGCGTACTTGTGTGGCTGTTCTACCTGCAAAGCGGGAGCGCTAGAAACCTACTTCGCACTCTGAGGCATCGATCACGTGTTGGCCCGACTCGCATGGCTTCAATAGTGTTGCGTGATGCGCCCTCCCAGTTCTTTCCTTCCTCCATAATTAAAGTTATACTGGTCTGCACAGGCACGAATAAATTTGTTTATTGATGCACTCACTACTTATGCGTTTTCAGTTTCGCGCCCACCTTTGTAAAACCTCGTTATAACGAAGTTGAGGGGGGCGCTAAAATTACTTCGTTATATTCATTACTTCGTTGTACCCATTATTCCACGTACTCCACTCTGAATCTCTACTGGGATTCCAAGGGTACTTTGACTTACTTGGTTACGTTCATTATTCCTGTAAATCCCGTTTTGGTACAACGATGTTTGATTGTATTTCTTTTCTCTCTCGCTACAGCGGCAACTCCGAAGGCACAGTCCGTGTGCTGTGATCTGCCACCGAAGCTGCCCGGCAACAGCGAGAAAGAGCAGCACGCCAACCAAGAGCAGGCTGCTGCTTCAAACCAGCCGGGAGCCACACGTCAATCACCGGCCGGAGCCAAAGCCAATGACTCGAGCTTCCTTCCCGTCCTCCTGGCGGCGAGCATCGCCTCCCTGGGAGGCATCCTCTTCGGCTACGATTCCGGTGAGTCCGGCCACCGAAAGTGCAGTCATTAATTGGCCTGAATTGTTTTTCTTTGTTAGTTATTGTTTTGGAAATGTTGGAAACGACAAAGGGAGCGAAAGCTGTTTAATGAAATGCTGGGAATTCTGCCGTCGTATGGGTACAGCCAGAGTGTTTTGAAGGACTCTGGTATTAGCCCACATGCTACTCTGCATAAAGATGGAGATCGGGTCCAGAAAATCCCTAGGGGGAGGAAGAGGGCTGGAAAAGGAAAAGATAGGAGAATATGCGATCAAGGGGTACGCTGGTAAGGCAAAAGTGATGGTATTGATTTACATAAACTAGGAATTCACATATAAACAAACGTCTTGAAGGAATGAGAAAAGAAAATTAAAGCTTGACCGCCACATTGAAGGACAAGGCCTAGAACGTAGAGTGTTCGGTAGCTCTATAGTCCTTGGGAAACAGAGGCTCATTCTACTGAAATAACAAGTGCTTTCGTCTGTAGGTCGGACATTCCAACCAAAACGTGTTTCCTGGCTTCTAACGCACCACAGTTATCACAGTAAGGCGTTTGTGGTCAATCCAAGACGGCATACGTATAGTAAACGGCGAATGCTGCGTTGAGATGAAGCCAATGATACAATGTCCCGAAGTGACGAGAAAGCTGATGGTGAAAGTTTTGATTTTAGGACGGGATCAATAAATGCGAGAACGTTGACGAAGCGGCGGACTCCACAGATGACTCTCTTCCGCACGGGCATATCTTTAAATTTGATTTTCTCATTGGTGCTGCATGTGGTATTGTGAAGTATGTTTGCTTGAAATTTAGGTGTAGGCCTCTACGAGGCCTTTTCCTTTTCTTTCGTCGTTTTTTTTTTTTACTTTCCCTGTGTGACGCAGTGTCCGGTAAATCACAGCAATATAACAGTGATGCCCAGCGACCATGGTTATACGATGAATGTAACTAATGTTTCGGGTAACTGGAAGTTGGCAGCGATAACGTCGCCGGCATGCCTACAATGTCCAGCTGTTGCATAAGCGAAATAATTATAGCAAACGAAGCGAAGCTGACGTCATCGTTTTCACATCATCGTGAGAAGTCCCGCACCGATGCATCGAGCGGGCCGACAGAGGAGTCCGGTGTTTGTCAGTGTGGGCGTAGGCAGAACGCGCGACTTCGTCAGTTAGCGTGCGCAGCTACCAGCACAGTAACTCCAAAAAATTATTTACTTCAGCGCACACGTGGCGGCAAATGCGCAATCGCGATGTGGCCAATTTCTTGTCTCCGCGAATTATCAATAATAATTTTAAAAATATGAAATAGCAGGTGCATTCAACGGCCTTTCAATGACACAACCTTACTTAGCATACAGGTAGTGCTGCTGCGTGCCTATAATTGCATAATGCAAATGTGTCGTGCAAGTGCTGTGTGCTTCTTCAAGCAAAGGAACTGAAGAGACGAAAATGTACCGTCTGCTGCAGAGGGGCTCTTTTTGTTGTTGTTGCTAAATCTGTTAAAGAATCACTAAATATAAAAAAGATAATTTTAGTTGTGCTTGTAAATTAACCTTACACATTAGCAAGAGAGTCACTATTACCGCGAGAAGAGCTCTGGTGCGCCAGAAACGACGCAAAAAGAAAAGCAGGTGCCAATGCCGGCTTGAAATTCCCATACTAGCAGACGACGTCATGATTTTGACGCCGCCTGCTCGGGCCCACTTAAACTTGTGTCAGTAAAGATGAACTGGGCTGTATTCTAAGACAGCCAAAGACTGAACTTGGGAAGTTTCAGGAACCCTTACTGAACAACAACTGCCGAAATGCAAAAAAAAATAAAAGATTTAAAGACGTTTTGCAATCCGTGACGTCACGCTGGCGTGCCACGGCCCACAAGTTTAGTTGCGAAATTCAAAAATTAAGCTTCTACTGCGATTTGCTCTTCTAATAATCAACCTGCCACCACGAAATCAACGAAAGAAGAGTCTTTCGAGGATGACTGATTAATCTGAACCGATTCAGCGTTGTCTTTTAGCGTTCATTTTGAGCCTAACGAGAAAAGGGCATCTGAAATATCGCAGAGGTGAGCCAGGTATCGGGGAGTCCCTTAATAAATGATGGCGCACTCCGCCGTAAAGAAGGCGAGGACTGAGGCACTTAAAGCGGTCGGTGCAATGAGCAATCTTTTTTTTTTCTGGCCGCAATTAAGCGCAACAACGCGATGGATCTTGCCCTTTGATACACAAGTAGTTAAACGTCTCGTCTATGAAGCCGACTTCGTTATGTACAAAAGTGGCGGCGATTCCCGCTGAGTGCCGTGCACACAAGAACTTCCTGGTGTAATTAGCGTAACTAGCGCGAGAATAACGTTTAAGCCAAATTACAAAAAAAGAAGAGTGGTTGTGCCATAGATTGAACGAGACGAAGGGCGAATCGACGGACCAGCTTTTGTTACAAGCATACGAAGCCAACAAATAATCGAGCCAAGGAAAGCATAGGGGAAATTATGAGTTGTTTTGATTGAAGTGTACAAATGAGAAGCTAAGTGGGAAACAAAAGTGGACGAAAAAACAAATTCGACTCCCTACGGCGGCAAGTTGTTTTCCCGCCCACTTTCGTTGCCTATTCGCGCGTCATTTCTACGCTTGAATCAAAACAGCGAATAATTTCCCGTGCGCTTTCCTTGGATTCGTCGTGGGTTGGCTTCATGTTGTTGTGTCTTCCATAGATTGTGACTCGGATTTCGAATAATCGAGAGATAACGCTCTTTCTTTCGCATTAACGTCGTAAAGGCTCAGCACTTGTGGATACATGGAAAAACCCCATGGCAGGCAAACTCGAGCGCAGAGTGCGGCTTCAGGCTGTGTTCGGTGAGGCTTTGTTCGGCATTAAGAGCTCGTGCTGGTGTGCCTCGGTGTTCGTCCTTGTGCCCACAAGTGCGCTGCCTTAACATCAGTAAGGAATAAGCAACTAGCCCACTGATATCTCCTCAGCTTCTTTTCCTTTTTGTCAGCTTTCGAGCATTAATCCCGGGCCGAGATAAAGAGCAACAAATCTCGAACGCAGTTTCTGCTCGGGCGCCGATCGACATGGGCTTGTACTGCGGAGTCGCGGCGGAGTCGTCAAGAACGTCGCCATGCGCCGGTTAGAACTCACCCGGCGCCGCAGTCTGCTCTTTGCCACCATATCAGTGCCGACGCCGCAGGTTAGCGTTCGAGGCAGGAAGGCCCTGCGGAGAGCACAGACCACGTGGTCTCCGCGACGAGAGCGCTCAGGTGACAGCACGCGTTATCTGGGAAACAGAACCGCGCGCAGAACAGGACCGAACCTGGAGTTCTTTCCGTCCTCCCGATTCGCGCGCCCTCATCGTCTGCACATCGCGGTACCGATCGCGGCAAACAACGCGACGTTGTAACGCGTCTTTCTCTCTGTTGTGACTGCGCAGTGGGCAATGATCGATGTGCTCTTACAAAGTAAGCTGTTAGGCGAGTTGCTAAACGGTTATGAATAGAAACAAAAATGACAGCACAATGACAAAGAGGAGACAGTGAAGGCGACGGGACGACTGCTTACTTATAACTGTATGGTTTGCTTTTCTTTCAATTCCGAGAGGCACGCAAATAAATACAGTCTTTTCATTCAGTCAGGCGCAGGAGCAACGGTTGTCATCAGACGTGTGATTAATAAAAGTTGTCTACCAGCGTCTAATAATCATTATTAGTAAATTGCATGAAATTGTTGACTAATCGTGATTGGTAGATGGCATGAAAGTGCCTATAATCATGTTTAGTAGACACTTGGAATCCCACGTGTTACGACGATTAACCATTGCGCTTACCTGAATGGCAAGGTTGCATCTATTTGCGGGCCTTCCGGAAGGAACAACTAGTGTTAAGCCAGCGCTCATATTGTCGTCTTCCTTGTCCTTATTTTAGTTTGATATGTCATTCTTTTTTCTTTTGCTCACTTTTACTTATTCACGAACGATGTGATAATTCCTCGTTTGGAGTAGTGCCTATAGAGCACGGAGCAAGAAACATTTAGGAGAGGAAACTTCGCTGTTTGCGGCGACCAGAAAATGTCACAAGCCCGCGGAGCCGTTATCGTGCTGGCGGCGCCTGGCGGCCTGGAAAGAAATTACCGCCGTTGAGAGCGCGCCGGTGCCCGGGCGCTGCATTCTTTTTTCGCCGCGGCTTCTACGACGCGCCGCATGGCGCCGCCACTGTATATGGCCCCGTCGGCGCATACAACAATTGTGACCTTATCTGGTCGCCCGCGCTCGCTTGCGCTGACGGGAGTTTCAACTCCTAAATGTCTTACTCCGTGCTATAGAACGAGTGTTATAACTGCGAAAAAAGCTTTTACCTAAAAGCCGCGGGCAGTACTGAATTTGCAACTGCATCTACAGTGATTTCGCTCCGACCTTGCGTCAGTTGGACGCGTCGCTTGCAGCACGCCCACAACAGTGGGCCGGAAACCACACAGCATATACTATAGTGGAATGTCAAAAGTGTCACCCAGGCAGGGGCGGTTATCGGACGTCCCGTGGTTTCCGGTGTTGGTTTTATGCATACTTGAACGCTGCGAAGCCTCCGACGACGTTAACGTGACGCAACTGTAGCTTGCGCAACTACGTTTTCTTCGAGAAACGCGCCCGCGAACTCGCACGTACGCAAAGTCGGCGATAAAACGCACCCCGATGGCTGTAGTGACAATGACCCTGGCTGTAGTATAATGACAGAACATTTGCCGTCCTTGTAACTGCAACTCCAGCGGCTCCGAACGAAGTCCCTGATGAATTTCTCCGTGCTTAGCAGACTTCTGCAGAGTCTTGCGCACTGCTGCCCGACTACGAAATCCGATTGATAAAAACAAGGCATATATCCCCGGCCGGTGCATGATATATCGGTGATGTCCGACCGCTTCTCGGCCAGCTGAGTTGGTCTCTTGCGTTTCACGAAGTAGCGCTAACAACGCCTAGAAGGAGCACTTTTGACGACAGATTAGTAGCTTAATAAGGGGGAAATGAATGGTTAAGGGAAATGGTTAGCAGCTCACGCTGCCTCAAGGTAAGAAAGACAAAACAAAAACAACAGCGTTGTCACCAATCCACGGCGACTCATTGCGGTTCTTAGAAAATGTCGGGACGGCGCGATTAGGACCTTCGGTTGGAAAATACATCCCTCGCCCACGCGCGGAACATTTTTGTGCAAATGGTCCATTGTTTGCATCCCGGTAAATTGACTCGTAATCTAGTAGTAGAAAGTTAACCAGTGCGACTTACGCACCTATCTCCCGGGTAAATGATTCCACGATACGCTGACCTTGGCAGTAACACGCAAAGGCGCGCAAAAGAAAAAAAAAAGAGGAGAGGAAAAAAAAAAAAAGCACTTAGGTGTCTCAGATATACGGAAGCAGCGATGCACGAGACCGCTTCAAATCGTATAGTGGCGCCGAGGTCAGCGCAAGCACGATAATCGCGGGGATTTGCCCGCGCAACGACAAACAGGGCCGTGCGCGTGACGCCCCGGGCTTACGTGCACCCGTTCACGGCCTCGGTCAAGTTCGGGCTTGTTAGAGAGCGTCCGAGCTCTTTGCCGGGACGTGATAATAGCACGCGCGCACCTACCTGCCCCGGAGATAACCGCGCGCGTCTCGAAACGATGCCAGGCTCATACGGCTCTCGAAATAGTGTAAGGGGAACACACCTCCCTCCCCCCCCCCCCCCAAGTATTACCCTCGGCTTTTAGCTTTCGCTCGGACGGACAGATTGCTGTCGAAGATGTTTGCATAGCCGCCTTCGTATACACAGCCACTTAAGTTTGTGGGGCCGCGTGCTTCCGGAAGCGTTAACTTTCCTCGTGGTATTTTTGTTTTTTGTTTTTTCTTGCCGGCGGCGAGAAACAATAACAAGTTGCGCGATCGTGTGCGGCTCATACGCGCCGCGATTCGCGTAGAGACGGGCACGATTATGAAGTCGTGCGCCTTGACAACCGCTGTTATCGAACATGTTTGTTCGGAGTATAGGCGCGCGCCCCTCTCCCTCAGGAGGGGAAGGGGGGGCGGGACACGTTATGACAAGCATTCGCGCGCGGCGGGCACCCATATTAATCCAAGTGCAGTGCGCAATCACTCGACTCACGCGACCTCGAAATCGCTTCGTCTCCGCTCTTCCGGCATGACCGGCGCTCCCCGAAGGTTGTCGCCTGTGCGTATGTATTACTGCATACGACGAACGTCCGCATTGCTCGACGGCGCGTGGCAGGAACCGCGGGGATGACACTTACGCACGTTCCGGGCAGGCGCAGAACATTCGTAAGATGCTGTTCGGACCTGCTGGGGAAATTACGCGATTATTAAATTGAATTGTCAGCGGTATGTAACCTTCCGAAGTGGCACAATGGGCTATGAGAGACGCTGTATAAGAATGCCGGATGGAATTTGTCGTAACTCTGATTTTTTTTAACATCCAGCCAACGCGCGGCATGCGAACGCTTTTGCATTCCGCACCCGCCGGTATGCGGCCGCCTTGTTCGAGAATCAAACCTTGGACCGTTTTGCTCAGCTGCCTTAGCAGTACAACGCCCTAAACACTGATGTGGCTGATAGGAGCACCAGCATTGGAACTAAAATTCTTGTTCACTTACTAACCACTTTAAGTTTAGCCTGTAAAGAGTATCTGGCTATTCTGAACAGACTATACAGTCCCCTCTCCGGTTCCTTCAAGAAGTTAGCGTGAACTGCAACTGTCATTCCTCGATTCCCTTAGCTCGTTCGCGCAGGTAAGTTCTTATAGCTGGTAAGCTCTTAAATGGCAAGCTGGTAAGCACTTATAGCTCGAAATACGAGTGACCTCTAAGCATGCGTGGCAATGCGCATGGCGCGCTCAACAAATTCCTTATGTAACAGATTGTGTGCTTCACGTTTCGCGTCGCTTAATGGCAAATTCCGTTGGATGCTCAAGGTTCCGCGTTCGGCCCTGGCTGGGCTCACGGTCGCTGTAGACTACAATTACCTGCACTTTGGAGGGCGTATCTTTTCTTTCTCGGCGCCAACCCCGACCCTTGAACCAAACCGCATCAACAGAAGCGGCATTTGCTGACTCGGCGTTCTTCTGTTAAACACTAAAAAAAAAACAAAAAAACTGCCCGTTAGCGTCCCGAAATTTTGTGGTCATAAAGTCCGAATGTAATGTTCGCGTTGTTTATATAGATTTGGTACACACGTAGCGTAGATCAACGACGAGGAAACAATAGGAGCCTCAGCACGAGGTGAACATCTCGACGAGGGGACAGGTCTTGGTCAGGGACACTGGGGCTCGAAGCTGAGGCGCCCCTTGCTCCCAAGCTTATCAGAAGTCTCCATGTTTATCCGGCATGCTCTTCCTGCCAACTACATCTCTCTCTCTCTCTCTCTCTCTCTCGAGAGAGAGAGAGAGAGAGAGAGAGGCTGTATCCACCAAATTTCTTTGACGAAGCCATATGCCCAGCACATCGATTAAACACAGCCGATAATCCTATCGGAAACCGGTTACCCGA
The DNA here is from genome assembly GCF_050947875.1 of Dermacentor variabilis. Classification (NCBI taxonomy): domain Eukaryota; kingdom Metazoa; phylum Arthropoda; class Arachnida; order Ixodida; family Ixodidae; genus Dermacentor; species Dermacentor variabilis. The sequence goes on along the minus strand of NC_134576.1, from coordinate 76,582,446 downwards.
AATACGTACGAACACCAACCTTGTATTAACATTCTCGGCATCAGCTCCAAAAGTTGTTTTTTTTTCTCCATTGTAACGCCGCCACAATATCCTTGCCCAAAGTGAATATCTTTTCGATATGTTTCCTGAACACCCTCGCGTCGTGTACAACGGTGCAAGTACCTCCGCTATATGTTAATATCCTCAACGTTGAAGGAGCACAAGAAGACGTCCGGCTGCACCCCATGCAACAAAAGCACGTTTCAAGGTGTCTGCATGCACATGCAAACCACAGAGAGAGTGATCAGTACGTTCTCAGACTTTACCCTAAAAATTCGCTGACCCCTTAATTGCGCTACTTCGAATGTTATATACATGCTTGAGTGCACAGTCTGCAGCAAACAGTATATTGGCCAAACGGAAACCTCGTTTCGAATACACTTTAATAACCATAGATCGCATGCTAATACGCTTCCTAACCTACCATTATCAAGACATATTCGCTTACCAGGGCATTCTTTCGAAAAACTCAGGGCCGCTACAGTTGAATCAAGCTTTCATTCTCATCACGATCGCGAAGTCCGCGAGTCTTACCCAATCGATAAGTTTAACGCCGTGTCAACTGACGTTAACGAAAGCACAGGCACACCAACTAGCGTGCCTGCTAAGCATCCCTAACATTAGCCGCGACTCCTTATGTATGCTATTAGACGCAGCTTTCTTTCAAGAGCCATCTTTCCTTCTTTTCCTCTTCTTTATTTTTTTGCTCAATTACGTCAATTTTTTGTCACATCATGTCCACAGTCGCTACACGACACAGTATTCCACCGTACAGACGCCAATAAAAGCGCTCATCATTCATCCTGCTCACTAGATTACTGAGCACTGCACTTCACCTGCATTCTGGCTGTACTGACGCGCGGCTCTTTATTATCTCTGCGTTTTTTATTGATTTCGAGTGTTTTGCAATCTGATGTTTAGTAAACTAACCATTCATTTCTGCACTGCATTCCACGTGTGTGCCACAACTGCATTTCTTTTTTTTTTTAAATCTCGAGTGGTTTGGATTGCAACACGTAGTAAACTAACGATTGATCTCTGTGCCGTGTGTCACCCGGGTACTCTGCTGCCGTATCCCTCATTATATCACGTGACTAGTTCAGGCCGGAACAGAACAAAGCCGGAGCATATGTCTGCACATGCTCTAGTTGTGAAGTGCATCTCTTTTTTTGTCACGGGCGACTTGATCGTACTGTCGCGAGTACTGAATGTATGTCAACTATCTGAATGCTCAATGTCCTATCACTTACCGTACGACCAACTTCGCCGGTGGTATCGCTATTTTCACGGGGGCTTTTTCTCGTTGTTATTATTGTGCACAACTTTGTCTCGTGTATCGCCGGTTTATAAGGAAACCCGAAGGCGTGTACTTGTTACTTAGACGAAGACCGGTCCACCAGCGGTAACGTCAGTAAAATATACTGTGCAAATCCAACGTACATCGTGCTCCCTGCTTCTTCGTTTTACTACCGGGACTAGCGTGATTTCCTTAGCCACAATTATATATACGTATATATCATTGCACGCGTAATTCGGAGCCGTGGTTCGTATCTCACCTGCCGCCAGTATTTCTTTTCATCCACTTGCATTTTAACTCATTTATCATTTATTTAATTCTAATAATAAGTACCATTTCTCCTATGGAGGGTGCGGATTAATAATAATGTTGACCGCCTGGGGCGGGCCTCTTATAGGTACGAGAAGCGATCGCCGAACGACAGAAAGCATCCCGAGAGCACAGGCAAGCAAAGAAGGCGCAGTTGCCACAGGATGAAGTAACTAGTAAATGGGAAACATATCGGGAGAAAAAGTCTATGGTTCAAATACTGGTGCAAGCAAAATTAAAAGGTGAAAGTGAACGTTGGTTGTCAGAAATACGTGAGAAAAAGAAGGCCGCACCTATAATATTTTGGAACCACATAAAATTATTAGGCAGGAAGTCAACAACCATACAGCAACAGATCCTAGACGAAGATGAAAACAGACTGGAAGGAGAAGCGGCAATAAATTACATCCGAAAAATAACAGCCGAATCTCTCCAAGGCAATGACGAGATTGTATTTAAAGAAAAAAAGGGCATGAAAGAGATTCTGGTGGAAAAGGAGCTGGTGCTGACAAATTTAGACTGGAAGAAAGCCGAAGAGAAAATTCCTAAGCGCCCAGCCACAGGGCTAGACGAGGTTCCCGTTAGGCAGATTAATGAACTAGGACAGTAGCCAACCGGACATTATTCTGGTTAACCTACCTGCCTTGTACTTTTCTCTTTCCTCCTCCCAATGAACTAGGACCAAAAAGTAAGGAAGCTCTGGTGAAAGCAGTGGAAAGAACTTTAACACATAGACGAATACCAGACAGTTGGCAACAGAGTAGAATTAATTTAATTTATAAAGGTAAGGGGGATAAAGATAGAATTCACTCGTATAGACCGTTCACCATTACATTGGTAATATACAGGCTAGCAATGCAGGCAATCAAATTAAAGCTTCAAGCATGGGCAGAGAATAATGGTATTTTGGGAGAACTTCAGAATGGCTTCAGAATAGGTAGGCGTTCAGATGATAACTTAGTTGTTCTTATTCAGTGTATTGAAATATCAAAAGTAGAAAGCAGACTGTTATATGTGGCTTTTTTTAGATATTGTAAGAGCCTATGACAACGTAGGCCGCAACATTTTGTGGGGTATTCTGGAAGAGGAAGGCTTAGGTGACGATTGTCTACAGCTTTTGAGAGAGATTTACCTAGAAAATACCATTTGCGTTGAATGGGAAGGGATGAGGAGCGAGGAGAAAGTCCATATCAACAAGGGACTGAGGCAGGGGTGCCCTTTACCCCGCTGCTGTTTATGATGTACATGGTGAGGATGGAGAGGGCGCTAGAAGGAAGTAACATCAGGTTTAATCTTTCATACAAACAGGCGGGAACAGTAGTAGAGAAGCAGTTCCCAGGTTTATTTTATGCGGACGACATTGTGTTACTAGCTAACAAGCAAAGTCACTTGTAACGTCTGGCTAATATCTGTGGACAAGAAGGCAACAATCTAGGTTTGAAATTTAGTGTTAGAAAATCAGGTGTTATGGTATTCAATGAAAACAGTGGACAGTGGCGATACAGGGCCAGGAAATGCCTCGGGTAACAGAATATAGATACCTTGGTATATGGCTAAACGAAGGCAATAGATATATGGAAACGCAGGAAAAAGCAATAACAGTGAAGCGGAAGAGAAATGCAGCCATAATGAAGCACAGAGCGCTATGGGGATACAATAGGTACGAGGTGCTCCGAGGTATGTGGAAAGGTGTAATGGTTCTAGGACTTACTTTTGGAAATGCGGTTGTTTGCTTGAAATCAGGGGTCCAATCAGGACTCGATGGGAACCAAAGTTCAGTGGGTCGCCTCGCGTTGGGCGCTCACGGGAAGACTACAAATGAAGCTGTGCAGGGGGATATGGGCTGAACTAGTTTTGAAGTGAGGGAAGCTCGCAGTAAAATTGAGTATGAAGAACGACTGAGCAATATGAAAGAAGGTAAATGGGCTGGGAGGGTGTTGAGGTATCTGTACAGGAAAAACATTGATTCACAGTGGAGGAAAACTAGGAAGCTTACCAGCAAGTATGCGGCCTGTAGGGTGGGTAACACAGCAACAAAGAATGTCAAGCGGAAAGTCAGAGAGGCTGAAATAATCTCATGGGTGGCGGCAATGGAAAAGAAACCTGCCATCAGTAACTAATTAAGAGGAAAAAATGAAACCAGGAAAGAAACAATTTATGATAACTCTAAGGTAAGCTCATTACTTTTCGAATCGAGATCGGGATGCCTTAGAACACGCACCTATAAAGCGAGATATAACACGGAAGAAGAAGCATGTGCTTACTGCGGCAAAGCTAGGGAGACTATGGAGCATGTTTTATTAGAATGTGAAGACGTCTACCCAGCGGTCGATTTAGGTGCCACTGGCCTCCTTGAAGCACTTGGGTTCAGCGAGAGCAGTGGAAAAGTGAACATGTCCGCAGTAGGCATTAGTAAGAGGCGATTAGAGGATTGGTGGAAGAAAAGCAGGGAAACGACAAAAAAAAAACAGACACGCACAAAAGCAAAGTTCGCAATAGGGGATCAGAAAATTTGGTTGTGGGAGTTGATAGGACATTAAGCAGTATAAGAGCAAGAGCTTGGTGGCGCAACCCACCGCCCCGTTCCAAAGGGGACGCTAATAACATGCATCAATCCATCCATCTAGGTGCTGCACGGTCTCTATATTTATATACAGCCACTACTGTTTCACTCACAACCTGCCTTGTACCCCGTGGCACAGTACTTTGTCAAGCTTATGTGTGTCTTTTGGGCTGCATCTCCGATATATTTTGGTCTCATCTGACAGTGATTTGGTCTCCTCTCTTTCGCAGGGATAATAGCCGGTGCTCTGCTGCAAGTTAGGGAGGTCTTCGACCTTTCCTGCGTCGTTCAGCAGCTGGTGGTCGGAAGCGTGTTCTTCAGCGCGTTCGTGACGTCATTTTTCGGAGGTGAGTCTACTGCTAAACGATTACATATACCTCGCGGAAGTAAGAAAAAGTCTGCCTGGGTGGGACTCACCGCAAGGGCTGCTCCAATCTGGGCTCCGCGGAGGCTTGACCGGTGTGGCGAGTGCTTCGATCAACGGCCTTGGGAAACGGTGCTGCCACGACTTCACCTTCAGTCGCATTCTTAGAGCGGATGCCCAATGTAAAAAAAAATTAAAAAGAAGTAACGAAAAAAGGTTCTCTTGGTTAGGCTCATGTGCTGCCCGTTAAAGAAGCCCACGCATGGCTCGAACTAATGCGGGGTCCTCCACTACCACCTCCCTCGTAGCCCGGGCGTCGCTTTAAGACGTCAAAACATAAATTAATCAGTCAGCAAATCGGTCAATAAACCCGCATGTGCAATCCACAAACACAGATCCACTCAATGTGACGCATTAGTGCCGTCCTCACGGCTGCTCGAATGATAAGACTGATTCGGGAAGGTGCGACTCCAGCGAGCATTAACGATTCTTTAACGAGTCAATGGGAAACGCGAGCGTCGGCTCAGAATCTACCGCCAGAGTATAATGTTACCAGTGACTTTTATTTCACCGCACGCTAAAATGCAAGCTCATTCGTTTAATAACGGTGCCAAAGAGGCAACGCCTCTGACTTCGTTGCCGGAGACCGGAGTTCTAAACCTCGCGGGGCACTGCGAAAATTTTTCCTTGTAATATTCTGGCGAGGAGTTCTGGCGTTCCAGTGACCCGCACAGGTGGACCTCGCGACGACCAGAGAGGCTAACGCCTAACAGGTTTCGCTGCAGCGAAAGATGACATCGAAGAAATCGTTGGCGTGGCCTCCAGTGCCACCCCACGCACTGCTTCACTGGTACTTGCGCTGTTGCATCGCCCTTTCCCGGCATCACGAGTTCACGCATAATTGCTTATCACGCAGATGAAGTGTGGTACCTCATGAGCTAAACGAGTTAGAAAAGAAAACATGCCACGTCGAACAATTACCACGTTCTGATAATTACCAGGACAATCACCACGTCGGGCTCCGTTACGTTATCACCGGCATCCTTAGTAAATTAGCAGCCCTCTAGAGGACTCTTATAAGCCATTAATTGAATAATAATGACTTGGGTGTTCACTTCGATAGGCGAAAGCGAACTGGATATGGTTGAGAGCACGAAAGAAAAAAGGTAAAAAATATGGAGAGCGTCAATTTGCAGTGCTTACCCGACGCGAGAATTTGGAGAAAAGGATCTTTCGTTGATCATTAAGCTGTGTCCATCACTGGCAACATCTAAAAAGCAAATTGGTGACAAGGTCGAAATCGTCCTTCCGAGGATTACACTGTTCGTTGGCAGTGGAAAATGCATTTGACGGAATGGACCCTTAACTCCCTTTACCCCTTTCCCCAACTCAGCGTAGCCAACCGGTACTTACACTGGCTAACCTCTCATTTTGTCATCTCTCTCTCTCTTTCTCTCTTTCCCATTCAATTCAAGGTGTCCTGGTCGACAACCTGGGGCGCAAGAGGGCGCTCCTGCTGGCCACCGCCCTCTTCTTGGGCGGGTCGGCGCTGCAGAGCCTGAGCACGAGTATCGCCATGTTCGTGACGGCCCGGTTTGTCACGGGCTTCGCCTACTCGCTGTCGACCACGGCACAGTGCACCTACATCGCCGAGATATCGCCAGCCGTAAGTGTGCCGCTTATACTGGCGGCAATCGAAAGGGAAACCCTTTTACTCGTCATCATCGCGTCATCGCATTTCTACTTATCGCATTCTTTTTCTTTTCCATTAATTTATTTATCGGGAGTGCTTCAACGGCGAAATTTCCGAATCGAATACGAATATTCGAGAGAAATATTTTCGAACGTGGAATATATTCCCCGTTTCAAAACAAAGCGAAATATAAAGTCGGTGTGGAGTTCGCTTGGAAAAAAAGAAAAAAAAGAGGCTTATACATATAACGAGGCTTATACGCGCCATTTTATGCATGCGCGAAATGCCGTTCAAAAGCCGATGTCCCGGTCAATTGAGGAACTTGTAAATAAGAAACGAGCCCTTTCGAAAACAAGGTCTTCTTTGGAAATTTCACATGTGTTTCGCGTGCGTGGGATCTGCCTCTTGGTCAAAAAAATATAAAATAAAAATTTTAAAAAACGAGCCTCTCACAACCTGGCTCGAGAACTGACCGGCCGAGCAGCTGACGCACAACGAATACTGGGAACGGAGAGAGACCGGATGACCAGCTTTAACGAGATCATCAAACACTATAAATTGGGAAGGGCCCATTTCCCCTTGGCACACACCTCGCTGAGCAGAAGGCAAGCGACGGCGTGGTGCCTCTTACAAACAGATACATATCCGAACCTGGTGGCCTACCACCGCTACTACCCGGACCCTTACACGGATAGATGTAGATTCTGTCAAGAAAGGGCGGACCTACAACATATGGTTTGGGCTTGTCCCCGGACACCCACACAGAATAAAACAAACAAGACCAGAGAGCAGTGGGAGACCGCGTTGCTCAGCTGTGCACAGGAAGACCAACTCAAGGCAATCCAGCAAGCCGAAGATGCCGCCAGGGCCCAAGGGCTCGAGGCCGTGATCTAGGTAGAGAGGCCTAGGTCTCAAATCCGGTGTCCACAAATTAAATTTATTCCTCCTCCTCTCGCGTTCACACAGCATCGTAGCGAGTCACAAAAGATGCTAAAATATAAGTCCCAACAAGACAAAAAGTGAGAATCAGTGGCGGAGGAGGTCAAATTAACGGTGCGGGCGCACTTAACGTGAATATTGTCGAAAATTGACAACATTGCACCATAGACTGCACTATCTCCGGGACGAGCCCACGTGGTAACTTGGTCAAAAAGAAAAGGAAAGGAAAGAAGGTTGTGTCAATCAAAGTCGACATGAAAGAAGGCAACGTCGACGAGCACGTGCGAAAAAGAAATTTAAAGAAGACGAATAAAAAAGCTGCACACAAACAACATAAATAAAGGGTCCGAAAAGAAATGTAAGGTCTGACAATATAGCAAATAAAATAATGCAAATGCAAAATATAAAATTATCCATCATTGCATCACCTCTAATGACCCCCCCTCCCCTCCCCCCCCCCCCCTGCCGCTTCTCCAATTTCAGTACATATAAATACACATACCTTGTACCACACCACATACCACATACCATACCACATACCATACCACATTCCTTGTCTTCTTTCACGTCGACTTCGGTCGAGAAGCCTTTTTGTTACCTGATCGCTGTTATCGGCTCTCCTGCAGCAGAATCATGCACAACAGCAGTCCTGATCTGCATGGATCTTCTCACTCAAAACGCCACCTCTATATTTTAACAGAAGCTAATACTTGACAATTTCGAATAGCGAATTGTTGGATTGAATTCTCATCGAACAGCAAGAACTATCCGATTCGTATTCCAAATTTTGATTATTCTTACTTCTCTAACTTATTAAATATGAAACTGCTCCTAGTGCATCTGGATCCCTATCCATTGGTTGATTCGGATTCAGCAGGTAAATATCAGTTTATTACAACTTTTAAAAAAATGAGGTTTTACGTGCCAAAACCACTTTCTGATTATGAGGCACGCCGTATTGGAGGACTCCGGAAATTTCGACCACCTGGGGTTCTTTAACGTGCACCTAAATCTAAACACACGGGTGTTTTCGCATTTCGCCACCATCGAAATGCGGCCGCCGTGGCCGGGATTCTATCCCGCGACCTCGTGCTGAGCAGCCCAACACTATTACAACTTAGAAACACGATACACGCGCATACACACATGGGCGACAAATACCAACTGTTTTACGTGTGTAGACCAGTCTGCGTGCACTGAAGTTGTCACGCACAGATGATTAAAAAAGCTCGTCATAAATAAAGCGAGAAAGAAAAGAGGAGCTTCCTATCCAAGTGTAGCATTTTGCCTATCTCTATATGGCAAAATCGCCTATGCATCTAACGACCCCAGCTGCTTCTGCTCGCAACTTGTTTTTTTTTTCTTCGACACTGTAAACGTCGCTCGCTTAATCTCGACCACTGACCATTTAACGCTTCCCATAAGCTTGGACCCCATAAGCTTCCGGAATATGGACGTTCCCCATAGTTCTGGCTGAGTGAATACCTTGGCAATATATTACGACGTCGTGACCGGATGTTTTTGTCCAGCAGTCACATTGCTTATCCTGTTGCAGATATTGTTGCTGTAGGATTTTGTCATCAGACAATTATGCTAGTGCCTCAAAAAATATCGAGGTAACGTTTTGTTTTGATTAATTGGTTTTATTGGCGCAAGGGCAGTTCTGGTCAACGCGCGCCTATGTTTTGAACCGTCCGCGTTATCGTACAAATGTTCTTTCCTGATGTTTTTGCTTGCCATCTTTGAAATGAACTCCATCCGCTTTATTCCCCTATTTTTTGCATCCAGTGTACCGCGTGATAGCGTTTCTGCATATGCTGCTCTTGGGGACCATATATAGAAACTATGCCACTTGCAGCACCCGAACTGCCCCTAGTTATCGAGGTGTGGAACCCAGTGGCGTGAACGTCTTTTTCTCTCTCAACCGCGACACGCTTAAGCATCGCTTATTGGCCCCTGGGACTATTTGAATGTTGTTAGTGACCCCATTTTTGTACGTGCGGTGAATAAAGATGCCGTTGTTTCCAATTATCGCAGGTCCATCGCGGCCTGCTGATGTCCCTGAGTGAGGTGGGCATCACCGCCGGCTTCTTGTTCGCTTACATGATCAACTACGCCTTCATCTCCTACGAGAATGGCTGGTTCGTACACTATCGACCCTCGCAATTAACGGTGTTACTATGCCGCGCGGGCTGTACGCGGCACTGTACGCTATTGAACGAAATACGGAAAGGCGTAAGTAATGTCAGCGGCATTGCCAGCGACATCTCGTGACCACGTTTTTGACAGCAAAGTCTTGGAAATATTCGTGCTGCACAACTTTTGGCTACGCAAATAAAGAAAGAAGGAGAGAGAGAAAAGAAAAAAAAAACATTTGTGGTCATAATATCACCAGGGACACGTTTTTACGCAAGCACGTGAACTAAGATGTTCACCTCGTCGCAATTACAGCTGTACCCGAAACAGTACCAAGAACAGTAATGTTCCAATATACGTCGTCCAAAATTCCGAAGCGCTATTGCATCTGTCCTCTCTGGACAGATGGCTATCTTGTAAGCATTAGTGCTTCTGTACATGTGCTGTACAGTAACTGTGGTATGCGCTGGTGTGACGGATTTGGTGACACCAACTCCAAGGCACCAACCGTCTAGACGTTCATCTATCCATCGGAGCAGAGCTACTATATATAGTTGCCTAACAAAAATCTGGTTGGCGCAGTCGTACAGCCAGCATGTTAGTGATAAGCAATGCGTGGATTTGTTGGGAAAGTGCATGGCACCTTATTTTTATGTTATTAGTGGTTCAGTTGTGCTTTGTTCCACCTACAACACATTTCCTGTCTAAAGCACGCTTGAGGTTTGATAAAATAGTCCTTCGCATAATTAATTTTCAGAGCCCAAATGAATCTGTACACTCTCCAGTATCCGTATGGTTCAATCAGACGTCGCGTAAATTTTTTTCTTTAAACTATTATTTTTGTTCGCACCGTTCGGAAAACCACCGTAAGATAAAAAAAAGATTGAGAATCAAAACGAGGCCAACTTCCCGCACGAATAGACTTTCAGTGATAAACGAGCTTCGAGGAGGTTACTATCAAGATTTACAAGCTCGCTCGAAGCCGCATATAGGCATGAGAGACAGAGAAGAGGCAGTTTAGTTTTAGACTAAATGAATCGCCCGTGCTTCCTGTTTTGGCTGAACAGCTGTAAACTGGCGCGCGCACACACAACCGGCCACGTGGGAGCAGACAGAACGAACGTCTTTTTGATTCGAGCACGTGACCATTTGCGCCTGGGGTACGCTGCAACAGCGCCCCCCGTTACGTGCAAGAAAACCCGGTAGCCGTGTGCTGTAGCGACGTGCCCTGTATTTTCTCGAAGGCAGCTGATGTTCGCGGTCGCTGCGTTGCCGGCCCTGCTGGAACTGCTGGGGACGCTGTTCCTGCCGCAGAGCCCGCACTTCCTGGTGCTCAAGGGACAGCACGATGAGGTATGTTGTTACGTTTGAAAAAAAAAAAAGAAATACTGTGACTATTCACAGCGTGCTCGTTTGCGCTGGTTGGTACACTTTTCTAATTGTCAAGTTTTTTTGCAGCACGGCACAAAACACGGAATGAACAATTCTTGTGTAATGGCGCCAAAAAAATGAAGCACGAGACGGAAAGGGGGAAACTGTGCTTGCTTTGCTTGTCTGCCATCTCTATATTTTCGTACCTTGCTTATTCTACAGTGTCATTACGCCAGAAACAAACCCGTAACAACTAGTCCAACATTTCGGACTTCAGAACAAAAGGAACAAGGAAAGGACAAAACGAAACAAAGAAAGCGATCAAGGAGACACGTAGGAAACTTAATGTGTCGAAGGACAAAATTTAGCGCCAGACGCTACGAGAAACTAAAGTTAGCGTGCTCAGTGGTTGCTGCAGATCTCGGTAAAGAGCTAAATTAAGACAAAGCGTTCTATCCTGGTTGTTCCTTGCGCACATCTTGTCTCGCGCTGGAAAAATATGCTCTTTACCAGGATAACTACGCCCTCATTTTTGAGCTCGTGTGTTAGCGTGTGTGTTAGTTTCAACTCGTACTGTGCCATGGGGCTGTTGCATTGCTCAGGGGGCGCTGCGAAAATGGTGCTAAAAAGCGCCCTCTCTCCTGAACTGGGTAGTACCAAGCTCGGTCGTCTGCTTCGGAAAGCACGTTTACAATATGGACCCGCCACTTTCGGTTTTGTTGTACCGCGGCTTGCAGCGAATATCGGGCGCCGAATATTTTTCAGGGGTGGTACGTTGCGTAAAGGCAATAAATCATGCAACGCCGAATACGTGTACGCCGTTCAATAAATAAGCGGCGAAGTTTTAGCGCGGTGTCAATCGCAAGTGAAGCGAGTCGCGTACGAAGTTTAACTTCAGGTAAGGTTTGCGCGCTGCTAGGTTCAGGCGCACAAACGCGAGGAAATGCTTGTTATAAATGAATTCACAGCAGCGAAAAGCAGACATCATGTGTACGGAACTGCTCGAGCGCACGATCGTACGCGCCGCGACGGTAGCGGTGTTTCGACATGCCGCGAAACGGCGGGCCTCCTGCAATCTTTGTTGACTGCATGCCGCTAGACAAGTAGCGGCCGTCTGTCCCTTTAGCAACGGATAAATGACTGACGCAATGCATATGAGATCGCAGTAACGTACGGGCGAATCGCGCTGCAGCGCGAGCTCGTGCGCTGCTCGCTTGACGTAACTTAATTTAATGACAGCGCTCGAACATCGATGTGCTGTAATCAATACTACCTTGCTGCGCTGCCTCAACATGCTGGCTTGAGGTCAAGGATGAGCGCATTTAACTCTCGAACTTGTGCTGCTCGTAGTGGTGTAGTTATAAATTGTCGCGGAATCAGCCCGACCATTTGTGGTCATTTGCACACACCTGGTCACTTCACCAGTTCGCACCAGTCGAACTGTTAATTGTCGCTGTGGCCGGGTCTCCAATCGTGATTCACAAGTCATGCCTGCTGCTATGTCGGTCTGCTGTCGGGACTGTAGGTGTAAAATACCGAATTTTGGAACGCAGATAATCAAGCAAGCTTCAAGACAGGCGAAGCAGTCAGCATGGCGCGAAGTTTCGCTTATCCAACGTGCCCGACGCTCCGCTTCGCGAGGCTTTGAAGGAAAACGGTAGAATCTGATGTTGGGATTCAGGCCTTTTTGTTCATGGCAGCCCACAAAGCAGAAGTAACTACGGTGACGCTTTTTCGAGGCTGGCTAAGTCTCTCCGGATCAGCGTCTCCGATTCCTTCTGCTTCCAGCATTACGTCTCACGGAGAGTCCGTTTTCGTTAACTATAGGCAGCGGCTAACTCGCAGCGTGGTCAGCGTGGTCTGTGAGAAGTGACGAGCCTTTTCGCACTTGCAACAGGGCAGAAAAAAGAGCGAATCGACGCAAAACTCGGGCTAGAAACGTGCTTCGCCACAGCCAGGGCTCAATACTACCCAAGCCGGTACTACCCAGATAACGTTTCGCGCGCCGCCGCCAGGCGCCGCTACTATACCTCAAGCTCCAGCGCAAGACGCCCATAGCCTCCCGTATTTATTGGAACACCTGCCCAATGACGCCAAAACGAGGAATCAGTTAGAGGGCGCTACTTTCCAGTATACGGTGAGGGTAAGGCCAACTTTCTCTGTGCGCGTGTCACGTGGAAGCGGAAATGTGGCAGCGCGTGGCGTAACTTGTCCATGGTTAAAACATCTGGGAAGGTAGAACTGCCGTAGTGCACTCCTTGCTGCCATGCATTTAGGAGCGACTGTTGCACGAGTTGCAAAAAGTTCAAGAGGAAGTCGTCGTGGATGCGAAGCGCGTCTCATAAAGCTCCATGAACGCATTTCTTCGCACATATATTCATAAAACCTCAAAGGTCCCAGAAATGGGACATTGCATGAGAGCCTGTTGACATTACACGAAGGCCTGATGACATCACCTCCTCCCTCTTTCTCTCACACACGCAGAAATATTTTGGCTCTTATTCTCCCATGTGTCCAGTACACTCGCCGTTAGCATACGCTAGCATTTGAGCACATCAACTATACGCGGCGTGCCAAGAAACCTAAATCCTGGGGTTTTAGGTGCCAAAAACCGCGATCTGATTATAATGTGCCGGAATTTTCACGGGCCACACCCGCGACCTGATTACGAGCCCCGCCTTAGTGGGAGACTCCAGATCAATATTGAGCACCTGGGGTGCCTTAACGTGCGTTCAATGCACGGCGCACGAGCGCTCGGGCATTTCGTCCCCCGCCGAAATGCTGCCACCGCGGCCTGGATTCGAATCCGCGACCTCGTGCTCGACAGCTGAGCGCCATAGCCGCTGCAGGGCAACCGCGGCGAGCGTGGCGCACCGCTAGATGAAAAAGGGGCACCGTGCTTGCGTTTAACGCCGGTAACTTCTCGTGTCCCAGAGCAGAATTCTCGGCACGAGATGTACACAGCAAACAGCTGTGACCGAGGTACTGACTTCACTGGCCTGATTGAATTTCTTGCGTCGTAACAATTCGTAAGAAGATATTCTGGACAGTCGTGTTGTCGGACTTCGCATTTGCGCAGGCGGCCGGCCCATGAACAAGCAACTCTCATGAACGGGAACGCACGTGAATTCGGCCCCAGACGCGAATATAGAAGCACACATGTAGGGCAAGCCCACAGCTGTCCCCTGTGCTACGGATTAAGTGTTACCTTTCGTGTTGGCCCACTACATATGCTTTAACAGGCGTCACGGACATATAGCCAAATGAGATTTTTGACAGAAGCGTCGTTTGATTTATGCATCGAAAGGGTTTGCGTTGAGTAAGACACATACTGCCTGTAGACATGAGAAAAGAAGTGAAGGAAAAGTTTATCGAAAGGCCTAAGCCTTAACAGTGTCGCAAGTGCAAAAGGCATCGTTGAATCGCTTCCGTGAACTTGGGCTTTGGATATCACTGCACGCTTTGATAGTTTGGTGGCCTCATCTTGTCAGCGCTTCTTTAGGAGATTTGTCCTGTAAACGGTGATCTGGAAATACATAACAGGAACGAGGCAGGAGGCAGGACAGGTGGCCCACTGTTGAGTAATCATTTCTTGTAAGAAAATAGCGTAATAAGTGTAAACCTGCCCTGTGTCCTTCTTAGTACCCATCAATCTCGTGCTCGCTTATATATTTCAAATATGTGCCAACTCGCTCAACAACACACATCGCTAAACCCGCTGTCATATACAGATGGTGTCCATATCCACGTCCTATTGATGGCTTTCTCTGGGTAGCAGAATCATATCTCGGAGGCCATGGTCTTGCTCATTTCATTCACCGGAAGCCATTGGAGAGCCGAATACGTGCCCTATGCGCCATGTTTTACAAATCGCCCATTGCTGCTCAGTCGTAGAAAGGGTGCTGAGAACTGAGCCATGTGCCTCCACTGCCGCGCTCTGTGCCAGGACGTGACTCCGCAGAGCGCATTGTATTGTACATTCTATTGCAATCTAACTTTTCCTACATGCGTACAGTCAAGCGATCACTTTTATAGAGAGGTTACTTTTGCTTCCTCGTGTGCTTTCTTTTTAAGTTCAAGTACATAGCTTTACGCGAGGCAGCTTGCAAGTTGCGGCAGCTTGCAAGTAACTCTCCTCTAACATTAAATTCTGGTTTTGTAACGTTCGAAGATCGCGATCTCATTATGACGCACGCCGCAAAGGGGGACTCCGGAATAATTTTGACCACCTCGTGTTCTTTCGCCCAATGCACATTGTACACAAGCCGCACTTCGTCCCCATCAGAATGCGGTCGCCGCGGCCACGATCGAACCAGTGACCTTGTGCTCAGCAGCACAAGACCCCAGCCACATAGCTACCGTGGCGGCTAGCGATACTACTCCACACAGTTCGCGTAGCTTCCGAAATCGACGCTTCGATGCCGAGCCAAAAGCATACAACGAGAAAGGTTTCCGAGTCGCAGTTTCCTGCTAAAATTACTGCGATCGATCAGGCACCCAGGGAGTATAGTACGTGGATTTGTCTCATCTTCGTGCTTGTGGCTTCAGACGTTTCACGCGGCTTTGTTTACTTCGCTCTATCTGCCCTTTATTAGCCGTAATTTCGACGACCATATTTTTTTTTAACGCAGAACACAATAAGACTCGGTGGACGTACATAATCGCTGCGACTAATGGCACACACAACGCAATATTCCGCTGGACACGATCAACGTAGAAGCCAGAAAGACGAAGTTTAGGCAGCTCCATGCATTAACCGTCATTCCCATGGTGGCCCGACCGGTTTGCTTGCAGCTCCCGTAGACACCAGCTCCAGAGTTCCCTCTGGCGATTCTCGTATGGAACTCTATGTTCCGAGCGACTTGATGAAGCAGAGCGCGCTGCTTCGAATTTATAAGCGCAGGCAGGGAATCTGCGGAACGACGCCATGTTTCCCCACAACCTGGACTATAGCGTCGCTAGCGCATGCAGTCGACCAAAAGCAGGTTTAGGCGACAAGTGACGGTTTTTTCAGCTTAGCAAGCGCAGGCGAAGGCCCGGCATGGGGACAGGTTCCGGCTTATCGTTACCGGCGATAACACGCTATGTATGGGAAGCTCAAGTGCTCGTCTGGGAAACGTGCGTGGTTACGACCGCGAAGGGACAAAAGACACAGAGGACACGGGGAAATGAGGGACGATGGCGCAGTCGCAACTGTAAAAGTTATCATCGAGACACACAATATAACCGGCGTGTGACGTAATACATATTTATGAGAACAGAAGAAAACAAGCGCGCGATAGATAAATAGCAGTAAAAAGAAACGCATGCGTCCTCTGAGGCCCATCTCCTGCGGAGACGCACGTCGCATATTTACGGCCAAGGCATCCGCGACCTTTCTCTTATTATATGGCGTGCTCCTGTTACCCGTCATGTCCCTTTGCCCTTCTGACTGAGCAGTACCTCCGTGTGCTTACACGATTGTCTATAGCATACGTTAATCAGCGAGGGCAAGAGTATTCACATTGCTCATTTCCAAAGAGATTTAGCACACACAAATGGCTACACCTGCTATATGGTTATTTTATATGTACTTGGAAGCCATTCAATCCAGCAAGCAGTCGATCACTATACAACCGCAGCCATCGCATTGCTTGCACAGCTGTGTTCGGATGTGTGCGTGCGCGCGAGCGTATCTGCGCCGTATGTGCCAACAACACTGTCGATACAGTAGGACAACTTGCGCATTAGAGCAGCACTGCAGCCCTATTCCGTTCCTGCGCATCACTTGCTTTATTGACGTACCCCCCGGGATCCTGTTGCCAGCAGCTAGAAAGTACATCGCGAACAGAGTTTCAGAATCTGTGTCACGTCGGTCAGATTGTTATGTGCAGCCGCGAGCAAAAGTTTGGGGACCAAAGCGACTGCGATATATATATATATATATATATATATATATATATATATATATATATATATATATATATATATATATATATATATATATATATATATATATATCTCGCAGACTGGGCATTTCGGCTGAAATCAAGAGCGCGTGCCTACGTGCGCGTGTTTGACCAATACAATGCAGTAAACCAGTTCTAGGCCGCGGAGCTGTGCTTGAATATATTTCAATTTTTTTTTCTACTGATGCCATGGTCTCGAAACTCTTGCTCGCGACTGTACATATTATAGTGCAGGATAATGCATTGCCCTAAAAATTAACTTCTTTTTCCCTGCTCTACTCATTTCACGAAGTTTGTCTCTTTCAGACTCGGCGGAATATCTGGCAAGTGCCCTAAATCAACAGAGGTAGAAAGAAGGGGAAAAAAAAACTTGACGCGAGTTGCTCTGCAGAACCTAAATTTTTAAAGGAGTCAAAACTAACTGATTGACATGATCCCCGGCTTGGAGACTCCTGACAGAGAGAGTCATTTTCTTCTCCCGCAATACGTTGGGCAGCTGGCAATACACCCAAATGCTTATATGAAAATTTGCATCTACTCACTGGGTTAATTTTTTTCTCGCTTCTGCATTGACTCGTTGACACAGGCCCGAAAGGTGCTTGCCGTTATACACGGAGAAAACGCGGCTCCACAGGAGTTGGGTCGCATGCAGAAGGCGTTGCTGGAAGAACAGGTTGGTGCTTGCTGCGTTTTGTTACACATGTTCGCACGATTATCACCAAAGTGTACACATTTGTTTCGGAGAAAGAAACCGAGCGTTTGTTTTCTGAAGCCTTCTTTTTGCAATGACGTAAGCTTGCGAAGTCACTCACAGCGAAAAGAGAAATTGAGAGAAGCGTGGCTTTGCTCCAGATTAAATAACTAGGTAAGTGGACTTCGGCAGGAACGTTGTGCATAATTAGATAACTGAATGTGCCAAGGAGTAATTTTGACGCCACACAGACAAGAAAAAAAAAGGCATTTGTTTTCTAATATCTTGGTTAGCTTACTGTCACTTCCATTTCCAGAGGTGGCGCCAAACGTAAGGGTTTGGCTTAGTGCAATCGAATTCCCTGATGATAACTGGCATCAGTGGAGCCGGAACTCCTTATTTGTTTTCATCATTCGGAAACGGTATAATTGTCATTCGCATGTAACTTGTAAAAACGTTCCCGCAGAACATGGTGTTAGTGCTTCGTTATCAGTCGCGGAAACAGTCACAAAACGAGCCAACCAGCACTGACACCGAATAATGGATAAAAGAAACCTTAGGGTACGCGAGACTTGCATTGGAATTGAACGAAGTTCCCTGTACGAGACGATGCCCGGAATGAAAATTACCAACATGTCGTTTGTTGGCTGAAGCAACGTCGTTCCTAGCGAACACGATACGACCACGCGGCGCGAGTCTGCAAATTCCGAGGGTCAATGAGTTGTGGCATATTAATGAGCTCGGGAATAACGTTACGGTCAGTGTCGTTAAGTTTAGTAAGTATGACACGATTGTGAGGATATAACGTAGGATACATCAGGCGCGCGTATCCAACAGTCACTTAGCCTTTTGCTTGATTTATTACAGCTTTATGTAGCTCCAGTGTGACGTGCGAGATGTAATACGCGTATAAGGCAGGTGATAGCCGAATGAGTTAAACCTGGACAGAATAGGGACGATAGTATAAAATATTATTGAGCGCTGGTGGCAGATGATACGCCGGGGGATATAATTTCCGTGAGTTCGGCCCATAACTGCAACTTATACTACTTCGCCAATCGGTCGCACAGAGAGAAATCAGAATATTCGAAAAAATCTTGACAGATTTATCAAATCTTAGTAAGTAATACCTGTGCTTCTGACAATGCACTTGTACAAGCTAGTTCTCACGCTACTAGGAAGTACTATAACAGGAGTACGTTTCCTGTCTGTTCGTGATTATTCATCAATCATCACCGAGGCACTGGTCAAGTGGCCGCTTCGGGCACGTTGGCTGCATTGCGGGACTACGATAAGTACGCCGTCATGTTTTTTTACTGCGGCATGCACCGGTACAAACTCCTAACTGTCCTCCTACATGGATCCAACGAAATGTGACATGAGAAACAAAGGTCACGCATTACTGACCACCAAAAAACGCCATTAAACTGTTGTTTGTTTGACTGAGGTATGTGCAACGTAAACATTTATGGTTTGTTTGTTTTTGTTTGTTTGTTTGTTTGTTTGTTTGTTTGTTTGTTTGTTTGTTTGTTTGTTTGTTTGTTTGTCTGTTCTCAGCAACTACGCTCTGAAGTTCTGACTCACGGTGAAGGGTTATATTTCTCTGTTCAGAATTACAGTTACCGCGACCTCTTCGCACCTGAACTGAGAGGAAGGATGTTCGTCGGTGTTGGCCTCGTCGTCCTGCAGCAGGTGCGTATCATTCCTCCTGGTTCACCTCGCGAACGCTCATTTCCGAAATGTCAGTTAACTTTTGACAGGTTGTGTTACAAGAAGTCTTCGCGCTTTCCTTTCTTTCTTCTTTTTTTTTTTCTAATCTGCTACCTGTGCAGCCGAGTTTTCGTCCAACTCCAATCTTCTCTCAACTCCCGTCTCCTATATATCTCCTTCCGTGTCACAGTCGTCCCTCATAACGCCTCCCGTTCACATCCCCCCGCCAGTTCCGAAGACAGAGCAGCCGTCATATGGCGTCCTATCTCAGACCGACTCCACTCGCACGCCCCAAACACGTCCATTCTTAGCGCTCGTATCACTGTAAATCCCGCAGCGCTCTCCCCCCTCCCCTCTCCCTTGCCTTCTTTTAACGGACTAACTCGCCAATGCGTTGTTCCGTGTTAGTAGCCATTGATCGCGTAAGCTAACCACCGAAACGAAGACATCTGCTGTACTAACCATTGGTCAGTCGTATAGTCAGCGGTTCTTCGCGTATACGTTATCACCAGAAATGGCCGGTCGTGAGAAACGATATAGTTTATACAGAGGGAGAGAAATTCGTACGTTACGACGGCTCAGAATGCTCTCATTTTGTAATGTGTGCATTTATTATGGGGCTTATAACTCTTCTTTAAAGCCCGTTGATGTACGTTTCTCGCAGTGCTCTGGCCAAACAAACGTCACCTACTACGCCCCAACTCTACTCCAGCACCTGGGATTCTGCTCCAACGTCGCTGCCACCCTGGCTTCTGTGGGACTAGGAGTGGTCAAGGTAGGTGGAATGAAAACTCCACTCGCGTTAGCGAACCCCGTCCTCACTGACTATACTCAACAAAAGTCGAGCCAGTCTCTCATCTAATGTTAGCGCTTGCGCAAAACTCGACTGACGACAAAGTGATAAAACTATCAAGACGTTTTACCTATTAGCCAATTACCGGCACAAAGACACTTGAGAATTCAAAGAAGAAATCGACTCGAGGACTGCCATATCAAACGAAAGCTCGCTTCGCGATGGCTCGAACGCGTAAGATGATGTAATTTAACAATTGCATGGAGTATGACGAATGACGCCAACACAACCCTGGCGGTTCCACACGAGCCCTGGTCTCGCGAAGCGCATCTTTTTCTTCGTTGCTGAAGTAATGTACACCGCATACTCGACGAAGCCCCAGATAAAAATAGAGAATGAAACAAAAGCAACGAACATACAGAAAAGAGAAATAAGCGAAAATGGCCGCCAAGGATTCGCCGCACAAGGTGACGCACACCGAAACGACAAAAATGCATTTGTGAGAAAATACGGACAAGAAACTGAGAGCACGAAGTCGCCATAAGTTGACTGTTATTAAAATCTTAGACTATATACACCGTTTAACATCGATTTAACGAATTCGGAGAGGCACGAAGGTTACTTCGGTAAATTTTAAACAGCGTTATATCCAAAATACTTGAAACACTTATATGAATAAGGTATTTATTCAAGAGCAAAAACGAGACGCATTTGTTGGGAACGTATGCGGCACTTATCGCAGACTGCGAATACATTAATTACACCTCCCAGCTGAAAGGATTGAAATTAAAATTAGCATACCCATACCTTCTTCATGTAACCCCAATCCCCTTTCCCCATAAAAGAAGTTTCTCAAATTGAGCGAGACATTGAGCTCATTTCGTTCCTCCGAAATTTTCAGCGTCCTAGGCACTGTGAATATGTGTTGGGGAATCGAGAGGACTTTGTTAAATCAAAAGTTTCAATAATCGGATTTCGTTAAATTTAGGTCTAACTGCACAAGGCAAGCTGTTGCAGCGCAATCACATTGCCCCGGCTTCCATTAACCGCGCAGGTTGCCTCAGCCATCTTCGCTCTGCTGGTCCTGGACCGCCTGGGCCGTCGGGTCTGCCTCTTCTCCGGCACTCTTCTCATGGCGGTCAGCATCTTCGCTCTGGGGATTCTCGCCAAGTACTCCTACGAGGACGGGGGCCACGCCATACCGCTGCGCTGCCGCGACGGACCTAGCCTCATCAACGCTTCCGTGACTCATTACTCCCACGTGACTCCGGCTGAGTACGACTCCGCGGCCACGACTCAGGCCCCGCCGATGGCGTTCCGGAATTCCGACATGCCCTCTCTGAACCGGCGGTACAGAAGGGACAGAGGTGCACAACGTGGTGATTTTCCCTTGATATCGGCCGATCTAGAACCCTCGTCGAGCGCGCAAGTGGCAGTGTCAGGGCCTTCGAGTCTTCCGATGCCTGACCAGTCCTCCAGCGGCGATGGACTCATGGACGTCAGTTACAGTCCGGAACGTGTGCCAGGCAGTACTCGCGGGGTAGCAGAACCGTCGCCGTCGTGGAGTTTCGATCGCGCCGGAGGCACCGCGAAGGCGAGTTCCGACGGTTCAGAACCACCGCGAAGAGACGAAGGAATTCAGCGCCAAGCCGTCGGTGACGACAGGGCCAACGAAGGGTTGTCCATCGAATTGCTCGCGAACTCGACGGGATCGAAGACGGCACCGACGATCGCTTCGTACTCGCTGGGAAACTTCTACCCGTCGGACGACGGTCGAGGAGGAAAGCTTTCCTACATGCGAGAAGGGGCCTCACCTTCGGCGGCGGCGGTGCAGCTCCAAGACGTCATGGAAACGGAAGTGTCTACGTCGTCGCACGGAGCCCCTAGCGTCGAGGAACCTCGCCCCGAAGCGAAAGAGAAGCGTGGCGACAGCCGCTCCTCTGTCGCCGCGGCGGCGGAAGAGTACCAGTGTGCGGGCGTACCTCAGGGCTCGGCTGTCCAGAGGGCGCTCACGCTGGTGGCCCTCATGACCTACGTGTTTGCCTACGGAGTCGGCTTCGGGACAAGTGAGTCTTTCTTGCCAGAGCAGCTTCTCGCCTGTAAGAGGTCTTCTCGGTACGTTTGTTTGGGTAACGAGTGAAACGCCCTCACACACACACACGCGCACACACACGCACACACGCACACACACACACGCGCACACAAACACACACGCACCGTAACAGCAGTCGCCGAAAGTGTTCGGGCACTGGGAGGTCACTGGAATCGATGAGGTGTTGCCTGCTGCTTTGAACCTCTACATTCCTTCCTGCCACGACAAGCAATCGAGAAAGGCAATCTGGATAAAGTACCACACACCACAAAGCGCTGCAGAGCTGTGGCACTGTCAGAGCATTTTTTTTTTGACACGTTGAACCAGCTGACAGAAGTCCATGTTGACAGAAAAGCCTTGTTGAAAAAAACGACAGCAGGAGCGAACACACCACAAACCACTGTGGAATCTACGTTTTTCCGCGCGTTTTTTTATGCCTGCACAAGACTCGCTGAATTAACCATAGCCCAGCGTCCAAAAATTCTCCAATCCTGCGTCTCGTTCCGCGCAGCGACCTGGCTGATCCTCAGCGAGATCTTCCCAGCGGCTGTGAGGGGCCGAGCCATATCAGTGGCCACCTCTGCAAACTGGGCGGCCAACGTGTGTGTGTCGGCCTCCTTCCTCACCGTGCTGGGTAAGAGGAGTTAACGCACGCGTGCACACATTGTCGGGCATTTGTGTGTGTGCACAAGGTCTATATAAATCGACTGTGCTAGTCAGCGCTCAGCTCGCAAATGCGAGAATCAGAGCTTTCTTCATTCACTTATTCGGGAGAGGTTTACTAGAGAGACACAGAAAAAAAAGGAAAGGGCAAGGAGGTTATAACCACGCTGCACGTGGTTTGATTTCCTGCCCTGGGTAAGGGGAAGTGGACAGAACAAGAAAAAAATAGGAAAGAAAGAAAGAACGAAGAACAAGCGATGGCCGCGCGCGCACATAATAGCGTTCACCGCGCAATCAGAGGCGGTCGCAGAGTTCAGTCGACTTTAAAGAAGTGTGGCAGCGCTCTCGTGGCCTTCAGCGCAGTTAGCGGTCGAAGCGATATATGCGCTGTAAAAATAATTTAAACCCGAGTGTGAGTGATGGACGACTTTGCATCCTTATTCACTTTTAATGGATTGAATTATTTCGCAGTGTGGCCCCATAGTATTCCTCCTTTTTTTTCGGGAGCGCTCTGTCGTCCAGTCGGCTTGCAAGGGCACACAATGTCTGCCTTTCATTGTCAAAAGAGGCACAGTATAATAGTATTTCCAATAAATATGCCTTCAGGTACTCGGATAAAGGCTACAGTTGCTTGACTAGGCCTCGCCACCTTTACATCTGCATGCAGCAACGAAAGTATACTGGCGTCTCAAAGCTACGAAGTGGGTTATAGCTTATAGGGGACGCCGTAGCAGAGGGCGCCAAATGGAATTTCGCCCCCTTATATTCTTTAACGTGCATCTTATGCATTATACACGAGCCTTCTTGTTTTCTTGCATCCCATTGGCAAGAACTGAGCCACCGGCCAGCTACGAAACGAGAACGTCAAACCGCTCTCTCCTTTATTTTGTCACAGACGCCCTGGGCATCGGCGACACGCTGCTAATGTACGCCGGCGTGTGCGTGCTGTCGCTGTTGTTCATATTCCTGTGCGTTCCGGAGACCAAGCACAAGACACTCGAGGAGATCACCTCCGAACTTGATCAAGGGTACGTATAGCATACGTCACGTGACGGTCAGCCCCACGAGTATAGAGGCATCGCACGCTCGAGCTTTCCGTAGTGACAGCAGCGCCAGACTACATATAGCCTAGTTCAGCACAACATTCATTCGGGCTAGATGGTGCATACTTGAATTAGGAAGGAACAGCGCCAACTAAGGCGATGTGTCCTGTGATGTCCTGTGTCGTTCTCCCTCTCGTGATCGTCTCAGTTGGCGCTGTTCCTTCCTAATTCTGCATATAGCCTAGCGAGCTGAGGAAGCATATGCTAAGCAAGAGTTCCAACGTTCTGCAAAATTACTACGACTGGGCATTCCGTGTACGGTGGTGAACGCCCACGAAATATGCATTCCAACGCTGCGGCGGTTCGAGCAAGACATCAAGCTCAAGTATGCCATGAAACGGGTGCGCATCCGTCGGTCTGTGGTTGTTCAGAGCGTTATCGCATTTTCGTCATAGACTGAGCGACTGGCGTCGAAGACAGTTGCAGGAAGCTGAAAAGGCTGCAGCGCGGTGTGCTGGCTCGTCCTCTGTGTCTATATGACCATCTGGGCGTTTACATAACATTGACAGAACCGGGTCGAGTCGGCTTGTAGGGCTGGAATCGGCCTGTCGAGTTGGGCTGGGTCAGTCCTTCTGCATGAAGTAAGTTGACCTAGTCCATCCCGTATGCAGCGTGCATGTAAACGAGGACGGGTCGGGGCCAGCCAGCGCCGAGACTTGCACAGAACGACTGAGAGGTCGCGATTTATGACAAGGCAAAGACAAGGGCTATGCAGCGCAAAGTGATCACAACAATAAGACTCATGAAGTTTAGCTGTCGCAGACGACGGCAGGAACCAGAGACCAAGTTCTAACGCGCCGCTGTCTCGGTTAGACGCTGCGTGCCGCAGTTGTCTAGACTCATCAAAGACGAGTTCACGCAAACATGGTCCCGTTAAGCTCACGTCAGCTCGATTTCCGACTCGACCCGCTCACGTCGCGGCTATGTAAACGTCGCCCATAGCGTGTCGATTTTCTCGGCCAGTCTCAGCTTAGCCTTGGCCACACGCGATTTTCGCTATGCTGCACCTGCCTTGTTGGTTTGTTTGTCGTCAATGGGCTTGCACAGCATAAGCTATGGCACAAAGCTTTATGCCCGAGAGAGATTTTGCAGTGTCGGCATCGAATGCCAGAACATTCATGAAGACTACAGCGCACAAGTGGAATGAGGCTCGTAACGGACACGTGGCACAGACACATGTCTGTTACATCTTTCTCGCTCGTCCGCTTGTGTGCCAGAGTCTGCGAGTAGTGGATGACAAGGTAGCCCAATTCGTTACGTCGCCAGAGGAGTGGTTCATTCAGCACTGAAATGTTAAGTAGGTTTGGTTTAGTGTTGCCGTCCTTGCTTGGAACAAGGTTTCGGTTTATTATGTTAACATCATCTGCCCTCAGACGCTCACTGTATGACAATGATTAGCCTTATGTAGCCCCTAATTTATACCTGCGTGCTGTTTTCAGAACACCAAGTCTCGAAATAATGACTTAACTTAGCAAAAATATCCCCCATGCTGACTGTTACTGCAGCCAGAATACCACCTACATCTATTGATGCACATGCTCAAAAGTGTCGGCATTTGGACCATGGTCTTCTCCAGACATTGCAAGGAGGGCGCTGTGTGCTTTGCGGAATTCGTTGTTGTCGTCGTTCCGCGCAACCTAGCCTCGAGGTAGTGACAGTGCCCCGTGTGTATAAATTTTGCTTTCTTTTTATATCTCGTGCTCGAGTGTGACATTACGTCATCCAGCATGTTTCTTTGTCATTTTCGTTTCACGTTAATTTGCATTTCTTTAGAGCAATTCTTCATAGCTTTACGCTCATCGAGTGGTGAAACGGGGTAGCTGTAAGCGCATGCTTTCAACCTTGCCACTACATCATCTCCTAATCAAATCTATCAAAATGTATGTTTTTAATGTTCTGCAAATTACGTGATAGCATGAATTAGTCACGGATGTGAAATACTCAATTATTCCGAAACATATTGCGGCTGGCATGCAACGCAGATGGTTCACAGGAAACAATGAACGAAGCGGCTGCATATTTTACCAACGAAACCGTGCGAAATCGCGACCTTCAGACGAGACTCGACGTGACGTCCCGAACGCCGCATTTTTGGCCTCATTCAAAGCGACCATATAGTCGCTGCCGGTAATAACTTGGCAGATATAACAAGTAGCCTTTTACAATGTCCCACCTGTAGAACATCTCGGCGGTCGCGGTGATCTATGCACATATTCGCCTTGTTATCTACTCAAAATTGGCCTTGCAAGCACCGTTATCCCGCGTTTGCACTCTGAACTATAGAGTTCTTGGACAAAAAAAAGTTCTCATTCAGACAATGCAGAGGGAGTGATCGCTGTGCATCTTAGATAGCGCCATTATACAACAGCATTGAATGCGCTCACCGTTACGTTTCCGTCTCGCACTCGACGCAGGTTGATCCAGTGGCGGGCGATCCTCCCGAGACGGTGGGGAAGTTCCTCGGACTACACGTTGCGTGGGCCGGCCTGAAGCGAGCTAAAAGAAAGAATACGTTACAGGGACTTACTTCTACAACGAAGGAACCATTCCGGTTACTTGGCATCGGCGGGTACCGAGTGTGTGCCGTGCGAATGGCGCCGTGCACCTGAACAAAGACTTGTGCGCAGTCCAGCGACTACGGCTCCGTAGTCTGTCTGGGCTTCGCAAGACGTCACGGTGCAGAGTGTGGAAACGCCTGATAAAAGGACAGTGCGCTCGTTCGTGCCGAGTGACGATCACGTGACCACGGAGCTACGCTGGAGGGCTGTGTGCGATCAGCGTTCTGGAGATCTTGACATCCGGTTTTGGGCGTCGCGAAGGTTGTCGTTATACAGGACTCTCGCCTATAGACCGTCGGTTGTCACTCTTTCAGTGATCGCTAGTCGGCGAATGCGGACCGCAGCATGGCACACTCGCAGCCTAACGTGTAGCCCTCGAAGGGCGTTGGAGCTTCCCGTACTGACGTCACACATGCCTATTATCAAACTGTTGAAACTGTCTCTTACAGTGTTGTGCTTGAACCAAGTGGCAGTTTATGCAAATGGTCGCGCAGCGCGAACTTTATGTGAGAACGATGCGCGCCAAGATATGTCAGCTGTTGTAGTCGACCTTAAGCGGGGTAGCCAAGATCGGCCAAGTGATCCAGCCGTGTTGTGTGATGTTTTTTTTTCTTTTTTCGCTGGACTATTCGGTCACCCAAGGTTAATAGAAGCGCGCTTTCTTCAAGCACAACGCAAGCACTCACCCGGTCGGGTGTCTGTCCCCGTGATTTTCGTCTGGTGTTCAGTCTTCTGTTTCACTTTAGAAGAAACCATGTACATACCAGCAGAGGGCAAGGAAAAAGACCGCGAACAAAGCAACACTCTTGCCAGTCGAGGCAGGACACGCAGTTGTGAAAGACGAGCAGAAAACGCTGCTCTTGTCGCGTGGTACCCAGAAAGAGTAAAACAGCAGAATGCATGGTCCCTTTGAACTCTTTTGTTCGTTGCTAGAATTCGCCGTGGCGCCAGGTGAGGGCTCGGAGCGCCACGAAAAACGTCGGCTCGATAGTGCACTGATAGCGCCGTGCCGCTGAGTTGTATCAACTTCCGGAAGCTAGTGCGTGTTCATAAGACAAACTTGTTCTCGCTCAGCTGATAAATGTTTCCTGATCTATCGATAAAGAAACAACTAAAAGGAAAAGGCTTGCCTAACTGAAAAGCTAATCAGAAGGCTCGAAAGCAAAAGAATTCGAAAGTATGGCCTGCGGCATAAAAGATTTCATGTACGCAAGTTAGATATAGATGCGTGGTTGGTTATATCCGATGAAATCTAGCAAGAATCACTCATTCAGGGCCAGTAACTACATACAACGCCTGTACATGAAGTGCAATCAAGTGTACCTGTGAATAGTCTATGACACTCCTATGTATGTATTATATGCATTTCTATGCATGCTGGCAGCCTTAGGATTTTTTTCGCAGACGTAAACACTGGATACAGTATTGTAATTGGCGAATGCATTTAAAGACACTGGCGGAGGTATATGGTATGTGGTTTATGCCGCTGGTGAGCACGCATAGACTTGTACAATGGGGTTAGTTTATTTGTGAGCGTAATAAATACCTATCATCAAGCATCTGCCTCCGGTATGCAGACCTGTACAGCGCTGTTTTTATGCGAAGTGTGCTGTAGAATGTTACATTTGTCGATCGACGTTGAATTCTGCATCGCCATATTGTAAGGGGCGATTTGGAAAAAAATGGAGCGAGAACTACCGAATAAAAACTTCTGAAAAGTGGTCAATATCTCTTGTGGTCAATTCGAAGCTACACGAGGAAGAGCAGAGAGACACCCCGAAGCTTTTGGTAAAGTCATTACAAATAGGCGGCAGCATATTAAACAGACAAGGCATTTTCATCTACACCCATTTGTCCAAAATATCCTTTTTTTCCCACCGCGAGTAGCTTGGACGTCAGGCCCCGTATTCGCAAAGAAAGTTCGTACACTAGAACTGTTCACAGGAGCAGATGCTAGTTGACTGTGACGTTTGACGTATTATTAATGAAGGACATCGGCCAATGGCTAAAGAGCACTTACAAAAGAAAAGCTTCGTGAATTGCGTCCCAGGGTAGCCTCCAGAAACTAAAGTCCAGCAGTAAAATAAGTTTATGCAATCTTCCGATTGGTCATTTCGTTCCTAAAGGCGCGAAATTTGTTTTGGTGGTCTGCCATTAGAGCTGTATATTTAAATGCCCCGCCATTCGACTTGATGGGCTTTTCGAGCTTTCAGCGCGGAAAGCGATGCACGAAAAGGCCAGCCGTGCGGGTGTCGAAATCGCACCCTTGAACAGAACATACTTTCTTTGGGAGCAGACGAAAGCTTTAGGTGCAGAGTGCTGGCTCTATCGTCAGACGCCAAGCCCGTTGGCCTGCGGAGTCGCACGGAAACAACTAAAGTAAGCAATTGTCTGGCCGTCGTAACTCACCACTTTTGACTGAACAAGTTGAGAAAGGATAAAGCTACCCGCGTCACCAAATTCAGACAAGCGTCGACAAGCAAAAGAGCACAACTTGTTAGGGGGGCGTATTGCAACTGGTGAACTTTGCGAGCGCGCCTTTCAGAACGCTTCAAGAGCTACATTGCTTTGCAAGTGATAGCGGCCCCCTCTAACGATGAGCGATGAAAGAAGGTGTTTCTTGATAATGATAAAAGAAAATAGATTTGTCTTTTCTTTACTCGTCATGCATAAATAAAATTGACGAGGAATTTCATTTTCGTTGAATGAAAAAGTGCCTCGCTTTTAACAACGCTTTCTTCTTTCCCAATGTTTGTTCCCTCCAAGTATACTCGCGTTTCTATCGCTGCTCCCATAAACTCCCCTTGCTGATGTCGGTGACAATTCGTTCTGAACCGCTTTTCGCCCGAAGCTTCGCCACCTATCTGGATCGACCTCGGGTCCGCTGCGCACGCTCCGACGGGGAGAGGGTACCAGCGAGCGAGCGGCCCGCTCCGTAAACACCCTGGCCCGCTCCGGCACGTTGGCCGCCCCAGCGTACGGCACATGCGCAGTGGCGTCTCCGCTCGCCCGCTGGCTCGTGAACCCGCCGAGCTATTACTCGCTAGTAAGTTCAACGGACCGAGTTAGGTAACGCCGGCAGCGGCTCGGGGCCTTCAAAACAAGCGAAAAACGCTACGACCACGGTAGATGCGCAGACTCTGAGCAACTCCAACCACGTGTTGCTTGCATGCGTCTTGGTTACCACTTCCCTTCTTCGTGCAGCGCTCAGAGGCCTCAGCTTGTGCGGTCACTTGGACGGGTTCAGAAATCAGCTAGCCCCCATCCCCCACCTTTTTTTTTCTAATTTCCGAAACAAGCGGTTATTGCCCCGCTTGTTCAGCTGGGCAATAACCGTTAGCGGACTGAAAATCTTGAAAATGAGATGCTCGAGTAGCAAAGAAAAAAATGCTACGTAAAATACGAAGATGTGAGAAACGCTTGGCGATACTTAAATCACCATTAAGCTTTAGCCACGTATTGGAAAGCTTGAAATAATGTTCGTTGCTTCTTCTGATAGGTAGTCTCATTGCTTCCTGTCACGAAAAAAAATGTTCGCTATTTGGGATAGTGTCACAGAAAAGCTTAAGAAGAACCGTGCGCAACTTGCGTGTGTTATACGGAAGAACGCGACTATAGGACTTCTTTTCCAGTCGGATCCATCAGCTGACGCAGTGTCATCATCGATGAATATGTTGCGTCGTCTTTAAGACACTGACTCTTTACGACACTGGCGACACAGCACGAGCGCTCGTCCTGTGTTCTTCTAACCCTGCGCCTTCTATTGTTTTCAGATTGATTAGTAAGTATGCTATTCAACGAAGTCATCAAACGCATGGGTGAATAAAAGTGCGAGTCAGCGCTCTAACGCCCATGGAATTTCGTTGCGTGCGTCGACGAACTGCCGTTCCCGCTGCAGTTTTCGCAATTTGAAACTCCCTTAGTTACCTACCTTTAAATATATAAACTTAATGTCCTACCAACCTTTGCGCATTATTTTTTTTTTCGAATGCAACGGCAGAGAGATGCCACACGATATATTTAAAGGCGCGCGACAACAGATTATAAGAAAGAATTGAGTACAAAGTCAGTACTACGCTGTGAGACAAACAAAGCACTCTCCGTGGTTAGTCTGCTCAGGCAGCATCAAGGCTTTAAGACTTCCCAAACGTGACGCGAACTTTTTAGCGAAAATCGGACAGCACTACCATTTGCAGCAGCTAACAACAATCCTCGCGCTGAACTACCTCATTTCTCAACACGTTTCCCAAGAAACCAAAATATTTAAGATGTCGTCGTGCGAAAAGAATAAAGCTGCTAAAAATGCGTTTGTTTGAGGACATAGCGACAAAATAAGGCGTGATTTTAGCCCTTTACAGACGAGGCGAGGTCAAAACCTCGCACTTAAGAAAATATCATCATCTCTGCATGAAGCAACTAGTAACCGTTGAACTTGTGCGAAGTCGGGCATAAAACAGATCCGGAAACAAGAACTGCATGACACAGCTGGTGCGACGAATAAACGGGCCGCATAAGACCAAACAAAATAAGCCCTTTAAGCTTCAAGTAGCTTTAACACACGACACGGTGCATGCAGTCGTGCGCCCCGGCAAAGAAACGGCATTCGGAACCTAAGCGAAATGCCTCTAACCCGTATGCTGCGCTGCGGACAAATTGAACAAGACGTGGGTAGGCTGTGATCAACTTCGCCACTTACCCGCGGAAATATCGACTGCAAAAAACACCGAGATGACAAAAATAAAGCGTGAAAACAAGAAATTTCCTCTCGTTGCTCCCGCTCATGAGGTCTCGTGGTCAGAACCGTATCGCCAGCAAGTTTTTTGCATGTATTTGAGAACCGCACCGCACAGCAATTCTTCAACGTGACTTGAAGCTTTGGCCACCCCACACATGCACAGGGTGTCGCTTATTTTGCCCCGAAAACGTGAATACAACAGAGGAGCACGAGCAAAGATGCTGAAAAAACTACGGCGGACCGCTGCCTACCCGATGTTGCGTTTCGCCTGCGACGCGGGGTTTTGCCGGCGCGACTGCGGCGGGGCGGCAGACATTTTGGCCCGTTCGGCGTCGCCGCAACGCTCCCCGCCAGGCGTTTCCAGGCGTTTCCAGGCGCGACTGCGGCGGGGCGGCAGACATTTTGGCCCGTTCGGCGTCGCCGCAACGCTCCCCGCCAGGCGTTTCCAGGCGTTTCCAGGCATGTTCCGATGCCACGTGTCTTCATGTGCGTGTGTGAGTGTATGTGCCATTGTGCCCGAACGGCGGCGATGCGACAGCAGGGGGTCACCCTCTCCTTCCAGTCATTGTGCCCGACCAGAGGCGCTACGAGAGCCGAAGTTACCTTCTCCTCCCAGTCTTTGTGCCCGACCGGCGGCGCTACGACAGTGTGCATCACCATTAGCCCATTGTACAATCACGTGCTCGTCTATTGAGGGGTTCCTTCTTGCCCTCAACTGCGAGAGTATAAAAACAGCTGCCCCCGGGCGCCAAGAGGAGGGCTCCGATTTCTTCTGTTGAGTACAGTGCTCTCCCGTCTCTCTACTTCGGTCAACCTGACCGCCAACTCTTTGCGATGTTAAAATAAACAAGTTGTTTTGTTGTTACCAGTCGACTCATGCTTTGCCGGGACCTTCGGATGCTTCCAGTTGTACCCCAGGCCGCCAGGCCAACGCTACCCTTGGGGCTTGCGACCCAGGTACAACCACGGGCGTCAGCGCCGAGTTCCCAAAAACCGATGCCATCGGTGGGATCCAAACAACTGTCTGCCAGCGGTGAGATCGCGACAACGGAGGCCAGCAGCGAAGATATGCAGTTGACTGTAGGCTGAGCAGCTCAACGACGATCCGGGAGCAGTGCAACGAGCCCTGTGTGATGACTGGTTGCCTGCAGCGGAACGACTGCGCTGGACTCTTGGCTGCGAGGTTTGGTGAGTGCGGGACTTTCTTCTTCTGAGCTTTGCCAGGCTTTTGTTAGTGTCAGAAACAGAGCTGGTAATTGTGGTTGTCGTTGCTGCCGGGTTAGTTTGCGGCAAGACAATAGTAAGCAGTAGAGAAAGCAGCATTCAGAGCAGCCATGGATTTGAAGTCGTTGCGCAAACCGAAATTGTTGGAGCTTGCAAGAGAGTTGGGTCTGGATGTCTCAGACAAACTAAGAAAACCTGAACTGCTAAAGGCTATTCTTGAGTTAGAAGCTGAGGATGACGAGCTGTCGGAATGCCTTGAGACCATTGAGGAGAGGGAGACTGCAAAAAGACAGGAGAGCGAACTTAAAGAACAAAAAGAGCGAGAGCAACAAGAGAAAAAAGAAGAGCGCGACCGTCAACACGCGTTGGAAATGAAGCGTCTCGAGATTGAGATGGAACGCGCTCGTAATGGAAGTCAGGCACACGGTGCAGGAGAACGAGTATTGTTCAAAATGACTGACCTGATGCGGCCGTTTAAGCTTGGAGAGGACATTGGTTTGTTCCTGGTTAACTTTGAGCGAACGTGCGAGAAGCAGGGGTTCTCTCGGGAAACGTGGCCACAGCGCTTGCTCACTTTGTTACCCGGCGAGGCGGCCGACGTAGTCGCTCGCTTGGATAGAGAGGAGGCAGAGGATTTCGACACAGTGAAATCGAGTCTTCTAAAAAAGTACCGGCTGTCTGCGGAGGCGTTCCGTCGGAAGTTTCGGGAAAATGAGAAAGGCAAGAATGAGTCATATACAGAGTTTGCGTACAAGCTTATGTCAAACATGCAGGAGTGGCTCAAAGAAGAGAAAGCGTTCGGTGACCACGATAAAGTTCTGCAGTGCTTCGGGCTAGAACAGTTTTATAGTCGGTTACCGGAGAACGTGCGGTACTGGGTCTTGGATAGGCCAGACGTTTGTACGGTGGCTAAAGCCGCTGAGCTAGCCGAGGAGTTTGTGACGCGTCGGGCTCGCGGAGCTAAGGACGGTCAAAAGGGTGAATTTGGCTCGAAGTTTGAGAGGCCGAAGTTCACACCCATGAGATTAAAGGGGGACACGCGTAGTGCGGATGCGAGTGAAAGCAGTCCGACCAAACGTAAAGAGACGGCGGCAGCCAAACGCAGAAAGCGGTTCGAGATGAGGCGAGCGCGCGTTTGTTATACGTGCCAGAAGCCGGGTCACTTTTCGGCGCAGTGTCCGGAAACAACACCAAAAGTTGTGTTTTTTTCAATAGGCAGCACTGACGAGAACATGAAGCTTCTCGAGCCTTACATGCGAGACCTCCTCGTGAACGGGAAAGAGTGCCGGGTGCTTCGCGATTCCGCAGCTACGATGGATGTAGTTCACCCGTCTTACGTAGAACCCCATATGTTCACGGGCGAGTGCGCATGGATCAAGCAAGCCGTGGAAGCTCATAGCGTGTGTCTGCCGGTAGCAAAAGTGCTTATTGAAGGACCTTTCGGAGCGCTTGAGACGGAGGCGGCAGTGTCATCTATGCTGCCCCCCCAGTACCCGTACCTATTTTCAAACAGGTCCGATCACCTCCTGCGCGAGAAGGGGCTTTTGTTTGGTGAGGCTAGCGTTCAGGCCTTAACCAGGTCGAAGGTTCGGGAGCTCGCTGCAAAGGCGGTAGTTGCGGGGCCGACGTTATCGAACAATGAAAAAGGGTCAGAGGTGCAGCAAGCTGACGAACTGAATAAAATTGAGCCTGTAACGTTGAAGGCGCCAGATACTGGAGAGGAAATGCCCGACACGGGAAAGTTAGAAGAGCTATCTACAGATTTGCTCATCGCGCCTACGTCAGACGGACTTGATAGGTTGCTAAAAGTCAGCCGGTCGGCTTTGATAGCCGAGCAAAAGAAGGATGGCAGCCTAGAAAACATACGCTGCAATGTCAAGGAAGGTATCGCCAAGAAAAATGCTCGTTTTGTGGAAAGAGGTGGAGTCCTGTACCGGAAGTATCTAGACCGCAGAGGAGTGGAGTTCGATCAGCTGATCGTGCCTCAATGCTATCGTCAGGATCTGTTGCGCTTGACGCACGGGGGTTCGTGGTCCGGACACCTAGGAGTTAAGAAAACTAAGGACCGTCTCTTGCAAGAGTACTATTGGCCAGGGTGTTTTCGGGACGCAGACCACTTCGTGAGGTCATGTGACACCTGTCAGCGGGTGGGCAAACCAGGCGACAAATCGAGGGCGCCGTTGAAATTGGTACCTATCATTACGGAGCCTTTTAGACGGCTCGTTATTGATACAGTGGGACCTCTGCCGGTAACAGCCACGGGGTACAGACACATTTTGACTGTGATCTGCCCAGCGACAAAGTTCCCTGAAGCAGTGCCGCTTAAAGAACTCAGCTCAGTTGAGATAGTCAATGCACTACTGTCTATATTTGCGCGAGTTGGTTTTCCTGCAGAAATCCAATCAGATCAGGGCACAGTGTTTACTAGCGCTTTGACGACAACTTTTCTCGAAAGGTGTGGGGTAAAGCTGCTACACAGCTCAGTGTACCACCCACAGTCGAATTCCGTTGAGAAGCTCCACTCCGTCATGAAGCGCGTGTTGAGAGCGTTGTGTTTTGAACATCGAACTGACTGGGAGCTGTGTCTGCCTGGGGTGATGTTTGCTTTAAGGACCGCGCCGCATGCGGCTACGGGGTTTTCGCCAGCTGAGCTGGTGTACGGTCGCTCGCTTCGGTCTCCGCTTCGCATGCTTCAAGAATCGTGGGAAGGCAGGGGCGACGACCCAGTCGTGGTGGAGTACGTACTTAAGCTCCTCGAACGCTTAAGAAGGGCACAGGAGTTGTCAGGTGAAGCAATGACAAAGGCCCAGCAGAGGGCCAAGGTTTATTATGATCGGACCGCCAGGGCCCGTCGTTTTGAGGTGGGCGATGAGGTCATGATATTGCGCACATCGCTAAACAACAAACTAGACGTGCAGTGGGAGGGCCCAGCGCGAATTGTTCAGAAACTGTCGGACGTTAACTACGTGGTAAGTCTGCCAGGAAAGCGGAAAGCACAGCAAGTTTACCACTGTAATCTGCTCAAACCTTATAGACAAAGGGAAGCAGTGGTGTGCATGATGGTAAACGTTCCTGAAGAGCTTCCGGTCGAGCTTCCGGGACTAGGCTCAGTGACGAACAGGGAAGACACCGGTCAAGTCATTAGTGACCTTATCAGTAAAGCACCGCTGTCGCCTGAGCAGAAAACCGAACTACACCAGCTCTTACAAGAGTTTCAAGGTCTGTTCTCTGAGAGGCCTGGTAGGACTTCTGTACTTACTCATGATATAGAACTTACCTCCCCAGAGCCAGTACGATCCAAGGCGTATCGGGTGTCACCCCGCCAGAGCGATATTATGGAGGCTGAGGTAAAGAAAATGCTACAGCTCGGTGTTATTGAGGCAGGTGAGAGTGATTATACCTCCCCTTTGATTTTAGTTGAGGTACCGGGCAAGGAACCTCGTCCTTGCGTCGACTACCGCAGGCTTAATTCCATCACTAAGGATCAAATTTATCCGATCCCTAACATCGAGGAGCGCCTTGAGAAAGTTAGTAGCGCTCAGTTTATTTCCACCCTAGATCTTGTCAGGGGTTATTGGCAGGTTCCACTT
Source organism: Dermacentor variabilis (assembly GCF_050947875.1). Taxonomy (NCBI): domain Eukaryota; kingdom Metazoa; phylum Arthropoda; class Arachnida; order Ixodida; family Ixodidae; genus Dermacentor; species Dermacentor variabilis. The sequence goes on along the minus strand of NC_134576.1, from coordinate 76,546,628 downwards.
ACAGAAGAGGCTAGTAGGTATGCGGCGTTCATTTCACCAATGGGAACATTCCGTCCTAAAGTGTTGAGTTTTGGTTTGAAGAACGCGCCATACTGTTTTTCAAGCCTCATGGATAAAGTGTTGCGGGGACAGCAAGAATTCGCTTTACCGTATCTAGACGACGTAGCGATATTCTCCGCATCCTGGTCTGAGCATATGGCACACTTGCGGGCAGTGCTAACCCGCCTGCGCGAAGCGGGCTTGACAGTAAAGGCTCCTAAGTGCCAGTTAGCACAGGCCGAGGTTGTCTACCTCGGTCACGTGATTGGTCAGGGTCGTCGCCGCCCCTCTGAAATAAAAGTGGCCGCTGTGCGAGACTTTCCGCAACCGCGCACAAAGACCGATATTCGGTCGTTCTTAGGTGTCGCCGGCTACTATCAGAGGTACATCCCCAGGTACTCTGATATCGCGGCTCCCCTGACGGATGCTCTAAGAAAGTCAGAGCCTCAAACAGTCGTCTGGGACGAGACAAAGGAAAGAGCTTTTAGCGCCCTAAAGAGTGCCCTAACAAACCAGCCTGTGCTACGATCGCCAGACTATACAAAAGGGTTCATTGTTCAGTGCGATGCTAGTGAGCGAGGCATGGGCGTTGTACTGTGCCAACGGGAAAAGGGAGAAGTAGAACACCCCGTCCTGTATGCTAGTCGTAAGCTGACCAGTCGTGAGCAGGCGTATAGCGCCACCGAGAAAGAGTGTGCATGTCTCGTGTGGGCCGTTCAGAAATTGTCATGCTATCTAGCCGGCTCGAGGTTTATCATTGAGACGGATCACTGCCCTCTCCAATGGCTGCAGACCATCTCTCCCAAAAATGGCCGCCTCCTGCGCTGGAGCCTCGCTTTACAACAATATTCCTTTGAGGTGCGTTACAAAAAGGGGAGTCTCAACGGTAACGCCGATGGCTTAAGTCGAAGCCCCTAACGTAGGAATCAGCCTCAAAATTGTTTGTTACTGATGTTTTTCTTCCTGAGGCAGGATTTTTTTTAACATATTGCTTTTGTTTAGTGTTTCAAAGTGATGATATGCTTTCTAGTGCAATCTTCCAATTTGTGGACGCGTTCTGAGTGATGCTAGACTACTGTAAGGAACTAGGCAGTGGTATAAAAAGGGGAAAGAGCCTGGCAGGGCTTAGTGAGGGTTGTGCCGTGCTTGCTGACTGAGCGGTTGAGTTTCAGCGTAGTTCTAACGCTTGCCGGGAACGAGAACAAAAATGTGAACTCTCCCGAAGTCACTTTGCAGTGTCCCGTGCGAACCTGAACGAGAGAACGAGGCCTTCTCTGTGCGCTGCGCTCAAGAAACGTCGAGGGACGCCCGACTTCGGTTATGAGCATCATCGAGCGACATCCCTCCGGACAGCGGATGCAGTCCCCTGTCCATCGGGATCTCCTTCCCCCGGCGGGGCGGTCTGTTGCGTTTCGCCTGCGACGCGCGGTTTTGCCGGCGCGACTGCGGCGGGGCGGCAGACATTTTGGCCCGTTCGGCGTCGCCGCAACGCTCCCCGCCAGGCGTTTCCAGGCGTTTCCAGGCGCGACTGCGGCGGGGCGGCAGACATTTTGGCCCGTTCGGCGTCGCCGCAACGCTCCCCGCCAGGCGTTTCCAGGCGTTTCCAGGCATGTTCCGATGCCACGTGTCTTCATGTGCGTGTGTGAGTGTATGTGCCATTGTGCCCGAACGGCGGCGATGCGACAGCAGGGGGTCACCCTCTCCTTCCAGTCATTGTGCCCGACCAGAGGCGCTACGAGAGCCGAAGTTACCTTCTCCTCCCAGTCTTTGTGCCCGACCGGCGGCGCTACGACAGTGTGCATCACCATTAGCCCATTGTACAATCACGTGCTCGTCTATTGAGGGGTTCCTTCTTGCCCTCAACTGCGAGAGTATAAAAACACCTGCCCCCGGGCGCCAAGAGGAGGGCTCCGATTTCTTCTGTTGAGTACAGTGCTCTCCCGTCTCTCTACTTCGGTCAACCTGACCGCCAACTCTTTGCGATGTTAAAATAAACAAGTTGTTTTGTTGTTACCAGTCGACTCATGCTTTGCCGGGACCTTCGGATGCTTCCAGTTGTACCCCAGGCCGCCAGGCCAACGCTACCCTTGGGGCTTGCGACCCAGGTACAACCACGGGCGTCAGCGCCGAGTTCCCAACAACCGATGCCATCGGTGGGATCCAAACACCGACCGTACTTCTCAAGGCGCCCACCAGTGGCGCGTCCGTATGCGCGCACTATGCGTATAGACTGCTGGCTTATAGAGATATACGATACTCTGATAGAAAGTTGAAAAAAGATTCTTGCGTGTTAGTAATGGAAATTTGGAGGAAAGGAAGGCAGCTGGCGAAGGATAAGGAATTTGCGAAAGCCGCAACTTACAGAGCGCTATACAGCGAATCTATAATGAGTAGTCAGCTAATTGTAATTGTTGTATCGAACTATATTTAGATAAAAGTGGTAAGTATTGTCTCGGATGGATATGCTATCAACTTGTATATTGTACGTGTACCTTAATCACTTATCGCATCAATATTTTATACATCTGCATCACGATATGTATTGGCGTAGTATCCATGTATATTGGCTCGGCCCCGCTAGTGTGACACGAGGAGTGTGGAGCCTAAATGACAACTTCAGCACTGGGTATACGTGTTCGTCACCTGGCCAATCGCTATGAGTGGATGTGCCACTGTGACGCGAGGTTTACGAAGACTTCAGTCTATTAATTAAACCGAAGCTTTCTTTCCCTCTCATCGCGTATACATATAGAGACTGCGATCTTCACGCGGAACACGCGTCTCGTGATCAGCGAGATCCAAACACCAACACGGACAGCTTGCCGCTTCCTGACTCTTACCGCGTGCCATGCAATGAGCGAAGTTGGTTCCGGCAGGCAAGTTCACGGCGCCCGAAATCACGGCACGCGCGAGCGCGAAGTCACGTCACAAGTTTTTCAGTTTCGCGCACTGTGGGAGTAAAGCCTGAAAAAAAAATTACGCCGGATATAGCGTGTCCAAACTGCTGACTGGGACGTTTTAGGGCGTAATAATAGCTTTCCCATTGAAAAGCCATGCCCTAATATCGAAACTTTAAAAGCTGAATAATACAGTTTCTCTAATCAGGCAGGTAATTTGTACAGAAGCACTATCCAGCTTGGCTAACGCTAGCTGCGACACCCTGCATAAAGATATCAGCATGATGTACAACACTAAATGTAAAAATATGTCACCGTTTTCAATTTTTTTTTTTCAGTCCGAACAAAGTTTTTGAAACGTCTATCACCTCAGACAGAAAGCGCCGTCTTTCTCATCAAATGTATTTGTGGAATATACGGAAATTACCTGAATGAGAAATCAAAATGCCCAGGTAGATAATTAACAAAGATCACTAATTAAATATTTGGTTATTCAGTGTAAGGCACCTACAGCAATTGCAATGTTGAAGTCGAGCAGTATAGTGAAGTCAGGCTTGCTTAGCAGAAATCGTAAGACCAGTACCACTTACGAAATACAGTGCGCTATGGAATACATTGGCGTTCCAGCTAACAGTTTCCCAAAATCATGAGCAAAGTGCAGTTCAGGGTGATCTTAACTGTAAGGCCAATGCATCTTTAGAATATTTTGGGGACGGATATATCGAAAGGGCGTCTAGTCTTATTATTTCTGCGAGGGTGACACAACTTCCGTTTCGCAGTTAGTACATCTTTCCTAATGTAAATAATGGGAAAGTTCATTAACGATTGTTTTTTTAACTAGCCATTGCAATTTATGACGTAACATCCGCTTCTTCAGGTAATCCACCTTTACAGGCACACAACGTTAAATTATTTATGCTATAAAAAATTTTTCGACTACAAATATGAACAAATATTGAAACGACAATATAGACGAATATATGCATATACGCGTGCATATGAAAAGAAACGTTACCGTGACAAAATCCCGATACGGGCAGAAGTTGCTTTTAATTTCCCAAAAAAGGCACACGACCACCTGTCTGGACTGTCGTTGTCCGGCGGTTAGAAGGACTCGCGGGCCTTCGATTTCGATGCGCGGCGATGCTCATCAAAAATGCGCGACCAACTCCGCAGCGCGGACAACCTGTGTTCCAGCAAGCGTCTTGGCTCGTGCGGATACGAGATGTCTTCCACGGGAAAGGAGCATCGCGGGCGCTCACGTGGGCGCGTCACGTGGTCACGTGGTCGAGCTGTTCTTGGGAACGTCTGGGAGCTGCGTCACTTCCGCGGGGGTGTCGCAGGTTCGCTGCGACCCCCAGGTCTCGATCGAGCGATCCGAGCAGCCTGGATCATCGCGACTGGTACGCAGGCGGCGCGGAGGGCTGCAGTGGACCAGTCGGTGGAACCCTGGGATCGAACGTGGCGTAGTTGTACCGTGGTGGCGGCGGTGGGTAACCGTAGAAGTCCTGAAAAGAGAGAGAGATATATAAGGCTCACATTTCAGTATACGCCGTTGCGTGCGCGTGCTCAAGAATTGTAGAACATTTTGCGAGCATGAACGTAGATGGCATAATCAAATCAGATTGTCTGTTTGCTTAAGTATATCGGATCGGTTGATTCGTGGGGTTTAGAGAGAAAAATAAACAGCTAGGAGAGAAAACGCGGGGAGGTCAACGAGCCAAGCGTCCGATTTCCAACTGTACACTGGGGGCAAGGGTAAGGAAGAGAGGGAATAGAAATAAGAAGAGAGGGAGAGAGTGAACGCTGCGCATACGCAGTACAGACGCACAGCAGGAATACAAACGGTCACTGAGGTCGGTGTTCCTCAAGAAAGTGCAACAACGCACGAATAGCTTTCTGCGCCACCGACGGATGCGGCCAGTGTCCAAAAAAACTTGGACCAGGTTCAAGGAAATGTTCCAGTCAAGGCGTTTACCGCCACAAAGCATCACTGGGGGATAGGTGAGATGCCCATTAGAGAAGGGACGACCACAGCAACGGCACACACGCACAGGACTGACACAGAATGGTTAGCAGTCAGACACTGGGTGAAGCAGTATGTCCCTTGTCTGGTGCGCTGTGGTTCACGTGTCCGCGTCGCGTTCTTACTGACACATGTAATTGCGTATTCTCGTCGCTGCATCCTTCCAAGGCCAATTAATTATGTCCACCAATTAAGTTTCACCACATTACTTGCACGATCAGGAAAGCGTGCAGTTGCAGTACGGATTGAGAATTTCCATTTTTCCGGCGAGTTTCGGCAAGCTTACAGAACGGGCAATAACTGCCTTCAGGAACGCCGGATGCGAGAACACAAACTATTTCACGTCTAGTGTACTTGGAAAGCACCTATCCAGGTATTTGAAAAGATGCCTAATGTGAAACAATGCGAAAAGCAATGAAAATAGTGAACCCGCTTCTTGGCGACATGCAGAAATCGAGAGCAAACATCTGCAGCCGTCAGGCTTCCAGCTCGTTTTACTGAAACACTTGACACGTATTGTTCGAACGTAATAGTGTGTTTTTGCCTTTGACTCACTCTGCCTCAGGGTGCACACTTGCTCACACAGCGCCTGAAGGAGATATACTACAGTGTGCAGAACATGTGCAGTTCTGCACAGTGCGTTTTTTTTCTTTACAACTGAAGCATTGTCTCGTCACCCTTGCGTTTGTAAACAAGCCCCATCTGAGATGTTCGCAGTGCTCCCAGCCGAGCCTTCATTTAAGATGTAGACGACGCGTGTTAGGCATTGTTATTTTTCATCAGTGACTTAGCTTTCGACGCACTGTCTTGGCGTTCACCATGGCTCACACGGTGCTTACAAAAATGACCGTTCTTCTAGATATTTAGAGCGCATTCTGGAGCACTACATCCACTATGCCTCTCATCATTTCTGTATATATGCACCCGTGCTATACTCCCAACCGTAATTGGCTGCACGTATACAAATAAAAATAAGCAAGAAAACAACAACGAAGCGTCCGCGCGACACATGGATCTGCGACTTCGCTTACGTGTCCCGGGCACCCCTGCTGGGTGTAGGTGTCCGTGCTGGGAGGCATGGTGTACATGGCGACCCTCTCGCCGCACTGCATTCGCCGCAACTCCTCCAGGTGCGCCCTGGAGGACTCCGTCTCGGGAGAGTTGCGGTCCTGGCACCTGCGACCGAGAGTGAACGAGTGTTATGCTGGAGCACGCCGCATTGGGTGCCGAGGAAAAAAAAATCATCCCGCAGATCCAACCCGCCTGTTCGAATCCATGTGATGGGAAACTTCGGTGAAGCAGCGCACGTTCAATCCTACATACAAGTAACGGTGATGCGTATGCAGCTGTGCTCGCCTCCATCTTACTCGACGCGTAACCGCGCGCAATGTTTGCCTTTGTACACTACAAAAAGGTGGCAACACTATGCCAATACAATTTTTATTTTTTTACGTTCATACACTACACCTCTCGCTAGCTGTGCCGTGATGGAGACGCCAAATTAGGCGGATGCGCAGTGTCATACTTCGACGCAGCGATGTCACAACACGAAGGCGATGTATGACGCTCGTTGGGGGAATAATGACGATGGCGAGAGTACGGCACAGAGAAGGACGACGCATGTTTGGCTACATTTGAGGATTATGTACCTCGTGTGTCGCCGCGGCGCATGCTCGATCCTTCTGGAGGATCGGCGAAGGATGGACACACACTCAGTAGTACATACCGCATTGCTAAAGAAGTAAAAGAACAACTAACAAACAAATACAAGCAAATAAAGGAATTCGTTGAATACAATAGCGCTTTTTTCCTTAACAGGTTGGTATGCTTTAAATACGCTGATGACCGACATTCTGATTTCAGGTTCTACGTAATAAATTTTTTTCTATTGCGCAGAACAAAGGTGCTGTTACTGGTGCTATCCTTTTGTTCATATACAACCTTCGTATAGATAGATAGATAGATAGATAGATAGATAGATAGATAGATAGATAGATAGATAGATAGATAGATAGATAGATAGATAGATAGATAGATAGATAGATAGATAGATAGATAGATAGATAGATAGATAGATAGATAGATAGATAGATAGATAGATAGATAGATAGATAGATAGATAGATAGATAGATAGATAGATAGATAGATAGATAGATAGATAGATAGATAGATAGATAGATAGATAGATAGATAGATAGATAGATAGATAGATAGATAGATAGATAGATAGATAGATAGATAGATAGATAGATAGATAGATAGATAGATAGATAGATAGATAGATAGATAGATAGATAGATAGATAGATAGATAGATAGATAGATAGATAGATAGATAGATAGATAGATAGATAGATAGATAGATAGATAGATAGATAGATAGATAGATAGATAGATAGATAGATAGATAGATAGATCCATTTTGCCTGTATCCCCCGGGAGGGATACAGGCGAAAAATGACTCAGTGCAAGTCGGCATGCAAAGCACAGTGGTGAGAAAACTCTGCGATAAGGTGGATGGGTCTGTGTCGTGTCTCGGGTTACGGGTAAAAGAAAATCGTGAAAGCGGCCTTTGTTCTGCAGTCGATGATGTGGTGGTGATGATGATGCTGTTGATGATGATGATGATGATGATGATGATGATGATGATGATGATGATGATGATGATGATGATGATGATGATGATGTGGCAGTTTCATGACGTAAAACGCTTTCGCGTTTTGTTTCACATGTCGCTCGCAGCATGTTGTCTGGACCGATTCGGAACAGCGGCTCACGGGACTCTTCGTACTTCGCAAGGTCAATCGTGCGAGTTTCGCATTCATTGCGTGTTGCCTTGACGGGCGCGATCGGGCGTGTCTACAGCGCATTCTGTCAAATGTCGTCAATACAAACATACTTTCTATCTCAATCTAAATGGATTCTTTAAGATCACCAGGACCAGCCATGGTTGCTCAGTGGCTACGGTGTTGAGCTGCTGAGCACGAGGTCACGAGATCGAATTTCGCCCCCATTTCGATGGGGGCGAAATGCGAAAACGCCCGCGTACTTAGATTTAGGTGCACGTTAAAGAACCCCAGGTGGTCGAAATTTCCGGAGTCCTCCACTACGGCGTGCCTCATAATCAGAAAGTGGTTTTGGCACGTAAAACACCATAACTTAATTAATTTAAGATCACCAGGGTGACGTGAGTCCAACTTGTGGTAAAACGCGTGGTCCACATAATCTGCTTTCGTAACCTATTCATATCAGTAAGAACTACCCTATAATCTCCGTACAGAAGGGTACGCATTTCACCAGATTGGTCGAATGCGTACCCTTCTCAAACTCAAGAACAGGACCGGAAACAGCGCTGTTTTGTGTCTTTTTCTCGTGTCCTGTTTTCGCGCTATTACCGCACGACTCTGTACAGAGCGTTCATGAAAAACTACCATGCCTTGAAATACACGGCACGTACTCCTCCCACAAGGCCAGCGCTGTCTGTGCGTCGTGCGCAACTAATACTGCTGTCACACGGTCGCTTTTGATCGCGATCGAGTCTGATCTCGACCACGATTGGCTCCCTCCCGCAGCTGTGCAAAGGAGGCAATCACGACCGATAAATTCGATCCCGATCGGGAAGAATTGCGATCGAAAGTGCGCTGTGTGAAACCCGTATAAGACACTTCTAACTTTCCTGAGGCACACTGGCATGTCTGGAATGGGTCGTGTGTCAGTAACGTGTACGGTGCGCATCATTTCGTGTCTTATCAATCCCTTCTGGAATAACGCACTGAACGGTCCGTCCCGCCAGGCAGAAGTCTACGGGAATAAGAGGAGAGGAAGACAGGGAAAGAGAGAGAGAGATAGATTACAACATGTGCATAGACCGGCTGACTCTACCTTGTGCAGGGGCAACGAGGTCGAGGTAACCACACAAGAAAGGAGGGATGAAAAAAAAATCTCAGGAAATCACTAAAGAGCTAAATCTTTCTTCATCGCGTTAATATAATCGACGTTATTTTATTCGATTTAGGCAAGGATTTGCTTTCGGCATTGGCCTTCCCCCTACTGCAGGCTTAAAGAAGGCTGATAACGTTGATAATAACAGACAATGCTATCGCATTAACATTACCGACAGCATTGTCATCTGAGACCTGCATGGCTACGTGCGCTTTCCTTCAAAGGTCGTCACAAAGTTTCTTGTGGCACTTTTTAGTGAGCTAGTCGGAGCGCATGTAAATCTTAAACCACTTCTCTTGTGAGGATCCTTGTGACCTGGTGGCCTTCATGGTGTCACAGAAGCGAGCACGAACTCTCGCGAGAGCTGACTTGTAGAGGTAAGCGTAAATCACCACTTGAGAGACACGCTGAGTCATGAAGAGCGGGCATTACAAAGCTATCGAGCGAAATATTTGTAAAAGCACGTTTTTTTTTTTTTCGATTGCAACACAAACTCTCTTTTTTTCTTTATCTCTCCCTCAATATCTCCTCCCATTGCCATCTGCGTCTTGCATTTTTGTGTGGAAATGCCCAGTCCCGTTTGGAACAGCTGCTTTTCTCGAGGCTGAACTGCCTTACGCGCATACAAGTCCCAGTGGCCTTGTTGCAGACCATTCTACGTAGCCTGATTTTTTAAATCTTGATTTCTGTTTTTTCACCGGGGTGTAACAATAGACGTCAGCACGTTCTCAACCCGACACCCATGGGAGCAAGAAATGAAGGGTTACTCAAGAAAGACTGAGACTGATGCTCAGAAGCAGCACGTCAACGAGTGCGAGATCGCTGTTACGATAAAACGTACTTAAACGAACATAAACGAATGATAAAGCGTCGGTAACAAAGCGTCGTACCCGCAGGAAACGGAACTATAAGCTCTCCAGCGCGCAAGCCCTGGGTTTTGCTACGATGCCGATCTGCTAGTGCACCGAGCGGCAGGCTTATTAGGTTAGTGGAGCGCTCGACCGGCTATATCGCTCGCACCATCCTTGCCTGAGGTATGCGCTCATGCGAATCCCTGAGGTACGCGCTAATGCTGACGTTGCCTGACGCCGGTTGTTTCGGATAGCCGGCTTTGCCCTTTAAGCCGAAAACAAATAAAAGATATTTCTGTTTCACTCTGAAATAAAATAATAAATGAAGTTTCGGTTACGCTTTCGTTCCGCTCAAATATATCGTTTCTTTTTTTTTCGTGTTAGTTTTCGTTCCCTTCCAACATACTGTGTGGTACGGCATTACAAATATTTGTTTAGAAGATGTAATATTATTATGGCGAAAGCCTGAAGTGGCTGGTCGCAACTGCTCATACCTGAAAAAAGCGGCGTCTAGTCGAGTGAGAGAAAAAACATCGTCATCAGGAATGGATCATGCCCCGTAAGCAAGCAAACATGTAATGGATCAATATGAATGAAGAAGCGAAAGAAAGAAATAACGAAGGAAAAAAAGAAGGAACGAAAGAAAGAAAGGAAGAAATACGGAAAGAAAGACAGAATGAAAGAACCTTTAGGTGGTGCATTAGGTAATCGCATGTGTCGGTGGAACGAAAGAAAGAAAGGAAGAAATACGGAAAGAAAGACAGAATGAAAGAACCTCTAGGTGGTGCATTAGGTACTCGCATGTGTCGGTGAGGAGGTCGACCTACGGCATCATACGTTTACTTCACACTGCGGCTCGTTATGTCTTACAAGAAGTTGTGGGGATGCGCGACTCTCACGGGTCCCCTGATATGTTGTTTTCCCGCATAGCTCCCGTCTCCTGGTAATCCGGCTTCGCCGCGTGCCCTGGTGCCCACGGCAGTCGGTGTGGTTGAAGCGCATCGCGAGAGATGGCAATGAGTGTGGCTCTGCTAGCGCCACCTAACAGCGGGGTTACTTGGGCGCTGAAAGGAGAAGGCACTTCCTCTTTGGCTGCGGGTCGGAAAGTGGCGCGGACGTTCCGCGCGTGCGCCGATCCATGCTTCTGAGAGACCGTCTCGCGAGGCCTCGTTCGAACGCGAGACCGTTCGCGTGACCGTATGCGTGAACGACCAAGCGTTGGTGTCCAGCATGGGGCGAACATATTCGCTCGTTATCCGGTCGCAGTGAGTCGGACTTCCTAGATTTGTCGCGCGCTCATCGGCATGTTTTGTGGATAGCGAATCGGCTAGCAGGTACTGATCTATGAAAGGTGCAATAAATGCCCTTGTGATTGTTTGCACTACTGTGTTCTCGTTCATTTGTTCCAAGAGCACGGGTCAGAACCCCACAAAGTCTGGCCGCACATTTCGTACAACTTGATGCATTACCACGTGTGCATCAGGCTTTCGCCTTCACGCGTTACATGAGTGTAACACGCTGCCGAACATTTTGATTCTCACGACCTGAGAGCGATTTTTCATGTAACTTACAAGTAAATCAAATATCTACTGTGAAACCCATAACGTTTAAGTTTGTCCAATAAAATTAAACGATCCACAGTGTAAAGTGATTTTCCTTTAAATCAAGAAAGATAACACCAACTAGCTTACTGAGTTGAAATGCCATGTTTATTTTCTGCGACAAACTCATAACTGCAGCAGCCTTTGAGAGCAGAGGCCGGGAACCGTGTTTCTCATGAGAAAGCACGATGTACTTATCTAGAAAGAATTTCATCCGTACTGATATCATTTTCTCGAAAAATATTATAGATTACACTTATAATAGGTATTGGCTTGTAATTTCAAGGGTCTGGCGGATCACCGTTCTTGCGAATATATATATATATATATATATATATATATGTATAATGAATGAGAAGAGAAGGGGGTTAAGCGAGGGGCCCGATTTTATTAGTCAGATCACGAGAAGCGAAGCCAACAAACATATATATATATATATATATATATATATATATATATATATATATATATATATATATATATATATTTGACAGTGAATAGGAATCACGTTAGCATTATTTAATGAAGTTCAAGTCTTTGCTTGTTCAATAGAATGATTTGACAAACGGCGTAATAATGGTCCCAGGATATGAATGTCACGCTTAAGCAGCCTCACAGGAATACCATCGCGCCCAGTAACTTCATTGTTTTGCATGGTAGAAACAGGCGAAACAATTTCAGCAATTTCTCTTTCTCCAATAACAAACGAGTTTACTATTGGATTTGGTGGAGGAGGAGGTTCAATAGCAATTTAAGGAAGCTGGGCTGCTAGAGCCGGACCTACGCTAGTAAAATAAGTGTTGAATTTCTCAACAATGTCATTGGTAACGGTCAGAGGGAGAAAACATTTTTTGACGTGTTACCCATAACTTCTTTTACTGTTCGCCACACTCGTTTAGAATCACCGACAGCTTGGCTGATCCGTTCTCAGTAAGAGCATCTTTTTCGGGCCCTCATCATTAACACCCATTTTTCATGGAAGGTTTTATACTGACCTAAGTAGTAATTATTGCTCCTATTATGACTCCATTCGAATGCTTTGCATAACAATGAGCCCCACATGGCGTGGAATCTCAGTAACGTTGTTTTTTCTCCGCGAATATAATCTTTTCCTCGCAATTACTTACGACCCAGATAGTTCAGTGAAATTGTAGTATAGTATTATGTGGCCTAATCCCTCAATCATGGATTATTTGTTTCTCTTCCAGTAGTCTTTTCCTGACGTCTTTTCATTTTGTGCATTGACCTTTGTAACGTTTAATCCTACCCCCCGATGGTTGGACGTTGACCCGGACTGGCTATACAATTACACAAGCAGTCGTTTTACAGCGCGACAACGTTAGACGAATCGGTACGCGGCTGACAGATGTCCTGCGTCGTTTCGCGATAAAAAGGGGGGAAAACATCGCAGCAACAGAGCTATACTGAAAGACGAAACAACAGTAGTCCCATGTTGCTACGCTTTTTTCGAAATGTTTCTCAGCTAACTAGCCCAACAGTGACGTTCGCGATCACCTTTCTGAAGCGCTGACCGCTACTCAGAAAGACGCCTCTCGTACAAGTCGCCGACGAGAGGAGACTCGGACTGGAGTACATTCGGTTCGTTTACTCTACGACGCGCACTCGGCGCATTCGAAAATCCGTCTCGCCAGACCCTACCGTGTAAGGTCTGCTTAAGAACCCCCTTTGCACGAGGTGTTATCTAGTTCATTCCCGGCTGTCTCGAGCAAGAGTCCCGGTCGCGCGGTCAAAGCACGGTACAGGAATGCCTCCAGTACCGTCGTCATGTAGGACTGCCGTAGTCGTCGGGCCATGGTCTGTAGCGCGCACTCGAAGTCATATAAAATTGGGGCCCCGCCGCTCGTTCAGTAAACGGTCGCTGCCACCGCTGGCCATGTACCCCCGGGGGTGGATTATAATATCTGAGAAGTTAATTAATTAATAGTTCCCCCCGCACGGATGTACGAGGAGCTGACGGAGACGTTCCGGCCAACACTGCTGCGCGAGCTCCGAGGGCGCGCTACCAGGAGCACCACGCCAAAGCAAGCTGCGACCCGTGTGAACCACGGCATTCCGCCCGCAGCTCGGTTTCGTTTATAGTCGCCAACATCGACGTCTGTGCCGCTTTATTCACATATTGTTACAGGCGTCGCGTCGCTCTGCCCGACACCAGCTCCGCACTGTTATCACCTGTCAGGTCATTTAGACCTGGGAGAGAGAAAGAGCGAGAGATAAAAGGGAGGCAGAGATGTTAACCAGCCAAGGGTCCGGTTGGCTACCCTGCGCTGGGGGAAGGGAGGAGGGGAATAGAAAGACGGGAGAGAGAGAGACATGGAGGTAGAGAGACGTGCACGGACAGCACCACAGAGTCAAAGGCACTCGCACAAGCCAGACGTCCTCAGAGAGCACACAAGAGCCTTCATGATCGGTGGGGACGGTGTTCTAATGTTGTCTGTTCACTCAGACGACGATCATCTAATTTCCTGAATGCATTGAGCATAGATTGTCTTTGTGCTCAAAATTGAGTACAGCGGCACATAGGTGGTCAATGTTCTCCTCGCAGCCACAGACATCACATGCAGGGCTGTCAGCCATTCCAATCAGTGATGAATAAGCTTTCGCGAAGGCAACTCCCAACCACAGCCGACATAGAAGAGAGGCTTTGCGTCGGTGCAGTGCGGCCCGAGGTCTGAGTGGCAGCGAAGGGTTTAGTCTGTGCAGTCTGGCGAGCGTTGTATGTGCGGTGTTCCACTCAGCTAACGAGAATGTGCGTGCTAGAATGCGAAGCCGTCTCGCAGCACCTGTCCTTGAAAGAGGAATGGGGACGCACTGGTTTGACGTCCGAGCTGCCTTATCTGCGTCATCATTTCCAGATCATCACTAACTTAACGAGATAAGTCCAGTTACAGATTTTGCCGCGAAACTGGTTGAACGAGCCAGTCGAAAGAGAAGAAAGGCGGTTCTGCATGCGCGAAAGAAGAAAAAGATGAATAGAAGGCTCGACAGGACAGCGGTATCCGCCGTTGCACAGACAACAGCTGCGGCTGACAGCACACAGCTGTCGCCGATATCTTCGAATGCAGAGATGGGTCAACCTTGCTCTCTCAAGCACGAAACAAGCACCCCGAGAGCTGCCGCCTTGGCGTTCGTTTTATTTTCAAGAATCATTTTCTAAATCATTTAGTGACTGCAGCTGCCAACTTCAGCCATTTCTTCAGCCCCCCCACCCCCGCCTACCCCTTGTTCTTTTTAATGCGTTAGCATTAGAAATATCAAACTGAAAAAAAAAGTATACATGTATAACATCACATAAAGCTAGCAAGCAATGAAGCCAAGGAAAGCCTAGGGCTAATTTGTTGTGGTTGAGATTGAAATGTATAAAATAATGATAAAAGGGGGAGATCACAGTTTACGAAAGGATAACTTGGCGTTGGTGGAGAGCGAACCTACAACCTACGCATTACGCGTGCGATGCACTACCAATTGTGCTATACAGCGACGGTCATCCACCCGCCCACTAACTGGAGTAGTTCTGAGTGCTAGATCCAGCTCCGGGTGTGTTAGCCAGAGCCACTCAGAGTCATGGCAGGCAAATGTGAAACGCCCTTTGTACGTCCGATGACGTCATGTAACACGTAAGCTTAGGACGGCAGGCACGTGGCTAATAAACCCTCGTATGCCACCTAATGGCACCAAGGCTGCCACATTCGAGACCCTCGCTATGAATGAGCGTTTCTCGTTCGTATACAGGGTATCCCACGTAACATGTGCCAAAATTTTAAAAATATGGAAGTGCCATGCAGCTGGACTGAACCAAGGTAGTGTTGTTTGCCGTCGCTTGGGAGCAAGTCAGACAAGCTTTTTTATTTATTTTACATAATTATATAATTAGTTATAACTATTTAGGTAACTTGTCAAATATTATAATCGCAGCAAAAAAAATCAATCAGAGAATGGTAGGCCATCATGAAAAATTCCTGGTACATATTTCTGTTGCTCAATACGTGCTATGTAATGTTTTTTATGAACTTATTAATTCAGGGGTTTTACGATTTCATTACGAAGATCGCCGTAGTGGGGGACACCGGATTAATTTTGACCCCCAGGAATCTTTAGAGTGTCCTCAACGCACGGGACACAAGAGTGTTTTTTTTTTTTTTTTTTTTGCATTTCGCCAACATCGAAATGCGACCGCCGTGACCGGGATTTCATCCCGCGATCTCGCGCTAAGCAAGCGCAACAAGCATAACCGCTATACCACCGCGGCGGGTACATAAAAATTTTTTTAAAGCCTGAAAGAAGCCCAGCGCTAGTCGCACGGCACTTTTTCGTGTTTTCCAGGCTTTCTTTAACACTTGGAAAACACTTTTGTGTAGCACGTATTGAGCAACAGAATGGTGTAACGGGGATTTTTTATAATTGCCTACAATGGTTCGGATTCACAATTTTGTTCAGGTTATAATATCTGATAATTAATAATTAGTGACTAATTACCTCATTAGGCAAAATACAAAAAAAGTTGTCTGACTTACTCTAAGCGACAGCAAGCAACATTACCTTGATTCTGTCCAACTACGCGGCAATCGCATATCCTTAAATTTTGGCTTAAGTTACCTTGAACAATCGCCCCTCGAAAAGGCAGGACGTGTGTCGAGTGAGCTCCTCAACAAAAATTTGCAATGGAGTGAACGCGGTTTAAATCATGAATGCGGGGCCTCAAAGACGCGTGACGTAATGGTGACGCATTTACGTCCAATTTGCCACTAGATCTCCACTGAATTTTCTTTTTCTTTTTTTATAGTGCTTCGCAGGAACACATGAGTTTTGTGTAATAGATCGGTGCTGCTCTAGCTTTCTCTTTTCTCCTATCTCTACAAGTTCTTGACTACTCTAGCGTTCTGATGATTTAGAGGCTGTTTATTCGCTCACACAATACCAAAAGGAAAGAAGAGGTAAATATTTAGCTTGTCTGTCCCCTTTGTTCCGACGCTGGCAGATGACTTTTGAACGCCCTCTAGCCTCTCTGTGAAAATTTTGTGTAGTTATTATTTAGGTATCGTATTAACAACACCACATGTATACTATTTCGAATAATAATAATCAATCAAGCAATCAATCATTTATTTATTTATTTATTTATTTATTTATTTATTTATTTATTTATTTATTTATCGTGCCCAGGAACAACCACGAGGTCTAAGTGCTGGCGCACGGATACATAGGGCAAAAATCGGCAGGGGAATATAAGCAAAATAAAACAATGAATAAAGAACAATCTTGAAGATTGTACATACAACAAGGCGCAAGGTGAATTCAATATAAAAGGGAGTAGAAGGACAGTTGAACAATATGTGAAAATATGGCACAACATCGCAGAGCCCGGAAAAGAGTGATGACTGCGAGTTATGAAAAATATCAAGTTCATTAAAATTAGCGATATAATGACTCTGTATTCTATGGACGGTCGAGTGTCGCTGGCGCCAGGCAGGACCATGGGAGAGAGAAATAAACGGTACTGGAAGGGCAGAAAGCTTAGCCGTATAAGATTCTGGTTTGCTACCCTCCACTGGGGGAAGGGTAAAGGGAAATTAAAGAGAGAAAGAACAGCGGATAGGATAGGGAAGGTAGGGGAAGGTTGGGGGAGGTCGTTAGGGCAGAAGCATAGGGAAGGTCGTGAACGTCCATGCGAACTACAGTCTCTTCAATAGACCACTCGAACGTAAAAAATTTCAAGAGTGCCTTCGCTGTCTTGTGGTGTGACGACTGTATAAGTTGGCGTTCCAGGACTATTTGCTCCGAAAGCGGCCGGTGATCGAGACGCGGTCGCGAGGGACTGCATGTGTGCGCTGTATCGGGGACAATGACAAAGAACGTGTTCGATAGTTTCCTCGTCTTCGTAGTGGTATCAAGCCGCACTATCCTCCCTTCCCATGCGGAAGGCAGACGGCTTCGTAAATGCGACGCCAATCCACAATTGGTGAAGTACCGTTGTTTCGTGTCGGGGTAGTCCATCTGGAGGATGAGGTTGCAGACAGGGGTCCAGTCGATGTAGACGTGTGTGCTGGAAACCAGGTTCCACAACGATTGTAAGGCATAATATACAAGCACTCGAAGTTTCGCTGCTGCATCTGTTCTTGACAGAGGGATTGGTTCCTGCACGCCGTCTTCATGAGCAGATAGAGCACCTTTATGGGCATGTTCATTGCCCATTGTGCCACAGTGGCTAGGGAGCCACTGAAATGTGACGTCGTGCTGTTGATCGGCGAGGCGATAAAGGAGATCTCGGATTTGTAGCACCAGTTGTTCGTAGGATGCACGGCGTAAGGCAGAAAGCAAGCAATGTAGAGCTGCCTTAGAGTCGCTGAATATGCTCCACTTCTTAGGTGGTTCCTCTCGAATTACGCGTAGTACGCTACGAAGAGCAACAAGCTCCGCGGCTGTCGATGCAGTCTTATGCGACGCCTTGATCTTCAAGGTGGTGACTTTCACAGGAGAAATCACTGATCCTGCAAAATTTTCCACGGTGGTTGAACTATAAGTGCATAAATGGGTATGATAGTTGTATTTTCCGTGCACCAACAGCAGCGAATCGTTCTTGAGAGCTGGTGATGAGAGTTGTACCTTCCTTGGAATTCCTGGTGCTGTCAGTTCAACTTGTGGCTGAGTCAAGCACCAAGAGGGAAGCAAAACTCTCGCAGCTATGTAATCTGATGGCAGGTATACACGATAAGGTAGTATCGTCTGACAAAAAAAAATTACCGACGATTACGTTACTTCCTAATGCGAAATTTGAGCGCAGCAAATAAGCTGTTTCACCTTTTCGATAGATTGAGGCAAAGAAATCGAGCAACACATGTATGCGCTATCACAGAATTTTTTTTTTATTTTTCACACGTATTCCTTTAACAAAGACTCCACTAGGTAAGCTTCTGCTTCGGCGGCACGCACCTCTGGATTCTGACGGCGACGGCGCTGGGCCTCTGCTCTGGCAGCTCGTTTAGCAGCAGCAGCAGCAGCAGCAGCAGCAGACGGAGGACTTCCATCGGTCGTCTCGCTCATGGCTCAGAAAGAACTGGCAGATAATTTCGCAGTGGCGAACGGCAGCGGCAATTTCGGCTCGGGCGGTGCACATATACAGATCCGCCGCCACCGGTCTGGCTCTCTGATTGCCACCGCACAGGGCGAACGGCAGCGGCAATTTCGGCTCGGGCGGTGCACATATACAGATCCGCCGCCACCGATCTGGCTCTCTGATTGCCACCGCACAGGGGTTGCATTGGAGGAGGAGCGAAGAAAGGAATTAAGTTCGAGCCGGCGCTTTGACAACCGGAGACTCGCAGGAAGAGGGGGGAGGGGGGCGGCGTGTACACCCAGCGGCAAACGATGGGGGCAGAAGCGCGCGCAGCAAGCGGACAACACGATAAAGGGAGGAGGGAAGAGATAGCAGCGACTGACTGATGCCGCTGACGCCGATAGTGAGTCAACCCCAGCTGCGGAGTTGGTTTCAGGGACAACGCCGCCGATGCCGACACAAACAATAGAGAGTTTTAGCTCAGCGGGTTTACGTTTCGCTCCGCTCGCGGTCTCCTCTGTTGCGCCAGCGGAGCGGCTCGCGAAAAAAGAATTTTAGCCCGGCGGATCACTCACCCGCTCGAGCGGAGAGAGCGGGGCGCTCTGCTTCTCCACCTAGTGGTCCGAATAGGAGTTACTGAAAAATGAATTTGAATTACGCTTGCTTTTATAATGCAAGAAATGTTGAATAAAGATATATTACAAGTTCTCAGTACATTATTTGTTAATAATATACTGAGTACTAATGTACGGGTCAGCGCCGCAGTCGCCGTCGTCGATGCAGAACTGCCGGCGTTCATGTTCGCGGCTGCCATCTTGCATTTCCCATACACGCCCGCGCGCGCTTACGCACGCTCGCGCGCTGCGTATACCCTCCGCTGGGGAGTGCTTTCCAGCGGGCGTAAACGCTGCTCCGTAAAACCGCTGGCCGCCTCAGCGTTGTGCGCATGCGCAGTCGTGTCACCGCTCGCCCGCTCCGCTCCGCTGGCCGTAAACCCGCTGGGCTAAAACTCTCTAATATGATACCCTCGCTTCCGCAGCGCTAAGAACCAGGTCTAGCCGTGGGAAGGTGGTCACGTATTCGTCGACGTGCCGGGACCTACGTGAAATAACCGGCGCGTCGGCAACTGAAGAGCACCCTATCCGCCACACAAGAACAGGGGGGGGGGGGGGTGGACCCTTTCCTCCTCTTTCTGCATGGCGGCGACGGTGTTCTATGCAGTCACGTTATCTTGACTCTCTAGCGGCGTCAGCGGCATCCAGCGGTATCAGTCGGTCGCTGCTAGCGCTGGGGGGATGAAAGAGGGGCGGAGCTGGTTACGAGGCCGACGACAACGCCGACGACGACGCGAAACCCAGGAACGGACGCCAAAGAGCTGCGCTCTAAAAGAGGTGGGGGGTTGGTCTTCCGGCAGTGCGGCGACTTAGAGGAGAGGGGCGCGAGCAACGTGCCTGACGTGTGCACTGAGAGCTTCCATAACAATGTGAATCTTGACTGGGTAGTCATGCGCAATTGCAATGGTTTTGGATGTTGATGTACATCGGTTCAGCCCTAGGGAAATCCTAAGTGTCTGGACCTGAGCACTTTCGAGTGTACGGATGTTAGTGCTACAGGTATTGGTCAACACTGCCAAGCTGTGTCTCAGACACCCGAGAAACAGCGTCCAGCACGATTGCATCATCATATGTACTGAAGTACCCCAGACTTTTCCTCCAAGAAACTTCAAATGATGAGAAATGGCTGTCAGGCGCTTCTTTAGGTAGGCCACATGGAGACTCCAACAGAGGTCACGGTCCATCGATGAATATGGCGTACGAAGTCATTAGCTTCCGGCTAATGCCACCATTCCTCTTTTTTATATATAAATGAAGAGATGTTGAACGTGTGTAACCAAATCGATGACATTATCAATGGAGCATCGATGATGTTGAAAGCCAGCCATGGCGTCTGGGTAAACTTCACAGCGTTCGAGGTATCGTTCAAGCCTGGCGAAGATCACTCGTTCTATCATCTTCACAATGCCAATAGCCAGCGCGACAGGGCGGTATGAAGTCACCTCTAGAGGAGACTTGCCAGGTTTTAGGTGCGGTACCAAGCGACTGGCCTTCCATTCTTGAGGAACGTTTCAATCCTGCGAGGTGTCAATGAAGATATGCAGCAATGGACTTCGCACCGGTTCACCGAGGTGGCACAATATACGGTAAGCTTCACCATCTGGTCCAGGAGATGACGATTGATTACATAAGGCAAGTGCCGCGTCGAGTTCTTGAGTCATGACCGGCAAATCCATGTGTGAATCCCGTGTGCCTGGAACGTCGTTAAACGTAAGGAAACTTGTGCCCATTTACTGTCCTGCAATCATAGGACAAAAAATTTTCCGCTACATCCAGGTCTTGTCGGCGTTGGAAGAGCGCTAGGGCCTTGGATGGGCAGCCTTGTTAAGAAACAGAACCTAGGCCTCTCACAGTTCTCCATATTTGAGACAGTGGTTTACGGGGGTCAAGGGACTCACAATACTTTGTCCTTAGTTCGGATTCCTGTTTATCATGCGGCGCTGTATCTTCTTTCGAGTGGGCCGGGCTGTCCTTAGATCGCGAATCGTGCGATGGCATCTTCGTGCCGCGAGACGACGAATCGCGCGAAGTCGCTCCCACTCCAAGTCGAATTGCGAGTGCTTCTGTGAGCACATGAGCATGCGCATAGCAGTCTGCGCCGCTTCTTTAATAGCTTCTTGCAGTCAAGAGAAGAGACCTTTCTTACAAGCCTCCTCCAATAGGTTTTTTAACACAGTCCCATCTATTGCTTGTAGTGTGCTAGGCGTATGAGTGTTAGACATGCCGTCGAACTTAAGGTAAGTGGAAATGTCATCGCTCCCATGTGCCTCAATGTCCAACAACCCCTTAACGCCCATGTCAAAGCGGCGTGATACAAAGGTCAATCACGTCCAGGCAGCTGCTGTACACTGTGCCCCCTAGAAATGTAGGACTAGAGACATTCAGCAGCAAGTCGTCATGATTGAAGACGAATGAAGCGAGTCTTCGTCCCGCTTCGTTAACTTTTGAGCTTCTCCAAATGCTCTGACGGGCGTTAAAGTTCCCTGTGATAATTGAAGGACCAAGATGTGCTTTTGTTATGTCTGTTAGTATTTTGATGTCAAACGGGCTCAATGGAGATAGGTACGGGCCTATGAGTGTAAAGGTGAGCTTTTTTATTTTTGATGGTTAGGGAGACATAGTGATTGCCGTCATAAGGGTGCACAGGCTGGACGACGTAAGCAAGCTCACGGCGAATGAAAGCGACGACCTTGCTGCTTTCGTTGTTGCTTGAGAACGTGACTGACTCGCAGCCGGATGATGTGATTGGATGGGATCATTTTGGTGCGCAGATAACGATGATTGGAAATCTGTTAAAATGCACAAACTGGTGAAAATCAGCAATGCAAAATCTAAGACGTCTGAAGTTCCACTGAATAAACGATGTATCTCTGACCTCCTTACGAAATGACTGGTGATTGTTAGTCATGGTTCACTCGACGGTTGCTAGGACTGGGCTCAGCGAGTCCAGCACTTGTAGTTCCCTTCGAGCAGATCGAGTTTCGATGCTGATCAACATTACTCTGATGACGTTGATTAGGGACTGCAGCATCGGAACGATTTGACGATCTACTGTTGGCACATCATGAACTGAAGTTTGCTGTGATGGAGGCATCAACCGTGTAAGCTCCTTGGAAGGCTGGGCCTTCTGGAGCGCCGACCAGTCTCCTACACGGGAAAGTTTTTCCTTTTGATTCCTATATGGGGTCTCGGGTCTGTTTGTGCTTAAGCTGGTCTCGATGACACAACTTTCCGTCGATGACGACGTCGACGCCGGACCTTTTCAGAAGCTTCACTATGAGATGCGTTATTCCTAACCAATTGTTTTTTTTTTACCCGCCGTGGTTGCTCAGTGGCTATGGTGTTGGGCTGCTGAGCACGAGGTCGCGGGATCGAATCCCGGCCACGGCGGCCGCATTTCGATGGGGGCGAAATGCGAAAACACCCGTGTGCTTAGATTTAGGTGCACGTTAAAGAACCCCAGGTGGTCAAAATTTCCGGAGTCCTCCACTACGGCGTGCCTCATAATCAGAAAGTGGTTTTGGCACGTAAAACCCCAAATATTATTATTATTATTAACCAATTGTTTCAGGATAGCAAATTCTTTTTTGATACTTGGGAAGTCTTTAAATGTTGCTTCATGAGACCCGTCACAGTTGCCGCACCTAATATTTGTTGCGCGGCAGACGTCTGCAGTGTGCGACTTCTCGCACCGGAGCACACTGGAGATTTCGCACAGGTGCCTTTGACATGTCCGATCCTGAAACACTTGTGGCATTAAAGCGGCTTGAGGACAAACGGTCTAACGACGTATCGGAAGTGACCGACTTTGACATGCGAAGGAATAGAGTCGCCCTTGAACACTACCTTCACGCAGTGGCTGTTTCCAAGGCGACATACGTCCGTTATGACCACTCCTTCATACGCCGGTTCACTCAAAATGGGCAGGTCCGAATTCGTAATTGTCAGGTCAATGTCGCAGATTACGCCGGCAGTACAGGTTGCTCCCATTCATATAACCGGTAGCACTTCGATGTTCCCCAATTCTGTAATCTGTCGGAGCTTGTCTAGCGCATTCAGACGGGTCGTGTCGACAGCCAAGACATTCTTCCGCGTGCTTAGTCGGGCCTCCTTAATTTTATTTGGCGCTATTCCCTCAAAGAAAACGGAGAGAGCGTGCATGTTTAATCCTCCAAGGCAGACGGAAGAGTCCACATGTATGAATAGGATGGTGTGCGGCCAGCGCTCATGTTTTGCCTGCAGGGTTACTCCCAGATGATGACGTCCTGATGAGTCTCCTTTTGGCCTTTCGGTTTCTCACCGACACAAAGCTGTCATCCGACGGGTCATTGCCTGAGACTGAGTAAACTTCAGTGTCTTCACTGGTGCTCAAAGTGCCTCGCTTCCTTGAAGTGCTTGTCAAAGTAGGCCTGTGGTCTGCTTTGACAGAAGTTTGAACAGAAACAGAAGGTCAGCGTGATTACACCGGCAGCGAAGTAAAAGCAGTGACAATAATCCAACAGTGTTAGAACAAGGTCCGGCCTCCGTGTTAGCGAAGCGGTGATGATATATGCTTAGAAACGTTTTCCGGACCCGATCTATAATGTCACTGTTGGATCTAGAGATGTCATTCCAGACGACCGACGCGCATTCGAGTTGACGAAGACAGATTGCTGTGTGCAAATTACGGGATGATGTAGAAGAATGGAATTATCTCGACAGTCTGCGAACAGAACCAAGAGAGCGCATACCCCGCACCATAATGCGGTTATTGTGAGCTCAAAAGAGCAAGGTTGTACACTGTAAAATAATTTACACCCTAAAAAGTGAGAAAGGGTGTAAATATGTCTATAACTCACACCCTTAGGGTGTCCGTTATATAGATAACACCCCAAGGGTGTGAGTTATAGACACATTTACACCCTTTTTCACTTTTTGGGGTGTAAATTATTTTACAGTGTATCAAGAAGCGCACGGAGATCATTGATCTCACAGACCTTACCAAATGGTACAGTATCTACACAATAATAAAAAAAAATTCTTGCTGTTTTGCGCGTGAAAGTAATGATTTTGGTCTAAGCAGCATTCAAGGTGATGTTATTATCTTTGCACCTTTTAGATAAAGAAATCAAGTCAGAGTGCAGGATGCGACAGTCATCAATAGTATGAATTTCCTTAAAAAGCTCGATATATAGAAGGAATGAAGAATTCCGAATAGCAGAAAAAAAATTAAATTATAGGGTTTTACGTGCCAAAATCACTTTCTGATTATGAGGCACGCCGTAGTGGGGGACTCCGGAAATTTGGACCACCTGGGGTTCTTTAACGTGCACCTTAATCTAAGTACACGGGTGTTTTCGCATTTCGCCCCCATCGAAATGCAGCCACCGTGGCCGGGATTTGATCCCGCGACCTCGTGCTCAGCAGCCCAACGCCATAGCCACTGAGCAACCACGGACGGTCGAATAGCAGAAAGAACGTCATTATTAAAAATTTTAGAAAGGAGTGGTCCTAATACTGATGCTTAAGAGAGGTCGGTAGTATTCATGTAAAAAGGGGATGCATGCCCATTGACGTTAGCATACCGTGATCTATCAAGAAGATAACCGCGCAAGAGATTTACAATTGGCGAATCAACACCAGAGTGCGTAAGTTTGATCAGAAGCTGAGAGTGGCTAACTACATCAAAAGCCTTGCCACAGTAATTAATAACAATAGTAAGAAGAAGAAGATGATGAAGAAGAAGGAAAATAAGTAGAAATGTCTATTTCGCCATTGGGCAGAGCGTTGAACTGTTTCTATATGGCTCGCCTCAGCGAAATGTCAAACTCTGAAATGTCGTACTTTACGCCCTCCTACCCTACTGCCTTTTAAATTTACCACCAGTCATGTAATGACAGGTTATACTTTGGACAAAAAAATCTCTTATTACTTAACAGACAAGCACGAGCAACCATTTAGATGAAAGATGGCAAAATATTTAACAATTTTACCCACATTCATACAACAAAAGAAGAAAAAAAGATATTGAGATGAAACTGCGACTGACAGGGCGTATCTATTCTGTGACGACCCCCTTCAAGTACGACATAAATAAATGCGCCTTTTTGGGACTTAGCTCGTTTCGTCGCCCTCGGGTCGCTTCTACTCACAAGCCCACGTGCTCAGTCAAGCAGCGGAAACTCACGTCACCGATCACCGACGCTGGACTTGGCACAACGGATACCACAGCCCTGCCGCAACTCATGCTCGTGTCCCACGCACCGATAATCTTCATCGCAATTCATCGTGCGAGGAGGCTGGTCCTAATGGCACAGCTTCTCAGGCAAGAAAAGAAACTCACCAGTAGCTGAGGCAGAGAGCTATCGCCACCAGGGACAGGGTGATGACGCCGAAGAGAGGAACGTACCGGTTGAAGAAACGCCGGTGCCAGTCATCTGCGCAAAGTGGGCACGACTTCTACACGATGAGCTCAGACCGTGGGTGTTACAGGGAGAGAGAGGGGGGGGGGAGGGGGGGATAACAAGAGGCCAACAGCTACAACATTTCACTTCTAAGTTGTTTATGAGTGAGTAGTATATACTATTGAAGCAATCTTGCGAGATGCAAAAAGCGCTCGTCCACTTCGACTTAGGCGCAAGGTTAAAGAACCCCTGGAAGAGAGGGGTGGGGTAAAAGTCAATGCGAAGTCCCCTGCCACGGCGTACCAGATCCTAATTTTATTTCGTTTTAACTTTCAGTGAAGGTACAACAAACCTTCTAATTCTTAGAAAAAGAAAGGTGCTGGCAAGCTCTAAAAAGTACCCTAAATATATGATAGAACAAAAGAACAAAAGAACAGAATAAGGCAAACCAGGGATCGATTTTTTTGTTAGTTACAACTATGTGAGGCAAACACACCATGAAGTCAAGGATAACATAGGTGACATTTACTGTTGTTCGTAAATTGAAATGCAATAGCAATAAGGAAAAATGAAAGCGGTCTCAAATACAAGTTTCCGCACATGGAAGCCGAAGCCAAATATTTCGAATTAGGTGAGCCGGGCATTACGTAACTACATCTACCATGGCGTCTCTCCTTCCGTCAACGTTTATTTATTTATTTATTTATTTATTTATTTATTTATTTATTTATTTATTTGTTTATTTATTATACCACCATTCACCCAGTGGGCATAACAGTAGGGGTTATTGAACGTGTATGCGCAAAAATATTCGCATGTGATAGAACACTACAACATCAAAAAGCACACAATAATAGAAAACTGTGCAATAAGATTAGTTATAGCGATGGAGACGTCGTTATAACACAAAGTTAAGAGACACAAATACAAAATGCCAGTCAGGTTCACACATGAACTGAACTAAAAGCATTGTGCGCTACAACTCACACGTGATTACACAGAACTGCGAAAAATTTGTCGCTACAGGCAATTTCAATGACGTCACCAGGAGGTTGATTCCAACAGCGTACGGTATAGGGTTTAAAAAAAATCCTTCAATGTAAACTTCTTTGGGCATTCGGGCAGTGCACTAGATTAGGCCCTGGGAATATTAGCCGGGGTCATTCACGGCCAAGGCTGAGGGATGTGAGGATGCATTCTTTCTACCGCGAGCGTAACGTGGTACGTGAACTGACCAACGTGAACTAGGAACCAGTTCCGGTTACACGCATGTACCAAGGACGCGGATTCCTTATGACGTCACGGCACACCGTCTCGCTCCGTTCCTATCGAACGCTGCAGTGGCTACGCGCGAGCGCTGCCTGAAGATGCGTGCGCAGAACATGCGTTTGATTTCTTTCTGAAACAACGCCGCCATACCTAACCTTATTGTTGAACGACGTCACTCGCATCTTTCTCCGTCATGACGTCACGATACTGCCGTCGGTGACGGCATCGCGGTGCCGGCATTGTGCGGCAATTTTCCCACCCCTTATACTTTTTTACCTGTGGGACTTTACACGTGCGGGAAACGTGTGGTAGTGTTTCTAAAGCTCCCAAACTATGCGCTGGCACTCCTTTATGGAAGCACTAAGGACCTAAGCTGAATTAATTGATGCTTCATAGCTTGTAGTCCAGCTTCTTCAAGATGTGTCTGAAGGGTTGTATCTCAAACTCTAGAAGTCATTTACTCCCTGTTGGCTTTATGTGCTTATGCATCTTCAAGATGTAGTCTTCTGTGTCCTGCTATAGATTGTATTGCAGGATTAAATATTAACATTTCATCATTAACCATGCTGTTGGATTAGAAGAACAGATAAAGATGGAGAGAGAGTGTGAGTGTATACGTATGAATGTTCGTGTATGTATGTACGTACGTATGTGTGTGTGTGCGTGCTACAGCATTCTTAATGCACAATGTTATGAAATTCTGTTAATATGTGTTCTTGAGGGACGCTTTCCTAGTTAGCTTAATTTGTTCATTTATATCATGTTTTGTATAAAGGCTTAACTTGCTTGCGTGTGTTTAATGTGCGTGTGCTTGTTATATGTGCTAAATGAGTAACGTTTATTTTTTTATTATGCCATGGTACAGCCGACGCACATACAGCTAATCTTAGAACGACAGAAAGCTGAGCTAGTTGGTAAGGATTCATTATGCAAAATAGAAGTGAGGCGTGCAGACTAGGACACAAGAGTAGAGAAGTGGACAACACGAACGCCGACTATCAACTGAAGGGAGCACTGAGGCGAAAAAAGAAGAAAGAAGACCGGCACGTGTACCCGATTGACACGTGGTGTTACCATACCTGAGCATGCGCAGATGAGTTTTGTGTCTTCTTTCTTTCTTCGCCTCAGTGCTCCCTTCAGTTGATAGTCGGCGTTCGTGTTGTCCACTTCTCTACTCTTGTGTCCTGTCTGCACGCCTCACTTCTATTTTGCAGCTAATCTTCCCATTTGTCTGCACTTGCTAAACAGAACAAAAATAAAACATGCATTTATACACTTATTCCCATTGTTAGCATGTATGGCATGTTTGCGCGAGCCTGTGGCTCATTACGTTATTCACTGCGTCACACTTTCAGCGTTCGCGAATTTCCAGAAGCATTTAAACGCGTGTTCGTTATGTATACGTGTATGTGTGCAGGATTTTTATCTTACTTAAATGTACCTTACTGTATCTTACTTAAATGTGCGGCTTTTCTTTCGAGGAACCCGTTTGGGTTTTCTTTGTAGCAATTGCTACGAACGGGTGGATGTCTGATTTTCCCTTTATTCATTACTTAAATGTAAATGTGAACTCGTAATTCCTGCTTCTCGCGTTAGAAAAAAAAGAAAGGTGTGGAAACTTCGTCCAGCTGCTAAACGGAATTCATATCGTAATATTTTTTTGTTTACTGTGCTTGAAAAGAAAGAGCCACAAAACATCAGTTGAACGAAACCTATCGGGGTTCGTACTTACGCCTGTTTACGTCGCGCTCGCCGAGCACGTAAGTCCTGAAGGCCGCCCAAAATCCCGGCTCGCGCTCGTCCTCGGTCAGCGTTCCGGACGTCACCACAACCAGATCGCTCGACGAACTATCTTCCCCGCGCACCACTTCCGGCTGTTTCTGCAGCGCCACCAGCGCCGCGATCACACAAAACGCGAAACGACCGACCGGCTGCGCCGGAAACATGGTTTCTCGCTGGAAATGAACGCCTCTTCCCCCTGGGTACCCCGAGCTGCTGCACGGCCGTCGTCACCGATGTCTGTGAGTCCGTCGTCTGCTCGAAGACGCCCGAATCGTCGACATGTCGTCTGCTGCACGGCACCACCACGAACACCCCTCGGAAAACACCGCCGAGGCAATCGCGCACAACACCACCGCCCCACAAGCTGCGTACGGTACAAGCGGCTCGCGATGCGGACCCGGAGTCGAGCGGAGACTCGACAACGAGCTCGCGAGCCAGGAAGAAAAGCTGGCGAGCGCGCCGCTTGTCAGATCGTCGGCGCTGGCGCCCCCGGCGATAGACGGTCTGCGAAGCGAGCAACTGGGGGGCTGCCGACGCTTGACGAGTCTTGGGCCGGCGTCGGCCGAGCGGTTGTCACGCAGGGGCAGCTGCCCGAAGTGCAAGGGTTACTCTGAGGTTTGCGTAGGCCAAACATATCCGTCTTCGGCCACCTGCGCATTGTCTTGCGGCACTAGCCAGGGGCGAGCGAGAGCTACTTGCGGCGTCATCGTCACAAGAGGAGAATTTATTGTTCTGGAGAGACACAGATCTCAGCCTCAGTCCTTCTAATGCTCTCTGTAGTAAAAAAAAAAAAAAACGAGCAGTCAGTTTCCGTCTAAACCAGCCGTGGTAACCTAAGCGGTTGCTGGACACGAGGTTGCGGGTTCGAGTCCCGCCAGCGGCGGCCGCATTCCGGTTGCTCGTAGCATTGTAACATCGTGTTGACCTTCACTGCGTACACTTTGAGCTGAATGCACTCATTTCTTAAGGCTGAGAGTTAAGATAGACGAAAAATTCCGATGACGCTTCTCCGGTATACTCTATTCCAAGAGCGATTGCGCATTCGAGGCCATAAAATGCGTTTATGTGCGTAAGAAGCTTGTATAAAGCCTGCAAACATTCGGGTTCAGCTGTTCACACAGCTGGTGCACAAGCTTGAGCTTACCTGGAAGCTATAAAGCAATGAAGAGTTCGTCAATGAAGTGAACAACGCGAAGCCACGTACAGTGGTAAATTTCGTTCCAACTATGCCGGAAGGGTGCCCATCATTAAGTTCCGCGAGGGACTGTCGTAAACACATAAAGCAAACAAAAACAAGAAAATAGCTAATCTCATCGGCGATGAAAGTAACTGAAAGCAAGCGCAATCAGACATATCGAGGCCCACAGCCCACACAAAACAGCAAAATAAATCTTCTCAAGTCCTGCAGGTCAGGTGGCAAGCATGCGTAGCTGCGAAATTAATGATCCCTAACATAAGGACACGCTTCCATTATTATTATTATTATTATTATTATTATTATTATTATTATTATTATTATTGGTGCTTTTTTGCCCACGTAGTAAGTGTCTGATGCCTGCCATGTAAGACAGCACCACCCCACAAACGGGGCGACATCTCTTTCACGTTTGCGAGACTGGCAGGTTTGCCGCCGTATAGGCGAAAAAAACCCTTTCTTTTTTAGAGAATTTTCGTTTTTTTGTTTTGTTCTTTTGCTGCAACGCCAAACAGCTGCAGCTGCGCGGGTCGTTTCTTGAATTCGAACAAAAGAGACAGAAGTGGAAATGAACGAGTTACTCAGAAATCGTCGCAATTTACGAAGACCCCGGCTGACACGGCACATATGCAAGTGCGGCTGCGTCATCTCACGCTCAGCTTACTACCGTATTTCCCCGAATTCAATCCCCTCACTGCATTTCGTCTTTGTTGAGGCCGTGGAAGCGACGGAGTTTGTCATAAAATTTTCAGTGTACGGAATACAAATGGCATTCCCTCACACACAAAGTCGGAACTGAACAGCGAAAACTGATTTCGAATGTTGCGAAAGATGGATAGCTTGGTAAATTTACACCGCCCGCTCGCACCCACTTCCAGTCAACCACACACGCGCACGCGCACACCCACAGACACACACGCGCGCGTTGAGAAGAGGTCGAGACCGGAAGGAGTGGCGTCTTGAACCCGAGAAAATGCGGCGCACTCAGTCACGCCCGAAAAGCGCACTCGGCGTGCACGTCGCGATGGCTCGTCACGTGACTAGCACGCAGCAGGGAGGGTCGACGCACCTGGGCAGCGGGCCCGAACACGCGACGCCCGCCCGAGCCGCGGCTGCTGCGCGGTGTCGGCGCAGCTGCGAGAGAGACCGTCCGAAACCTGCGCGTCTCGAGTGCGACGTCTCTGTTTTGCGGAGAGACTTGAGGCCGTAAGCTGGAAGCACCTGCGCGCGCCGTCCGCACGTAGAACCACGTGACGTCGGTGAGAAGCAAAGAAACTCGCGCCATTAAATAAATAAACTGAGGTCTTCCGCTCCCGCAACAATGTTGCCACCGGTCACCCAAAAATGAAATTCTGTGCCATTCCACTCTGTGAAGGTGGATGACGAACTGTGTATAGTTATGTCTGTATATATATATATATATATATATATATATATATATATATTTGTCGGACCTCGGCTTGTTCGACCCTATGCTCAATTTGAAAGCAGTGAAATGTCCCGACGAGAAACCATGTACATTGCTGTGGAAGGGAAAGCTCGTTTAGTTCGAACGAGAAAGGAGGCATGTCGCTTCAGTTAATTCGACTCCCCACCAGCGCCCCCTCATGCACAGAGCGCAACAAAATTCAGTAGACGGCACTTCTGGTCCCCATAACCAACGACAGCGACAGTCTGTCCTGCAATGATTACGGCGACTAGCGCTGTGTCCTGGGTGATGTCTCTTTTGACGATTTTGTCAGCGCCGACGAAAGCCTCGAGGACTTGAGCGGCTGACCGAGGACGACGTGTATGGTTATTGCCACACCGCATTAAAATGGTCTGTCAATGACGACAGCCTATTTCAAACTGTAAACAGATTTGGATCCGTTCATTTTGCCACTGTTTATGAATACGACGTTTCGGATGATTCGACCAAAACTTGCGGTCCCGCAAAGTTCAAATTAAAGGGAGTCTACTGCAGTATCATTTTGCTTTAAAATTAGTAAAAATTTGTTCTGTCATGCGTGTGCTCTTAGCGCCCTACGCAAGGTAACAGATCTTGATGGCATGCAGGTGCGCCCTCACATCTCGTTGGGCTCTGACGTCATCAACGATGTCATATATGACGTAGACTTGGCCATGCTCAGCAATGACTTGCTGATTCTGGTTAAAGCAATGATTGGTCCTGACGTCATTATTGATGCCTTCCGCCTGAGCAACTCATGTTGCGTGAAGATTGTGTTCAAGGGCAACTGCCTGCCGTCGCACGTTTACGTAGGGCAACTTTCGTCATCCTGTCCGGCCTTTCATTCCGAAGCCTCTGCAGTGCCGCAAATGCATGGAACTAGAACAGGTGAGCAGCGTCTGTGAGAACGAGAAAGTGTGGCCCCGCTGCGCTGATCTACACGCCGTGGATAAATGTGCAGCCTCTGTTATGAAATGTTCAAACTTCCACGAATTCCATGAGGCTTCATCAAAGGACTACCCAAAAATTAAGAAAGAAATGACTGTGTTAAACGAAATGGCAAGAGATAATTCCTCCCGTCGCCAACGTTCTTCAAGGAAAGCTTCTGCGTCGGTGACGCGTGTGCCACGCCCACTCTCCCCTCCCCCACTGCCACCCAGGCATCGCACATCAGAAAATTCTACAAAGAACAAGGACAAGGGCACTGAGAAGAATATGGACACCGAAGCATGGCCTGCGTTGCCAAAACGGCAACCACCAGCAGAATCACTACACGCCGATGGAAGTAGTCCAACCCGAACATCTCCTGCCCGGTGCGATCACTAATGAATGAGATTCGAATGCTACTGAACAAGTTGCAGACACCGACAGCTGAAAGCGAATTGAAATACTGGATGCACTGAACGCAGTGCTTGCAAACCTCATATAACGACCATGGCTTACCCAATATTTCTTTTTCGCACTGAAGTGAGAAGTGCGACAATATTGCAATGGAATGACAGATGCTTGAAGTGCCGCATCTCGGATTTGCGCCAATTTTCCTTGAAGAATCGGTTTCCTAGAGTTGTTATTTGCTTACCGAACGTATCAACTCATTGCAGATTATACTGTTACGAAGTTCTTGCTTCTTCCACATGTGAGTAACGGAGGAACGTTACCATTTACACCCGCATGGACTTGACCTATGTTTCGCATACTCTTCAGCCTCACCACTACAACAATACGTATGCCTCCGCGTCAGAAAAAACTAAGCGTCTTTTACTCTTATTGGTTGTTACACCTCCCCATCAAGGCGGTTTGATTTTGAAGGACAGAAATTGTTACTAGCCAGCCATTCTAACCCAATTGACTCTCCTGGTATATAAATTGTAAATATAGTTTTATACTCCCAATATTCCCGTAACATATATTAAAGGAAACTAATCGTCCCTGAGTCAACAATGGGACTTCAATGCGCACGACTTGCTTTGGGAAAGCACCAAGTAAACTCAAGGGGAAGGAATGTTGTGTCACTTGTCTCAGATTATGACCTCTGCATCATGAACGATGGTAGCCCGACGTATCTGCGGGGTCTTAGGTATAGCAGCTGCCTAGCTTGACCTCAGTGTCATGGAGCCTTACATTACATGTTAAATGGTTTTGCTACATCGAGACTTATTGGAGTGATTCCATTTCCACCTACTTAAAGGTTAATGCACTCACTTGGTCTTTCTCTCGTAGTGTCTTGAAGAGCACTGACTTGACTATGTTTACATCGCTTATGGAAGAAGCGTGTCGGGGAGATTTCGCCGGTAACGTCGGCACCATCGCAGAGGCAATGACGGCTGCCTCTGCGAAGTGTTCACTATAGCTGTCGTCAGGCCGAACGGATTTCGGCATTTAACTTGAGACACTTCGGGCGATTCTACGGCGCGCAGAATGGCGATACAGACGCTCTAAATCAATTTATAATCTCAAGGACGAACCACGTATTCAGAAGAAAGTTCAGTGTCGCATAGACAAACTAGAGAGTGAGCGATGGAAGACATCTTCTGAATCACTGGACCCTCGCAAGCTGCTTTCACATATCTGGAGGACTGTCCGTGGTCTTCGTTCACCCCACAAGAACGACACCCATTCGCAGCATTGGCTCTCCATTTGGCCAAACTGAGCTTGGTGTGGCGGAGGAATTCTGTGCGAAAGTCCCTGGCGAGCCTGTCAACATCAACGTTGATGTAAGTGACCTTGTTGTGGTTCGGGTACCAGATATGAACATGTCCTTTACCATGGAAGAACTCGAAGCTGCCCTCGCGGTCTCTAAATGATCATCCGTTCCAGGCCCTGAAGGCGTCACCTATGGTGCCCTGGAACACCTTGGACAAGAGGCAAGAAGAGCGTTTCTGAACAGTTTCAACAACTCGTGGCATAGTGGTACAGTTCCCCGGCAATGGAAGTTAAGTCGGCTGGTACCATCGCTAGAGCTCAGAAAATATCAGTTCGACTTGGCGCCATATCGTCCTATCGCTCTAGTCAGCTGCATCGGAAAGGCGATGTAAAGGATGGCCCTTGCACGTCTAGAATGGCATCTCGAGCGTTACGCTATCTACCCCGATTCCATGGCAGGCTTTCGTCGGGGCCGTTCCATAATTGATAGCGTCATTGACCTAACAACGTTTGTGCAACAGGAGAAAAGTCGTAAGCGCGCATTAGTTGCGCTTTTTCTCGACATGAAAAGCGTGTAGGACAGCGTTGCGCATGACGTGATCACCAACTCCCTGCAGACTATTGGAATCATCGACCATATGCTTCGCCGATTACCCGACTACATAACTAGCCGGTCTTTTTTCGCACAATTACAAGATGACCCCACAGCTGAATATTACACACACTACGGCGTGCCTCAGGGAGGAGTATTGAGTCCCACGTTGTTCAATGTGGCACTCATTGGACTATCTGAAGTTTTAGCTAAAACAATCTACCCCTCGATATGCGCAGATGACATTTGCCTTTATGAAGGCCTACACGTTCCGCATTGGAATGAGGATTACGCCAAATTGGGACTCATTATGCAAAATAGAAGTGAGGCGTGCAGACAGGACACAAGAGTAGAGAAGTGGACAACACGATTGAACTTCTCTACTCTTGGGTCCTGTCTGCACGCCTCACTTCTATTTTGCATAATGAATCCTTACCGACTAGCTCAGCTTTCTGTCGTTCTAAATTGCGACTCTTGCGGAAGTATAGAAACGATTGAACCCATCCTATATCTCTGTCCCCAGTAGGACGTCGAGCGTGACGCTCTGCGGACAGCGTTGAACTGGGTGGACTCCAGGCCACTTCGGATATAAAGACCCTTGGACCATGGCCGTACGCGTCAACGGCACAGGAAGCCACGAAGGCGTTGTTGCACTGCCTCAAGTCGACAGGTCTCGGCGACCGTGCGTAGGCTCGGTGCGAACCTATAGAAGTGCGCGCGAAACTGTGCTCTCTTTATGTCTTGAGCCATCGGTGAAGCGGTAGCAATCCCCACCCCCTCCACCAATGCGATGACTTCCCAGATTCTTGACGCGGCGCATGGTTCGAGAAGCCACGCTGGGTACAGGGAATCTGTAGCCCCATAACTACTACGAACGTCAAACGATGTCTTGTTCCACCCGCAGAAAGTAGTAGAAAGGGTAGCAGCTATTAAAAAATGGAGATTTCGCCATAATTTTTCTGAAAGACGCTCAAAATAGGCGTATTTTCAAGCCTTAACACTGAATTACAAAACACTTGCGAAAAGAGTTAGTAAATCTACCAATAATTCCAACGGTAGGAAACACTGGCTAGCACGTACTTGTCTTGGAGAAAATAGCCACGATGGTGTTACCATTTCGTATCAGAACCAAGGTAGGTGAACCCACAACAAACGATGTTGATAACTACAGACCGCGGATTTTCTTGCCGAGTGGGTGCCGCAGTGCTACAGTTGACCTGCCGAGGGGGGTGGGGTGGGGCTGCCCCCTCCAAGTCCCTCCCGACTGTAAGCACTGCTCACGAACACGTTGCAGCCGATGAGCCAGGCATGCGACGTGTAACACTTATGGGTAGCAAATTTCAAGATATCCCTCGTGCATATATTGTGCTGCATCGGTGTATAGCAGTAAAACCCTGCTGTCGTCCATCAAGCGATAGATGACCACTACACCGCATTCACTGCACCGGGCTGAATAACGCGAGCGTGAGCTGCTTTTGTGATGGCAGCTGACCATTATCTCCGGTTTTCGTGACGTAACGAGAAGTTCGGCTCGAAAAACCCTACGCCACTCAGCCATGCTCCCCTTTTCGAGCATATTGAAGTGGTTACGTCAAAAGATAAATTTAATGATTTGCTACGCATTAAAAAAACTGCGGCTTTGTGCTGCGGTTTACTGCAAAGCAACCTAGTAAAGCGAAAGAACGTATGAGACAATATCGTTTGGTCAATATAGGCAGCTGTACCTGCAGTGTAGGCTATATGAATGCCTTTTTTCGGGCCCCTCGGTTAACCCCCTTTCATTTCTCGGGCTAGGTTATTTACACTCGAAGGAATGCTGCTGCGCAGAAGCGCGAGGTTGTGGCGGTGGTTGGTACAACAAATGGGTTTAGTTTACAGCTGGCTCACCCAGCATTTCTTTCGGCCGAGCATCAATTACCTCGGTAACGCAGGTATTTCGCAGAACCTCAATCAACTCAGCGGCTCGAAGGCGGGTAACCAACAGGCGAAGAGTGACACAGTACTCTCTGCGTTCCGCAAGGAAGGTCCTACTTCCCTTTATTTTTAGAGCGGCTTTCCTTTCCCGAGGCAGAGATGGGAGGCAGCGAACGTATTCAAACACTGCCTGCCAAAAGGCAGTGTGTTCAATTTCAGCGTGCTGATGACGTAATCAGCAAGTTACAATTAAGGGAACAGTCCACTCGCTGCCGGCCTGAGGATAAGTAACGCAAAGGTATTCGTGCGCGGAATGATAAAAAAAGAAATTAAACCTAAGTTTCAAGTTGGCGATAACGCAGTTGAAGATCACTTCGAATGGCGTCCTCGCTGAAAGTGACGATAGATAGTCACCTAGCCCATCAGGCTTTGCTACATATGCTGCAGCTTATCATTTTGCCAATCTCTCCTTAATCGTCTAACCTCCTTAATAAATACAGTACATCTATATTGTACCTATGTCTGTAACGGATATTAATATCTACTCTGCTTTCTGCCCCCGCCAACACACTAACAGTATCTTGCTCATATCAAACACTTGCCAGCAAATGCTTGCCTCCGCTTTGAATTCCAGCGCTTCTGCAATGCGGACGCTTCCTACGGGTCTCGCTAGGTGAATGTGCTGGCATTCCGTTACGATTTGCCAAACCATCTCCCAACTTTTGCTACAGCAGATGCGTGATTTATCTTGTTGCGAATATTTGCTCCGGCCCATTTCCTTTTTCTTTTCTTTTTTTCGTTCACAGGCATCCAGTTCGGGCTTCAAGTGACTGTGCAGTGCCCTTTGCGTTATCGAACAAATTTTCTCTCCTGGTGTCTTGCTTGCCGAATAAGCCTCCGGGATCTGCCTCTATCAGGCTTTAAAAGGTCGATGTCGACGCATGCGTGAGTTTATACTATTTAGGCGATTTATGTGCACGTCAAAGAAAACCACAGATGGTCTGAAATAATCTGGAGGCCCCTACTATACCACGTGCCTCGTAATCAGATCATGGTTTTGGCTCGAAAACCTCTTCAAAATTTTATTTATTTATTTATTTATTTATTTATTTATTTATTTATTTATTTATTTATTTATTTTTGTCATTGCAAGAGACGCTTCCTGCCTCGAACAAAAAGTATTGCAGTGGCTCAAGGTGTGAGCGGAGAGAGAACCGCCTTGTAGCGCTATCAAATGAAAGTCACACATACATGGATCAAGCTCCCCTTGGGCACGACTCCGAAGTCTCACGTTATTTGCTGTAATGCGATGTGTATGCAAATACGCAGGACGCTGCTCGGTTTGATGCCCAGGCGGAAGGACAGTGGATAGTGACAGACAGCGAAGCACGCCGCATTCCCCATGAACAGGAACAGCGCGCAAAAGGCGACCGTGATCTGAAAAGATGCGGCGTTCGATATTAACCTATACGATTCATGAACCTTAAGGATTCCTGACTGATTGGTCAGGTTCGCGAGGGTTTCATACTCCACGCTAATGAACGAGTGCTCTAAAATAAATTATGAAATTTGTTGATTAAGAAATTCTTGCGAATTACGCTCTTGATGAGTACCAGTATTCGCGCACATTGTTTAATGAGGAGCATAAAGAACCTATATAAGAGCAGTATTCGCATAGCTCGCATATTTGTTTTGGATAAAGTTAGCCTAAGTATGTTTATTGAATGGTTACGCCACAATCCACAGAAGGCCCCGGGGATCAATGCAACATTGATTGATCGATTTAT
The DNA here is from genome assembly GCF_050947875.1 of Dermacentor variabilis. Lineage (NCBI taxonomy): Eukaryota > Metazoa > Arthropoda > Arachnida > Ixodida > Ixodidae > Dermacentor > Dermacentor variabilis. The sequence continues at coordinate 76,508,574 of NC_134576.1, read as the reverse complement.
TCATTTTGTAGTCCAGGAGCAACCGCTGGGGTATAAGACGCCGTATATAGTGAAAGGCCAGATCCGTACTTATTACAGCAAAGTTTTATTTGCTTACTACTCCGCCGTTTGGAATAAGGTCATGTTTCCGACGCAATTTACGATACTTCTTTTAACATTGTTTTGCGTGGCAGACGAATCAGCTTATTCACTCATCTACCCTTACTTCTACATATGTGCCGGTGACTGGCTATGGGATACACGAAATGACGCAACGAATCTACAAGCGCTACCTAAATATCTTCACTGGAACAAATATTCGCCTTCAAGTGCACGATTATTTGCCTTCATCCCTGGGGTTTGGCGCGGCTGTTCGGTCCGTTTTTCGGCGCGAAGACTCGCCTGATCTCGTAGCTAACCGACCCAATTCCGGAGATCGTGAAATCCGAGGACTAGCGAGTCACGCTGGTCGCCTGGCGGGGGTCCCTGCAGCGCTTGCCGAGACTCCCGTCAGTCCGTCGTTTTCGCGCCATTTTTCGTCATTGTGTCGTCGTCAAAAAGTCGCCGCTACGCCGCCGTGGTCGTTCCATCGTCATTTTGGTCGCTGTGATCCCACTGTTGTCATCCCGTTGTCGCCATGTATCTGTCGTTACACAGTCGTCGTCATTCGATCTTCGTCATACCACTGTCGTCACGCGGTCGTCGTCGCACAGTCATCCTCATTCGAGCATCGGCGTCACGTTGTCGTCGTGGCATCTTCCCGTCACTTCGGGGTCGTCATCCCAGGGTCTTCGTGCCATTCTCATCATTGCATCGTCGTAATGCTGTCGCGGTTGTTTCATTTGTGATCATTCATTTGTGGTCATGCGTGTCATATGTGCATGATCAAGTGCAACAAGTTCATGTTGAGCGAGGCTGTTCCCAATGAAAGTATAGCCAAATGGGTCGAGTGGTCGGTACCTCCAAATGCGGTTATGTTGAGTTTAATGGCACATAAGCAGCTAAGGCTACCATGCGCCAAACACTAGGTATAGGTTCTTAAAAAAAAATTGGGTCACCTCAGTGAGTCTATGTCTGGGCAAGAGCCCGGAGGGTTCAAAAAAATTAGGGACCTCGGCCTTCTTCTGTACACTACGAAAGTCTTACTGTTTCTTTCCAGCTCCCTTGGACAACTGCACTTTCAGCATGGCCAGTCATTTTCGAACCAAGGCCGTGAAACCGCTGTATTTTTCCTCAATTGAAAGGAATTCCTGAATAATGTGTTGTGGTGAAGCTTGTGCTTTACGGAACTGTGTTAGAATGAGATCGCAGGCTTTGGTAAAGCTAAACCATGGGGACAGGGGATCATGTCTGTTGGCAATGCCAGGTAATGTGTCCCCTATGCCAAGGTTCTGACACATCTCTTCAAATCGCAGGAGTAGTGCTCTAGTAGTCTGTGGTCCGTTGTTGAATATTATTCTGGAAGGACGTTTTGCTAAAAGTTAATAGAAAATTTGTTTTGGTAGAGATTGTACCTTAAGAATATATGTACAGGTAAGAGCGGCTCTCCTACTTTCTAGTGGGAGCTGTTTGTTTCTGCATAAAGGTTGACTATAGGAGACAGTCTATGTGCACTGCATGAAAGATGCAAGCCTGAGTTATGTACTGGGTCTAATTTCTTTATGTATGACGATCTTCCGTATGGTACGCAGGCACTGCCGCCGCCACAAGATGATGTCATTTCTCTCGAGGAGAACAGAGTTTCTCTTCCGTTTGCGAAAAGAAAACCCAATGTCGTTGAGCAGCCTTTGCATTGTACGTACACGCATTTTAGGCATATCCATGTCACTATCACTGGCCGCATCTCGAGCAAGTTTTGCGGCTGTCAGAATTGCATTTTGCAGAAAATACCGGTGCACTTTTCTTCGTGGAGAGGCTAGGGAGAAACTGTCGCGAAGTTGCAGCGTCGCTCTTTCGGTTCTGGCATTGCTGTGTGCGGCTGGTAGACGCGGCCGTACGCGCATCGGCGACTTCAAGGCGCCACGCTGTACGTCGCACTTAATCCGTTGCACAATGCGTTCGCTAACCCCAGTCAGCTCGCTCACCTTCCGGCATGCGTCTGTGAAAGTAAGCTGCGGGCCGCTTCTGCATACTTTTGCAAGCGTTGTACACAACTGTCTTGGCCTTCGGGGACAGCTTTTCCTTCGACAAATCCTGCCACAGATGCAAGGCGGCTGTAGTCACGGAACGCTGTGGAAGTAAGTGCGTCGGCAGGCGACGTTGACGCGCTGCAACCCGGGGATGCCATATTCGTTTAGCGACGACGGAAAAGAGATACGGACACCAGAAAGCCGCAGAGCATGGAATAGCGTGAAAAGAAACTCCTTCGACACGCGACGTTTTTCTTGATTATTAATTTATTATCTTGCATTTAAAAAATTTGGAAGACGCCTAAGCTTCGCCTTTAAGAGGGGAACATGATAGCATTCAAAGATCCATGACTGCTTCTCACGCTCCCCCGCAACTGGAGCGTATGTAACCGTAATGTTTACCCAGAAACGCTGGCCGCGAACGCTATGCACGAACGCGGGCTTTATGGTGGAAACGCGGCCTCTTGCGTGGGCCACAATTCGGTGGAGGTGAGCGCCAGCTGGAGGTATTGCAAGGAACTGGGCGCGTCGCTCCGTGGCCCCCGAGACACCCGCGCGCCGGTGCGTGCAAATGGTAGACACCGCGCCCGGTCTGTGAATTGTAGAAACGCTGGAAAAGGGGTTTCTTTGAGTTCTCGCGTAACAGAATTACGTTTTATCGTAGACTCAAATTACAATCCGAGAGCTATCATGTCTGTAGGTAGTGTGTAAGTCGTAGTTTACGATTTTTCCATGTATTTTAGCTTGAGAAATTCAATTAGCTCAGTAAATATGCGCGGTACGAAAATCTTTTTGTCGAAATGACGTTCGACGCCGGACGCAGGCGCCGAATTTTTTGCGACCCGGGCTCCTTAAAGGTATACTAAAGGCAAATAGTAAGTCAAGCTAAAGTGACAGATTAGTGCTTGAGAATCTTTATGGCGTCAATATTATCGCGAACAGGGCCTTAATAATAAGGAAACTGAGGTAAACGCAGGACATGATTAGAGACTCCTCCGGGACATTCAAGCACTTGCCCGATGACAAAACCACTCCTCAGTTAAATTCTGTGACTAGTACTCAACCACTCGTTGCAAAAAACATCATTGTATTGTATTACAAGACGAAATAAAATGCTACTTATGCAGTTCTATTTCGCTTTTAGAAGAAAAGCAACTAATTGAAATAACCCTTTACAACGACGCGGGCGGTCAAAAGGTTTCGTTTTCGCTCGACTCTGCGCCGCCCACGCTTTCGAGTTTAAGTAGTTTCGTTATCGCATAGTGCTGCGCTGGTTTTGACGGCTCGCGAAACTCGCAAAAACTACAAGTAGCCGAGAATTCGGCTTCCGTGTTATGTCGCTGCATGCCCTGAACGGTCTACGCCGCAAAGCAGCTGCAGCGGCGAATCCACCGCTCTGTCTTGGCTCGGTGCCGCCGTCTGTTGGGCGCCGTTTTACTCACCGATGGCAGCAAAGGGTGGTGATGGCGTGTGCAATGTCACCACTCCCCCGGTTGGGTGGCGGGAGATTTCAATTTCGAAAAAGGTATTCGGACCCTTCAGATACAATTTTCTCGTAAACTAAGTCCCTTCTTGGCACGACACAAACGTTGCGAAGTTTCACGAACGGAAATTAAACAGTTCACGTCGACTTATTATTTGCCTTTAGTGTCCCTTTAACGCTATCGCGTTAAAAGTGCAAGTGACTAACATGTTTATTTAACCTGCATAGCGTAAATAATATTTCGATAGGTAACTACGTGCAGGGACTTAGAAAAAGAGGTGCGACTCGGCTCCGTAGCCTTGGCTGCACTGCCACAGAAAGTTGTTGCTAGGTGTAGTGTACAGAAACTTAAGCGCGAACAATTTCGAAACAACTTCAACGCCTGGTTGCAACAACGGCTGCTGTTGCTGCTGCAAGCCGGCACACATGACGTCACGTTGGTCGGCGCGCAGCCCCGCGAGTGCCGGCGTGCAGCCACCGGGCGCTCACAATCCTCCAAAAATGCAGCCGTCCGTTAAAAAATATGTGAAACAAACACTGCGTATCGGAACAGTCGCGTCTTCCGAGTCGAATTTCGATGCTTCCCGCTTTTTTTTTTTTTCATACTTTCGTTCAATATCCCTTTAAGGTAAACTAACGAGGTACTGCAGGTCACGTAACGCGTTCGCCAGACAAGCTTCCTTATTGCAGGCATAATTTCACGCCTAAGACTTACGAATGTAATCTTGGCGAATTGTGCAAGTTGGGTAGGATTTTTAAAACTTTCTCGACAATGGCCAAAAACGTACTGATAGCCGCCTCCTGCAATGACGCACCAGCACATTTTAAACTTTCGCTTAAGTTACTTGGGACAATTTATGGCGCGATTGGCTAATCCACCGGAAGCAGATCCGGCGGAAGCAATCTTGAGGGCAAGCCCCATGACACGATAGCCACCACTGCTGCTCGTTTAAGCATGCGATCGTAATGAATGGTGGCCTGGTGACGTCATACCTGCAAGCACGCCTGTCCGGCGTTATCTCAAAGATTCAAAGATTCAAAGAGTTTATTCAGACAACGTGGTACAGTTGCCTAGGGCGCAGACCAAAAGGCAAGTGGTTGCCTGACAAGGAGTCTGTGCCCTTGCTCCCATTCGAGAGCACAAGACATTCAGCGCATAAAATCAGCACTAAACATGATCGAAATACAGAGTGGTTGGTAACATTGAGACGAGAGTTATTTCATATTGAATATGTATGTACAATTGGGAAAATTGCTGTAAGAGACAACAGAAAAAAAAAAAAAAGAAAGGAGTGGTTATGCCTGCAGTGACAATAGATACATAGTGATGCTATATTTTAAAGCTTTGAATGATTTACTTTCTTGGATAATGTTTACAGCCGGATGGTGATCGTTTAAAAAACTGGAAATTCTGTAGCTAAGTTTCTGGGTGCCGTAGTTTGTACGTATTTTTTCCTTATTGTAACATATGTGCCGGGTGTTGTAGGTGTGTGCTTTCGTTAGATATTGTTGAAAAAAAGCCGTAGGATCGGAATGCATTTGTAGGTAACTAGCTAACGCTATCTTTTTGTTTATAACATTCCACAGTGTAAGCAGTTGATGTTTTCTAAACAGTGGGGCAGTGTGGCTAAGGTATGGTGCATTATCTATTAGGCGCAAAAATTTCTTTTGTAATAAATATATGTTTTCTATGCTTGTTTTAGGTGCTGTGCCCCAGACAAGAAGACAATAGTGGAAACGCGAATGTACCAGTGTGTAGTATAGTTGTTTCTTTAGCCAGATAGGCAAAAGGCTCTTTATTTTATGCATGATACCAATGGACCTAGATATACCAGTGCGAACTTTTTCAATGTGAGGTGACCAGTCAAGATGCTCGTGAAAGATGACACCAAGAAATTTATGTGTTGGTACACATTCGATAAATTCATCGCGAAATTGGATAACTATTTCTTGTTTTATACACTTGTTACGAGCGCGGAATATAATGTACTTAGTTTTTTTAGTGTTTAACTCTAATTCATTACCGTAGAGCCACGTGGACAAATTTTTCAGCCATACATTGGTTTCTACTTGGAGGACTTTTAGGTCTTGTCCGCAGAAGAATACATTGGTATCATCAGCGTACATTATTATTTCTGGTGTAGAGGGCACGTTAATTATATCATTTATATAGAGCAGAAATAACAGCGGCCCAAGAATAGATCCTTGTGGAACTCCATAATGTATCTGACCTAAACTGGATTTTGCATTCGTAATATTCGTGTACTGGTGGCGATTTAGGAGGTAATTCTTTATTAATGTGAGAGCCGTTCCTCTAATGCCATATTTATATAACTTGTACAGTAAAACAGGGTGCTTAATGGAGTCGAATGCCTTTTTAAAGTCTAGGAAAACACCTATTGTATATATTTTCTGCTCAAAGTTGTCTATTATCTTATCCTTAATTTTTACTAGCGCCATTTCAGTAGATTTCTCTTTCTGGAATCCGTATTGCTGTTCGGCGATGATATCGTTTCGCTTGCAGAAGTTTAGTAGCCTGATGTTTATAACTTGTTCAACTACTTTCGAGAGGATTGGTAGGACTGAAATTGGCCTATAGTTATTTATGTCATTTCTATCCCCTCCCTTGTGTATGACAGAGATTTTTGCAATTTTTAATTTATCTGGAAATATTCCGGTACTCAGAATCAGGTTGCATATATGCATAAGTGGCTGACTAATCATGTGACTGATGGATTTTATAGGTTGAACTTTAATATCATCAGCACCACATGCACTGTTATTTTTTAGGTTTTTGATTACTGTGCAGATTTCTAATTCAGTAGTGGGAAACATGAATATAGAGTTTTGGATGTTGGACGTGATATACGTTGTAAAATCACAATTACTTGCCTGAGGTTTACTTGAAGCCCCTGATATAAGAAAGTGTTCATTAAGTTTGTCAGCAAGCGACGCCCCTGTGTAAGGCACTCCATTTATAACGAGTTCAGAGATGCCGTCTCTTTTGTTGTTGGACATTAGCTGGTTTACTGTATTCCATACTTGTTTAGGGTTGTTGCAGATATCAGCAAACTTATGTTCGTAATGACTAGTCCTGGCTTTTTTAATATCAGAGCTTAATTTATTACGAATTTGTTTGTATTCAGTCAAACAGTCCATATTTTTCGTTCTGATAAAAGAGGCAAATAGTCTGTCACGTTCTCTAATTCTTTTTAGAAGGTCGGCATTTATCCATGGCTTTCTGGCTTTTTTACACTTTTTGATTTCTACGGTAGGGAAGGCTTGATTGTAGAGCTCAGTAATTGTTTTAATAAAGGCGTCATATGCTGCGACGGGGTCAGATAGTTGAAGAATATCTGCCCAGCTTGTTTCTGCTACTAAGTTTCTAAATATTGTGGTCTTAGCTTCATTAACGATTCTGTATGTAATGGTTGTACATGTTTTGGAAAGACTCTGTGGTGTATGGTAGGGTTTAAAGAACATAAAAATAGGTAAGTGGTCACTAATATTAGCTATTAGTACACCTGCTTGCACATCATCTTTTTTGTAACTTGTAAAACACACATCTAGTAAAGTATGGCACATGTCTGTCACTCTAGTTGGCATATGTATTACATTTTCACAACCAAACGAGAAAAAAATATCAAGCATTCTTTGTTGATTACAATCAAGCAATAAAAGATCGATATTAAAATCACCACAAATAACTAAGGGCAACTTAAACTGCATGCACTCTTCTAGCATGTTTTCAAGAAATTCTAAAAAAGTAGCCTGTGATCCAGAAGGCGGCCTATATACAACGGCAAGTATGGTACCAGCACACTTTAACATGAGACATTCAAAGTGTTGATTGATTATACAAAACTCTTCTATGGTGACATAATTTAGGTAGTTCATTATATAAATAGCCACACCTCCCCCTCTCTTATCACTCCTTGAAATTGATACGCATTTGTATCCTGGAAACTGTATAACATCATAATCGTTGGTGAACCAAGTTTCAGTGAAAGCTAAAATTTCAAATTTATGGTCTAATTCATTTAGGAAGATTTCCACAGAATCCTGTTTCTTCCGAAGGCTGTGAGCATTGAGATGGAATAAGGAAATTCTTTTTTCTCGTAGGTGCTTTGAATGTTTGAACGAATCAGCATCATGATAAGAATATGTGAACGGGACTGTCATTTTCAAGGGTGTCAGTTATATCAGTTACTGCGATGCGCGTACCGCCCGTTTCTCAACGTATCTTGTCCAGATCGTTTGTCGTCCTAATCCTGATAGCTCGGCTGCGGGGGCCGCGACGGACAAACATTTTTCCATTCTTTAGCCAGGCAAACACATACTCCTTTTCTTTCGCCATTTTCTTCATTTTCCAGAAGAGCGCCTTGTTCTGTGCTGTCAGGTTTTCATTGAAGAAAATTTTAGATTTCGTTTCCTTTAGTTGTCCTTTTTTTGCAAGCCATGCGTCTCTAGTTGAACGGGATACGAAGCGAACAAGAACAGATGCAACCTTCTTAGCACTGTCCCCGACCTCAATGTCATTGATAGACCGTGAGGGCAATCGATGAACAGCCTCAACATCTGTCTCGGAAAGGGGTGGAAGTTCGACATCAGTGGCCAAGACATTAAGCTTTTCCAGCAAGTTTTCATTATCATGATAGGGAAGCCCAACTATTTCTAAATTTTGACGTCTGCTGTACTGCTCTAGTTCGTTAACTTGTTGCCTTAATTCCTGGTTTTCTTGTTCTGTTACCCGAGCCTCGAGTTTTTCCACTCGCTTTCTGAAGCTATCTGAAGCGGGGCTGGCAACAGCCAAAGCTGGCCAAATCATCAAAGCTTATATTCACGTGGCTCCCTTATCCCTTCACTTGACCTTCAGTGGCAACAACTTGCCCAGGTGATCATGGCTAGGGGGCGAAACTGTAACTACAGTAATTCGTAATCAGAAAGTCTCGCATTGGCCCTCGTAACCCAGCGGTTGTGTGCCTCGCTGTAGGGGCAGACATGCTCAGAAATATGTTTCCGTATACCCGAACGATGCACCGTTCAGGTATACGGAATATATTCAGTGCCTTGCGCCCCGTGCTCGCAGAATAATTCCCCCGGAATAAGGGGCAGGGAGTTACATCACGAGCACCCTTTCCTTATAAAGTGGAAGCTTGGGCGAGTTGGCGATACAATATCGACATGTCTGCGCAGCGCAAAAAAAAAAAGAAGAGAGAGACGAGTACAGAAGAAAGACCCAACACGGGCGCTGACTTCAACTAAGCTTTATTTGTCAAGCCGCCAGAACTCTCTACTTTAGAGATGAACATAAAGCAAGCACTTTTGCGCATTATGTCACGCATCTCATGAAACCCTATCGCATCACAGCCAGATCCTTTATTTCGTTTTGATGAGGGCGATGGACGGCATGCTGATGCAGAGTTCACCCAGCCGCTGCATCTTGTGAGCCTCTAAGATTTCACTGATAAGCTGTTCGCGGCGTTCGATTACAAAGCATTTTTTGAAATTCAGGGACACAAGGGCAGTCTCTGCAGTGAATGCCAAAATGGCCTTGAATGACTGTATGAACATTGTAAAAATGCTATTTCCGTCTCATTTAGACATCTGCACGTTTGGCCAACGTATTTCTTCCTCTCAGAATAACGGGCAGCGCGAGAAAGAAGCGCCCAGAGCTCACCGGTGCTCGCTTTTTTTTTGCGTTTTTGCCATTTTCGTGAGAGTCATTTCATGAAGGATGAGCAAGAGGCTCGCACGACCACCTGAACAAGATCGATCGCCTGCTACATCGCTCATTTGGAGGACGTGCCTTTGGAGGCTCGGAACAGCTCGATTCCTGGGAGCTCAACGGTGGAAATCATGGGCCACCGTATGAAGATGCGCCGTATGTCGACTGTTGACTGAGAAGACTTCATTGAATTAGAATGAACAGGAATCCTCCATGATTTCTTACGTGCCGCCCTCGACGTCACACAGCATGAACTCCCTCAGCAGGCAATTTCTAACCGAATATTTTGAAAGTGGCCCCTGAGCAAATCAACGAGATCACAATCAACGCCCACAAGAACATCCTGACGACAGATCCGCAAAATCAAGCAATACTGGAGAACTTAAAGACCATTACGCACTTAAGCGCAATCTCCAGCCGCTCCTTTATTACTTATGGGAAGGAGACAACAGCTGGAGTGATTTCCGACGTGGAGTTCGAAATCAAGTATGCCGACCTCAACAGTCTTTTGAGGTCATCAGTGCGGATTCTTGAGATTCACGGCTTGAGGAACTTCCGGTGCATCAATATTTTTTCTTCGACATTACCACCCTCTGTCAAAGTGGGCTACGTGATGCACCGTGTGCGACCGAGACCTCTTCAGTGCCGGAAATGTCTAAAGGCGGGACACGTGAGCGCTGCTTGTAGAAATGAAGTCGCCTGCTCGCGTTGCGGCGGAGAGCATGATGCCGCCGACTGCGATGAGTCTTCACTTAAATGTGCCAACTGTACTGGCTCTCACGAACCGACTTCGAAGGAATGCCCGAAAAGGCAACAAGAAGCTCGTATTCTTCGAAAAATGGGAAGAGACCAACCTTCACGTAAGGAGGCTGCTAAATTTATTCGCCACAGTGGCCAACATTCGCGAAAGAAGCGCCACAAGGCCATTTCAGAACTGTATAGCGAGGCGCAGGCACACCGACCACCTCTGCCTGTGTGTGCATCGAGGACGGTAACCGCGTCTACAGCTAATTCAAGGTCGGTGAGAGCACGCAGCGAATATTCGCCTCCACCGGCTGATACAGACACGGAATGACCTTTGCTGCCCTCAAGACCCACGGCCATGACAGCGGGCCCTAGTGGTCCTCTGCGCCATGAAGTCAAGAATGATAGGGCCAATGAAACTGGTGACGCTACGGTCAATCTAGGAGATGGACATAATGCGAAGGAACGCGTTCAGAAAATGCTGAAGCACCTGGTAGAGTGAATGCGCTTGTTTCTCGGTGGTCTCCATAATCCGGCCGCTAAAGGTGCCCTGCGGGTGCTCGGCGTACTGGAGCTGCTTATCGCAGTCCTTTAGATGCTGTAAAGCTTTCGCTTGGGGCCTGTGCTGCTCACGCAGGGGAGGCCCACACACCGGCTTCGTCTTAGTGCCTTTATCTGAAGGTTTTTTTGAACTAGTAACTACACACCATAAACCCGACAATGGCTTCATGGAAGGCCTTTCTGAATGTTTATCATCAGACTGTTGAACTTGCTTTCACCGTTGTGCATCCCTCTCTATGTCATCATCATCCCCCATCACGCCTTTATGTCCCCGTTCCCCCTCCCCCCTGTGCAGAGGAGCAGTCTAGAGAGCGCTAGCTCAGGCAGACTTCTCAGCCTTCTTTCAAATTCTGCAAGTCAGGGGAATCGTGTAAACCACACTCAGTGCGCATACTCCGAAACGCCTCCTGTGGTTAGTGCTGCATATATTTGGTCGCGTGGCATGAGCATTCACACGCCCTCAGAGCAGTGATAATTTTTCCGGAGCAGGAAAACTACTTTAACATCTACTTTATCACCTATCTTCCAGCATCGCGATATCTCGATATCTTATGCGAGTAAGGGAACACCGAGACTCGTTTGTCGTCTCTGGGAGCGCAGTCTGCTGGTGCTCTGTCTCCCAGCTTGATTTTCTTTCATATCTTTTCCGCTGCAAACTAGCAGAAGCTTGTGGCACCCGTCACATGTCATGCGGGAGGCCTGCCCAATTGTACTGCGCGTTAAAGAGTCGAAGCAAGACATATTTAGGGCATTTGTGAAGCGAAGATTTACAACGCCCAGTTTTACCAGCTTGGAATGCGCCGGCAGATAAGTGGCTGGTACCCTCTGGGCTCGTGCACCCCGCACCGATGATCTCGAGAGATACGAAGTCGCAAATTAAAATTCTTAACGAGGCACCAGTCGGTAGTTCTCCCCCAAATACAGGGCCGACAGTTACGCGGAGCCATGCTATTCCCAGTCACTCGCCAAAATATTGGAGGGGCACCAGATTAATTACGGTGTTGCTCGTGCTGTTTAAGAGTCCGATGCGCGCTCTGCGCCGATGTAAAAAAATTCGAGGCGTAGCTGGCGCGAGAGCAAACATTCAGGAGCCAAGAGACCCGTGTCGTACGACCACGTTGGATATTTCATGCACAGGGCGACGCCACACGGGGGGTATTCTGCAACCGTCCACCGAGCGGATATGCCCATTTAGTCTTGTGGACGTTCCGATTGGCTGCGCTGCGGTCAGGAGGAGTCAGGCGCTCACAGCCAATCATCACTTTAGTAGCCCATTACCCCACCCCCTGGTGTAATTTCCTCAAAGGCGCTACTTAGAAGCCAGCGTGAAAACAGAAGCGCTAGAAGTGTCCATAGTGTCCATGAATGTTCACTTCATTTAATGTTCACCTCCCTGTTAAGTCAATCTGCCGAAAACGACCTGGAACGTCGAATCCCGTACGCTATCACTGCACTCGCGTACAACTGTGGCAATGAGCCTTGCGGAGGCAAAGACTTTTTATAGCGCTTTTTCCGCTTTCTCTTCCCCTCCCCCCACCCCCAGTGCAGGGTAGCAAACCGGATGCTCTTCTAGTTCATCTCCCTGCCTTTCCTGTCCTTTCTTTCTCTCGTAAAGAGTCCTATACGCTGATTCACGTAAGCTTAAACCTGGAGAAGAGAAAATGTACGTTCAGTCTGTACGACGGAAGAAACTGAAAGCGCTGTCAAACACTGCCCGGGTACTTGGCGCCGTAACGCTTGGGTAGAGGCTGAGACCCTGTAGTATGGTATAACAACCGTATACCTGCATATTTCCCTTCGCTCCCACGAACAGTTGCCGATAAGTACACAGCCTTGCAGCAAGCATTTGTTCAATGCACCCCAGGTCACGTGACGCAACAGACTACTGGCGTCCGCGCAGAAACTCTCGTCCCGAAATTATCGCGCTTCATCTTCCGAGAGGTTGTGCCCAAGCTACCGAAACTCGTCCGCGGAAAGAAATCCCGAGAAAAACGATGAAGAGAGTTTATTATATACACAGGTTTTTAGTATATTTACAAAAACAGAATGAACGAATCACGTGAACGCAAGAAACAATGTGAGTGAATTAGATGAAACGGGTCTCCGCGTTCCTCTGGGAAACCAGGCTCGAGCGACGTTCGTTCGTAACGCCATCTCTCGTATCCACCGGCGTCCACGTGGCATTAGTTGAAACGATCTGCAAAGTAAAACAAAAACAGGATGCGGCAGGATTTTTAGTCAACGACGACGTCCTTTAGGTAACTTTACCAAAATGAGCGAGAAGAATAAGGAGGAATAGGTGGTGTGCAACACCACGCCCAAGTAACGACTCGGGTAACAGAAGCAAATCTCGAAGGCTATGCTTTCGGTAACTGCATGCGCCAGAAGCGATTGCGGAACCGGAAAGACGTCATCGATGCCATATTTCGAATACCACCTATCGAGAGGGCTCGGTTTTTGTTGGTCCCAAGCAGATGAAGCCAACAAACGGCGAAGCCATGTATAGGGTAAATAGCTGTTATTTTCAATTGAAGTACAGGGTGCTGCATATTTCGCTGCGTATGTATGAAAGAAAAATGGTTTCGCGCTCACCGCTGCACTGTTCCTGCTGAAATTTTTTAGAAGGATCGCATGTTGGAGTCCACATCATTCAGTGCAACACTTGCCACGGTTGACTGCCTGGATTTTAATTGCAAATGTGCCTGTACTTACGGGGTTGCAAGCTGATGCCGCGATGGCGCAATCATAAAGTTGTTCGCTACCTGCCGGCAGCTGCAGAAAGCATTTTCAATTCAGTCTATTTTTCTCTTCGACAGAGAAGGAGACAGGACTAAAAGCTCGTAAGCTTGACAGAATCGGAAGCTTGACAGTTGCGCATGTTCGAATCTTCATTCGAACATGCGCAACTTAATAAATCCAGTTAAAATGCGCACTTGCAACACGATCCAACAACGAACTGCTTCACGACCAGACTAATATACAGTACCCTGCGAAATAATCTTAGTCCGGCAGGCATAAGAGTGGTTTTGCCAATATTTAACGACTCGTGAGTAAACGAAGTTGTGCGGAGCATACGGAAAACGGCTCGAGTAATTTACATAACTCACACATGCCTACACTTTGGCACAATTTAATTTTTTTTATATACTAAGGTATTCAGAAGCTTCAGAACGTACATAGCAGCAGTTATTTCATCAAAACTTTTGTTGTAACTGCCGGTCTGGAGTTTTCATACATATGGGACACTATGCAAACGCGATCCGTATTAGGCGTGATAAAATATAAAACCTTTCGTGCGAATTCCTTTGTCAAATGCTTTTTGCAAGGCATGGCAGTTTTCTTAAAGCAGTGTAAAATAGTTCGTTTGTTAAAGGAGTCTGACAACGTGAGCCACGAAGCCATCCTAGCGGGCCTGGACGGCCTAAACTGTGGCAGGAGGGTTTTCGGCTACGTTAAAGCTTTCCTCTCCAACAGAGCAGCTACGATAGGGCTAGGAGAACTCCGCTCGGAGAAGTTCCATACCCCCAACAATGGAACCCCCCCAGGGATCGGTCATTTCACCAACGTTATTTAACATAGCAATGATCGGCCTTGCGAAACAACTCAAAGAGATCGAGGGCATACATCATGCCGTGTACGCCGACGACATAACCATTTGGACCAACACGGGATCACTTAAAGAAAAAGAAGAAAGACTACAAGAGGCTGCGACCTGCGTAGAGAACTACGTGAGGGCAAGAGGGCTAGCCTGCTCCACCGAGAAATCTGAGCTGCTCAGAGTCTGGAGAGGGAAACAGAATCGCACGGTCCCGACTAGCGACGAGCTCAAGCTTTGCGTCTACCTTGAGGGAAAACTAATACCGGAGAAAACGCTCATAAGAATTTTGGGCATGTGGATACAGTCGAATCAACGCTGCTCACACATTCTTGCTCTACTCAAGACATCAACTCTACAAGTCGCTCGCATGATAACGCGCATCTCCCACAGACGCTCAGGCATGCGAGAGGAAGACACGCTAAAGCAGGTTAGGAGTCTGGTCATCAGCCGGGTTACCTACAGTCTCCCGTAGTACAACCCAATCAAGAGCGAAGTTCAGCAGATAGACGCCATCATACGCAAGGCATACAAAACCTCGCTCCACCTACCACGATGCACATCCACGGAAAAGCTCTTGGCACTAGGACTTCATAACACTTTCGAAGAACTCAGAGAGGCACAACATGTTGCTCAGCTACGCAGACTACAACAGACTCCGTCTGGCAGGGAGCTTCTGCAGAAGTTGGGATGCAGCGAACAGATGCAAGAAACCCACAAAGAACCGCGACTATCCCGGACAAAATACGAAACACAATCAAGGTGGCTCCCATTCCCAAGAACATGGACCCCAACGTACACGAAGAACGCAGGAAGGCGAGAGCCGAATACATCCAAAAGTCACTAGCTTCCCAGGCAACAACGGTATACGTGGATGCAGCCACATACACCAGAAGGGCGAGACAGACCAACCCAACGCAGTAGCGGTGGTAATAGACTGATATTCGAGAAATCTTTAGCGCATCTCTACGGGACTGCACGGTAGTCGAGGCTGAAGAAGCGGCCGTCGCTCTAGCGGCAGCGGAGGGCTATCGGACTAGGCGGTCCTTAACAATACTAACAGACTCCCAAACAGCATGCCGAAACTACATGTTAGGCGTAATAGGTCAGAGCACTCCGCATACTCCGCTCTGAAGATCCCCACACACAAAACCCAGAAAAAGAACAATTAGACACACGATAATGTGGACGCCAAGGATACACTATATACCGAGCACCCTCCGCCAATGACCTCGAGGAAACCGAGCCAGTCCCCAGAGAATACTCTGCTATCCTGAACCACTATAAGGGCAGCAGGAAGCGGTACCTCTCGCCGCATAGCTCTCACTAGAGAGGACTCCGTAGCTTGGAGGCTGCTACAAAAGGGTGCATATCCGAACTTAAACACCCTCAGTAAAATACAACCCACACAGTACACTGACAAATGTCCATGGTGCCAGAAAACACCCACGCTCTACCATATAGCGTGGGCCTGCCAGAAAACAAATGCGGCACCAATACCAAATCCGAGTGCGGAGCAATGGGAAGGAATGCTCTCCAGTGACCGTCAGGATGTCCAACTAGGGCTGATCCGACGGGCCCAGCTGGCAGCAGCATCCTGCGGAGCCCTGGACTAGGGGCAGACGGCCATTGCCAAGATGGAAGACACCATCTGACTCCGCGAAATTCATAAAATTGTCTAGAGCTCAATAAACGTTTTTCCTCCTCCTCGTTTGTCCTGAAGAGTCAATGTTTTCACACGGGCTAAATCAATTTTCTGTTTTCGGCAAATACTGTTGGCCCTTTCCCTGCGATTATTGACAGCATTAAGCCTTCTGGTATGAGACTGATGCGTATGAAATGTGACCGGTCCTGTACAGCTGGAACGCATTGTTGACACACATCAAAAAGATTAAGGAAGTAGAGAAGAATAGCACCTCTTTGCCTATATTATAGTGCAGTGTTCTGGTCCATTTCCTCCACTTTGCCTTTGTTAGCCCTACATCTGGTGGTTATAATAGATTTTACTTTTCACTACGACATTTCAGTAGCTTTCTTTATAGTGTCTCATTTTCAGTTGTTTACATTACACACCGTGAGCGTTGTACACGACTAAGGCAGTTTTGTAGGGCTTACAGTGATAAGCTATTACGCCAGAATTAGAATCAACATACACATTATAAAGTTTCAACGTTAATATACGAGTCTCAAAGGCACACTAAAAAGCGAGCTCCTGAAAACTTGCTATGCATAGTAGTTTCCCCTATCTACAAGAAAGATGGCCACCTAATCAGCGAACAAAATTCCAAAGGCATCTCTGTGGTCATGGTTGCTTCTTCATGAAGTTGCGTGCCTCAAAACTTACGCGCTATGAAAAAGCGTTCAGCTGTCGCTTGCTTTTACTTTCTACGAAATTCTGGACTTTATGCTGGTGACTTAATGATAACCTTACCATCACTGCTTTGCAAAGTTTTGCTTACTGTTTCAGCCGGAAAAGTGCTGTGCATCGAATAATTCATACTAGTGGCTTACTCATCACTGATATGCTCATCATTACTGCTGCTGGATGACTTTCAGACGGAAGAATGTAAACGGATTGTGCAAGAAAATAATATACTACCGACTCACGAGTATTGCAAGATGGATGCCATGTATCCGACCTCTTGTACTCACGGTTTAAAAAAAAAAAAAGTTCACCGATGATTTCGATACTCTCTAATGCTAAGTTTGAGCGCAGCTGTATACGTGCTTTCAATTCGCCATACATTGGCTGGCGTGGGCAATATCTCGTGCGGCACGTTGGAGCGAAGTGTGATGCGACTGCCTCACTAATCTGGATATGGCTAAAGCCAGAGCATGGGTGACGCGCAGGTGCGATTCGCAGCAGCCGACAAATCTAGCAGACGACGCGCGCTACTCTGGCGCCATCTTGTAGGAATCGTCACCGCTCCCTACTCTCGGCTTTCTTCCTCGCACCTTTCATCTGCTGCGATACGCGTTCGCTTTCAACTCGCTGCGCTCATTCGCTCGGTTACGCCGCCGACGCAGAAACGGGAGCCTGAGAGCTGCGCTGTAATATTGAATTGCGTGCAGAAGGAACATTACATAACACCTTATCAGAACCCAACTTGCGCTTGGTTGTAAAATTATGTCAAGCGTGAACAGCAGTGGGGAGCCGCTGAATTCGTAAGACAACGCCTCCAGTCGTGCGTCAGTTCTCATTTCAGGAAAACGACGTGCAGCCACGACCGTGTCTTGAGCAGATAATCTGCGTTCGAGGCGACACTCGCACCCACATCTGGTCATTCCAAGAGAGGCACAGCTCCCGTAAGGAAACACGCATAGGCGGTGGGGCAAGATTTCCTCTTTTTGTAAGTAATGTAAAACGACTATAGTAGAGACATCTTGTGATGTCGTGCATGCGCAGGCAGAATGTTGGAAACGGTACTGCGATGCACATTTACAAATTTCGTAGCTGCTAACACCACTACGACTGTACAAATGAGTAAAACGTAGCCGCCAGTTACGAGGAAGGTTCTGTGAAATTCAGTTAAACCTAGCTTCACAAGATCTTTCCACGAGCGCTGCTCAAATATAGTTTATTTACTACGGGCTTCTAAGGGCCCAAGTCGAATAATTGTTTAATCCAAAAACATCTCGCCAGAAAATAAAACTCTGCAAAATTAGTAAACAATACGATATACCCACTTTGCAAAGAAAACTTGAGGGACTAAACCTTGATTTTGAAGCACTCCAACAGAAACAGTATATACAACACAGGTCAAATTAACGAAGACACAATAGTGACAATTCAGATATTGCAACTTGAGCTCACCGCATTATGAGGAGCGAAACAGTCAGGGACACGTATTGAAAGTGTACTTGAAGTCGTCGATGGCAACCCAGCCCGGCTTTCCGTTCGTGTAGGCTTCGATGAAGAACTGCAAGCGAGAGGGTGCACCAGCGTTAAAAACCACTTGGATGCAGCCAACCGGCACCATCCCGAAAGCAATGGCACCATCACGTGTGTTCGAAAGCCACGGTGCCGATTGTGGACCCCAGCCCTATCGGCTCGGCCCTCGGAGCCAATAATTTTCCCACGGCGGTTCGTTTCGTCGACTTCGTTTGCCAACATCGGCTTACGGACCAAAAGCTATGCGCCTTGACACCTGCTGGACACGTGGGTACAACGTGGCACGAACAGTCGCTCCCACCCGGATTTTCGAGCGTTTGCTGTAACGAACTTTTGCTCCAATTATGAACACAAGTATGGAGGCGAGCACCTTGCCTCCATTCGGGCGACATACTTGCGCGCACACATATTTCCTGATGCAGATCTGTTAGCCAAGTTTGAAGTCGTCGCCGTGCTGAAGGCGAGATGCGAACGAAGTCGCAAGGTTCGTTCGCAAGCATTTCTAAGTGCTGTGCACTGCACTGTTTGTGATGCACACGTGATCTGATATGAATTACTATATGCGTGATACATATACTATACATAAACAGCCTTGAACGAATCCAAGGCGGGCTGTCCGGTTTGCGCACAACAAGTTTTCTCCCTTTTGGATTTTACCTGCATGAACGAGATCTTACGACATTCCGTTGCTTGGGTTGCACAGGAAAAAAATTCATCATAATCAGCCTATCTTATGTGCGCTGCAGGACGAAGGCCTCTCCCTGCGATATTGAATTACCCCTGTCCTGCGCCAACGGTTGGGAAAAAAATTATTTGATATTTATTTCCCGACTACTCAGTAACACTCACTAAAGAGGGGACCCCACAATAATCATTTACCTCCTATTTTGCCCGAACTAACATATTTAGGTATTTCTTTCCCACGCATCATTGTTGACTGGAATGGCTTAGCTTTCCGGCAATCGCATTAGCACTTCTAATTCTTGCGTTCACACATTGTGCCTTGTGTCCGCAGTACAAACAAACAAGCAAGCAAACAAACAAACAAACAAACAAAACATGAGCTTTAACGCACCAAAGCCTTGCAACACGCGGAATATTAGGGATGTCGTATTAGGGGCTCCGGATAAATTTCGACAACCTGCAGTTCTTCAGCGCACACCTCAATCTAAGCGAAGGTTCGCTTTTGCATTCCGCCCCCGCCAGAACGCGGCCGGTATTCGAACCCGCGTCCGCGCGCTCAGAAAGCCACCGAGCAAGCGCGGTAGGTAGAGTTAAATTATCTCAGTTCTGGCATAGTTTTTTTCCAGTCACTACAAGACTTTTTTCGTTTATGATTTTTAGGGAGCAGGTGCTTTAGCTGCAAACTTGACTTTATTAGTTAACTAGTAACGGTAAAACAAACGCCAATTCCGCATCGGAATGGCCGGCAGACCGACATACGACAACCGCGGCCACGAGGAGCCAATTGTGCATCGCCATTGTGAATGCCGTGGCTTCAGTTCGCCTAGAAAATAACTCGACTACGCAAGATAGACTGGACACAGTCGCCTATGTCGGAAGGGCGAATCCTCAGCCTGTACGCTCACCAACTTCTCTATCCCTCTCATTTTACTCCCGTCTCCCTGCCCCAAAGCCGAGCTGCAGGTCAGAACTTTCATTCTAGGCCGACCTCTCAGATTTTTCCACCATGATAAATGTCTACTCGGACTCTGGTCCAAATAGTCAGCAGCACATGCAGAAGGTGTTGAATGCGCTGTTGCGCTTCTTAAAGACGTGTGCACAGAGTGCACAAACAAGTTAGGCGCTACATCGCACTTAATGGTATAGTTTTCGTTTTTGTGTGTATGTTTCGCCTTATTTCGTCTCTCCTATCACGTTTAAGGAAAGACTATACATTGAATCAGTTTGGACTCAAATTGTGCTCTTTCGAAAACCCAATTTGCAATAATTTCGTGGCATGGAGCTGCTTGCTGCAAAGGAAGAATGAAGACAAAAGTTCTAGCTTACTGAACTTAGTGCCGAAACCGCGAAACCGCAAGGTCGGTATACTTCCCTGTGACGTCACGAAGAAGAAGTCTGTGGGCTCGATTTTTTCATTTTTGATTAGTCACAACTATATGAAGAAAGCAAGCAATGAAGCCGGATAAAGCACAGTGCAGTGGTACGTTTAAATTAAATCTATAAATAACTTCGGTAAATATGAAAGCTCACGCAGGAGGGAACCGAGCACACAGCTTCTGCATTAAGCATGCCGTGCATTGCTAACTGAGCTTCCACGGCGACCATTCTCTCGTAGTTTCCCGGGCGCGTACGAGGTTTCGCGCGTGCACGTGCGCGCACATGCAAGGAGGTGCAATACAGCGAGGTCTTGTCTCCAGGAAGGACAAAAAAGAATATCTATAAACGGGCTTTTTTAGGCTTGTAGCGCAGCTCAGGAAGAGCAAAAAGGAAGGTGGAAGGGGTAATGAAAAGGTACGGAGAACAGAGTGAGCGCTAACTTCTCCGTTCCCTTTCGTTACCCCTTCCACCTTCCTTTCCGCTCATTCTGAGCTGCGCTACAAGCCTAAAAAATGTCATGACATACCAGCTGGCCCAAGTTGTCACGCTTTTGACCCGTAAACGGGATACGACAGTCAAAGAAGGCTTCGCCACACAAGACGCAAAAAATGAACAAAGAGGAAAAGAAGAAGCGCCTTCCGCATTTTCCAAACGCACGGAGCAGCAGCCTCACCCGCAGGTCCTGGTGAACGGTCATGTTGATGGCGAACGTCCGCCAGGAGGGCTGCGGATACTGCTCGAGAGAGAAGAGCGGCCGGTTGCCGACGTCCTGGGCCACCACCTGAATGCGCTCGGCGCCCGGGCCGATCAACGCGTACGTGAGGTTGAGGCACACATGGGAGTTCGGGTATCCCGGCAGGTACGGGGTGATCAGTCGCGACACGCCGGCCGGAACGCGCCCCGCGTCCACCGCCATGTAGAAGCCTGCACGGAAGGGGTAGTTTTTTAGCCTGGACCACTTTGACAGCGACAACTGCTAGGCCCATGGGACCCCTTAAAGGATCTATTAAGAGCAGCACTGAGCTGGTACATAATCAATTTGCATACATATGTACACAGTACGTATATATGTATACCTATATACACGCCTATATACGCGCCTACATACGCGCCTACATACATACTTATATACCTTCAGAGCCATATGGCATTTATAGGTGTCGATTCCAGACTTGTACGTAACGAATAACATGTCTCTAATTACATTAATTTATTACATTTTTTCCGTAATTTTGCAATGTCACTGTTTGCTCGATAGCGCTCACTGTAATTCAATTACTTTTCTTGCATTAACCGATTGCACGTAACTAGGTACATCAATGATGGGACAAGCAATAACACGCGACGCCGATTCGGAAAGCTCAATACTGCGGCAACTGCAGGGTAAAGACACGAGATCGCGTCACTCCGCAGATTCGCGGTATATTCAGACGGCCCAGCCAGGGTGGGGGGTGGGGGGGGTCTCAGTATTCGGTTTCGTGTTACCAGAACGCTCGCTCCACCGGCTGACAAATTGAACCGGTTAGGTATACGTCACGCGCTCAGCAACGGCCACTTATAAAAACCTTAATGCGTGGAAATAAAATACGGAAATTTTTTTTCAACTTTTCATTGAGCGCCCTTCAAGTATCGGCAAAAACGAAGCGCTGCGCTTCATAGAGAACCCAGCCCAGATGACAGCTACCCGTATACGTTACAACATCCCCCCCTCCCAACCCCACACAGCGCGCACATCGAGGGAGTTTTCAGTGTCGCTACCCATTTGTTCACAAGCAAAACGAGGGAAGATGACCGGCAAATTAAGGTGGAAAAAAGTTGACCGTTTCAGCAAGCCGGTGGTTCGAATACTGGAATGTGCGCAGAATAAAGGATTGAAGAAAAAACATGATGTAACGGATGATGTCGGTTACTGAGCACAAGGGCAAATATTCGCGCCCGAGTCACAACGACGTGGATTTAGCTAAAGTAAAGGATTTGAAGATTGGATTGGACAAACTTTAACAGAAAGTCCTGCAGGACGCACGTCAGCGCGCGTCTCCCACGCAGGGACCGACAGGAAGTACCTGGCGGCCGCTGCGCGAGCCTGCTGGACGGCCCATTGCTGGTCTTGTAGGAGCGGGCTTCGTATCCTCTATCCCGTCTCCCAGAGTAGGGGCGGCCAACCAGACGCATTTCTGGTTAACGTCCCTCTCTTCTCTCTTTCCTCCTCCTCCTCCTCTGCCGAAGTAATCCTGTGCTTTCCGACACGTTTTATAAAAAATTAAAAAAATTAAAATAAACCAATCCAGTACTCTCTCCTCGAAATTCTAAATGTGGACCTACAGAAAGCCGGTCGGAAGCAATTATTTCTCTGCTACTCCGCTGACTGCCACAGAGAATGCAGCACCTGAAGAGTTCGCTGGCGCCTCTAGCTGTTGATACTGCATGAAACGGCGCAAGAGTTTCTGCCCATAAAATATTGGCCCGGCGCCGATGCTACGCCAGAGAGAACATGCACCTGAACTACGATTGGCCGACTCGCTATGATTGGCCGACTCGCTGTAAAACAGCACAGAGCAGAAAATTTAAATGAAGCCAGCGGTAAAAATCGAAAGGTAGGATAGAAAAATAAAGGAACAACTCGGTCTCAACACACCAACACCGGGGACACCAAACACGTGATGCAACAGGAAGACATCTATAGCCTAACACATGTGACCGTGTGACTTGCTCGGACAATGACTTCGCGCAAACTGCTGGCAAAGACTTCGTGCTTCTACTTGCTTAAAATATTGGAAGCACCCAACCACACCTTAAGTTCCGTACGGTGTATGTTGGGAATAAAGCCCTGCTATGAGAAATTATTGAAAGAATGCTTAAAAGGACGTTCAGCTAACGAGTATACTCAGTTTCGAAATTTTCAGTAGAAGGATGAGAACAGGGCGCTTCGACATCCAGTCGACTCTCGAAGGTGTTATTCGTAATGCATAGGCTGCCTAGACCGTTCCCTATTAGCGCCTAGCCAAGTGCTACCGTAGATCGGTCCTGTAGAGAGCACATACAGTAACTAACCACAACTATGTACGGTGCTTCAATGTGCTCCTCCGGAGCATATTGAGGCACCCTAGCCATAACCAAGGGGGCATAGAAGCAAGTCTAAATAGCGCTTGGAACTAGGTTCCCTAGCCCGACTGTGAGCCCTAAATGAACCGTGGAAACACGCACATAGTCTTCAAACAAAAAATATGGGGTTTTACGTGACAAAACCACGATCTGATTATGAGGCACGCCGTAGTGGGGCACTCCGGAAATTTGGACCAGCTGGGTTTCTTTAACGCGCACTTAAACCTAAGTACACGGGTGTTTTCGCATTTCGCCCCTATCGAAATGCGGCCGCCGTGGCCGGGATTCGATCCCGTGACCTCGTTCTTAGCGGCCCAACACCACAGCCACTAAACAACCACGGAGAGTGAACACAGTCTTCAAATCCGATAAGCGTAAAATGTAAAAGGGTTTTGCAAGTCTGTTGCAGAATCTCCATGAAACGGACCTGCATGCATATATTAAGCTCCATTATGACGTTATACCGCTATGCCATGTGGCAACCCAAACGAACAAAAAATTAAATAAAGCAAGGAGCTGAGTGGGAGCTGCCTGTGAACACGCTGCTGCAATGCGGATGTTCATCCTACATCAATCCAATCCATTCGCATATGAGAGTTTTATGTAAGATAACAGAATTCCATTCACCTTGATTCTGTTATGTTACATGAAACTCTCATATGCAAATGTTCATGACAGGAAGATATCCTCTTCCCCTGTCGTAATCAGCTACCAGCCTTCCTAAGTGTCATCGGGTACCTTGACTCGTCCGGGCTCTCCGCGAGACTATAGGAAATTTCTACAAAGACGGATAGCTTAACGGCCATCCCACCACCTCGGGCTTCCTGATCCGCCACTACTTCGCTTCTGCTGGGCTACCTCCTATGAGATCTATCACCAGCCTGCTCGTCCGGTCGAACCCACTGGGCCCTCCCGGCTGGGCTGCTCTGATGCTGCTAGGATGACCCTCTACCTTTCTCCCTCCTACGCTCTCCTTTACTCCCATCCCCCCCACCCTGCTGGCGCTGAGCCGTGCTCCCGCATGGATTGCAGAAGATAGTGCTAGTAGCCTTTCCCTCTTTCCCCACAAGAACCACGTCTCTCTCATTCACCTTAACGAAAGTAAACTAGACACGGACTGGGATCTAAGAAGCATCGCGATTTAAAAGTGACCGCAGTAAGACATGGCTGGGAGACAACCACTTTTTTTTCTTTCCTGTCATACTAATGCTTACAAACAGGCAATTCTTTTGCATGAATACGTCCCTTGCTAGCGAAGTATAGCGCAAACAGGCTTACCGGATCTGCCAGCGATGCTGTTGTTCATGCGCAGGAAGTGCCGTCCGATGTTCATTTGGTTCCACATGCCACACGCGTGTTTATCAAAGGTGCACTTGAAGGTAGTCTCTTCAAGCCGGATCGGTGTGCGCACATGTGCAGGAAAAGAGGGCGAGGGGAGAAATTATGGGAGAAATTGGGCTCTTTACATAAACACATGTAAAAAAAACTGCATGCAACAATGCAACTAACGGCTTCTTGAAAACATCCGAGGCGAATTCACTAAGCGAGCCCGTACGGTTGGAACTAATGGCACGTCGCAAAGCCAGTACGCAATATAGAACGCTGCAGATTGCAAATTCACGATCCATTGCCTCCGACCGCTTTAAGCGCACCCTCTGGCCAGCAACACGGCTGCCCTTCCTCTTCGAATGAAGGCTTGGGAATCCCACTGGTGCTCTCACAACAAGACATTGTCGGTTACGTTAGCGTGTTCATTTACGTTAGAGGCAAGGCAAGAAGGCTGCAGGCGACCGAGTAGCCGCCGTCAATCTCGATAAAAAGAAAAGCAAGAAGCATGCCACTCGGCGCTTATTCCGCGCGCCACTCCCAGTATAAGCAGTCCCACGTTCACCGACCCACTGCGACGCACAAGTGATTGCGAGGTATCACCGGACAACGCCGTAGTGGCCCGCTGACGCCGGCCTCACTCTGTGCCGGCATATCTATACCATACCGGCCCACGTACGCGCTTACGGGCAATTTGAATGTATCGAAATTATTGAGCGGGCGCGTTCTGCTTCTGAAATGTCCGTTAACAAGACGTCGCCGTAGGATGGAGGGGCTTGTCGATCACCTCCTGGGATACAACTTTCCGTCGGCACCGAGTAGCCAAGCCGGCGTAGCTAGAATTTAACGGAGAGTGAATTCAGCACGCCATCCGTGTCGCAAAGCATGCCGGTAGCAGGATCCTTAACTTGTTGAAGGGAAACTCTGATAAACCGCATGTTGTGTTTACGGCGTGGCGAACCCACGTTTACCCTTTGAGAAACAACGCAGCGAGATGAAAATGAATTATAAAACAGCAGTGGGTGACTGAGTACGATTAATGTCCCGCCCACCTCTTGCTTCCTCTTACCGTCTTTCAAGAGTGCTAGATAGTCTTGGCAAACGCCCTTTGCCGGAGGAAAGGATTCTGGGACACTGGCCGAGACAGTCCTCAGCACAGAAGGCTTTGAAAGCGTTGCTGCGTTTCTTGCAGAGAACTGGCCTTGGAGAAAGATTAAGCAGTACTGTTCCTTTCCCCCCCCCTTTTTTTTTTTTTGCAGCGAAGCTGTATATAGTTAGCCACTGGCGGTGGTCGATGTCCGTCCATCTACGCGCCACGTCGACACGAAAAAATTTATCTCCAGTCGCGAGCGCCACGGTGACCACGGGACACACGGAGGCGCCCAAGAAGCCGCGATAGCCCTAGCACTCGCCGCGGTGTCGAACGCAGCGATCGTGATCAGCGACTCGCAGGCGGCAAATCACGGCTTCGCACGAGGTCGCGTCTCGCGGGAAGCGGCCCGCATACTACAAATTTGTGACGACGGCGACTCGCACTCGCAACCCCAAAACCGCACCGTCTTCCTCCTCTGGACCCCGGCCCACACCGATGTCCCCGCTCGCGGGCAACGCGGCGGCCCACGCCACGGCTCGAGGTCTCGCACGCCGAGCCGCCGCAGATTACGTGGCCGCCGCCTCCGCCCCCGAGAGCGGGGCATCGGATCTGCCGGATCGGGACACTACGACAGAAATGCAGCAACAAGAAACCCAGTGGGCGCGCGGCGATCGCCTAACCACATTCAGAGACCTCACCCAACACTACAGACTGGAAAGACGCAGATTCCCGCCACCGCACGATGAATTGAACAGGAACGAGGCCGTAACCTCACGCTTGCTCCCAACACACGCCTACCCCAGCCCCGCCGTCTTACATCACTGCTACCCGGATTTATACCCAACTGATGCGTGTAAAGCTTGCGGAGCGAGCAACGCTGCGACACACGCATGCTCTGGGGATGTGCAGGCAACAAGGGTACTGAAACCACCTCCGTCCGCTACACGTCCATAACCGCAGCCGTTAACAGAGTACAAGAAGCCGCGAGCTCGCTTCTTCCCGACGCCACCTCAGCTGCGGGGGCCGCCGGGGACCTTCACCAGCGTCGCCGCCGCTGGGAGGCGGCTCTCAAAAGTTCGGAGTTGGAAGACGAGCTCTATCTAGGCCGTCGGACAAGCCGAAGATGCCGCCCGAGTCCAAGGACTTCGAGCCGCCACCTGAGGCCACCGCAACAAAAACTGTCGGACCATTCTAAGTTTCTTCTTTTCCAGTTTCTCGCGATGGCTCTGTAGCGCTCAAACTAATATAGGTCTCTTGGAAAAAAATCGCACTGAAATTGGATGCAGACAACCATCATTACGCCAAGTTTCGTTTACTTGTCATAGTTCACAGTTGTAAGTTGTAAACTTTACAGAATTCCCGTCTGCCGTCAATACGTGGCCGTCTACGGAGGAAGTATGGTTACAGAAAACGGCTGTAACTTGTTTTGTTGAAGCTTGTCCTTCATCACAGAGTGGAAGGGCTGTTGAATTCTGGCTTTTTCCTTTTTTTTATAGCATCTGTTTTCCACTAACCTTCATTCCCCTTAATATCTTTCCCCAGCATAGGGTAGCCAGCCGGTCTGAGAACTGGCTAACCTCCCTGCCTTTGTCTATTCCTGCTTCCTCCTCAATGTCAACTAGAATATCGACTACCCCCGCCTGCCATCTAATACAGTTCAAAGCTTAATTAAATGAAATTACTTCATAGGCAGGCAATAGAGAGGGCATGGAATGTCTCAGCTGAGAGAGAGACAGCAATTATTGATGAGAAATTTTCGGCTCCCTGCTACATGCATCGGAATAACATTTGGCTCGCATGTTCACGGCGGCATCTCCTACAGCTCGAAAACGAAAAGGAAGAGATGGCGCTGGGAGGGACGTAATAAAGTAGAGCACATAGCCGGCGGTCTATTAGAGTTGCAGAACCGGAAGGCAGAGGAACCAGGTGGTGCAACCTCGAACGCGGACCCGTTCTCGTTCTTCGTGTTCCAAGTTGCGCTCCTTTACTGAATACGTACGGGCAAGGCGAACTACAAGTACTGCTAGGAGGTAAAAAAGTCAGCTAGCGCAAGACGGGGGTTATGGGAGATCGCTGATAGAGACCTAGCTTCGTGCTGCAGTGCACACGATTATCACGGTCATTAAGCTGTGGATAGGGTGGGATGCCCTACATTAATTTTGACTGAAAGATTTCATTCCAGGTTATTTCAACCACCTGAGGAACTTCACACTCGCAAAACCAGTGAAATGCCATTGCTTTCAGATTGCGTAGGTTAAGTCGAAAATTTCGCTTCCTTGTACTTGAAGTGTACTGGCTTAAGAGACCGCTTTTGTCCCTGTGCATCCGCCCACGTGCGCTCAGTGCTCCCTCTCTCCGTCTTCCTATTTCTCTTTCCCTTACCCCAGTCTAGGGTAGCAAACCGGGCGCTCATCTGTTTGACATCCCTTCTTTTCCTGTTCTTGCTCTCTCTCGCTTCCTTGTGGAATAACTCCACCATAGAGAAAGAGGTAATGTTTAATGGCAGAAAGGTGGAGGGGTCGGCCTGAGTTAAGCGCCTCTAGCCTGCTACTCCACGCTGGGGAAAGGGTTTGGGGAATAACGGAGGTGGGATGAGAAGAGGAAAGAGGGTGGTGGCAGGGCAAATACGATGAGGGCTGCACATTATAGTGTATCTGTGCATTGTGTACGAGCACACTTCACACCACAGCACACTCATCTTAGCGAGCAGAGTTAGAAGTTACTGCAATGTAGCCAGGAGGCTCTATAGCGTTCATTATTTTAACCGCTGTTAGCACTACTGGTGTACTTAAAGCGGACAGTAGCAGCTGCAGGGCGGTGATCATTTGTCGCAGCATGGTTTTGATAACAGAGTCCGATGGTGCCATCTGATTGCGCTGTCCTTGCTCGCGCTGACAGTCTAAGGCCCGTGTGCGCGGCGGCAAGCGGGGCCATACATTCGATTCCGGGCTTGCGCAGCTGGCTTGAAGCAATGGTTTAGAGAGATTTATCGATGCCAATTCAACTCCACAAGTTTCACCATCGCCATTGTAGGCAGCAACTTTTCTCGTCCAAAGCAACCGGAGCGAAAAATTCGCTATTCCTTGAAATTTCTACTCGTGAAACGTTAATGATACCCACCGTCTCATCGGCTACCTCATACGAGACGTGCGACAGGCACCTCTATATGTTTAAATTAGCGCTATAACAGCCAGGTTAAAATTATAACACGCACGCGGCAGATATGAAAGATATGAAATTAACCCTACGCAGCACGCTAGAACTTATCCAGAACCACGCCGTAGGGCCCAGCTACTCAGATGACTCGTTCACCACCTGCGTCGTACTAAACCTAAGTCGCAAGCTCTTCTTTCATCACCAGGATTAGGCTTTCAGGTTCTACCGACTGTGCTTATTCAAAAAGTCCTACCCTGCTCCGCCCGATTAATCCACGTCGTGAAACCAGTTCACTGACTACCATGGAGCATTGTCCTGCTTCACCCTACCCCCCGTGCAGGGTAGCCAACCGGAACTGCCTCTGGTTAACCTCCCTGCCTTTCTATGCATCCTTTTCTCTCTAGCCATCATGAAGAGGTCTATCCCACTTTGGTGCATGCGGCATGCTGCTCATCTGAAACATTTTTGTGTGTGTGCGTGCGTGTGCGTGCGCGCGCGCGCGGACACCAAGAGACCGGAATGGCCTTCTGGTCAGTTATGCACTACTCCAGATTACATAATCTTAAGACAGCTATTGAAAATAAATATGAAGTGTTGAGATAGAGAAAAAGAAAGCTCAAATGGAACGCAGGCAATGAAACGCAAGCATGCTGCTGCGCATGGAAGGGATGGTGAATTGAAAATACCGAAGATAGAGTAGGGTGAAAAAAAGAATGGCGTGAAAAAGGTACACTGGGCATTTACGCGCAAAATAAAGTTCGTTGCGTTACATTCAAAATGATGGCGATGTGAAAAAATGAAGCTTCGTCGTTCTCTACGGTGTGTACGTTGTCACGTCGTATATATAGTGACGGACGGCGAGAAATGCGGTAACAAGAACCGTGAATCGCGAAACCCTATATGGGGCGAACCTGTGCCCCAGGAAAGCCAGGTCACACTCAAAGCACAGCGATAGCGGCGAGAGCAGTCTGCGAAATCTGATCAGCGGGCCAATTGCGCGTCGGCTTTTTGTGCGCGACTCGTCGAAGGCTCCAGCGCTATTCGCAGTTGCCCCCGCGTGCCTTCCAGAAAGTGGCACACAAATTTCGGCTACAACAGAGAACGCATAGAAATATCGGTAACCTTCGAGAAGCCTCCGACACATCCAGACGTTACCCGTGCCGAGCGATCGCGCCTAATACCTGCAAGCCGGCGAAAAAAAAAAAAACGGCCAGCGGAGAAAGAGAAACAAGTGCACGCGTCAATATGGACCATTTCCTAAACCTTGTCAAGATTGCCGATGTCCCGAAAATATAGGCGAACGACGATATTAAAAGCACTGCAGAAGTGCTGCTTGCTACACTTTTCCAGGTGGTACATGCCGAAACTTGAGAAATCCAGCGAAAGAAGTAATTGATACGCAAACACGACGGAAAGAAGAGACATGAAGAAGAGTTGAAGAAGAAACACGACGGAAAGAAGAGTTGTTTCGCTGGATTTCTCAAGTTTCACACGTTGAAGCGTCACAACGCCCTGTTATGAAAGGCATATATAAGGTATAACAACGTGAACCGACAGAGGTGCCTGAAAATGTATGCCAGGTCTCGCCTGATTGTGCAGAGACTGCCAACATGACTCGCTAATCGCACTCGAGAAGGGCACTGCGTCACCGCTGCTTACCGAAGTGGGCGGGTTTCCGGGTGTGCTTGAACCACTCGTGCAACATGCCGTACTGCATCGGCCGGAACGGCAGGCCGGACGGCGCGCTGGTCTCAGACCTCGTAGAGCTCGTCAGCTTGAGCGATGCGGCAGGCGATCCTTGGATAAAAAACAAAAGGTGGTAGAGAGAACGATCATTTGCGATGTAGCGTTTAGGAACAGTGATATAATTTCACATCATTTCACAACTGACCGCGCGGGCTGCTAGCTCATATGTTGCAGTTAAAATCTGCGCCGGCCTTCGTAACGAAGCTACGCAAGTGGACTGTGGAGCTTACCGACCACCGTAGTTGCCTGCCAACGCGGCATCGCTTGTGGCATTCGCTGGGGCTTACATCGTATCAAACAGTGAACTACAGCTGAATCATTTTTTTTCTCGTATTCCGAGACGTTTGCGGTGAACTAGTCTTCCTTGCTAGCTTTGGGAACGACCGGCAAGTATTTGCAGGTCTCGCTGCAACGTCCTAGCCATAAGGAGACCTGTCGGCAGTGGCTTCGCCAACCATGCAGTGAAGCTCGTCGATATACAGGGTGACCAGCTAATCGTGTGAGCCCCAATAAGCTAACTGCATGCCTTCTATTAGCTAATCCCGGCCCTGTAAAGAGTGGGAGTAGCTCGAACAAAAAAACGAAGGACAAAATTCTGAGGAAAGCGCACGTTGAAAACGGCCGGAGCACTCGATAATGCGCTTCATTGCCGACGCTGGAAAAAATTCTCGTCAGAGAGGGAAGCCATTTGGGAGCGAAAACACGGGTACAGCGAACGCGTGGAGGCACATGTCCGATTGTACATAAAAATTGGTAGAGCTAGATTTGAAGATTAGGCATATACACGTTTCTGTAATAACGAATGCCTCAACCGTAGTGAGATCAGAGCTTTTGTAAGCGAAAAAAATGACAAGGTAGAAAAAAAGACTAAGCCCCCTTTCTTAAAGAAAGATGGTTGAACGCGAAGCTTTTTCCAAATGCAAACGGAATCAAAGTCGAAAGCCAACGACCACGCAACGATGACAAGAAATGCTGAGCGACCCGATGCTATGCGTATGTGATTTGACTGCATGTTTAGGATTGCATTTTTTTAACTTTAAAGTTGAATAAAGGCATTCCGTTAAGATGCATAGCGTTTATTTTAGAGCACGTACAGCCGTTGATTACACGCACACACTAGCACTTTCGGGGACGACCCTACACTTGCACAGTATTGCCTCGTGGTCGCTGTGGTAGACGGTCAGAGGTTCTGCCATCGTAAGGCGACACAGCCTGCTCGCAAACGCGAGATCAACGCAGGAACGGTGTTGCGTCGTGGGTGTCTGTAGCGTCTTCAGTTTCAACGAGTAGCCATCTATAGCATGAAACTCTCGATCCATTTGCCGTGCTCTATCTCCAGATCGATGTTAAAGTCACCGCACACCGCGCGTCGTAACGTCTGGGATATTGACGCCGTCTGTTCAGGTCTAAATTGCCTTCCTTTTTCTTATTTTTCATCGATAGAAATAGTTTCAGTGTACATTATACGAGAGCCAAAGACAACTTCGGAACATTAAAAAGTTTACTGAACCACAAGGACACACACACACCCACACACACCGTACTCAACAGCACCAAGCCAAAACATCCAAGAGCGGCAGCTCATATTAGGCCTACCGGAGTCGCTGGGTCCCGGAAGCAGAAGCGGACCAGGTACGCTCAATCCATCCGCAGCGTGGATATCATTGGCCTCGTTGTTGGTTTCTGTGCGCGATGGACGCGGAATCAAGAGAAATGGCTGTGAGGAGCACGAAGCATTCAGTGGTCGCAGGCAGAGAAGATATCAGCTTACAGCTACGGAAGACGCTGCCTCTCTCCGTCAAGCGGTCTTCTATGACAAGCCTTTTTCTCTGTTGGGCCCCCCGTACCGCGTAAAGCTACTTGACGCGAATAAAGTCCAAAGTGTCAGTGGGACTAAATGCAGGGAGGCACGTGCTTCCGCCATCCGTGCAGGCTTCGCCCCGCTTGTATATTCGGCTGGCAAGAGCACGTGTCGTAGGAGAAAAGAAGAGAAAACTTGAACAAAGTAGGCATAAGGAGTTCAGCGCATGCGGCAAACATTAACCCGGGGAGAGAGTTGTGGGGCTTGAAACGGCAGAGCACGTCGTTGCGAGGAACGTCGCAGCGAAAAGCTCCGGGTTAATTTTTTGCCACCAGGCCGGGGTCATCTAACGTGCACCCAAAGCACGGTAAACGAGCGTTTTTTTTTTTTTTGGAACACTACACTTAGCAAACTTTCGATAGCCGGGCCAAGGCACTATAGCGCCGACAGCTAGACAGATTAATACGCGAGTTTCCCCACACATAGCTACCGCTTATCCCGCCCCAAAGCACTGCCTTCGACGATCTCCTAGAATGTGCGAACACGGGGAAATTTTCAAGCGTCACGCCTTCTAGCATTTCCGAGCGGCATTGCTTTGCCGGACGTGCCATAACATTGCCCAGTGACGTCGAGAGGCGCTCAGGCGGACCTCGATCGCCAGGCTAAACACCGGCGGCCTGCAGACCACCGCCAGTGTAGTGTCACCGCGTCTTCATGGACGTCACGACGACCAGCTTTGTTTCACCGTTTTCCAACTTCCTAACGAAGACAGCGCATCGCCGCGTATCTCTACGTGTTGCCAGAACTTGAGTGCTATTGCGACAATTTATTGGCTACACGGCGGCGATCCATCAGCTTGCGCACCGCTTACGCTATGCGAAAGAGGTTACACACGCGCTATAGCTAGTTGCCGCATGGAAGAAAAAAAAGCTGAGATGCTTAATTTCGCTTCCACGACACGACAAAGCATGCTACGTTTCTACGCCACTCGCTGGGTCAACCAAGTAAACGGTCCTATACGAACGGACTTACGTAGTTCGGTAGTCGAGGCTCTGGTGTCGTCACCATTGATGGGCGATGCCGAGGTGTGGTAATCTGCATGCCGACACAAGACAGTTGCTTACAATTAAAAATCGACTGTTTTCGAATGTGTCTTACGATTTGCCTTCTGAGCTGTGCGGCAAGCAATGAAGCGGGAAATGAATCCGCGAGCGAGATCGAAGGAGCAAACGAGGAACTACAGAAAGCGAGCGAGTTAAATATTGCATCGTGCTCCGATATGGTATGATAAGCGGAATAAATAGACCGGGGCCCCCTAGCTGCGCGCATAAGAACGGAGAAATCGTTTCTCATATTGCACGGAATTTCATAGTGTTTCCGCCGAATTTGATTAGGTTTCTTACATTCAAAAGGAGAAGCTAATACAGCGATTGTAGCCAACCGATTTTTTTATTTAGATCGGTGACTTTCATAAAGCTTGTTGAAAATTGCGGAAATTTTCAATAACGAAACCGAGTTGTACAACTACTCGGCAAATAAAAAAATTGTTTCGCAATTCTGTAAACGGCGCCTAATATTACATATTAAACGGACTAACTTTATCATTAACCGCGCTAATGCAGGCCGACACCTATATACGCGAGTTCAAAACCCTTGCAAATACTGTGACTAATTCATGTAAGCTATAAATTCACATATCAATTTTGTTCGCTTTGGTGTTCGAACGGACTGAGTATATGTAACTGCGATGCCTGTTTTTGGTTGGTGCATTACGCATTTGTAAACTTGTTTTAGTTTCCAATTTTATGCAATCTGAGTAAAGAAATCACAAGCCTTAAACATTCCGTTTCCTACAGTCAATTTCCCAATCAAATGCTTTTAAATTTCACTCAAATCAGTCCAGGGGTTGCTTCATAAAAGTTTCTACGTTTTACATGCACTCGAATAGGTGGCATAGCAGTTCGCTCGAGCTAGTAAGCCTTCCTGTTAATGCACTGCTCCTGCCGCAAAACGAAAATAAATCGCGCGCATAAGCTCCTAAGGACGTGGAATCAAGAGATATTTATGTAATGTATACGTGTAAGACATCTATAGGTATACACATGTACTGCACTACTTATTACTGCTCAAACAATGACGCCAGAAATCACACTGTAGGAGTTAAATCCTTTTCCGACCATTATATTAGTAGGACGTTCCTGGGGGCTAGTTGTGTTTGCACACAGCCGATATTCAGCAGTGTCTTTTTTTTTCTTTAAGAATCCCCACGGAAAAATGGAGACCAAGCTTAAAGCGATAAAAACGCCCGCCTCGATAAGTTACCACATATATACATCAAACTACTGCGGAAAGTGCCGATAAGGTACGTTATGTTCCGTTTTTATTTTAACGGTTTGCCCAGAGGGATAATTGGATGACACTGTCAATAATCGAAACTGCAAATAAAATCGTGATTGCTTTCTGGTTACTAGCACAGTAGGACATTTATTTGTGTGTGTGTGTATTGCATGACAAATATTTGTTATGCAATAGTATTTGTTAATGGGAGTGGGGTAGTCGCGAGGAGCCATACCACGCTGGGGACATCTGAACTCTAGAACAACTCAGACGTGTGCAGACACAAACTGTTCCACAGCAGCAATGCGAATTCCCAGGTGAGGATTGTACACGAACATGAGAAAGCAATGCTCTAATTGGATGACATACACGCTGTATTCGGCATTGTGGTCGTGCTGTTAGAATTAACCCGCAGTCCTGTCGGACTAATCCTGAAACACGAATTTTGTAAACGGGGAACCTAAAGGTAAGTGCGCGTACAATATAACCTGATCAGGCGTAGGATCTCGGTGTTTGCCTTAGTGGATAGATGCAGCAACTAAATTTACCACGCTCACGGGTGACGTCACACAGTCCAGGTGGAACGCGCCAAGTTCCCCCCAGCACACCATTCTCCTCGACTCCGTTACTACATCTGGACAACGTAATGCGCAGTTTGCACAATTCCATCGCTTCGTCGTTCTGCGCAATTGCAGACCTATGCACAGCGCATTTATTGGCGGCGCAGTGAGTATTTCAGTAGCACTGCTCGCAGTCGGTGTTCAGCGCTTTACGAGAAAGTGGTAGTCATTTGCGCTTTTCCGTGGATCGGCGTAAATGTACATTCAAAAATCTGGAGGTCAATTGACAAGAGACCCGCCTAAGCGCGGTACATTTCCTTTTTAGCTTTAATTTCATTCGTCTAGGTATAAAATTCTAACACAGGCCTAGGAATTGCTACGTCCGTCAGACTTGGCGTGAGTCGTGTTAAACAGTTCGCCGTCGAGCCGCTAACACTATATGCGTAACTAAATCTTCGATGCGAACGTTTAGTTATCACAAACACGAGTTCTAACATGACATTTCCAACGGTAAAACAAGTATTTTGTCAACTCATTAAACACCCAGCGCTGTTGCAGAGGTTGCGAAAACATGCAGTGGACGACAGTGAGAAGGCATGATTCAAGTTCATTCAGTTACTGCATTACGGGAGACAGTACAGCGTTAGTGCACTCGGAGGTCCCAAGATTTTATAGTTGTCGGGGGGGGGGGGGGGGTCTGTATGCTCTATTGTACGCACTGTATTGTAGGCGTGCCTTCGTAACCTCGTCTAAAAAAAAGTTGCGCATGTAATCGAACGGACCGTGCCTGCTGGCAAGTGCTTTCGCTCGAGGGCTACGGGGTGTCTGAAGGCTTCAATTCTGGAGGAACGCTAGGGAAAGACGCCCCTTCCGCCGCCCCGTCCCCATCTGGCGACCGCAGCAGGGAGTGCCGGTCTATTGCGCATGAACATGAAGGCACATGCTGCAGCAGATTCTCGATAGTTTAGAGGGCACTAGGGCGACACCCCGGGAGCTCGCGTTGAAAATGTCTATATCATTTTTTTAATAGTTTCGCACAACAGGCGAAGCACTGACAGCGGCAGCAAGGTTTTAGCGCCGTGCTTGAGCCTCTCGGACTCAGCATACGCGGGCGCGACCATTCGCGGACGCGACGTACTAGGGTGCGTAGAAATTTCTGGCACCCTCGAACACTTTAGCACTCCGTGCAATGGCAGCGCACAGACCCCACTATACTGCTTGTAAAGCGCGGGGCCAGTGGAAGTAGATCTTCAGATTATGGGCATTAAACAGCTGAACATCACGGCGACGGCGAGAATTCGCCTGCAGTGTCCATACGACTGCCATCGCAATAAAGAGGCTGAACATTTCAGGCTCGTACAAAGAGCGTACAGGTACCTCGTGAATGCACTCCAATAGCGTCAGCGCCTTCCCTTAACACGAACACGGCGCCGGGCCTTTGCAAAACACGGTCCACAAACGTGCGCGAATTCCAACGTCGTACTTACCGGGGAGCGGTCCGCCGACGCCGTTTTGAGGTTCCGGCGGATCTGAAAAAAAAATAAAGGAGGGGACAAAGTCAACCAGCAACGGCTGCGACAGAAGGGACAAACAGAGCACCGAACACGATGATGCAACCCGCAGGACACCATGCACCAACCACCAAACCACCACCTCCCTAAGCGAAGGTTAGTATGTGAAGCACCACGCCCGTATTAGAGAAAGCATCCATGTCAAAAGGGCAGTGGGGATCGAAAAGCTGTGCGGACGAAAAAGAAATCCGACTCGGCTAGCTCTTGACATCGCACATGTTTGCAGAGGACCGACAAGGATCAGTAACTTAAATGGGCATGCAGCGATATACTTTGTGCCCCTACAGATACAATTAGTCGAGATCTGCCTCTCAATTTCAGTGCAGTTGCATTTGTCGTTTGGGTCATGCATATCTGAGCGGACAAGGATAAGTTCATTTTCAACGTTGTGGATCAACTCTGAAGAATAACTTAAAACGAACAGATTTTCACTGTCCGTCCGGCTTCATCTTAATGTTTAAGTGTACTGTGCTCGGGGAAGGAGAAAAAAAATATCGTCTTGCTTAGTATTCACCGGAGTAGCATGGCTACTCTGTCCCGTCTCGACAGCCAATCGTTGTCAGTGGACTTTATATTGAGCCCTTGGCGCGACTAACTAGTTTTCAAGTGAACAAGGCCTTACTTGGCCTTTTTAAACGGTACGGGCCTGGACTCAAGGCTCTGGGGCAGATTCTTCTTGCGATCGTCGCACATCTTGTTATTCCTTTTTTTTTAGCATTTTTTCTTGTCCCGAGCACAGAATAACTTTTGGATGAACGTACTTTAGGCAGGCCTCTCTGCCTTGGTTATTAAACTTTTCTCTCTATTCATGTACTGGATAGTCGTCTGATAGAAGTATTTCAGTCTCATGATAGACATACTGGATAGCCCGTAAAGAAGGTTCCAGGCGAGTGCTCCAAGAAGCGACTCCGCGCAGAAGGTCATCTTCCTGCTCTCTTATTTCCCGAAGACCACGGAGAGTCTACCGCGGGCCCACAATGGTGTAAGTAACGCCGCGTGCTATCCTTCGCCTGTGAGGCGCGCTTTACATCCCTAGTGGCTCGATTCCTTTGTTTCCTCTTTTCGGATACTGTTACCAGCGCTCGTATTCAACGGTTATTTGTTTGCGTACAATAAGCATTGACCGTCACGCCAACATGCACTGCCTGATCAGGCACGACTATACTCAGACGTGCACGCTCTCACAGCCAAATAAAAACAGGCTGCGGGAGGCGAAGGCACACGAAACATTTATATGCGTAACCCCAACTGCGACCCGCAGGTCGAAGCGGGTTCTTCGCTTCACAAAATGGCGACGTTTCCAGCGTACTCCACGACGACGACAAGGCATGCTTTGGTGGGGAAGGTAGGTAGTGCGGGCGTGGCATGCCGTAAGAGCAGAGCAACCAGTGAGTGGAATACTTTGGACAGTGGTCATACCCCGGATGTACGGAAGTTCGGTGTGGTGCGCTATCTGCGCGGAAAAACGACTCGGCCGGTGGTCGACTGAAAAAAAAAAAAAAAAGACGGCATAACAAAACACTCGTAACGCACAGCATGCCACTGAACCCCTTAGGGGCATCAATTAAGTCGAGATTGAAACCTTCGTTTCAGCGCACGCATGCCGCACTGATCAAACACCCCGATTTCTACTTTCCGACTCCTTTTACGGAAACTTACACATATTCGAACTTGCGATGCAGATCAACTCAGAAGCGCTTCAAGATGCTTGCGACAGATTTCAAATATTTTCATCAGGGCTATCGGCTTCGAACGCACTATGTTTAGTGACGTAATGTAAAAGCAGTGGTCGGCGTCTTTAGTTGGCACCGGCGCTACACCTTGAAGAAGCATGTTATAAAATGTGTCGCGCTGTCACAGATGTATAACAGAATAGTCAGTCAGCATATGCATGAACAAAGTTCTGTACACAAGTCCAAAAAACCTGACGAAATATGCATGTGGATATGTAGGTGCATATGTAAGCCCAAGTACTTCTGATTGTCCAAGAACGCGTACAAAAGCAGTTTTGCAGACGAGTCAAAAACAATGACGAGTGGAAAATACGAGTGCAAACTGCATAATTGCCTCTTTTTTTTAGATCAGACTTGATTGTAAAAATTTTGTTAGCCAGTTACGCATTTTCATTTCTTGTGCATGATATGCCCCTTAGAGTGACCCATCTGAAGGAGTAAATTTGCCCTATATACCACAGACGATCTTTTTTTTAAATGTCTGTTAATGTTTTTAAAAAATAATATTTGGGGTTTTACGTGCCAAAACCACTTTGATTATGAGGCACGCCGTAGTGGAGGACTCCGGAAATTTTGACCACCTGGGGTTCTTTAACGTGCACCTAAATCTAAGCACACGGGTGTTTTCGCATTTCGCCCCCATTGAAATGCGGCCGCCGTGGCCGGGATTCGATCCCGCGACCTCGTGCTCAGCAGCCCAACACCATAGCCACTGAGCAACCACGGCGGGTGATGTTTTTAAAAAAAAAGAGAAAAAAAAAAGCCTGGTATGTTCAAATTACACACTGCTTGTTTTGAGAAGTAGGTAAAGTAAATCGGGCAAGCTATGGCTCGCTACCGAAGCATCACGTAGGAGATATTTCGCACAGGAGGGTTGGAAGTTTGAAAGTGTTCAACTAAGCTATAGAATTACAAAAGTAAACACTTTGGAGGCCAAATGGATTGGTTAAAGGGTCCCTATTGATTGTTAAGAAATCACTTTTACACTCTTAAAAACAGTTTGCACCCTTTGGAGTGTATATTTGTCCCACAACAATAATCGTCACCTGCCTTGCTTGCGTTTCCTTTCTTGAAAACTCGGGGCTCACTACTTTCCTGTCGAGAATGCTGCGCCTCGCTGATAACGCGCATGCCGTTCGTGACTGGAAAGTACCGGGCTCGCAGCGTTAAAGAAAGGAAACGCGGGCAAGACAGATGACCATTATCGTTGTGGGACAAGATACGCCCTAAAGGGTGTAAATTTTTCTAAGAGTGTATGGCAGGAGCTATTCCTACAGCTTAATTAAACAACAAAATCAGCTGAAATATGGAATACAAAAGTTACAGTAGCAGAGAAAGCTTCACCCACAAGCTATATTTTCTAACAATTTTGTTCTACGTTGTCAACACAAGCTTTAAAGGTGAAATTGAGGTTGTGCACGTTACCGCACAGCGTTAAGCATTGTCAATGAATGTTTGCTTTATTTTTTTCAAGAATGCATGCTGTGTTATTCGTATAGTGCTTATTATCAAGGCTGTTCTACACTGAGGCACCTGTAAGGTAGTTTGGCCGTAATTTGTAGATACCGTGGACAATAAAAAGACTGCTAAAAGCACTATCGACAGCGCAAAGCGAAGGGCAAGACAAGAATGATGTTAAGGTTAGTCTTCCATTAACAATGAGATGTGCGAGAAAGACGATATTGCATGTTGTCAAATAGGGAGCACCGAGGGTGTTCAGAGTTCTAAATAAATCTTATGAAATACATAAAATATATTATAAAATATCTAAACTAAAAACATCTTAAGTGTATTGCAAGGTGTTATGCGAAGAGCTTTAAGTGAATTTTGTATGTGCAACCCCAGATGACTGTGCAGCAATTAATGTGAGAGATCAAATGCGTAGTAAAGGCGCTTAAGATATGTCGGGAATGAATTATTTTCGACATTTCAATAATGCAACCATAGGCAATTCAAATGAAGCATTTACCACATGACATGAATGCGAGAGATCAAGCCCTCCACCCCTTTCAATGATTCTTTGTGGAGGTTAGAAGCGGTTTAAGGCGTGCACAAAAAAATATTCCTGCACTATACGCACCACTTGTATCCTGAATTTCTCTTTTTTCCTTCACTGGTGATAACGAAACCGCATATAGCGAACGCATCACCATAGTTAGCTTTTAAGTTCGTTATAGGAGAGTTTCGATGTACTCAATTACGTGACACCTAACCCGAACTAATCTTAGCGCGTATGCGCCTGTTCACTATGACAGGGCTCGACTACACACTAAGTACCTCTTCACACAGCCTCCCGTGCATGACGCTTGCATTAAGTAGCTCGACTCTAAAAAAAGCTTCTATAAAAAGTGGTCCGAACTACTGGAGGGTGCAACAATGTTTCTCTGTCAAGCTTCCGCCTCAAAGATCGATTTAACACACACAAACACAAAATATGAAGAGCAATCAAGCGTACACATCGCTCAGAAGTGCTTCCCTGCCCCGCACTCTACAGGATAGGCAGAACGAGCAGGAAGTCTGAACAGAGCAGCCGTACGGGTCGAAGTCTGATAACGTATGCACGCGCGCGCATACACATAAAAAGAAGCCTTTCGAGTAGCTCTCAACTGCTTATCTCCGAGCACACACCTGTGCTCCAGAGCTCAGAGTCAAAAGAAGACAATGAAAAAGAAAAATATTTCCGTTCCACAAGATGGAACACGGGTTTAAATATACGGCGTGGATGCTTGCGTCGGTAGCCCGCGAGACCAGCGAAAATTAGCCAGAAACTACGAGAGGATCGTCAAAGTGTAGCGATAATTCTCCGGTGAACTTGCTAAAGTGTGCTGCCACGGACGATCATTGGTTAGTTCAGATGGCCAATGCTAGGAGGCGTTTGGGTGCTGTGACGTCACGCTGCCTCCAGCATGTGCCCATTAAGCACATCGAAACACTTGCAGTCGAGGACACGTTGTGCACTGGCATCAAGATAGGCCGAAAAATTCAATTCTGGGCTCTCACGGGCCAAAAGAAAATCTCATTATGAGGGACTCCGAATTATTTTTTGGTCCCTCGGCATACTGTCACGCGTACCTAAATCTTAGTGGACCAATGTTTTCAAGTGACACTTTATTACATTGCCTCGGTACCGGTCCGGCTTACTCTCCAGAACAGTGGTCATTGGAAAAGGTGGAAGGAGAGAAGCCAACGAAGGCATCGCAGGACCATATGCGACTGATTTTTACAGCGCTGTAAACTTGTTTGGACAGTCATGGAAAAACTTTTTTCCCAAAACGACAGCTTTCTTCGGCTACTTCGCCTACTTTGAACGGACGTCAGCCGATCTCGCACGATAAAAACAGAGGAGTGATCCAGTTGGGGTCCCTGGGCACGTAACGGCCGCGGTCTTGAGTGGACAACAACGGACCATTGGGTGTCTGCCCGAATAGACGACCCGCTGCTGTCTGGCCTAGCAGACAACTTGGGTCACACTGATAACGAACAGGCAATTTCGGCGTTGTATGCGATTTTGGCATACGTGCTCATTCTTCGCCAATACCACCAGAATGAATGCGCCAAGATATGAGACAAGGGTGCTGTGAATACAATAAGATGGTGGGTCATGGTATCGTTTAGCATTACGGTTGGCAGCGAGATTACCACTTCGTTTGCTGATGCTGCGTGTCTGCTGATGTGCCCATAAGGTGTTGCGATTCACGGACGGCATATGGATATGCAAGGGTTTACAAAAAAAAAAAGCCATCGTCAAATTTTTTTTGGACATGAATGGAGAAAAAAGCCGGTGCTTTCGCCCATAAGATTTCCTAGAAAAAGACAGCTCATTTGTGCGACCTTGCAGAATGGGACCCCAATTTCCAGCGAAGTTGTTTCGGCTGTTTCGTGCATTTTCAATAAACGTTTTAGCTGCCTGAAATTATGGCAGATTCTTTAAAACGATGCCCCTATATGACTGATGTATATAATGCCTCCCAGCACCTGTCAACGATATCTTTTTTTACGAAGGCTGCATATCCCCCACTTATGTTGGCCAAAACATTTTCACTAGTGCCACAATCCACACTTCAAACTTAAAGCACACGTCACCTATAGTGTGTCCTCCATTTCCTGAAAATATTAAGTTACTGCCATCTTTGGTTCTCTTAGGCAGGCGGGGAAACAAGCGTTTCATATGTAACGCCTCCAAATTGCCCTAAAACCCTGATACACACACTTCAAAACTTCTTTGCCCTAGATGACTCGCCGCATTGTCTCAACATCAACTTCGCTAGGTGTCAAGTTTTCTTTTACCTGCTTTCAACAAACTGAAGACTGACACAGAAAGTTTTGGAGAGCTGTCTAGTCGCATTAACAGCTTTGCTGTAAAAATATTGCAGGGAACTCCGGCACTAGTGTTTACGGAAGCTGAAAGCGCGGTGGTTCAACCAGCGTGTCAACTATGGTTAGGACATGATTTTGCCTAACTACCGGATTCTCGCAGCTTTGAGACTTTGCAAACTGACCTTCAACAAAACATTGCTTTATTAATGCCACAGTTGAAGTTACTGCGCATGCTCGCCAAGTCTTATTACCGTCCTTGTTTAGACAAAAGCAGGATGGCTTTGAAATTCAGGCCAGCAACAGCAAATAAAGTATAGTAAACAAAGACGAGGACATTGACGCCGCAATAATGAAGATCGGACAAATCTAATACGCATCATTCCCACGGCAGTTGTTCACAGCACCAGAGTTTCCCGTAGTGTCTAAGGAAATGCATTCCAGTTCCAGTTACTTTGGGAAACCGCTGTTTCATGCATTAAGCACAGAAAGTAACTGGAACACCAATGCGTTTCAATGGACACTGAAAATTAGTATCTCGGGACTGGCGCTGTCCAGAGAATTCGTTCGAAGTGGATACACCGTGCATGCGAACTCAGCGGCTATGATTCGTAGACTGAAATATGTGGCAAAAGTAATTAATCAAACGTTTCATTAGCTTAATTATGTTAATTATTCAATTGAATATTTTGATTTCTAGTTGAAGTAATGGCCGTCTTATCGAGTAATTTAGATCAAGGGTTAGAATTGTGCCGTCTGCCATAGGCAATTTTTAAAACATTTGGTGCAGCTAAAGAAACCATGTACATTGTATGCATATCGAGAGCAAACAAGGCTCGTGCTATAGACAAGTGCAGTGTTTCCGTGACTAAACGTCAAACAATCTTGTAGCGAAGCGCACACTGTCGATGCAGACGAGGAGCAGAAGGCTGGAAAACTCAAGCCATGTGTTAGGCACGTTTCCAAAGGTGCAGTAATACAGTCGAACCCGGTTACAGCGAACAGGCCAGTGCGCTAACAAAGCTGGTTCAATATATTCGGTAATTACGCCATATTGCATTACGCATGCTAAAACTCAGCTATACCTAAAAAGTTTGTGATGAGTTCGTTATACACTTACCTTCGGAGGCCCAAAAAAGTAAAGCAAGAAAGGAATCATTTTTCTAACTGCACTGTGAGTTCCATAAAATCTCGTACTAAGCGACAAAAATGTTGCTTAATTTATTTTTCCCTTCATTTTTGACCTGCGAAGCTAGAAGTACAATATAGTGCCCTACACTCCTAAACGCAGCCCCCGTGAACAGTTGACAGCAACTAAATTGTAGATAGGGGCACAGCTCTTTACGCTTGGGCTCGTGTTACGACAGTCATGTACGATGTAGCCGGGATGCCAGTTAAAGCATTGCTTTTTTATTCAAAGGGAAAGGATGAGAAATTAACTGCAAAGTACTGCCGGCGTAGAGTGCCGTGCTTGAAGGTGTGACCTGTACGAGAGCTTCTGGGACGATCATAAATAAAGTGCCAATGAAGTCTTTCACGCGTCCCGTTTCTCGAAGGTATCGCGGAACTTTGTTGTTCCAGCTAAAGCTCTTCCGTCAACGCACCGCGACTTCGTCGGTCAAAACGTAGGAGGAGGCTTTATAGTCTGAACTCCAACAGTCGAACGGGCATTGCTTTCGTTTAAGTTACGT
The DNA here is from genome assembly GCF_050947875.1 of Dermacentor variabilis. Lineage (NCBI taxonomy): Eukaryota > Metazoa > Arthropoda > Arachnida > Ixodida > Ixodidae > Dermacentor > Dermacentor variabilis. Next base: position 76,463,972 of record NC_134576.1, on the reverse strand, counting down.
TATGCAAAAGCTACAAAAGAGTTGATAAAATTTCAATAAATCGACTTGTACTATAGTTGTTAGGTTGACTCATGGGTAGAGTTTGGAGCATATTTCGGCAGTCGGTACAACTAAAACTGGGCAAATCGCAACGACAGACGGCGTTAGCAAAAGACCTGGTGCAGGCGTTATATACGCTCACCTCTTTCAGGACAGTCTCCGAATGTACACATACAAGAAAGTGCATGCGCAGTTCATCTTCGCTTAGCTTTACCTCCGACTTCGTAGCGCGGAACTGTTGCGTCATTTCCTCCGGACGTAACTGCGCAGGCGCTTCGCGTATTTTTTTTAAGACTGTCCGCAAACACAGTTGAGAGCCGCGTCTCTCATATGTACCGTACGTTTCCTCGTACGGTACGTACCTCGTACGTTTCCTCTAGAGTGTTTGACACTCCTAGGTTGAGGGTCGTCCCGGTTGATAACGGTGGTAAACCTAGGGCGGTTTTGACGCCTTTCCTGATGAGGATGTCTACCTTGTTTCTCTCTGCTTTAGTTGTCTTTAAGTACGGGATAGCGTAGGTGATTCGGCTGATGATGAAAGAGTGGACAAGCCTAAGTAGGTTCGCCTCCATCCCCGCGTTTTTGTTCGCTATCCTCTTGAGAAGCCTGCAAGTCAAGCCCAGTTCTCCGCTGGAAGCCAACTGATTCCGGCCGACGTCTAGGGGGAAGGTAGACGGTGAAAGGGGGAGCTGCGTTTCACCCCGATCACCCATACTCTCTGACGGGTGCAAGTGCTCTCTCTCTCATATGTACAGTCTGCGTCTTTAAGAAACGCATACACGAGAGCACGTGAAGAGCAGCCTCGTAGGCCACGTGTTGCGAGGCCGGCGCCGCGGTGAGATGCGAAAACGGAAGGAGAGGAGGACACTGTTACCTATAGTCTGCTTGCAACCCATGCCATTCTTTTTTCACCTTAATGCTTGTTCCACGCCTGGAAACATGCTATTTCATTTGAAATGGACGGGTTCTATCTATCGCAGCTGCGGAAACAGTGTTACAGCTAGCACGACTGTCTTATCAGATTATGCATTTCTCCGCTCGCGTGCAGCGACGATACAGAAAGGAGTAAACGTGGGATCAGTGGTGCAGGCAGTAGAGGGGAACGGCGCCACTCCCTCCTTTCTCGCATCTGGCCGCCCCTGGCCGCGCGACTTGTTTACAACCATTATAGAATAGCAGCTTGGGGCTTGGTTTTGAATGCTGGTGTTCGCAGCGCAAAACGTAGGAGGGACACGAAACGAGAAGACGACACCACAAGTGCCTGCGGTGTCGCCTTCTCGTGTCCATTTACGTTTGGCGCCGCCAACACTAGGGTGCTGACGAGGAGGCTATTTGCCACGTGCTCGCGTGCCCACGAAGATGGCATTCGTACTTCCCTAACCTATACGTGTCGTCGCGCTTTGTTTAGTTTGGTTGACAGCATGTTCGCATAAAGGACGTGCCCGACGATTAGTGGCTTCCAGTACAAGAACGGTGCGTTTTGTCCGTATACGCCATAACCATGACGTTTATTAACCTTGGCAATATGGCTAAGTTGAGCCAGTTTTATCGACGGACCGGAGAGGCGAACAGAGAGCAGCCCTTTGCCCTCGCAACAAGATAGCGGGAGTACATTCCTCGCCGGTGTCATGAACACGCTCGGTTGTAACTTTCGTGTTTATCGCAGTTAACGCAGAAACCGTGCCCACCGTTACGGCTGCCACAAGATAGGGGGCGTGTCACGCGAAACGTTGACGCTTAACGTGGAAAACTGTCCGGAAAGCTTGTGGTAGACTGTCGCTTATACGCAGAATGGTTTAGACATCGCTCGAAAGACGTGTGAACCAGAACAGCACGATACGCATGAAAAGTGTACGTCAACCATAGTGAATTAAAAGGAAAAGAATATTGCGCGCCATGTTTTCAACTCGGAAAAAAACAGGCGCATTCGACGAAACGCTTTGCGCTAATAAAGTCTTAAGCGAAATCAGTCGAAGGGTGGAGGAGAGAACTTTGAAACACAACGAAATTTTGAGCACTGCCAAAGCTCAAGCAGAACGACCGTATTTTTTTTTTTCATTGGACGCGTCATAGCTACGAAGCTTAGAGCTAAACGCGTGAATTAATTTAACCGATTGCATTAACTCTGGAAAGTCCATCGCATTCGAACAGGTGCCAGCATTTCCAATGCACCCGCTCCCAGTCCGCAACCGTTATGGAGACGAAAAAAAAAAACAGAAAAAGATCACAAGGAGACCTGAAAACCGCCATGTGTCCTTACTTCTGAGGCAGAAGTTGCATACAGGCGATACCTAAATAAAAATCAAGAGCCGCTTAACCGTATACCCAACTGCCTACGGTAAGCCGTCCTGATATTCGCGAAGTAGATTCCGAAGGTTGCCGTTTCTTCGTCAACAGAATTGCCCACGTTCCGCGACTCGTCGATACAGCGGGTTTCGTCAGGTCATGAAGCACTGGATGCTTTCTTGACAAAAAGAAAGAATTCAACCGAGATTTCAGCCACGGCATTCCGCAACGACTTTGGTGCCCCATTCGGGCTACTTAAGTACGCTATCTTATCACCGCCAAGAGTTTACGAGCACGCAGAAGAACATCGTTTTCATTCCGCTGTTCCGTGTGCTCAGGCAACGGCGGATTCTTCGCGCGAACAGAAGCTGAATGCACTTTGACTGCTATGACTGCAACGCTATATTATGTATACCACTATCGGCAATGAATTCGACTGGCGAGAAATTGCGGTCACAGTGGCAGAAGTGCTACCAGTAGAGAAATTAAGGATCCTGCGCGAGTATAGAACAAGGTGATGCTGCAAGCGCAATGACGCATGCAAGAGTCTGCACCATTTGCACGTATTACTTGAATGAAATGACACGTCGTGCGCTTCAATTTTACGTGTTCGCATCGGTACACGTTCGTTCGATACACTTGATCAAGGAGGCGGATTACGTCAGATAGCTTGACTTTCTGCCTCTCCCCTAAAGTGTGTGGAACAAGCACGCCGCGCACCGAAACAAATTTTCCAAACTTCGGTAAGGCACTCTATGCAGATCATCTGGTTTGCAAACTTGGGAACAAAGTTGCGAGGCCACCGCTCGAAGAACAAGCTATATGCACGTGATTCCGGTGCAAGTATTTGTGTATTTATGTGTATATATTTGGTGCAAGGCGTTTACGCACGAAATTTAAGGCTGACTTTCCAATTCTCTAGGTACCTGTGTGTGTGTGCCGAGGTCATCTGTGAACGGCCGTCGAAAGCGTTAGCCGTTGAACTCACACGTCCCCCTTCGCGCAGAAGTTCTGAAGCGTTACCCACTACAACTACGAATCATTCTACAATTCACAGCGGTAACATCGTTTCGCTCTGCACCTGGCCTTCCAAAGGTCAACAACGATAACGCTACGGCGAGCGCCAAGATTACATCTGTTGCACTGGCGTTATCGAGAAGAAAAAAAAAAGCGAAAGGAAAAGGGCAGACGCTCACCAGCATTGAGTTGCGCCGATGCGAGATGCGACAGCAGCAAAAGCAGGAACACGCCCTTTCGGAGTCCCGTGGACATCTTCGGCTCAACGGCAGTCGAGGGCTACGCAGACGGCGGGAAATACGAAACTGGGAGCCGTCCCTCAGTGGCTCGGGCGTCGAGACGACGACGACGGCGGGTGAGAGGGTGCAAGCGCAGACGGCCGGGCTCTCCTTTGGTCTCCGGCGCAGTCGAACACTTCCCCCTGCAAGCGGAGACGACGTCTTGCCGCCACTGCCTGTCAATCAGGAACGAACGGCCCCTTAACGCAGTGGTAAACACAATACGCATCCTATCGAGCCCGGGTTACCGGTTTCGCAAAGAGACGCGGCTTTCTTTTCCTCCGCGCAACGAGCGCGGCGTGGTTAAAGACGACGGGACAGACGGCGCAACGTTTTCCGGCACGCGCCCGTCCCGTCTGCGGAAACGCCGCCGCGCAACTTTCCTTTACAGGGCGCGTATTCTTTCTAAACAGGATACGCGCGCCGTCAGCACAACGCATATCGCGGCTCCGTTGTAGCAGACACATACGAGGAGTTTAGCGAACCTGAGAAGGAACGATGTGGGAAGCGGCCGAAGATGCCTACGCCGCTCCGAGTCCACCGGGGCGCTGTGACGGGGTTGCTTCCTGGCTTGTGGGCGTGGCCCGGGCCACGGCAACTCTGCAGCACGAGGCTCGTTGCAAGTCACGGTCCGCGCCAAAGCTCGGTGGTCTCTCGATTTCCCCAACGTTCGCCCACTGCTTCTTGCTTCGATGCGATGCGGGGACGGTTCAGCGGGACTTGCACGTGGGCACCGACCAAAGCAGAGTCGGAGGAACGCCCGTTGTCGGTACTGAGTGACAACAAGGCTGACACGCAAATACGACGTTCTCGAGGCTACTGCACCGCCCCCAGACACGGCAGGTTGGCAGCCGAGAGCAGCGCTGAGGACAGGATGGGAACAGTAGAAGACGCGGCACTCTCGTCTGCCCTAGGAAGGGAAGGGAGAGACGTCTGGCCGGGCTATTACAACGATATAGACGACGACGGCTATGTTCCCAGCAATAAACACACGTGGGAAGGCGTGTGCGGCCCTTTCACGGTGTAGTGTGAAGGCGCCCTTTCGACGGACCGAGCCGCGTCTCTTCTTCGGCCGGCTAGCGCACCGCAAACAATGGGTGGATGTTCGATGCCGGCGAAACCGAGAGCGGTCCACCACGCTCGACCGATGCAGAGCGAGCGTACTACTGACAGAAGATGCGAAACGGGCAAGGGGGGCGAATGAACGCGGCCGGTCGCCGATGGGGGCTCTGACACCGAATCCACTCCCGCGGTGGTGGGATCAAGCGCGCGGGGCTTCTTTCTTATCCCCCCTCCCCCTCGCCCTTTCGCTTCTTGCCGTCGTCTGCATAGGTGGCGCGCCGTACGCTGGCGCAAATCAGATTACACGGCACCTATCCTTTATCGCGGACTTTGCCTGGCGACGACGTCCGCGCACGCCTCCCCCTCTCCCTCTTTCGCTGTTCACCGTCGCGCCGCAGGTTGTTGCTTGTACGTCACTCCTTTACTTATTTCGTTCCATTGCTTTATCTTTTTTTCTCTCTCTCTTTGGCTTCACTGGCTCTCTCGTATCGACGCGAATGACTGGGCCCTTGCCTACCGGTCGGGTCGGACAGCGACGTACCTGCTCGTAAGCCTTCCTCAGCTTACTTGCGGAAACCGAAAGCGAGTCTTGAGGCAATCGCCTGCTGAATGGACGGGGTACTCAAAACAAAGCTGTGGTGACCTGTATGCCACATGTAACTGTGGCTGTGCTGTTGTGCTGCTGGGGGCGAGTTCGACCGTCGACGGTTCGATTACCGGCCGCTGAGGATGCAATACAGTGGGAGACGAATGCAAAAACGCCCGCGTGTACGTCGACATCTTTGAAAAAAAATGAATCCAATGCGCATAACTGATTGGTACTACTCTACTGCGTCGTCACTCGCAGTTCACATTTGGGACGGTCTCACCGAGTGCCCACATCATGCCCAGCAGCGAGAGACAGAGTGCTAAACCGTAAAATTTTTAGGGTTCGGTTCGGGTTCAGGCTCCTGCCTATTTTCCTGTACGGTTCAGGTTCAGGTCCAGCTCCGGAGCAAAAATATAATGGTTTGAACCAATTTGCAATGAACCAGTTAACACGGGATTCATAACGGATCAGAATTACAGTGAATTAAATTTACAAGGAGGACGCAAAATCAGCACTCCCCTCCACCTCGAGGGAAGATGAAAAGATAGATTGAATGTATTCTCTTACGTTCTGTGACTACCGAATGGCTGTTATAATTACATCAAAAACAGTTGGTTCGGGAAAGTCAGCAGTTCACAGGATATTGACTGAAATTTTTGAATTTAAAGAAGTTCCCGCCAATGTGGTGACGAAACTGCTGACTCCTGAGCGAAAGTCGCAATGAAAAGTAAAGATTCATTGATTGGAAAACTTCTGACGACAGCGATGAATTCACGCAAGAGGTCGTCGTCACAGGCGGCGAAACATAAATTTACGAATACGACATCGAGCTGAAGTCGCAAAGAAAGTGGTGGGAAAAGAAAGATCAGGCCGAGACCAAGAAAAGGCACAGAATAGCAAAGCAAAAAAGAAAAACATCTATGTCATGCTGGCCGCGTCTTTGAATGCCGCGAAATTGTGTACCACGAATCTCAGATCTCCGACAGCTGACCCGAAGGTCAAACTGACAAAGAAGCTTCCATACGTGGAGGTCCTTAAGCGTCTGAGAGGACTCGTGCACAGCGACCACGCTTGTTTGAACGAGAGATGCCGGTTTCCCTCAGACCACGACGATGCCCCTGCGCACGCTGCATTGATAGTCCGTGAGTTTTCTTGGCACACAATTTTCACCAGTGTGCTGGAACAACCTCCCCTACTCGCCAGACTTGGCCCCCTGCGACTTTTCTTTTGTTCCCCAAATGCGAACTGTTCCTCCAGAGGCTGCATTTCGAGACTCTGACCGTTCCGAGGGCAATTTAAAAGCGGACGACACCGCTGCTGAAGCGCTTAACAGAAGAAGACTTCCAAGGGTGGTTCGAGCAGTGAAATAAGTGGAACCAGCGTGCTTTGCCTATCGGGGGGAGGGTTTTGAAAGCGACCACAGCGATGAACCTGAAAGTTTGTGAAAAAGACGTGCGTGCATGAGCATTTCGGAAAGAGCTCGTATATCTGTTGTCTTTAATATTGTTACAAGCGTGAAAGTCTTGTATGATTTGGGTATATGCCGCCAGCAGTAGTGGGACACGGGGAAGAGAGAGAAAAAAAGAAGACGTTCGCCTAGCGATAACAGAACCTCGGCTTTGATATATTATAGATAATTTTTTTTCCCTCTACGTAGCATGACAGTCTACTGAACCGTTTCGATTTTCTCTCGGCTAAATTCATGTAACAAAATTTTAGGTTGTTACCTCCATTTTCTGCACACTTAAGCAAAGTCTGCCCGACTCTTGGCAAATCCCCGCGAGTGGGTAAGCGCCAAACTCATCAAGGACATCATCATCATCATCATCATCATCATCATCATCATCATCATCACCTCGGCTGGCGCTCAGAACCGTCGGTTGCGTCCCAATAAACCCTCTGTACACAGAGAGTAGCCCGTAACAATATGAAGCAAGTAATTGAATACACTGTGAACCAAGGCACGGAGACGCACTGCGATATGTTTTTTGGGGGCCCTACAGTGGCCCACTGAGTTGAAAACATATTTAATTGCACTTGGTTGCACGTGTAAGCCGCTTTACACCTGCGTGCACATCGCCCGTTGAGGGTGAGGGGACCAGCGAGGGACTAATATACTAAAATTTGGCAACAATACATGCCTGTGTAGCAGAAACTTCCCCTAAGAAAGGACGTTCTCTTCTGCACGGCCGGCAGCCGAGTACTAAAGACGCAAACGCTCGTGCAAATTTCGCTATTTCAGTTGCGCAAAAGCCCGTAGTGTAATATTGCCCATTAATTCAAACGCTTCCGCAAAAAAATCTGCGGATCCCCCGCGCGCTTTGGGAATCGGCTTAACCAAAGCTTTCTTTGGTGTTTGTGAAGCGTTCTTCACAAGTGCAGCACGTGTATTCAGTCGTTTTTTGTTTGTTTGTTTGTTTGTTTGTTTGTTTGTTTGTTTGTTTGTTTGTTTGTTTGTTTGTTTGTTTGTTTGCCGAAGTGTTTAAATTAATGGGCCAATACATCACGGGCTTTTGTGCAATTTTGTAGCATGTTGTACAGTTGATGAAGATCACTCATTTTATGGCGATAGCGCACAACCGCCCACAAGGCAGTTACCGAGGTTGTGGTTCAGCTCCTTGAGCTGTCTTATTTCGCAGTTTATACATCGACCTGCAGCGATGGCTTGACATCACTTCAAGTACCAGTACCACGTAGAGCAAGCCTGCACCACGCTGAAAATGCGCTCTAAATAAACATATTTGCTTCTTTATCACGCACGTATCTAGTCTATATTCAACGGAGCTTTCCTTCGCTATACATACATATATATATATATATATATATATATATTCTGTCAGTGCGACGAAGCATCGTCGCGCGTCCCACGTGACGCCAGAGAACGGAGAGAACGCCAGGTGTTTCAACGCTCCTTAGATTTTTTCATGAGTGGTTGCATTACAACTGCAGCTCAGCCGACCGCGTATGCACAGCAGCAAAACAGAATGGAAAGTTGAACGGAATTGTTCTGGTCTCCTTGGTGGAAAAAAGATGTGCGAGCACTAGTTGTAAAGCGCGCCCACAGATTTCGTATATAGCACAGAAGCACAGCTTTGGTTTGCGCAAAAACCGACAACATATATAAACAGTGGTGTCACAACTGAGTTGAAGTTATCTGAAGTTACTCGAGCCTTGCCCGTAGCGTGAGAATCGTTCGTAGACTGGCCGGAGGTTTTAAGCCCTTGTCGAACGTTTTCCCTCTGACGTGGACCTGCCCTAGCGAGCATCTGCAGTGCCTTCTGAACCGTTTGTCGAACCGGTTTCTCCAACAAATTATGGTTTCGGGTTCGGTTCCGAAATGGCGGGAAATAATGGTTAGGTTCAGTTCCGGTTCAGCTGAAAGTAACGGTTCAGCTCCGGTTTTCAGTTCAGTCCCTGTTTTTGTTCGACCCCACTCGCGAGTGAGTGAGTGAGTGAGTGAGTGAGTGAGTGAGTGAGTGAGTGAGTGAGTGAGTGAGTGAGGGAGTGAGTGAGTGAGTGAGTGAGTGAGTGAGTGAGTGAGTGAGTGAGTGAGTGAGTGAGTGAGTGAGTGAGTGAGTGAGTGAGTGAGTGAAAAATTTATTGAGCTCTAGTAAGTGTGTTTTTCTGCGGCTGGGGCGGATTCTTCAGGGGAGTCTTTCTCCTTGTGTCTTCCCCGGAGGTCTTCACGCGCTGCTTCGTCCGTCCTCTATCGCAATGGTTGACTGCTCTCAGTCCAGGGCTCCGCTGGCCTCTGCTGTCCGTCGTGCCCGACGCAGTGGACGTAGCTGGTCTTCGCAGCGGTCGCTGTACAGCAGTCCCTCCCATTGCTCCGCACTTGGGTGTAATATGATTGGGACTGCGTCAGTTTGTTGACATGCCCATGTTATGTGGTATAATGTGGGTTTCTCATTGCACCATGGACAATTGTCCTTATATAGTGTGGGGTGCATGTTACTTAGCACGTTAAGCTTAGGGTACGACCCTGTTTGTAGTTGTTTCCATGCGACAGCTCCTTCCCTGCTAAGGGACTTGTGCGGCGGGGGGTACCGCTTCCTGCTGCCTCTGTAATTGTCTAAAGTGGCCGAGTACTCTCGGGGTAGATGCGTGCGTTCCTCGAGGCTGTCGACGTTGGACGCTCGGTAACTAGTGCCCTATCCGGTCCGCCTCTTGTTTCCCTGCCATCCCCATGTGTCCCGGCACCCATACGATCTTGTGTGTGATCGCTTCGTGTGGTTCTGTGCCTGTTTGTTGTTTTGTTTCGCAGTCTACTGAGCAAAGTATGCGGAGTGCTCGGTGACTGATTCTGCCATGCAAGTAGTTGAGACAGGCTGTTTGCGAGTCCGAGAGTATTGTTAGCGACTGCCCGATCCGATGTCCCTCCCACTTCTTCAGGCTCGCCTGCCGTGCAGTCTTTTAGCGAAACGCTGGTTCTCTCTCGTAGCGCCGAGTCGACCATCGTTGCTACTGCATTCTTGCTTACCTTTTGTCTGGTATATATGGCTGCGTCCATATACACCGTTGTCTTTTGGGGAACATAAGTTTTCTGGAGATATTCGGCCCTTGCCTCCCTGCGACCTTTATGGAGGTTGGGGTCCATGTTCCTTGGGATTGGTGCTATAGAGATCTCTCGCTGTCGTGCGAACGGTTTAGATAAGCGCTCTTTCTCTTTGCAAAAAAAAAAAAAAAAGAATTGGTTGAACCCTGGCCGTGCCCCGACAAACAGAGGTTAGTTCGCTAGGTTCAAAGGGAATTTTCTCGTAGACAGTGAATTGACAAAATCCCCGTGAACAGTGGCCAAAGCGCATTTCTAACTTACTCTGTTACCACATGACCAGTCCATGCTTGTGTTGTTTTCGTAGTTCTTTTTTTTCTTTCTTTCTTTACTTGCTCCGTGATCCGCAGATTGGCTTCGTTAGTGTTTTGCCAATTTATTATAGGCTTTTGATAGTGTCATATACTTCGATTATCTTTTTGTTCTTCCTAGCCATGATTCTGGAATAGCCGGCCCTATCTGTAGAAAAACCTCCCATTTATCACACCTAATAAAGGAGAAGGGAAACCTTGCGAGCTATTAGGGAGTTTTAGACTTTGTGCGCCCTAGCTGGTTTCGGTACTCAAAGCGACCTTTGTTTACGCAAAGCACCGCGCCTAGTTTCCGTTCTTTCGTGATGCTTTTTTTTTCGTTATATTGCAAGCCAGGCGGTTTGCGCCTCCAAACTTTGCGTACGCAAAATCTAAAGCTCCCCATTGCTCTGCGGTGCCCTCTTTCTTGCAACTACATTTGTCAATCGTGCCAAACTGTGCGGGACTCTCCAGGGTACTTGTTAAACACTTTTATTTTTATTTTTATTAGTTATTCTACATATTTTTATTTATTTATTATTTATTTATTTATTTATTTTCAACACTGTTGCTCTCCACCGAGAGCATAGTAGGAGGGCAATACAAAAAAGTCATTACAAGAGGATAGGAAAGTGCTACATACAGGCAAGTATACAGTTAGCCCAAGCATAATAAATGTAGAAAATAAAGGGGTTACTGCAACAAAAACACAAACGAGTGGTTGCATAAGTAAAGGCAACGCATTTCTGTAATGCATTTTGCAATATTGTAAAACGTAAGAAATAGGAGAAAGAACTGTAAAAATAAAAATAAAGGAAATAAAAGAAAGAAATACACAGTAAAGATAAAAATAAGCAATAACAACAGTTCCTCAAAGAGGCAACCAACACTGATTCTGGGAGAGGGGTGGCATAGCATGTGGTTAGGACAACTATAGTCCTTTAGTACCTTCATTTGTACCAGTGAATTCCAAAAGCATTGCGGTATTCGTGATGGATGGGTGTAGTTGATTCCATACACGTATAGCTCGTGTAAAAAAAGAATGTTTGAAAGTTTCATTGCTGTAGGAATATGCGGTTAGTTTATCTGGGTGGTTTTGACGGGTAGTTCGAGATTCCGAAAATGATATGTATTTCGACGCGTCTACATTAAAGTTGTTACGTAGAAGCTGAAACAAAAACTTTAAGCGTGCTTCTTTCGCTCTCTCCGATAGCGTTTTTTAAACGAGATGCAGCTGTAAAATGAGTGGGTTAGTCACTGCGCCTGTACTTATTATGTGTAAATATTATGGCTTTCCTTTGCGCTCCTTCCAGTTTTGCTAAGTTAGTCATTGCGTGGGGGAGCCAAAGCACGCTTGCATATTCCAGGATCGGTCTTACGAATGTCTTGTAGGCGAGCAACTTAAGGGGAGTAGGCGTTGGCTTTAGGCATCTTTTGAGAAAAAAGTAATTGACGCAGTGCTGCTGCCGCAATACCGTCAATGTGCAGCACTCCGAGCCAACAGCCACGCACGTCTTAGCGAGAGGTCAATGTGCGCGTTCCACATAAAGTCGGCAGTTGCTCATTAACTTTAGCCAGGGCTGTTCCGCTGATTGCGTAGGCAAAATGTGAGGGTTCCTTTTTTCTGGCCACGGTGATTGCGGCGGACTCTTTTTGCGTTAATTGACATCTGCCACTGCTCACACCATTCGGATATTAGGTTAAGGGATGCACTCGGAAAAAGATGGCCTGCATGATTGTTAATTTCTCGGTAAATTGCACAGTATAGTAGGCGAAAAAAACTTAATGTTAGAATCGATGTTCGTTGCAATGTCAGTAGTAAAGACTTGGAATAGCAACGGCCCAAGGACTGGTCCTTGTACTCCTGGTGATACAGAAATTGTTTTTGTTGTCGCAGGTTCGAGAAATACAAATTGTTTCCGGTTTAACAAAAAAAAAAGAAATTAATTCAGAAGGTGATGCGCCCGTTAATACGTTTTCCACTTTCGCGATTAACTTGTTATGGCATACGCTACCGAAAGCTTTCGATAGGTCTAGTAGAGCCACCTCTGTTTGGCCACGGTTATTCAGGCGATAAGCGCAAGGTCATGTACCACCTCAGTCAAATTGTGTGGTAGTTGATAAACCATTTCCGAATCCGTGCTGGTTACGGGACAAAAATTTTACTCGTTCAAGGAAAACTGTAATGTGCTTAAATATAACACGTCCTAGGAGCTTGCACGATGTTCTGGTAAGAGATATGGGCCTACGATACCATACCTTTATCTCCGGATTTAGGTATTGGTATAATTTTGGCTATTTCCCAGTCTGATGGTAGTCTAGCTGATTGGAAAGAGTTCCTGAAAATTAAGCCGAGATATAAGAGGCAGAAAATCAGAAAATAAGCAATCACATAGCGACCGCAGCGAGGAACGCTACGAGTCTAAAAAATGAGAAGCCGCTGCTTCAAAGTGAGTGGCAAATGAAGAACGAAGGACAAAAGACAAAAGACAGTAATCTTGATTTAATTCACAAGTGAGAAGTTCGGACAGCGTGGAATGCATCTCTAACCACGCTTCTTATATACCAGCACTGTCTGCGCTGCTTTCACCACTTGGACAAGCCGTAATGAGCTTCGAAAGCACGCACATGTCTTCTGAAGCTGTTGCGAAAATGTCATGTCGTCCACTTTTGTACGATGCCCACTGAAGCAGAGGTTTGCGGAGCCGCACCGGCGTCACCACCTGATCAAACACGGCGGCACCCACAGGATCGCCGTGCAAAAGGTCGGTAAGTATGTCATTTAGCCTTGGCCGAATTATAGAGTTTCGTCTGGCAACGACGACTGTTGCTGTTTCTTTAGCCACGACATCGTGATTTACGCACTCTCGCCACATAGCGACCAACGTAATCTAAAAACGTTGATAGCGACCGGGCCGGCCCATCTCATAGCGTAGTTTGACAGCACGTGCACACGTTTGACACAATAGGATGGGATGGGGATAGAATTTGTACATTTCCGCGTAGATTCCGCATTTTAATCCTGATAATAGTGGGAAGAACGTACAAACAGTTTGGACTGTTTGCAGAATGTTCCAGACATGAAGTCGCACAGCTAGAGGCTTATCATCATCAGCAGAAGCAGCAGCCTGGCTGCGCCCACTGCAGGGCAAAGGCCTCTCCCATACTTCTCCAACTATCCCGGTCATGTGCTAATTGCGGCCATGTTGTCCCTGCAAACTTCTTAATCTCATCCGCCCACCTAACTTTCTGCGGCCCCCTGCTACGCTTCCCTTCCCTTGGAATCCAGTCCGTAACCCTTAATGACCATCGGTCATCTTCCCTCCTCATTACATGTCCTGCCTATGCTGATTTCTTTTTCTTGATTTCAACTAAGATGCCATAAACTCGCATTTGTTCCCTCACCCAATCTGCTCTTTTCTTATCCCTTAACGTTACACCCATCATTCTTATTTCCATAGCTCGTTGCGTCGTCCTCAATTTAAGCAGAACCCTTTTCGTAAGCCTCCAGGTTTCTGCCCCGTACGTGAGTACTGGTAAGAACAGCTGTTATACACTTTTCTCTTGAGGGATAGTGGCAGCCTGCTGTTCATGATTTCAGAATGCCTGCCAAACGCACCCCAGCCCATTCTTATTCTTCTGATTATTTCAGTCTCATGATCCGGATCCTTGGTCACTACCTGTCCTAAGTAGATGTAGCGCTGTTCGTGGGCGTCTCTCTACCCCCATCTCTCTATTTCTCTCCCTTCTTTCTAGTCCCCTACTCCCTTCCCCCAACGCAGGGTAGCCAACCGGACTATTGACTGGTTAACATCCCTGCCTTTCTTTCATCTCTCTCTCTCTCTCTCTCTCTCTCTCTCTCTCTCTCTCTACTGAGTATCAGACTAGAGCGCGCTAACTCAGCTCTAGCTCTCTGTCTTTCCTATCAACAAAATATATTTCTACTCTGCATTGGTTATTTGTGTGCTGAACACATTTTTGTACACAAGGCAGTAAAAAAAATTATAAAAATTATGGGCTTTTACGTGCCAAAAAAACACGATTTGGTCGGAAGGTACGCCGTAGCGGGGGACTCCGAAATAATTTTGACCACCAGGGTTTCTTTAACGTGCACCTAAATCTAAGCACAGGGGGTGTTTTCGCATTTCGCCCGCATCGAAATGAGGCCACCGTGGCCGGGATTCGATGCCGCGATCCCATGCTTAGCAGCCCAACATCATAGCCACTAAGTAACCACGGCGGGTAAAAAAAAAAAATATATATCGTGTAACGTGAAGCGCGAAATGGCCCGTGCGACGACGCGGGACACGAAGACGCGAGAGCGTTTCGAAAAATCCTAAATCTTATACTGTCAAATAATCCACGTCCTCTGAATTGGTGCTGCTCTTGGAAAGTACATTCACCTACCCAGCTCTTTTTCTTGTGAAACATTTTCTTTTTGACGTTGTTGCTCAAAATTTCACTGGCACAACATAGGTGTACCGTACGACCTTCTACAAAAAAAAAAAAAAAAAAATCTCCCGAGCTTTGGGCATCTGCCCGCATACGTGTCTCGATTCAAAAACAGTTTTGGTGAAATAGGTGGATTGATAAAAAAAAAAGGGAAAGGTGAGAGTCGAATTGTTTCCGCAGCCACAGGCAAGCTATCGCGACGTACGCGAAATCGTCCGTAGATATTCTCTTTGCTTCCTGGTCACAGGTGTGTGCTGCTCGTTGCAATCTCGCAAAAGAGACCGTGTAACCTATTTCCTCTCGGCCTAGCTTATCAGCTTCGCGGGACGCAATGCAGTAAGACAGATAAGGGGGAAGCGGCAAAGGTCACCGCGCCTCCAGAGCAAATGAATAATCGAGTGCCGCCTCCTCGCCGTCCAGGCGCTTCTCTCCCACCTGCTTATCGGTAGCGCAATGGATGTGAAGGAATGCTGCTGGCGGCGGCGTGGCATGAACGATACGCACGCAGAGAGTGGGATTCCATTCCCAATAGGAACGCACGCGCGCGGACGGCGCGACGTCACATCTCTCTGCGGAGAGATGCTTCGAATTCCGTGAGCACAGCGCATTCCAGCTGTCTTTCCGCGAGTAGCCGCTGACGTGCGGCGGGAAAGATTGCTCCGCCGCACGACGGGCGTGCAATGCGCCGAAGCTGCGTCAACTTTGAGTGATGTGGCAGTTGGCATGCCTACGCGGCGCGTCACAACTTATCCCGGAGTTTGGAAACTGGCCGACTGAGCTCGAACACCGTAGCGTGCGTGCGTGCGTCCGTCCGTCCGTCCGTCCGTCCGTTCGTTCGTTCGTTCGTTCGTTCGTTCGTTCGTTCGTTCGTTCGTTCGTTCGTTCGTTCGTTCGTTCGTTCGTTCGTTCGTTTCTGACTTTCACGAGATATTTGTATTTGGGAAGAACTAGTGAATGAAATGAATGAAGTAATGAATTCATCCATTAGTTCTTGGCTTTTCAATTTAACCAGTAAACGAAATAAACGAATAAGTGAGCGAATCTATTCATTTATTCGTATGCTTACCTACTTAAACCGAAGCCCGAGATGTGGATGAGGCGTGATGTACAAATTAACAAGAAAAAAAAATATGAGAGTTCCCTGCCGGTCCCGCATAAAGCATCGACGAACTCCTATCATTAGGCATCGAATCAAGGCAGGAAGAATTCGGCACCGCTGACACGTTCCAGCCAATATAAACTCGAGGCCTTCTTGAAACCCACTGGCTGTAGTTGTACAACATGTCTAAGCAAATGAGCTTCCTAAATAGCAAATGCTTTACTTTGAGGATGACCAGCAAGTTGCACGAATGGAAAACGACGGCTTATCATCTATAGAATCAGTTGCCGTTCCAAAGGCGGTGGTTGCGATCGAACAACCGGAACCTTATAGTGGGGACAACGATAGCTATTTCCTCCTCCGACTAAACTCAAGGCAAACAAGGGAACCCGATATCGAGTGCGTCACACCGCGCTGACTGCGGAACAAAGCATCGCCTGCGGGATCAGCGCAAGGTCTCCACGTCATGGGAAACATACGTGAAGCCACACGCGTGGGCATTTAGCCCACGCACTCTGCCGCTGCGCGGATGGAGAAGGCGCTGGCGTCGTTTTTTCTTTTTCTTTTCTTTTGCAGTCGCTTATTTTTTTTTCCCCGCAAGCAGTGCGTTTCACCCAGTTCTTCGTTCCTACGAATTCCGAAACTCTGCTTCGAACTGTGGGTAGACTGTGTGGACAGTCCCGCCGAGTACGTCCTCTGTGGCTCCTGTGAGACACTTGAGCACCTTACATTGGACTGTCCCGCATTCGTCACACAACGTGCACGCAACGCATTCGTCACGCAACGTGCTGAACAACGTGCACTGCTAACTAAGGAGCACGGACTCGTTGGACTCAAGTGTACGACCCTTGACCGATTGCCTGTTTCCGAGAGGGAGTGCTGCTCAACGCGACCAGGCCCATAGAGCCTTGCAAACTTTCGTACAGAGAACTGATTTGGCCTCCCGTTTATAGACATTTTTTTCCGTCTTACGACTTTCCTTTGTCCGTGTCTCTGCCATTTGTTTATTTCCTATTTTCTTTCCTATTTTATTGTTTCCTATCTTCTTGTCCTCTTCTCCTCTTTTCATTCCCTTCTCTCGACAGAGTAGGCAGGCGTTGTGCCCCTCTCGGTGGCAGTTGTCAGCTTGCTCCCTCCCTGTTTCTTCTGTGTGCTTGTATGTTTCCATATCTAATAATAATAATAATAATAATAATAATAATAATAATAATAATAATAATAATAATAATAATAATAATAATAATAATAATAATGTAGTTTACAAAGCCGCCATGCAGTGAGCGAAAAAAAGAAATGATGCTTGGCTTCGTGCGTACAGTCGTTCCTCGCTTGCTAAAAACGAAAGAAAAAGAGCAGGCACCACGATTCATAACTTGTACGAGTAACGCGAAAATGAAACGGGATTTGATAAGCAAACGGGACAAGGAACTGACATCTTTTATAAGGTTGTACGCTTCTGTCCCTCTTGCGAGCTAATGCACGTAAATTCTGGACTGCAGCAACAGGTACTCCCCAACAGAGTCATCCAATTAAACCACCCCGAAGACGAACCCGTTGCTCCTGAAGAGCGTCGTAATGTATTGAACGATGTATTTTCTTTCTATGTTCGTGGTACGAAGCCGGACACTTTCCCACTTGTACGTAACTCAGGAATTTTGTCTATAGATCTAATTATTGCTGTCTGGATTGGCGTCAGCTGCCTAACTGACAAAAAAAAAAGAATCTTCATCTGCCGGCTCATACTATCTCAATTCTAAAACCCTGAAATTTTACTGACGTATTTCCTGCTGTTATTTTATCGCATATATTCACACAGTCATCGCAACACTCTGTTCCCCAGTACGACGTGGGAGAGTGAGTGAGTGAGTGAATAAACTTTTAGTTGGTCCAGCAAAGCGCGATAAAACGCGCACCCGGCTAATCCCACGACGGGACTGACCGATCTAGCCTGCCGGCCCGATCGCGGGCGCGCTGGAGGGCCAGGATTCTGGTCCTCAAAGACAGGACTTCGCAGGAGCGCGTCCCACTCTTCCTTGGTGAGGCGATTCCAGTCAATAAATCAGGTAACGCACACTGACCGGCCTAGGCATCTCACTAACAAGCATTGTGTGTAAAATGTTCGAGCATATAATACCGGGTGTTCAGAATTAAGCTTTATGGTTTTCTTTAAATTTAGGCACTGGGAGGCACACGATGACCATATGTGCAAAATGAGTTCTGTGGCCATGGGGACCCAAAGTGAGATGATAATTATCGCTGTCAGTAGCCCAATCAACCAAAATTGAATAATTAAACTTTTTGTTAACTGCAGTAAGTGGGTGTGTATGCATTAAACATTTAGACGCAGTCGTGTTCCTGCACACTATCAGTTGGAAGAATTCTTTTAGAGTGTCTGTGCTCCGAGACATCCGACTATAAATTGTCATTGTCGTTCGCACGATTACGCATGCAAGAGAATTAGGATCGGCGCCAAGTTCCTCCCTTACGTGACGTGGCTGTTGCGTGCGGCGTTCTGTCTGACAACAGGACGGAGGCATAGGCAAATATGATAACTCTACCCCTTCCCCTCTCGGCTGGTGAAATCAAGATAAGAGAGTGCGGTGTGCCATGCAGCAGGGACGTAGCCAGGGGGGGGGGGGCTTATGGGGCTTCAGCCCCCCCCCCGAAATGTTTCCTGCTGTCCATGCACCGCCGACGAAAGGAACCCCCGGCAGCGTAAATCATTCTGGATTTTGTCTAGAATGGTCTTTTTGGCGCTCGAAAAGACATTTAACCGCGACGATAGCGAACTCGGGCTGGATTTCGCGGCAACGCCCATGCACCGAGAGTCACATAACGCCAAGCAGCCCCATCCGACCACAAAGTTTCAAGGGCGGAGTAACGTTTCGTTCGTTCTCCGTCCTCGCTTCACCGTTGGAACTTGAAGCTTCTCGGACGATGATCGGCAGTTGTTGATCAAACGCAGGCAGGAAGCGATGAAGTCAGATGTACAAGAAATATTTATAGGTAAACTTTTCTATATACATGGCAGGTAAAACAAATACATTACAAACTTGAACAACTGAGAAACAAAGTCTCACTCTTCGACGGTCTCAATGACTGTTAGAGCCCAGACTCGTTTTAACGTACATAGTACGGAGGCTCACTGATCTATCAGCAATCCTGATTTCAGCCAAGTCTAAGGGACAGCATGTCGTCCCGATTTTTATAGCCCAAATATACAAAGAAAAGAAAAGCGGTAGGGCCGTTAGCCCGTCCCACAGGTTCAGTTGCCAATCAGAGTCAACCGTTTGTTAAGCCACAACCCACAGGGATGGGCTTACTCTTCAAAATAAACATATTGGAAAACAAAGCTCTTTCCCTTCTTCCCTAAAACTCCGATGCCCCCTATTTCTGCGTAGTTAGTGACGGGCTCAGCAAAACACGCCAGGCCCGAACAAGTTATCGCTAGACCGTTTCAAATCCCAACGGCGTCTAGGCCGCCAATGTCTCGGAAGCAGGGGCATCGATACCACGTAGTGCGGCCGTACTCAAAGTTTGTCCGCGTGGGAGACTGATGGCCCTCCTTGTCCTTCAAACTTGTTGTCTACAAGACAAAGTTCTCCGAGTGCGCGTTTCCAAGACGCCGTCGTCCGAATGCACTCTTTACGTGTGCACCGCATTCCTACAGCGTGCACTGTAAGCTGGCCTTCGACACCACACCGGCAGCCGCACCCAACAACAAGGCTGGCGATTGCGTTCCGGACGCGTAGAAGATTAGGTCCCTGCTCACTGCATGCGGAACGGGGTCAGCGTTGCTAAGCCCTTCTTAACCTCGGCGGCGCCTCCAATTAGTCAGGCACTCGGGAGCCACAGCCACAATACCTTGTACAGCGGTCCCTTTCAAGGCTGGTCTGTGTGGACTCGTGTGACCGTCGGCGGACTGCCAACACCGTGCGCACAATGCCGACTTCCCGGAATCGGCACTCGCCCACCTGACACCTGCCGCGACGCGTCACCCAACACCGCGCGGTGCCTGTGACCCCACATAACACAGCAACTGTCGCCCGGCTGACACGGGGGCAAGTGAACCCCCTCTCTATGCACAAAGCACGTGGCCGATTCGTGACACTTAAGAACCCGAACAATCAGAGCGACCTTACACGTCCCTCCTAAAGAGTATACTGGGCTCACAATGTGCCCAGCTATACTACAAGAGCCAAAGGGCGCTGTATCGTAAAATTTAGGCTCTGAAGGTTCCGTCAAAGAAAATTTACATACGCTGCCCAACACGGTTGCTGCGGAGACCGTAAGGAACAGGAAAATGAACTAAAAAGACCACGAAAAAAAACAATTTTCTCACAGTGATAAAAGAAAAGGGCGAAAGCTCAACACATTCATGACAGTGAGCATGCAAAAGAAACACTCATGTATGTACAGGAACACTCCAACGCACTGCACGGCACAACAGCAGCAAAGTAACATATGCAGGTTATATACATAGTATGTCCACAGTCTTATAACCCTCACACACATGGACGACAACAACCACAGAAAGTTCCATCAAGGCTGAACTGTCCCACGCACACGTCCTTCGGGTGAACGGGAACATTCACGCCTGTTCCAGCTGGCATGGCTGTTTTTGTTTATCTTTTCTTTTCTGCTCTTTACTCGGTTGGCTCCCATGAACGATTCGAGAGCCTTGACAATGCATCAGCGTTGGCGTTACTTGTTCCTTTCCGGTGACGCACCGTTACATTGTAGCGCTGTAGTGACAGCGCCCATCTTGCTAACTTGTCCCCCTGCAGGGTGCTGGTTGTCAAATATGACAATGGGTTATGATCAGAGACAACATTCACCACTGCTCGCAAAAGCCAGTAGTCAAATTTCTTGAGTGCCCAAATAATAGCAAAGGATTCTCTCTCTATAGTCGACCAGCGCGCCTGTGTCGGGTTAAAGCGATGGCTAGGAAAAGCGATCGGCTTTTCTTTTCCGTCCGCTGACATTTGAGCTAAACAGGCACCGGCCGCCGTCGCCGACGCATCAGTGAATAGCCGGTAAGGCTGATGAGGCTCAGGAGTGTTCATGGCGACAGCCAGACAGAGAGTTAACTTTTGACTTTCGAACGCGCACTGCGCATCTTCCAACCATGGAATTGAATTAGGAACCCCTCGCCTTGTCAAAGCTGTAAGCGGGCTCCCCGCATCGGCGTAGTTCTCTCTCAGAGTTGAGGGCACCGCAATTTCACCCGTCCAAGTTTGCTGCAACATTGATAGGGACCCATTTGGGTTTCTACCATACAATGGCCTGAACGGCGCCACCCCGGTGGTATCATGCGGCACTTCGTGATACGCCCACAGAACAAATGGGATCAGCTTATCCCACTTTCTTCGGTCCCGTTCCATTACAGTATACAACATATTTTTGAGGACTCTGTTCCATCTCTCAACCACTCCGTTGCCCTCAGGGTGTTCGGCAGTGGAGAACCTGGGTGAACAGCCCAGTTTTTCTAACATTAACTGTGTCAGTTGAGATTTAAAGTTAGTACCTTTGTCTGAACAGATCGTTCCCGACACTCCAATACGACTGAGAATTTCCAGTAAAGCCTCGCATGCGGCCCTCGCTGTCAGGGATCGGAGCGGCACTACCTCATTGCGTCTTTCTTCTGGTAGGACCAGTTGTCTGACCTTGACTCCCGCTAAGGAATCCCAATGGTACAAAAGTCCGTCTGACACGAACATGCTAGCTTTTCCATTTCTCGCATCATCCGAGGCCTTTTTCAGGCTTTCATCGGCTATCTGAGCAGCTCGAAATTCCTCCCGCTGACTGGGCACCCCATTGATATCTTGTATCAAACGATTCCCTTGCAATTTAGGGATTTCATCTGTCATTTCTTCGCAACTTAGACCGCAGTCTGGCTCAGTGTTATCGACCATTTCGACTGATCGGACCCGAACGGAATTGGCTACCCGCGGAATATTTTCCTCTCCAAACTCCTCTTTTTCCTGCGCCTGTAGTAGTTCCCAATCTTCCTTTGACAGCAGGCAGTCAACCCCGTTTGCAAGTTCGTCTGTAACCGCGCACACCAGATCGATCCTCTGCGGTTGTATCACAGCCCCTGGGCGATGCATGCCTACGGGCAGCGTAGCTAGGTTAGCTCGAATGGTGTTTCCAAATGCCGACTCGAGTCTTACTGTTCGTGATGGCTCCTGTAAAACGATGGGCAACATACTTTTACGGACGACCGTTATCTCACTACCTGTGTCCAACACAGCTTCTGTTGCTATATTCCCGCACATGATAGGGATAAGGTCCAGCTTTGACCTCCCTGAACTAGCATTTTGAGCTACGACTTGCACTCTAGCGCTTAGCACCCTTTCTTGCTCTGGTGGAGGTTCTTCACTTACAACAGCAACCTTCTGTACCCTTTGTTTTTGCACAGTCGGCGCCTTCCCCTGCGGTCCTTTATCTGAAGCTTTTGGGCAGTCTCTGGCTAGGTGACCCTGTACATGACACACGTGGCATTTCAAATTTGTCCTCTGCGGGCTAGCTAGTTTTGCGTGCTGCAGCAGTGAGGCTGTTGCGGCTGGCTTAGTTGCTCGTCCTTTCCCTTTAGCTTGCTCGAAAGTCTCGAGCACTTTCGCCACCTCCACTGGCTTAAACCAATCTTCACCCTCCCGCAAAAGAACATATTCAAGGGCTTCTGAGCTTAGACTGGCTTTCATACGGTCAGCGACCATAAGCTCCGTCATAGCTTCTTTGGTGTTTGCATTTCGAGATTGAAGGTAATAGGCCAAATAAGTTCTCCCGCGAGACGCGAACTGAGCCCAAGTTTCCTCCTTTCGTTTAGATGCCTTTTCAAACCTCTCCAAGTATTTAGCTGGCGTGAGCTTAAGTTCATCTAATACCGCCTTCTTTACAGTCTCGTAATCTGTACATTCCTCGTCATTGAGGCCACGCAACAGATAACGAACCCGCTCGGCCAGCGCAGGCATGATCAAATGTACACGGCTATGTGCTGGTACTTGAAAAGATGCAAACAACTTTTCGACCTCATCAAACCATATCGGAACGTCAGCGTCACACGGCAACCGGTATGCCTTAAGCACTTTAGCACATTGTGCTATTCCATCCGTGATGGCACCGCGCCGATCGCTTCCTTCCGACACCGAAGGCGGCCTGCTCGACTGCTCGAGCTCCACTCTCCGTAGAGCAATGCGCTCGCACTCTAGCTGTAGGCGCACCTTTTCCAGCTCCAGCTCCAGGCGTCTCACCGCCATGGCCTCTGGATCTGTCGTGCTCGGAGCCTGAGCAGCGCCTTGCGTCTCACTATCCATTTCAGTATCCGACGTCTCAGACTCGGTCTCTCCGACGCGTTGCAGTTCCTGCCGTCTCTGACCCTCTCTTTGTTCAAATGCAGTATCAATGTTTACGTTAGCCTCAATCGCGTTTGCTGTTCTGCGCGTGAACACCATTAACCTCACTGAACAACAGCCATGCCAACCTAGACAAAACGCAAGGAATCCCGCTCACCCGTTGCTGCTGGGGGCGCCGCCTGACGTCCTTGTCCAGATGAATTGCAACCCTTGCGGAATTCGCTGGTGGCCCTCTGATTCCTTGCGCCTGGCTCGCCGCTCGTTGCTCGTTGTGGGGCTTGCCGATCCTGTCGTGCTGCGCCAGTAACGTTTCGTTCGTTCTCCGTCCTCGCTTCACCGTTGGAACTTGAAGCTTCTCGGACGATGATCGGCAGTTGTTGATCAAACGCAGGCAGGAAGCGATGAAGTCAGATGTACAAGAAATATTTATAGGTAAACTTTTCTATATACATGGCAGGTAAAACAAATACATTACAAACTTGAACAACTGAGAAACAAAGTCTCACTCTTCGACGGTCTCAATGACTGTTAGAGCCCAGACTCGTTTTAACGTACATAGTACGGAGGCTCACTGATCTATCAGCAATCCTGATTTCAGCCAAGTCTAAGGGACAGCATGTCGTCCCGATTTTTATAGCCCAAATATACAAAGAAAAGAAAGGCGGTAGGGCCGTTAGCCCGTCCCACAGGTTCAGTTGCCAATCAGAGTCAACCGTTTGTTAAGCCACAACCCACAGGGATGGGCTTACTCTTCAAAATAAACATATTGGAAAACAAAGCTCTTTCCCTTCTTCCCTAAAACTCCGATGCCCCCTATTTCTGCGTAGTTAGTGACGGGCTCAGCAAAACACGCCAGGCCCGAACAAGTTATCGCTAGACCGTTTCAAATCCCAACGGCGTCTAGGCCGCCAATGTCTCGGAAGCAGGGGCATCGATACCACGTAGTGCGGCCGTACTCAAAGTTTGTCCGCGTGGGAGACTGATGGCCCTCCTTGTCCTTCAAACTTGTTGTCTACAAGACAAAGTTCTCCGAGTGCGCGTTTCCAAGACGCCGTCGTCCGAATGCACTCTTTACGTGTGCACCGCATTCCTACAGCGTGCACTGTAAGCTGGCCTTCGACACCACACCGGCAGCCGCACCCAACAACAAGGCTGGCGATTGCGTTCCGGACGCGTAGAAGATTAGGTCCCTGCTCACTGCATGCGGAACGGGGTCAGCGTTGCTAAGCCCTTCTTAACCTCGGCGGCGCCTCCAATTAGTCAGGCACTCGGGAGCCACAGCCACAATACCTTGTACAGCGGTCCCTTTCAAGGCTGGTCTGTGTGGACTCGTGTGACCGTCGGCGGACTGCCAACACCGTGCGCACAATGCCGACTTCCCGGAATCGGCACTCGCCCACCTGACACCTGCCGCGACGCGTCACCCAACACCGCGCGGTGCCTGTGACCCCACATAACACAGCAACTGTCGCCCGGCTGACACGGGGGCAAGTGAACCCCCTCTCTATACACAAAGCACGTGGCCGATTCGTGACACTTAAGAACCCGAACAATCAGAGCGACCTTACAGGCGGTTTGATGGTGAGCGGGCTCGCCGCGGCATCTCGCTGAGGCCGCGGAATCTATGGAGCGCATGGATGTCAATACCGAAAATTTATGGGTATAAATCTCATAAACTTTTGATGTGAAAGGTGCATGGACATTTCCAAAGTTGTGCTTTAGATTTTCAATTGCGAAACTTTGTGGGTTTAATGTTGTTATGAACATTTGACGCTAAAGGTCCATTGACTTTAGAATTCTAAAGTCTTACATCGGAACACACAACGAGACAAGTCATATCAACACACTAGCAGACAAGTTGACAAAGCAAGCAGCGAGGTTCAATGAGACGAAGCGTTGTGGTGGTTCATTTGTGCCGCCATGTCACATAAAACAATATCAACATTTTTTTTTAACCTATGCGAAAACATCCATGTCAAAACACTAAAGCCAGCCAAGCTAACTACGTTCTTATTTATTTTTTTCTACTTTGACTTTTATTCCCGAGGACACATTGAGCCTCTTCTCTTTTTTTTTTTTCTTTTTGGATCTCGCTACCATACCCGTGGGCTGCCAGAGCCAGCCAGAGCGCATGCGTTTTTCTCGCGTGGCCCCGACCACCGCGCGGCGCACTTCGGTGCGCGTTCGGTTTTCTCTGGCCGAGTGGATTTTCGCCTGGCAGAGTCTTGGACACTTTCTGGCTAGCATAAGAGATAAAGAACCAATGGTCGCTCGCCGCCATCACTGTGGGGACTCTACGGATTGCACCGCGTTCGCTTTTGCAGAACTTCTCCGGAAAGTCTTGTCTCGCCGGTGTAGGACACCGAGCAGTGTGCGTATGGTTGGTTCTCAGTGGACCAAGCGTCTCATGTTTTCTTCGATATTTCTTCCGTAGCCACATTAGGTGCCCAAAGTAGGCATTCGATTGTAGCCAACATACTTTCCTATGCGTTTTTTTCTTTTCGGTGCCCCCGCCCCACGGAAGGAAAAAAAAAATACATTGTTGCGGCGCAGCGAATTGTCGCATGGTGAAAGTTCGATTTTGTTACTTCTTTTGTGGAAAGTAATGAGCCACCGGGACGCTTCAGTTGCCAGATACTCTTATTATATTATTGCGATAGCAATTATATGGACACTCCAGGCGCATTCCTGCCGTCGCCGTCGCCCTCGTGTTTCGTATAAGGTCCAAGGGTGATAACATCGTGACCGCGTGCAGCATGCTGTTTGTGCGAGTGAAAGAGTAGGGTGGGGGGGAGGGGGATGGCTGAGCCGACGATGGTGGCTCAGTCGTGTGTGCGCAAAGGAAAAAAGCGGGGAGCAAGCGCGCCGCCTTCCGTCGCGCGCGATACATCGCGGGAAGTGCATGGAATTGGGGCGGAATCTAGGATTCTGTGAATCTGTGATCTCGCAACATGTTTATTTGCCTTGTTTGACGTATTGTATACAGCGACGTTTTCTTAGATACGTAGACTTATTGGAGACTTATATTTAAATATCTTGTTGTGAGCTTTCGTGTTTACGTGCACTGAACTTTGTTTCCAGTCATACTTTTTGCCCTTTATCAAGCTGTAGCTTCGCATTTCTAATGCACGAGTGCGAGTCGCACTAATGGTTCGGTTCATTATCTGCGAGGCATGCGCGTAGCAGAGTGGCATCTGTCATTTACAAAAGTGGTACGCATGTGTGAGGATAAATGTTCTTTAATGCTCTCATACAGTAAGTTGAACATGGTTGCCTGACATAATGGACACCCCAAAAGCTGAACAGCGTGGTGTCGCGAAGTTTTTGACAGCTAAAGTGTTTTCCAAAAAGAAATTAATCACCGTATGGCTGCTGTGTACGATGAACATTGCATTTCATTGGCCACTGTAAAGCGTGGGAGCAAACGATTCAAAGAAGAATGGGAAAGTTGCAAAGACATTCCAAGACCGGGCCAATGCCATCGTGCAGTCACATCTCGCACAATTTCAAAGGTTGATGAGCTGATGTGAGAAGAATGGAGGACAAGCATTAATGAACTGGCAGAGCGCGTGAAAATCAGTCACGGCTCGGTTCACGCCATAATTCATGAGCACCTCGGTTATCAGCTCTTGTGTGCGCAATTGATGCCCAAGATTTTGATCCACCGCCAGAAGACGCAGAAGTTTGGCGCTGCTTTGACTAATCTGATCCGGTGTCACAATGAGGATGGCGATTTCTTGTTTGCTATTGTGATCGGGGACGAACCATGGTGCCACTACTACGAGTCTGAAACACGACGGCAAAGCTTACAGTGGAAACATTCGAATTTACCACGGCCAAAGAACGCAAAGGCCGTCATTTTCGCCGGAAAGGTGTTGACTTTTTTTTTCGATCCCAAGTGGCCATTACTGATAGAATTTGCTCAATCTTGAGAGACTATCAATTGTTTCCGATATTGTGAAACGCCGGAACCACTGCGTGTCGCAATCAAGAACAAACTACGTGGAAAATTGACGAATTGGGTCATCTTGTTCCACGACAATGCTCATCCCCACGTCGCTGATATGGTTAATACAAAACTGGCAAAGTTCAAGTGGGAAACCCTGCAACATCCGTCATACAGCTCAGACCTGTCCCCTTGCGACTTCCACATTCTGGGGCAACCGAAAAACAGCTCAACGGAACTAGATTCGTGCCGGACGATGACGTGAAAGAGTCAGTTACAGACTTTTTGAAGCAGCAACCTAAGGAGTTTCATGAGACGGGAATCACGTGACTCTTTAGTCAATGGGGCAAATGTCTAAATTCTCATGAAGACCACTTTTTAATAAAGTACCCCGTTTGTCATAATTAGCATTGGCTCACATTCATTTGACTCGCCCTCGTATAGCTTTCAGAGCTGCCTTTTATACGTGCTGTCTGTTGTGACTATAATTTCGGTGCGATTATAGTCCGGTCGCAGCTGTCAGGAGCAGCTGTCACCGGTCGATTCACGACTGGTGACAGCTGCTCCTGCGTAATGCATTGGAACAAATGACAGCGTCATGGAGGTTTTTCACTGGCCATTGCATATATACAAGAATGTAAACACGGTTCTGGAATGACTAAGTTTCATTAACATATTTGTCCTCAACTTCTTTATTTCATGGCCTTGTCATTTTTCATATCAGCGGCATGCGCTGCTTTGCGGGTTTCGAACTGATATAGTTCTAAAGTTCGTGTGATATTTTCTTTGCTTATTAAATAGACAAAAGCATGGAAGCATTGATATCAGTTACTTTGGGCACAATTTTTGGCACATACGAGATTATTCGTGTATGAAAAAATACACATTTTACTTGTTTGGACAGTGCGTAGCGTTCAAGAATTCGTTTAGAGCATTTTTTACGATGGTAGTGCAGTTATTATTCATCTGTTTGATCCCTCGACAAATTGTTTAAGAGGAAGCCTTAGCTGGGGCCCAATCCGACGCGGCCTATTCTAATACACGTAAAACGCAGAAACGCTTTTCTGAGATAGTCCTACTAAACGCTTTTAATGAAATTTGCTGCATTTGAGACAGAAGGTAAATTATAGTGTCTGTTGAAAACGAAATTTCGATTTACGGCCTCAATTTTGTATAAAATATTTTGAAAAATTTGAAATTTCGAAAAAATAGAAGCACGACGTTTACAAAATAACAGTTATGTACCAAGAACAGATATCTCGGCTCTGTAAACGGCAACTGTTAGGAAAGTCAATGCGGACAAATTTGGTGTGTCAATTTGTACAGTGCGTGAATTGGTTACGTTGTGTACAAGGGTTCTGCAAAAGTCGTATTTCCATAATACTATTTTTTTTTTTAGATTCATGTTTAACATACCCATTTTGTCCGCTGTAGATGTACTATTAGGTGCAATTCACAGAATTGTGCTATCATTTTTCATGGTTGAGTTACTGAGTTTTAAACTTGATAGTTCCGTTTTGTGAAAATTTGGGATTTTGGCCAATTTTTAATGTAGAATTGACCGCCTAAATGAAAAAATCGAAACCAACAGTCATTAGAATTTAAGTTTTTCTTTTATATTCAACGAACATCGTCAAATTTGGTGCAGTTGTTGCGAGGAAAAATGAATTACCCTTCTACATGTATTTAAATAACAGCACCCGAGCTAAAGCTTCCTCTTAAGTAGGAGGCCGAGCTGCAACATGAGCCCCCCCCCCCCCCCCCGAACGAAATTTCTGGCTACGCCACTGCCATGCAGTTATTGCTCTTGATTTCAATAAAACTTACAGTACTTGGAAATCAGCAGTCACTTTATTTGCGTAGCACACAGGCAAGGGCCACGCCCGCTCGTTTAGTCACCCTTTACGCATGCGCACCGCCCACCGGCTTCTCCGCTAGCGCCATTATCTCGGCATGGCAGCTGCTGCCATCGTTACACGCTGCGCGGTCGCGTGTTACGACAGCGGTTCCGGTTTCGTCGATTTTTTATTTCGTCAGCCGAGAGGGGAAGAGGAACGGTTATCATCTTTGCCGGTGTATCCGCCTCGTTGTCAGACTAAACGCCGCACGCAACAGCCGCGTCACATCAGGGAGGAACTTTGCGCCGATCCTTACTCTCTTGCATACGTAATCGTGCGAACGACAATTAAAATATATAGTCGGATGTCTCGGAGTACGGACACGATAGAAGGATTCTTCCAACTGATACTGTACAGAAACATGACTGCCTTTAACTTATCAATGCAAGCATACCCACCTACTGCAGTCAACAAAAGGTTAATTATTCAATTTTAGTTCATTGGGCTGATGACAGCGATAATTATTAGCTCACTTTGTGTCCCCCTGGCCACATAACTTATTTGCACAGGTGGTCTTCGCGTGCCTCCCAGTGCCTAAATTTAAGGAAACCATAAAGCTTATAATTTTTAACATCCTGTATATTCGCACATAGCAGAGCTTTTAGAATCTGACCAGTTCCTTTTTTTTTAATCCCCTGTCAACGTGATTTTCGTGAGTTCTTGCCGTGTGAAACATAGCTCTCATCGTTCACTAACGATTTGCTTGCACTTTCTGATCTGGGTGCTGACTTTGACTGTGTATTTCCCGATTTCGCCAGAGCCTTCGAGTCTGCGTCTCACGATTTACTCATGCTTAAGCTAACTGAAATAAACATATATATAAATCTGTTTGACTGGCTAAAATTTTGCGTCTAATCGGACTCACTTCGTAAGCCCTAACAACCGTAATTCTTGACTTTCTAGTGTATTCGCCGGTGTTCCGCAAGGCACTGTCTTAGGTCCACTTCTTTCTTTTTAATCTACATTAACGATTTGTCCAACTGTGGTCCTTCTTCATCAGTTAAGCTGTGCGCGGACGATTCTGTTCTCTAGTGTGGAACTACTGTCCCTTCCGATTCTCCGGAGCTCCAGCATGACCTCAGCCGCGAAAGTGATTGGTGTTCCAAATGGTGCACGCAATTCAAGCCAACTAAATGTAAAGTTATGCGTGCATTTCTTTGTTCGATCGAACACTGGCCATGCATACTTACTTTATTAGTGATGCTTCCGAGCCGTCCGTGACCTCCTACAAGTACCTCGGCCCTTCACATAACAAATAACCTCTCCTGGCATGCGCACGTTGACTGTGTAAATAATAATCCCACCCCCAAGCTTGGTATATATACGCCGCAATTTTAGCTGTGCACCCTTCCTGCCTGAAATTGACTCTTTACGAAATACTGGTTCGCTCAAAATGGGGAGCACGTACGCCTCAGCCATTTGGGATCCGTCGCAGTTTTCACTAATTCTCGCTTTGGAAAGGGCATACAAAAATGTGCACCACATTACGCTTCATCTCGTGAAATTATTCTCGCTATTCCCTAGTGTTACATTTATGAAACGAACACTTCACTCAGCTAACCGTTTTTCACGCCGCAAGTGTTTCCGTGTCTGCCCATTTCACCTTTCTTTCTTTTCATTTCGACCTCTCTTTCGAAAAAAAAACCCTTTTCGCCCCTCCGTCTTATTTTCGTCCCGCACTGACGACAGCCTTGAAAGCCGGGGTGCCAATGTGCTGCCCAAGCATTTACAACGACTCCTTCGTTCCTAGCACAAGCTTGAACTGGAATAACCTTTCCGCTTCAGTGGCACTCGATCACCAAGACAAAAAACTACAAGATCACTGTACAGAATGTATTTTGCTAACCGTCCTACTGCGTGTTCTTTTGTATACCCACTCCACTATGTAACACCTTCGGGCACTGAAAGTACATGAATTAATTATTTAATAATTAATTTGCGGCAATAGCACGCCCTGCGCAAACACCTAACGGCGCTTGCGGCTCCTGCGTTTGCGACTGCGCACGAAATGGCGTTGAAACTAACGTGCGCCAAACTACAGCGGCGCGACCGGCAGCCGGGAGAACTACTCTATAGTGCGCTCTTAACGGTATACTACAGTGGATACAACTTAAGTCTGCAGCGAAGCCCCTCCTACGCCCTCAAAACCGCCAGCCACTGTTCCTCCGCGAGCCTGCAAATAGTTTGTGCTACAAACGTTCCCTGCTCCCTAAATAAGGCGGCGACCACAAAAATAAAATTATTAGCGCGTAATTTTATACGTTTTCACTAGTCTGTTATAGTGGAACGCTGAAAGCCTAATTCCTTGTCGAACTGAAATAAAACGCTTGCTTCGCTGCAACAATTTATTGTCAAGTTTCCCTTTGTCCACGTCTGTTGCACACCTCGCAGCTGCCGCCGATGAAAGGACTCTTATAGAACAGCAGACGCACGGGAGCTATGAAGTACGACGCCATTTTGAAAAGCTCGCATGACGACGATTTTGTTTGTGCCTGTGATTGGCTGGCGGAGTAACACAACCCCGCGCGGTGCGCGTGCCTTGGTTGCCAACTGCTGTGCTTTTTCTTTTTTTAAAGGGACACTAAAGCGAAACAATGAATCAGTTTAGATTATTAAAGTATTGTTTGAAAACCCTGCAGACAGTCATTTCAAAATAATATTTTGATTATTAGATGAGAAAACGAAGGTCAAAGTATCAGAGTTTGAATTTCGCGCCGGAACTGCGGCGCCGTTACATCAGTGTGACGCCAGGGATTCCAAAGTATGCTTTCGCATTTGGGCCGCGTTGGCTGAGTAAAGGTTCCCGAAACTTGCCATGTTTAATATTTGATTTCTTTAGAACACGATGTAGTCAATCTGTACCGCTGTATAGTTAGGTAGGCCCTAGAAGACGCCATCGAAATCCATGACGTCACAGCGACCAGGTGTGGGAGCTTCAATGAGGCGTCGCCACCCGTATTTCGTTCTCGCGCTTTTTCTGGCTTACCAAGCGTCTTAGTGTAATAAGAGTGGTGTTTTTAGTGTCGTAGAAAGGTAGTTTACAGATGCAGAAGAAATCATTTTTCTTTTTAGTGTCCCCTTTAAGTTGTGTCCTACTATAACCCGCCCAGAGCGCGCACCTGCGTGGAAGGCTCGGAGAGTTTTTCTAGCACGCGCAGACTGACCGTAAGGCGGAGTACTCCATCCACGAACAGCGACCGTCGAAGAAACCTGCGGTCTCCCTTTATTTTAATATATGTTTTCTCTCTCTATCTCTCTCTGACTGTAAGGTGGCCGGTAATTGAGAAGCGAGGTGGTAATGTCATTCTAGGAAAAAAGCAAAGGCCTGTTGCATGCAAATTAAATGGTGATTGAAACAGAGCGTCACTATTATAGATATCGCGGCACCCCATTTCTTTCTCTCTTTTTTTTATCTTCCTGCTTGGTTTGCCAGATTCCCATGCAAGGACACATTCTGATATTAATGGGAGGCACGTATGGCGATTATTGAGCGCATGTTATACAGGGTGTTTCACGTAACTTGAGCCAGGCTTTAAAAATATGAAAATGCCACGTAGATGGACAGAACCAAGATAACGTTGTTTGCCGCCGCTTGGAGATACTCTGATTTTTTATTCCGCCTAATTAGATCATTATACTTAATTAATAAACTTCTCAAACATTATAATTCGATGAAAAGTGTCAATGAGAAAATTGTAGAGTGACAAGAGAAACTACCGATACAGCTTTCTGTTGCTCAATACGTTTTTCCAATCGTGAAAGAAGTCCGCAAATACATGAAAAACTGCCACGCGCCTAGCCACTCGAGGCACTTTGAGTGCATTTGCGCGCTTCTTTTGCGCTTGCATATATTTTTAATGTTTGGCTCAAGTCACGTGGGACACCCTGTATAGTTGGTGGACCCGCACTAATCTTGAACACCTGGGGTTCTTTGACGTACGCCCTAAATTTAAGTATACACGAGCGTTACTTGCGCTTCGCCACCGTCGAAATGCGGCCGCCGCTGCCAAAATTGCACCTGCGACCCCAAGCTCAGCTGCACAAGGCCACGACCACAGCATGGGCTACAAGCGACGGGTAGCACTAATTCCCATCGTTGGGCAAAGCTCGCCTGCGAACTGCGCCCCGCCACCCATGCCAAGAGCAAAGAACTCGGCGTGAATCGGGTTATGCAGTACGCGAAGGAGACGCGACGAGAGTCGTGGTG
Organism: Dermacentor variabilis; assembly: GCF_050947875.1. Lineage (NCBI taxonomy): Eukaryota > Metazoa > Arthropoda > Arachnida > Ixodida > Ixodidae > Dermacentor > Dermacentor variabilis. The sequence continues at coordinate 76,430,902 of NC_134576.1, read as the reverse complement.
GAAACAACAATAATGGTGAACCTGCTCAGGAAAATTAAACTTCAGATTTTCCTACGCAGGTCGGCGCAGCAGCAAATGACTATACACAACTTTGTCTGCACCCAGTGACTGCGGTTGCGTCCGCTGGATATCCTATGAACAACTACCAGGACATGGACATCCTGGGGATGTGTCGAATACGTCATTGGCGGGACGTCCCTCGGACGATCGTTTGACCGCACTTTTAGTGTCCTGCGGACGTCCCTCGTGTGTTCTCGAGGGACATCATGGGGACATGCTGCGTGCATTTCACGGACATACGTGCCAGGGCATTATGCACAGCGTTTGCGGTCTGTTTACGTTCGCAACGCACGCTCTGCGACAGATGAGACAGGCAGAGTACGCCCTCATCAAGAACAGATACATTAGAGAGCTTTAGTTTAGGGGACGCAAGCGGCTTGCGTACGCAAGAGCTAGGGGCGACGGTACTGCGCATGCGCAGACCCTAAACTAACACTCTCTGTTGTGTGCGCATGTTACGTGCGCACTCCCGCACGCAATTGGAAGTGCGGTATATACTTTCTCATATTCTTCTGGTCCTTCCGCCACGCGCTAGTGGCTCATTGATCAACTGAAGTTTCCAAATTCCAAAGTCGAGTCAGAAAACTCGCCAATTACGACGTACACACGATCTGCAGACACGACGACTTCGAATTGTAATTCGAGCGTACGACAAAGTACAATTATCTTGCGAAGAAATTCAAATGCAAAGCTTCTTGGGGGACAAATATTCCCATGTATACTGAAAAAGGTCGACGAGCGATATCCTTGGGACATCCGTGGTAGAATACCCGAAGCAGGTCTATGTGCAGTATCCTTGGGACTTCTGCGGCAGGATATCAGAAACTGGGTATCCGGTGGGTGTCCTATTTGTCTCCCAAACTCTGCATGCATAGATTGGGACACGATCCGGATGTTCTAAGGACGAAGTGTTTTCACTGGGATGTTTCCTCGTGATCTAGTCAGAACGCTCTCGAGTCGCGCAAACAATCCGCCATACTCATCCCGAGTATATCGCATTTAATTCGCTTCTAATCACTTCATGATCTGAAGCCGCTATGTGTTGCCGACGGTTGCGCGACAGTTACCGCGCAAGATCCAGACCAAAGGAAGTATTACAGGCTTGAATGCTGCAGTTTGACGAGCGCACCGTGATAGGGAAGCACAGAGAACCGTGGCCATCCAGATAAGAATTTAAAGCATGCCGGTTTACACGCGAATTGTCGCACTTACTGAAATGATGCGCTTAAACCACGGCGTGCGCAATCATTGTTTACTCCATCACCTGGAGGTTGGGTGTATCTTATGGTTGATCTGTTATTTTCATTTTTCTAATGGCACAACTCTTCACATTTCTTCGAATATATTTTTTTATAAACTGGTAGCAAACTTAAGCTTCGCCTTTAAGAGTAGAACGCGACAGCATTTAAAAATCCCTGGCTCTCCTCACGCTTCCCGGCAACTTCAGCTTATGTAACCGTAATGTTTTCCTGGAAACACTGGCGGCGAACGCTATGCACGAAGGCGAGCTTACTGGTTATTTTTTTTTCAAGCGAAGCTTGTATGGTTTACAAGTGGCGTTGTCGTGGTCACAAAAACTCAGCTACTCCCAGAGCAGAGCAGCTGCGGGAAAGGGCAGTTTTACGAGTTGACAGCTGCGCCGGCGCCGGAAGAATTTATTAGGAAGGATTCCAGCTGCATAGGCGCGCGCTCACGGCACGCGCGCTACCGATCAGAGCCGTGTCGCTTTAGCAGGGGAGGGAAAGGGCAGGCAAGTATACCGCGCGCTCTGCGCCAGCTTCGTTTCCGTTTACTTCAGCCTCGGAAAACGGAGGGGATGTCTACGCGCTGTGCGTTCTCCTGAGGAACGGGCAGCGTTCGACGAGTGGCGGCGAGAACTCGCCCGTGAAAGGGCTCGCCGTCGGCGTGCCGATCCAGCCGTCGGAGCCACCCGAGCTCAGGGAATCCGACAGCAACGAGAACATCCGGAGCTGAGAAAGCGGGAGGCCGACGCAATTCGGCACCGTTACCTGTGGGCTACTTAAACGTTACGAAAGTCAGGTGTGCGCAGGACAAGCTTTACTTACCCCCACTTTCCGGCAGGGTTTTTTTCTTTTCTCGCCATGGCGGGCGCCACCGCTTCCGCGGATGCGAACGTCATCTGGATGGTGTTGCAAGCAACCGAGCAGAGGGCGCCGCTCCTTCTAAGACGGACCTCAAGTAGCAACTGGAAAGGTTTTAGTTTGCTCCCGCGCAAGTGAATTGTTTTCTCGTATATTCAGATTACAATCCGACGCTACCATATCTGTAGGTTGTGTGCAAATCTTACTTTACGAATTTTCGGACGCATTTTACTTGGAGAAATTCAATTTGTCCGACTAACGCTTCTGCGCCACGCGGAGGGCCTGCGTGGTTCGGGATCTTTCTCTAACGGACAATGCCGCCGACCTCGGATTTCCGCGACAAGGGGCCCTTAACGCTCTCGCGTTAAAACACGTATTCCTTTCTTCTATATAGCCGCTTATTCCAATGGGTGTCTGCACTATATATCAGATATAGAAAATACACGGATAACTATGGGATTATAATAGAGACCAGCGTTTCATTTTAAATCGCAGCTTTTAAGCGACCGTTCCCGCGTCGGCATCGTCCCTCGTAACCGAGCGAACGAACACAGCGAAGGATGAAAGCGACCGCAGAGCGCAGCGGAAGATGAAAGACGGCCACAGCGGAGAGAGCGCGAGGAGGAGGTGTATAGCGAGTGGGGGTCTCATCCATGCTCTTGGGACAAAGGAACACAGTAGTGCAAACAATCGCAAGGACATTTATTGCACCTTTCATAGACTAATGCCTGCTAGCCGAGCAGGCATTAGTCCACAAAACATGTCGATGGGCGCGTGACAAATCGAGGAAGTCCGGCTCACCGCAACCGGATAGCGAGCGAATATGTTCGCCCCATGCTAGACACCAACGCCTGGTCATCCGCGTGTAAGGTCACGCGAGCGGTGACGCGTTCGAACAAGACCTCGCGAGACTGTCTCACAGAAGCACAGATCGGCGCGCGCATGGAACGTCTGCGCCGCTTTCCCATCCCGAGTCAAAGACGAAGAGCCTACTCCCCGTCGCGCCCGACGAACCCCGCTGTTAGGTGGCGCTAGCAGCGCAACACTCGCGCCATCTCTCGTAATGCGCTGCAACCAGACCGATCGAACGACCGCCGCCGGCACTAAGCTACGCGGAGAAACGCGATTACAGGAGACGCGAGAGCCATGCGGGGAAAACATCAGGATAAACGTGAGTCGAGCGTCCCCGAAAGCGGAGGAGGAGAGTATGGCGAAAGCGTGAGAAAAGCGTAGTGCCGCGCAAGACGGGCTTTGCGGCGACGATGGCTACGAGGTGGCGCCAGAGCAGCGCGTCGTCTGTATGTAAACAAAGCGTTGCGCGAGCGGTCTGTCTGCGACATCTGCTGTGAATCGCGCCCACGCGCCACCTCTCGCGATTTTTCATTAGTGAGGTAGTCGCGCCACATTTTGCTCCGTTTGCAACGTGACGCACGAGACAGACTGTCCGTGCAAACCAATATATCGCGAAATGAGAACACTTGCACAGCTGCGCCTAAATTTCGCATTAGGGAGTATCGTAATCGTCGGTGAACTTTTTTGTCATTTGCGTCCTCCTCGTTCTAGGACAATGAGCAAATCGTGAACAAGGTGAATGCAGGAGCCAACGTTTCGACAAGTGGACTTGTCTTCTTCAAGACCTTGAAGAAGACAAGTCCCCTTGTCGAAACGGCCCCTGCATTCACCTTGTTCATGTTTTGCTCATCGTCCTAAATTTCCATCTCCCGCATTCCCCGTCTTTTTTCTTGTTCTAGGACAGTGGTTCTAAAACTGCAGGTCATGAACGCCAAAATGGGTCATGAACCTTCTTCAGGCAGGTCATAGAGGATCCAGCTACGGGGGCATTCTGCTTGCCAGAACAGAAATGAATTTTCAGTGTTGGTTCCCAAGCTCTTTCAACTCCGTTTACATTGAGCTATGTAATATATCACTCCGGAAATGATAAGATGTTTACTGTGCCGCATTAGTTTAGGTCACAAGATGGACCGCAAAATGGCAAGACTAAATGGCTATCTAGGCCTTCGTTCGCCACAAAAACTTCACCAAACACAGCCTCTCAACCGAAGCCAGTTTCGTTCCACTGAAACTGTAAAATTGGCGGTCGGCAGATATGGCAGAGATAGATAGATCAAGCGAATAGATCCTTCTCATGAAAATATATGATCAATCCTTGTTAAACGACATCCAACGTTTTTGGTAGCTCTCTCTGTTGTGGTTTACCTCTTTTAGATAAATTATAATGTAAATGTATCTGCATCAATGAAAAAAGAAATTTTCAGAAGGCTTACAAAGGTGGAGGGTCATGGTAGGTTCGTTAATACGAAGAGGGGTCACGTACTAGAAAAGTTTGAGAAACAGTGTTCCATGGTCCATGGCCCACGTCTTTCCTCTCCCCTGCAGGGTAGTATGTAAGTGAATACTTTTACGCTGGCAAACTTATCTGCTCTTCGATAAGCCCGCTCGCTGCCTCTCGCCAGCGTTTTTCTTAACTACAGGCATTAACTCATTATATGCGGGTTCACATAACGATCGCACTCCTACTCTCTTAACAAAGCTTTTTATACGAAAAGCGGAAGAAGAATGTCAGACAAACCTGGAACCCCCAACACAAGGCTACGCTATTTTTCACGCTTCGCGATTCCTGGGCACATTCGGCTCGCATCACGGTGGCCCATTTAACGCTGCTTATCTGTCGCTTACCCAAATGTCACATTCTGCTGTAATGCCGCTAGACACACTGAAATGAAGGCGCCACAGCGACCACTTAATTTATTACAAGAGCCTCAAATGTCTTTTGCGAATGGGCGGCAACAAACCTAAACATCCGTGGCCAATGGAGCATGCGACCAACCAAGCTGGTCAAAGGCAAACCTGAAACATGGCAGCCAGAGGCCCAATGCTGCAGTTTATCATAAAAGATTGGTTGGCAAGCTACAAGTGCACCACAACCATGCCGTACACACACACACGTGTGGATGCTGATGGCTAGCAGACCCCCCCCCCCCCCCCCAACTCGAGCAGCAACCCACACTAATCCTTGTTGCAATAGCGACATCACTCAATTTTGCAGGGAATAGCGTTTTAGAATGCTATGTTCACTGTAGCACAAACAATTGCCGAGTCACGACGTTACAAAACTCGAGCAGAGCAGGTTGACCGACCGAGTGAAGCAGCCTTCACGTAGCGAGCACGCATGTGGCATAGCAGCACGTTGGCAGTTTCCCACCTGCCGTGACACGCGTTAGGGCGCCACTCAAACTTCCCGGGCCTAACAAAGGTTAGCCTAACAGCTAACCTAACTTATAACTGAGATATCAGGCGGCTACAGCATGATGGAGTCTAGTATTTGCTGTCAACAGACTGACGAGTTGCACATACAAATGATATAATGACCACTGCTCACAAAAGGTATTCTTGCATCATTTATCTACGTAACGTACATAGTGGATTGATTTCTTTACACATCAGTTGTTTTGCAAGCTCCTCTCTTATATTTGCTGTTTCAATTAACAAAACACGCAGCGTATCCAAATTTTCGTGTGCATTAATCAAATTTCTTTTTCAGAGTTTGCATTGCTGGAAACATAAATGTGGCATTTTTTAAATGCTGTAACATATGCTAAAGCAATCACTCAACGGTCTAACAAGGAATGCCGCTGGAGCCAACATTTTGACAAGAAACGTTTTTGTCAGAGTAGCAACTACTATTAGCAGCGTTTATGCAGCGCAGTGGTGGCAACAATAAAATTTTTAGACCGCTGAAAAAAAAATTTTAATTCCTGAAAAATAGTTTTCTCCATGATAATGAAACATTTAACTAAGGTTCTTCAATAGTAAAATTCTTAAATGGAATCAAACACGACTATTTGAAAAAGTTCATATACCAAAATCACACATTTCCTCATTTCTAAAAAATAGAGAATGAAAGGCACACGAAATTTGTGTGAAGTCAGTCAGGTAACAAAGGCTTAATTACATTATTGAACACTTGCATGTACCGCTAGGAGCTTGTAAACAATAACTTCTGTTACCTAGTGCACCATAACGACGACAGCATTAAAACAAAACAGACCGTAAACATACGCACACAGTGTGTTCCGCTCACTGAAGCAGCAATATACAATATTGCACTTGGTTTCAAGGGAAGTAAACGAGATGATATTGGCGTAACGAAAAAATCAATGACTGGGAATATTGTTTCCTGCCTTTGGCGAGGAAATGGCTCCTCTCTTAAGCCTCAGCAGTGGTTCTACACCGGGAAATTCGAAACAGTCCTTGCACGTGTCGGTCTTTCTCCCTGGAGACTCCAATAAGCGTTATCCCTTATGTTTGTTTGAACAGAACCAAATATTTGGCAATATTGAGAAGCGAATTCTGGAATCGAAATGAACAGGCTAAACTATTCAATTCATGCTTGAAATGCTGTTAACTTGGAAGTTCTTTTATGTTCCTGTACCTTTCTAACACTTTTGTCTGGTCTTTCACTATACATGTACAAGGTTGTACATACGACATTGAACACTTTCCATAATCTTTCTTTTTGTGAACAGCCTTGAGTAAACCTGGGTACTCCTGTTAATTTTTTATTGGTGTACAACTCTATCATCCTGCTAATATAAGGCTAGGCTGCGGCAATTTGGGACACATACAAAGACTTGCATTCACAAATTTGAAAAAGCACACAATGGAGCTTTAAACACACATGAACAACAGAACTTTAAACATGAGCCCAACTAATCCTTTTTCCAAATAAAACTGCTCTTTTTGATAAATGTGTTTGTATCAGTTAAAGATTACTATAAACTTTGAATAGTCGAAGGATTTTCTATTCCTTCAAATTTGCATGCTGATCACAAACCTATGTCTTTCCAAGGCAACCATTTCAAGTTCCCCAGATATTAACTAACTTTGGTGCAGGTAACACTAAGGTAACTCAACTATCCCCAATATCAACCCCATTTTAATTAAATGTGCACACATATAAATCACAATGCCCTTCATACCCCAGCAAGATTTTGTCCCAATAAAACACTCTCCCGTGCACTATGCATGGACGTTTCTGGTGTGCACAAATTTTTCCCAACCCTTTTCTCTGCATCCTTAGGACTAAATATATTAGTTTAACAGCTATAGCCACACTGTTCAGCAGGACGTTTGTGCCATGACATCCCCCCAGCTGCTAAGAAAGCTGCAAAACTTTTCACGATATTAATATTGTGCAAGCTCCCGTGGCCTAAAGTAGCTTTTCGAACTGTGTACACCCACGTTTCAATACGACCTGCCCGTTGCTCAAGGTACCAATGCCCACTCAAAATGCAAGCAGTGCTCTTTCTAGAAGAACTGCAATTTATTCAACAAAAAAGAGGAACGCTTATTGTACAGTAGAAAGAATGTTGCCTCACTGGGAGCTCATTCTTATTAACAAAGAAGGCATTGCGACATTGCTGGCAGCAGATCGTGAGAAATCGATGTAAAAGAAACAGACTTAAGCTGTGAAAACGCAACACCGAGAAAAGGGGGACTAAATTGCACTGAAGTAAGAGTAAAGAAACAAGCTTTGCCCAGTGCAAGCGATACTGGTGCCCGACAGCGAGGGGGCAAAAAAAAAAAGATAAATGGAGAGATGGACCATAAGGCTTATAAGCAAGCTAGCCAATGAGAAAGGGCAGGGAAGTTAGATAAAAAAAGGAATAAGAAAGTCAGGGGGAGGGGACAAATCAAAATGAGTTCACTACACAGTCTTTTTCACACAGTTGTGATGGGCTCCAAGTCCTGCACACGTCAGCAGTGTTCTGTTCCTCCGCCACTCCTTCGGTCGGATGAGACTTGCCATTGCAGAACTCGTGTACGAAGTATTTCGTGAGAAAGAAGGAGCTAAAAAAAAAAAATCTGTGCACTCTCCAGTTGCAAAATTTAAAAACTGTGCATTCCGCAAGTGAGGCAAGCACAAACCAGTTCTCCCTCTCCTTTCTCTATCTCTCTCGACGAAATGGGCAAGACAACCCGACCAGGAGGAGGAGAGATCATTTAAGGCTCTAAAATCAAGAAGTATGCTAGTGCAGATGACGAGAGGGCGTGGGAACTGAAAAGGAGGGGGAGGTGTAACCGCACAGTGCGACAGGTGGGAACGCGCTCTTGTCCTTGGCGAACCATGCGTCTCAGCAGCAGCAGCAGCAGCTTCTTTGTGCAGAGAGGCCAATGCAAAACTTCACACTGCATATCGTAGCCGCACCCTTTCTTGCCACTTTTTCAGCCAGTCTACAGACACTAGCTCCACACCAGCATCACCTTGATGGCGGCACAGTCAGAGGCGCGCGACGCTTCGTCAGAGCTCGGTCTAGGCACCACGCACGCAATGTCGAACAAGGTGAATGATGACGCAGTCGATGTGCGCACCCTAGTGGCGATGATGGGTGGCACGTTTGTGGTCTGGTCTCACTCCAGGCGTGGGGGAGGAATCTTGATGGCGAGAGTTCAAGGCCTCTCTTTGCAAAGGTGATATCTAAAGCCCCAGACTGCTCTGGGAAAGAAGAAAATGTGGCAGCTAAACAACAAGCAAACCAATAACGGTGGGCAAAAGGAATTAAAAAAAAAGGGGGGGAGGAAGCTTGTACACGGATACGGCACACACATCTCAGTCATCCACTATCACAATGGGGCCCGAAAAATAGGCCCAACAGGGTTTAGAGACAGGAGAAGGCTGGGAGAGAGCCAAGAGATCGCCGCTGCTCATGACGGAGGAGGAAAAGAGCCGGGCTCAGCTTTCCATGGTGCAAAGCACAAAAAGCGTGGTTGTTTCTTTCGGGGGCCAATATGCTACAGTAAGACTGGCTTCTATTTAGCAGAGGGGGGGCGGGGGGGCACAGAGCACGTCAGAAGATGCCGGGGCCTGCTCAATTTCCCTTGCGTGTTCGGTTTCTTCCTCCACTGTGCCGCTCACAACTCCACACTGCTCACGCCAAATTTCCTGTCCCTGTGTCAAGTTGTCCCACCATTGCGCGCGAGTGTGTTGCATGTTGCGTGTGTCGTGTGTCTGTTCGTTCTCTTGCTCATGTGTTGTCGAAGTGGCCTTCCCTCTACACAGAATGGTGGCCGCAAGTGGAACATTCCTGGAAGAAAACAAAAGGGAAAAGATGCTGCAATGTGGGAAAAAAAAATATTCTTGTCCTCTGCTCTACAGAGATTTTAGATCAGCGAAAGATCATTTTAAACAACACTGATGTTTGCATGCAAGAAACACAGCTGAACTGTGCAGCGAATTTATTTCAATCCAGAGGTGCATCAGATGCTGTTTTATCGACTGGCCCAGACCCAACGCTGTGTCAGACTCACAGCCCAGCCGAACCTAATTAAAGGCAGAGCAATACGCTTGCTCCTGGCAACGCAATAGTAACATACACAGTAAGAGAGAATGAACCTATATATTCAGAAAAATAAACATGCTCTCTTTGCAGCTATCTTAGCTTGCTTAACTGGCTTAGGAGGCATACCTGGTATATTTGCACATGTGGTGGAACTGCAAAATGTTTTATCATCGATTCTTGTTTACAACATTTCAATGAAGAGTTAGTGCAAACATGCATATTAATCCAGCCGGTATACTTTATAGTGAACAGCATGCCTGCACCCCATGCAGTGTCACCTGCTTTATCAAATCCTCTTGCTGACACCTGCCTGGAACTATCCACGGACTTGCTTTGCTAGCTCTAAGTTCCATTTCACAAGATTAGCAATACGCGCATGATTGGCCAGCACGCACGTGTTTGACACTACTGTGCACAATGCCTTCAATTGTGCACCAGCACAAAATAGGCACGCAAGCCTATGAGATAATCTGTTGCTTGACTGTCTTCTCAAAATGGAGCGCTAGCAAGTATTTTGGACCCAAGTCAATGCCAGCCCGGCCCACCCCATCAAATATGCCCGCTGGCCCGTGCCCAACTAAAGATCAGCCAAGCTGTTCAATCCAGTTGCTTAATGACATCCGATGACTTTGAAAACTAAACAAACGCTTCAAATGAGGTCAACAGATGTGTAATATCCCAAGCCAATAGCCAGTGCCGTACTCTGCCTCTCTGTCATCAGCTTTAAAGGGACACTAAAGGCTGATGCTATGTCGATGTTCACTGCTTATTAAATACCATTCCAGAAACCTCACAACACTTGTTTCATGCCAAGACTTAGTTTACGAGAAAAGTGCATCTGAAGGGTCCGAATACCTTTATCGCAATTCAAAACTCCCGCCACCCAACCGGGGCAGTGGTGAAGTTGCATAAGCCACCACCACCCTTTGCTGCCGTCGAAGCGTAAAACGGTGCCCAACAGGCAGCAGTACTGAGCCAAGACAGAGCGATGGATTCGCCGCTGCAGCTGCTTTTTGGTCACGTGGCATAGACTATTCGGTTATCCCGCGACATCACATGGAAGTTGAATTCCCTGCTACTTGCAGTTTGCGCGAGCTTCGCGAGCCAGCAAAACCAGCGCTACACTACGCGATAACTAAACCACTGAAACGCGAAAGCAGAGGCGGCACGGAGTCGAGTGAAAATGAAACCTTTTGATCGCCCACGTTGTTGTCAAGGGTAATTTCAATGAGCTTTTTCTAAAAAGGAACTAGAAATCGACAAGCAGCATTTTATCTCGTCTTATAATACAATACAGGGATGTTTTTTGCAACGAATGGTTGAGTATCAGTCACGGAATTTAACTGAGGAGTGCTTTCGTCATCAGGCAAGTACTTGAATGTCCCGGAGGAGTCTCTAATCATGTCTTGCACTTACCTCAATTTCTCCATTATTAAGGCTTTATTCACAATAATATTGATGCCTTAGAGGTTCTCGAGCATTAATCTATCACTTTAGCTTGACTTTATATTTGCCTTTCGTGTCCCTTCAATTTAGAGTGAGTTCAATGTACCCAGATGTCTGTGTATCATGGCCCTACATGGCTCAGTGTCTTGCAATATGAGGCTGCCTTGCGGAATAGGACTAACTGTGCTTTCTGATCAAAAGTTAACATAGCTACAGCCATTCAAAGCCTTAACCCTTTAATGACGAAACCAGAAAAAAAAATTTTTCTTGCCAAGTTGCGACTCTCATTACAAAGTTCCTGAATAAATGCCTTCGGCCAGCACTAATTGACATCTAGCAACCGTCATGATGGTTTAGACCAACCGTCATGCTGGTCTAGACCAACCGTCATGCCGGTTTAGACCAACCGTCATGCCGGTTTAGACCAACCGTCATGCCGGTTTAGACCAACCGTCATGCCGGTTTAGACCAACCGTTATGCCGGTTTAGACCAACTGTCATGATGGTTTGGAGCAGGAACACAGCACAAACGTGAGGAAGCTTGGCTTGCAACTCGCTTTCTTTTGAAAGATTGGTAAGAGGAGACAAGTCGATGCAAGATCTTTGGCTACACTGGTGTCACACAAGTGATGTAAAGCAAATGAACTTTACAACTGTGGTTTACATATGGTGAAAGCTGTCTGTAGAAACTTCAAACAAAGCCATAGGTGGCTTGGGGTGAAGCCCACTTGCAGTTTTCTGCCTGGTGTCGCCCCCCCCCCCCTTGCTGAAGAAGTTTTCGCAAAATAGTTTTTCTTTTCGTCGATTATGCTTATTTTTTACATGATTTGCACATTCAGATAGAAATTTTTGTTTATATTTATATATGATGTCAATAAAGGTTAACAGAAAGCTTTGCGTCGGCTACGGCCCAGAATTGAACTGCAAACACCTGCTCAATTATTCTAACATTGTATATGTCATATACAGTTGAAATACAGTATACAACAACCGAAGTTTTTTACTCCGAAAGGCTCGACTTTTCAGACCTGATCCACATGCACAATATTAAAATTGGAAGCTGCAAAGGAAGTTCAAGCCATTCAAGTTGTCCCCCATACTATCACACTTGCTGGTGAGATAGTTTTTTGCCTTCCCGAGAAGCTGTTCAGCCGCTGTGAATAGCTCTGCGTTGACTCAACATGAAACCGTAGCCTTGGTTGCAGACACCTGGCGAAGCTGTGCTAGTTAGGCTTAGCAGCCGAGGCATCTGTTACAGTGGGCAGCAAATTATCACAAGAAATTTGCTGCTTGCTGATGATTGGGCCCGAGATTACATGCACGGGCTAGACTCTAGGCACAAGCGAGCAGCAAGCATGCCTAGCAAGTTTGTCTGTGCACTTACTTGATGGAAAGAGCTAAGTTCTGCCTCTGTTCTAAGTTCTAACCTCTGCCTTTTACTTCAAGATGTAACTCAAGACTGGGATTCACTTTGCGATCATAGTATTTAGCCACACGAGAAGCGCTTCCTCAAGCTTCGGATAAACAACCAGACTCGCATTCTTTTTTTTTTTTTTTTTTTGAGTCCCAGTTCACTTTCCGGCCACTTCAAAGATCAACTTTTTTTTCACGAAATACAAAACCATTTGCTCCGAAACTGTGAACTCTTTGTCCACGTCGGCTTGTGACGAGCCGCTTTCAACTTGCTTGATGATGGCTGCTTTCTTTCCATCATCAGTTTATGATCGGGATTTGTGCACTTAGAAGCCATGAACGAAGATGACAAAGGCATAGTCGGTGCCATCGCAGACAGCAGCGAATCCTCTTACTGAAAAGCACAGCACCAGACAGCGGGAAACTTCTTGCGAATATCAAAGAGTGTGCACAGCAGTATGACACGATCACAAGACCTATCACAACGCTAACCAAACATGTGGATAAACAAGAAAAACTATGGCCATAGCTACGGCTGTCTACATATGCCAACGGATTGACATGCAAAAGCGCTGGTTTGAGGTTTCAATATGATATGGTGGCCGCAGTGCTGTGGCTGGCTACGAGTAGTGGATCAGCATGCGAGAGTGTGGGTTTGACGCCGTGAGATAATCAAAATGGTGGCAATGGATGCTGCTTTGGACCTGCTGTTTTAGGGGTAAAAAGTTTGGAAAATTGGGGGTGAAGGGTTTCAACGCCCGAAATTTCAAACGTTTTTATAAATTGCCTCTATGGGGGTACGTGACGGTGCCGTGAAGGAGTCCCAATTATGGGGCATGTCGGAAAAATTGGGCGTCCAGAAAATCAACGTTAACTGGATCTAACGGGCGGATTATATATTTTCGTGCGGTCCAGAGAAATCCGTACAATGGGTGTTTCACTGTAATATCAAACGCAAACTCGTATGCGACTTCTCTGTCTGCATGGTAAGAATTTTAGCCTACTTGAGCGAAGATGTGTCTTTCTGTGCCCTATATATTTTTTTCACGCTATCTAACGACAAAGATGCAGACTTAGACATTAAACTGAATTCTGTGGTTTTACGTGCCAGAACTCCAATCAGATATCAAGGCACAACATAGTGGGGGAGGACTGGATTAATTGTAATCACCTGGGGTTCTTCTAACCTGCACTATGGTACACAGGCGCTTTTGCATTCCGCCTACCATCGGAATGCAGCCGAGATCAAACCTGTGGACTCATGCTTGATAGTGCAATGCCACAGCCACTGAGCTACTGCAGCAGGTATGCAAACTTTTCTGTGTGCAAAGTCGCCACGAGAGAAACAGCGTTAACACCAAGAATTTTCTTTTCTGAATGGGACACTTCGGCATGGCAGGATGGAGGCCACACTTGTTCGCGAGCTGCTCCTCTGTGACACAAAAGCTGCCGATCACTAGTGTAACCAAGACGGATGGAGGGTAGATACTCACCCTAGCAACAATTCATCACTTTCTTTTCAGGAGGAAGCACCTTAAGTCTATCTTGGTTCTCAGCCTGGTCCTTGCCCGCCATTTGCTGGAAAGAAAAGAAGAAAATAGGTCACACTAAACACATTGAAAAGCTCCAGGCTGCTTTTCACCCGGAAGTTCCACGTGCGAACACAGCTGGGCAAACCACTGTGCCTAAGCGCACTGCATATTAGAGGTTTTATGTGCAGTTTGTCAGCTGATTTCTTTAGTTGAAGTATTCTTCTCAGATTCAAGCCAGTTTAGTGGTGTATCTCGCGGTGGGGTACCTCACTATGTATCTTGCCATTTAGGGTTGATCCCAATTGTTAAGTTTAATATTATGCCACTCGGTGTATATCCCTGGGGTCAATACAGTGCAGTCCACTTATAACGATACCACATATAACAATATATCGGTTATAACGATGGGTCGACATGAGAGTCATTTTATGCATTAGGTCTATGGGGGAAAAAACCATTTATAACGATAAAATATTCACCGCATATTGAAGATATGCATAAATATGCACCGCACAATCAAAATTTTGCTGTCTGGATGGCGTTTTCCTTGCCAAATAATCATAACATTTGCGTTGCTTAGTTCCCTGAAACGAACGATGTCGAGACGAGGTGATGTTTACCTCCGTAAGTTCGTATCTGCCGCCATCACCGCGCAGCGTGTCCCGCCCCGCCCGCACACCGGAGAATAGCTGAGTAGGCGCAGCGCGCCACAAGATGGCGCTAGCTGCTTTATGCTCGTCGGCCACAGTCGCTCCAAAAGTGAGAGAAAGAAAAAAAAAAGCGACAAGCAAAGCAGCGCGGTGGCGCCCGTCCCGCATCTCTCTCTCGCGATAACAGGCTGACACCACCGAAGCAGCGTGCAACCAACGGTTCAACCCAGTTCGAAGATGGCGCCGACAAAGTGCAAAGCTGTGTCGCTTGACACGAAGATGGATATTTTGCAGGACTCTCGATGCAGCTTCAAGGTGAGCGCCCTTGTGAAGAAGTATGAGCTCGCCCAGTTAACGATATCAACCATCTTGAAAACCGGGAGCACCGCAATTGTGAAGGCAGGAGCTATCAGCGGCCATGCCGATCAGCGGAATAGGGTTAGAGACCCTTTGTACGCCGATGTTGAAGAGGCGCTTTACCGGTGGTTCATCACCAATTGCTTCAAAAAAGGCGGGCTTTGTGCGTAAGGACGAACTTCCCCAACCCACTGAGACCAACACCTGAGACCAACACGGTGGAAGCAGCTGACATAACCGAGCTCTGGGAGCTCGTTCCTACTGGTGACACAGGTGGTGCGTCGAAGGAGGAGTTTTTGACTGCAGACAGTGCTGCCTCGTTCTGCGATGAGGTCACCGACAAGGCAATCGCCGAAGAAGTGCTGTCTCGACAGACGGCAAAGTTGTGCGACAGTGGCGATGGCAGCAGCAACAGTGACAACGAGATTGACAGTGGCTCCTTGACCCTGACCTCAATGTCCATGCAAAGTGCACTGTCGTCGATCGACTCCTTAATTCATTTTATGCATGCTAAAAGATTGCCACCAGTGTTCGCACAGCAGCTGGAATCCATGCACACCACGGTTGTGAAGCTGAAGCTGCTGCAAAAGCAAGTGCAGATTTGGGACTATTTCGGCGCGCTTAACCCTTGACACGGTCATTGGCGCTAGAAATAAAGTTTGTGTTTCACGGCCTACTTTCTACAATATCCATTCTTTAGAGCAAGTAGCGAATTTGAAGCTGCAAAGGTATGTTCCACATTTTTTTTTTTAATAACTGCAGTTCAGATATAGCGATTGTCGATTATAACGATCATATTTTTAGTCTTTCTCGATATCGTTATAAATGGATTGCACTGTAGTCGCCATGAGATTTCACAGGTGTATACATATACATTTAAATAAATAAATATTGACCAAAAGAAGGATTAGAACAGAAAACCTCTAGAGCAGGAACCCGTCTGTAACCATTACACCAAGGATGCATGCGTCGACAGGCAGAAAAGAACATCCTGAAGAATTTCCTGCGTGCAAGCCAGTGCACTGAAACACTTAGCGCATTGAGACTTGGCCACACACGCATGCCTAGAAGGGCAGAATAGAACACCGTCGAGAATTTCCTGCATGTAAGCGAACATGCTGAAATGCTTGTAATGCTTCGCACTACGTAGCTGCCAGCTAAAGTTGAGTCTGCCAAATTTTTGTATGCAACTACTACTAAAATAATGTGGCCACTACAACATCAGGATGCACTCCAGGGCAACGGCCCAGCAGCTTCATTTGAACATGCTCGCAGCATGCGTGGTCCTATTATGTTTGCGTGATGGCATGAAGAAGACAACACAGAGAACAGCACAAATAGCAGAACACCCAATGTAAACTTGACTCAAACTGATATTTATTTTAATACTGCACACTGTGGGCTTAACAACTGCCCACACAACACCCCTTTTGTAAAATAGTGTCAACCTTTGATGTGCACCGCTTCTGCCTGAACTACTGGTTAGTGTTCCATGCACACGCCACAACACATCAGTAACCGACAGCACTGACATATGCGGAGCATTGTCTGTAGGCACGTATTCACAGAAAATAAATTTTTGCTGGGTGAACTGGTTAATACTTAAAAGTAGGGTATGGCAACTAAAATTTGATGAACACAACGTACAGGCACTACACTAACAATGTTACTGTCCCATCTTTCGTACTTTGTTTATCAAATCTGCACTATTATGCCTTTCTCATGTGTGCATTTGTTGCCTGCATGGTGAACCCACAAGCATTTGATATGTGTCTGGATTGCCGCCTGTGCGCATCATGTAGGGGAAACTTGGCAGTGGGCTAGTTGGTTGAAAATACTGAAGTCTGTGTGCAAAAACTACAAAATACAAGACTAGAACAAGTACACAATAAAGAAAGAGCACAAACTATCCTATGTTTATTTTTTGGAAACTTCAGAATATACAGTTAAGCCTCAATATAACGAACTTCAATATAACAAAATTCTCAATATAATGAAGTATTTAATTTCCATAACTTCTTTTCCATAAAACACCATGCATTTTGACCCTCAATATAACGAAGTCTGTTTATACACGGCTTCACTATAACAGATTTCACTGCCACTGTGAAGGAATACCGAGACAATAAATGGAAACTTCCACGGACACAGATGGTCAAATGGTTGAATTAGAAGGAGCAGCTGCTTGCAAATGCACATCCGAAATTGGGCACCCCACCACTGCCCAAGCAGAGTAGCGTCATTTTCTGTGCGATAAGATCCTATCGCTCCCCGCACGCTGTGTGCTTTGGGCGCGAGTGAAAGCACGCGTGGGTAAGCCAAGAAGGATGGTAGCTCGATGAGTGCCGTCTGCCCGCATGAGCAAGAGGAAAGGGGTAGGGGGAGTAGGGGGTAGGTTGGGGCGCGTCTCTTTCTTTAACGTGGCTCTGGCTGCGCGTGGCTGTAAGCTTTGTTGAGGGCATACACAGCCCGCACGAGCTCTTTTAGAGGTAATCTGCTGAGTGCACAAAGAGAGGGTGTGTTGAGATGGCGTGGCACCATGCGCACTGTCTTCCTGCGCGTTTAGTACTGCAAGATGCGCAACCTATAGTTTCGGAAGTGCGTTGAAGCTAGAGGAAGACGAAGCATTCACTCCCCGCTGCCGGTGCTTTTCATGATAGCGTTGTCCCACTGCAGGTTACACTATCAGCCGATGTGAAGATATAGTCAACATGGCATGAAACCATATCTTTCGTTGCCAACTCTCGAGTTCAACAAAACTACTTTTCTTTTCTCATTCAAATTTGTTTTTTTCCGATTGCCAGATAATTAGGAAAATTTTGCGGCCCCTTCCACCTAAGAAAAATCAATCGACTGCTTATTAGCATAAAAGGTCAAATATCAATACAACAAAATTTCAGTATATCGAAGAAAATTTATAATTTTAATGACTTCATTATATTGAGGTTTAACTGTGTACGTGGCCACATTGCAAGCACTAAGATGCCACACTGAGTCAGTGTAGCTTGTTCAGGGAGAGTTTCGCAATTGCCAGCAGAATTTTTGGTTTTCTGGAGCAGATGCAGAGTCAACATGGCTTGTAGGGGGATATTTTCACAACAGCCAAAACATGGAAGAGAACAGCAGTAAAGCAGAAAACTGTCAGATTTAACACTCAGTGGTGCATATCGTCTTATTTTGCTGTAGTAACTAAGATTTTTGTCTTTGTCGTTTCTTTCTTTGTTCAAAACTAGCGCGGAAGAGAATGTAAAATTTTTTTTCATGTGGGCTTTTGCTTGTGCGCACTTTGCCTTTTCTTCATTGTCACAGAAAGTTGTCCACAATTATACAATGAGTGTGGGTAGCCCATGGCATGCTTAGGGCTGTTTACACAGTGGCAGTGGGTGAGTGTGTGAGGCCACTACAGTAGATGGAGCTACCCAACAAAAGATGTTCATGGTTTAATGCACTCAGGCCCAAAAACGTTCAAACAGTCATGTAGCTTAATTCAACCCTACTTATGCAAATAACTGTCAATGCACACAGCCCTTCTGGCCACAATACCCAGTCAGTGTGCATGACACAGCTAAGTGAAAGTATAGTTTGTCCACTCTTTGCACACAGGTCACGCCACAGCTGCGCATTTACTTTTTATATGTAATGTTGCATATTGGCTGCAAAGAAGAAGTAGCCTGCAAAAATATTTACCTTATTTAAGATGGCTTCGGCAAGCTCCGTGAAGGCCCGCTCAATGTTGACATTTGTCTTTGCACTTGTCTCCATGAAGCGAATATTGTGGTCTATCGCCACCTGCAAAGGTGGAAAAGCCTCATGTCAGTGAGGAGAAACAAAAATGCAGAGGTAACATTGCTGAGTAAGCTTCACCACCTTAGCAGAATCACGATACTACCATCTATAATTGCCTAACTGCACCTTGTCCAAGTGCTGAGAAAGAAGCAACACCACCTATGTGGATGTTTGTAAGTTCTTATGAAACATGCTCCTTAGTTACACATAGACTTGAAAAGTCTACACCAGTGACATGTACTACGATAACTATGGGTAGGCTGCTGTTTGTAAGTGACACAAGCTGTGGTTGCCATGGATTAAGTGTGCTACACTAAGACTTCTCTCTAAGTACACCAAAAGAAATGTATCTTATCAAATCAAATTATGGGGTCGTTTCAAAGCAATGCACGCTGTGAGAGATGCCATAGTGAAGGGCTCGGATTAATTTTGACCCCGTGGGTTTCAGTAAGGTGCATCCAAACCTAGCTCCATGAGCACTTTTGCATTTAGAGCACGTTTTGGAGCAGGATGGCATAGGAGACTGCTCTTGGCACAATTTGGTGAAATTAGCGCAGCTGTTCCGTGCCTGGGCAGCAGCCCTGGCAAACGGTAATTTCGTTCTCACTTGGCGAGAGGTGTGCAACGTGACAATCGTCATGGAAGCCAACAACCCATAGGATGAATGATGGTTCTACTATACTACTGTAAAATTCCAAGCAAGTGCCCCCCCACCCCATCTCAAGCAAGTCAACATTACCGGCAAAGTGTGAGGAGATGCTATCCTGGAACAGCATCAAAATTTAACATGGCAACAACAAAATTTTCCTGCAAGAAAAAAAATGCAATGGGCATGGATTTAAATTTTTATTTAATGCGAACTTCATTAAACTAAAGATTTGTTAGTGCTGCTCATCATTCTCAAAACAAGTCGAGCTCAGCTGCAGTGCATGGCTACCATGCAGACAGCGAACCGTGGCTTGGCCATGCTCGCATCACAGCTGGCAACTCCACAAATATCAGCATGTTTTCTTCTTCGTGTGAAATTATTGCAAGGAGAGGGTAAAGTGGCAACAACGGTAACAAAACATTGCTGCTTGGGGGCGTCGGCGGTTCATTATGAAGTGCCGTTTGCTACACATTTGAAGCGAGCTGGAGAAAGCTTAAAAGGCTTAGCTACGACATCAGTGGCAAGCGATCAGCAGCAGTGAGCGTAGCTGCGACCACTCCTCTGTCGCTGAGTGCCCACATCGCTGTGCCGCAGGGAGATCCTCTGTACGGTGTGACAAATAGATCTCTCCTTTTGCCAGCAAGACCGCTGTCAGCCGGCGGTCCACAAACTCCGAACGGTGTGCAGCAAGTTGCCGTGTCGCTAATGGAGACATGCCTTAAAAAAGAAAAACAGAAAGGACCCATGGGAACATCTTTTCATGATCTGGATGTGGCAGGCCAGTGTTGCTGGGACGCGGTGCGTGATAAGGGCGCAGAGCGGGGAGGGGGCTTTCCCAGAACGGTGCAGAAACTTGAAATTAGCAGTGAATATGGGGAGGGGTAGGGTCACTTGCATGTGTGAGAGCACTTGCTCGAAATTTTATGGTATAGCCCAAGGGCTCACATGAAACTTGACTACACCATGATGGATGGTTAGCTGCCAGGTAGCTCATGGACAAATTAATCACATCTATTCAGGTAAAGACACACATATCTTACAGCTGCTGATGCTACATTGCAAAGGAAGCTGCGAAACTCTTGCCACCGCAGTTAACAAATGCCGGCACTAAATTATGGCATGCTGATGCTGCAGGTAATTGCAGATAACTGCAGGTGTGTTGTTTTCATGGTCCATTCGGCCAATTCAACATTTCCATATTTCAGACACTTCTTTTTCTCTTCTGTGTGATTTTACTGTAATTCAAGGCTTCATTGACAGCCACATTTACTTGCCCCCCATCCGGTTTTTCGAAAAGCAGAAGCACTGCTGTGCAAATTGAGTAGCTGACTGATAATTCAGACATTGTTAATACAGACAACTTAGCAACGTTCTCACTCACCTCACAGATGTATGTAACAGCTGATACTTTGGATGCCTTACAGCACACCGTTTCATATTTTGAACTCCATGTGCACGACTACAAGCTATTTTCGCCACTGAGACGAGAAACAGGTGTTTTGGTTCGGTGCATTGCAGTGTGTCGTCGAAGCCAAATGAGGCAAGGACTAGCCAATCCACTAGTCACAAACGATGCCCAAATCATGGTGCAGACTAAGCCAAACTGCTAATTTGTCAAGGCTGCATTCACATGTTTGTTGTCTGTGTCACACAAATCCTAGCCGCACCTTTTAGCATTAATATAAAGTTTTCATTTATTCATTTACTCATTGCAGTGTTTGTTCCTTTACTGACAAACAGTGACACAGTCTTGGGAGACTTCTCTGGTCATTGTTACGAATTTTTGTCACTCAGAATCATCAAGCAACTTCAGATGATGCCAACTGCACTACATTTGTGTGAACAAAGGCAGTGGTTAATGTTAGGGGCGTGTTGGACAATGACAAAGAAACTCTCCATCACTCGGCGTCACTCGGAGTGCTGCCGATCTCTGTTTATGTTGTTGGGATTGGCAATTTGATGCATGCATCGAGTCCACTTTCCTCCACCTGTACAGCCTGCCCACAGTCGAAAGCACAGACAACACAGGGTGATGCAAGCATATGTACAAGCAGCAACGCATTGACAGGCTTTTTGCTGCAATATCAATTTTACAGCTGCCAGAGACACGTGCCCACCATCGCCACTGATGCTGCCACAGTGCTGCCTCCTGCTATCAACCTGCTATGTCCTCTTGCACACGACCTGTGTGTGGAGGGTTAGGTCTCCAGAGATCTGCAGAGTATTTGGCTGCAAAAGCAAAAAAGTCAAGTGTACACGCCATCATGCTCCATTCAGTCGGCTCTGCTGAAGCAAGGGCAGCATCCTGGCTTCCACTGCTGCATGAGCGGTGTGTGTGCACATGAGTGTCCCCGATGACCAGCTGGTTAGATACCGTGGTGGCACATACAGTGGTCCGAGCGGAGCAGACAGTAATCGTCAAGCTAAATCTATGTAGTACTTTATTTGGGGCTCTGGCAAATGCTGACCCATCTTAAATTTTCTCCGGTTTAATCTCATGCACTATCGAGATGGAATGCCCGCAAACGTCACTGGCTGCACACCTTATAAAGCCTGCATTCCAAGATGTCTTGAACGAAGCGCTAGACCATGCTATTACTTTCGATGCTTCGCCTTAAGCCGAAACTGCCAATTCATTTTTGTTAGTTGTGGAGTAAAAGCACGAATTTTCTGGCAAATATGCTATTGTGTAGGCTTGCCAGAAAGCTTGACTATTCAAACTTTAAGATGCCCTCATTCAGGTCCAAATTATCAGTTAGCAACTGTACACAGGTAAAAACGCTGCTCACAGTAGATTAATATGTCGTCCCAAACAGTGACTGATAACCACCTATGAAACTGCAAGCATAAAGCAGCCCTCTGAGCTGAAGGTAGCAGATGGCAAATCACCAAGACAGCAGCACTGTGCTGCCAAGGACGTTGTCTCAACGAAACCGCTATGCAACACAAAAACCAGGGTTCCACATGCAGCCTTCACTCCAGTTAACGCAATGATAGGAACTGTAGTCCTAGCAAAAATAGTATTTCCATGCTCACAAGTTTGAGTTAAATCCAGCAAATGTGGCTAAGCTCAACCAAAGTAAGGCTGCTTGCGTAATATAATACGATAATGATAGAGCCCAGTGTCGCACTGGTTTTTCTCACAGTGATGCTTGTTACAAACCTGCAGTGCGAACTGTGAACTCACCGCCTCGCCTCGCTCCCTGGAAATGAGGCGCTTGTCCTCCATATCGCACTTGTTGCCCAGGATCATCTTCTCGACGTCCTCGTTCGCGTGCTCGTCGATGTACCGCAGCCACTTTGCGATATTGTCAAAGCTCTTGGTATTGGTTATGTCGTACACCAGCATGATGCCCATGGCGCCCCGGTAGTACGAGGTCGTGATGGTGTGGAAACGCTCCTGGCCTGCTGTGTCCCTGCAATGTTAAGAACAAAGGCATGTTACCTAACGAACTTGGTCAACACATAACATATTAGTCAGCAGAGATGAAGGTAACATTTTGCCCCACTTACGTGGCTGTGCGAAAGGAGACAAAACATTGGATACTGTCACAGAGAGGAAATTGCTGCCAACAAGGCTAAAATGTGTTCATCAGCAGTTGGTCAGTCAGACAGTGAATGTGGCCAAATGAAGCCACGTCACAAAGTGTACAGATGGTTGAAAAGAGGTCCTAATAAACAGAAGGGGCTCTTGAAGAACAATCCAAAACAAGCAAAATGCCTCACCCAAAGCATCTTCTCGGAAAACTTTTGAATGAAAAAAAAAGTGAAGCACTCGCAACACAGAAGTATTGCACAGAAAATAGTGCAATACGGCCCACTAACACTAATATGCCATTTCTTTTTGGTTGTAACAGTGCAGGTGTACAGATTGTCACAAAATAAATGCCAACCCAATGTAAGCAATTTTGTGCGCAACGGCTTCGAGCAATGAAGCAGGGGACCAGGTTGCTCGTTTCTGTACACAGATCGCTCGGTTTTGGAAATATAAAATTTGTAATTCATCGCCCGATGCAAAGCTGCAACAGGAAGCCGGAACAGGGTGTACATCAGTGAAGTGCTACCAAATGTCACACGGAACAGTCAAATGAGCGAAGTTTGATTTGTACAGGGAAAATAAACCTATTGCAAGACCCTCAGAAATATTATGTTGCTCTGTATAGCAAAACAAATAAATTAAAATTTTTATAGTGTGTCTCAAGCTAGTTTAAGTGCGTATTTGCTGCCCTCACACCGGCAACAATGGAGGGCCATCACCAAAAAATTTTTTCTTTGCATAACCCCTAGTCTACATACTTTTGATCATCGGTTTACCACCTTAACATTCTGTTCAGTTTACACTCCCAAAGCTAAAGATGAGAGAGAGAGAGAGAGAGAGAGAGACAACTTCATGTAGTCGCCTGCAGAACGACACCATGACTAAATGGCGCCGTGACGCGGGCCCTGACGTCTTCTCAGCGGGTGGTCTCTACTCAACTCCAGCGCGTGTTACTCCCGCGGTTGGTCGCCCTGTGGGGCAACGTTCCGTCAGTTTCGCTCGGCCTTTGTCTTTCAAGAGCCGCCGAGACCTGCTGGACGGCCCAGGTTTGGCTTTCGTGGTCGTAGCATACTGCAATTTTTTCTTTAAGTCACCTCTTAGAATCTGCAGATGCCTTCAAGGACCGAAAGTGACATGTGCCCTCGTGTTTCTCACTTCAAAGCATCCGTAAGTTGAGGTAGGAAGTACTTATTTCTGCGTGTACTCTTTACACCAGAAATTACAAAACTAAGTAAAAAGTGGGAGTGCAGGTTTATTTGCAAATATTATGCTGGTGGGGAATGCATGAAGCCACACCAGCAGGCACAGTAATTTATTTATTTATTTATTTATTTATTTATTTATTTATTTATTTATTTATTTCAGTATTCTCAGGGCCAGAGGCATTACAGAGAGGCGGGGCATACAAAATCAGCGGCAGTTTTCTTAAATTTGTTGACATCGCTGATGGCAGCCATGAAGGCAGGGAGGTGGTTCCAGTCATTTCCAGTTCTAGGAATACGGTAAATGAATTTATACAAAGGCTAGTTCGGCATTGCCGTATTCCTACCTTGAAGTTATGGTCAGTGCGTGAAGATATATAAGATGGAGAGAGGAGCAACTTATCTTTGAGAATAGGGTTGGTATAATAAATCCTGTGAGAAAGACATAAGCGAAAATATTTACGGTGCCGAGAAAGAACGGGAAGACCAAGTGCAGATTTCATTGCAGATACGCTTGCTGTTCGGGAATAATTTGAAACAATAAAACGGGCAGCGCGGTTTTGAACAGACTCTAAAGCATTAAGGTTATCTGATTAGGATCCCAAGTGGAGCAAGCATATTCTAGTTTAGGTCTGATTAATGCCTATATAGATGAAGTTTAACGGTGCTGTTAGGAGCTATGAAATGGCGCCGTAAGAATCCGAGCGTGCGGCTAGCCTGGTTAGATATGTAGTTTACGTGCATTTTCCGGGATACATTGTGTGTTAAGTGAATACCCAGGTATTTGTACGAAGAGACAGATGATAACGGAGTGTTATTAAGAAGATAGCGAGAGGTGTATTCAGTAGGACAGCTGGAGATATGCAGGTGTTTGCACTTAGTGGTATTAAGTGTCATGAGCTATTCGCTGCACCATGAAGAAATTGCGTTCAAGTCTGATTACAAACATGCTTCATCAGAGGGATTAGTAATTGAACGATAAAGCACACAGTCATCTGCAGAAAGATTTATATGGGAGATAACGTTATCAGGAAGATCATTAAAGTAAATCAAAAACAGTAGAGGGCCTAACACAAAAACTTGAGGTACTCCAGAAGTTACAGAAACAAGAGGCGAGTCAATCATTAACTGAGACATACTGACTACGGTTGGAAAGAAAACATTTAATCCAGCCTAATACCTGATCGTTAATATTAAGAGCACCGAGTTTAATTAATAATAGATCATGACTGATCAACAATGTTTCTGGTGCCCTGCTTCTTGTCATCAGTAGCATTTACATGGACACAGTAGTAGAAGTGTACGGTGTTAATTAGTCCTACCGCATGTTCTCATATGCCGCCGTTAACAGGAATGCACATTTCCATGTCCAGCAAACTAACACCACCTTGTCTCATATTTAAAGGTTAGCGCTCTCACTTCCGATAAGCCTGCTTTTGCTGTCGTGTTGTAAAATGCACCAAGAGTAGCTGCAGGGTGTCAGCTACATTCTATCAGGTTCTCCTTCATTTGTCGGCACAGACGAACTAATACCCCTGTCACACGGCAAATCTAATAGTCATTTCCAACAAATGACATTTGTTGATATTGATGTCATTATCACAGCGCGCTGTCATGCGGCGAAAACTAATGTCATTTGAAAATGATGACAATGACGATAGTAAAAAAAAAAAAGACTCCTCAAACCTACTTTTGTCCAATAATTATTTTCCAATATGCTAAATTCCACTAGAATATGTGATCGTTGCTTTTAAACCGTAGCATTCGATCGCTAACTTGTCGACATTGCCAACGAAGTCAAGTCGAGCCAAGGCAAGCCAAAGCTAAGGCAGGCAACAGGGCAAAGAGAACGATAGGCGCGTCCGCTACACCTGCTAAAGTGGTACGAGAAGGGCAGTTGCATGTCATCGCCGTTCTGATGTGCATGCGGGCTTCTAATATCTTCATTCTTGGCGCGTGCCACAAGAAAACACGCGCACGCTTTTACGCCAAGTCAATTGAAGCGGTCGCAGCCGATGCTCCGGTGCGAACCAACACGACTGATGCAGCGAAAGCTAGACGGCTGTCTGGTCACTGGACTGAGAGTAGTTTTCTGTATTTACGCACGTGGTGGACTTCAATGTCGTTAAAGCAATAATTAGGTAATAAAATTGATAGAATAACAGTGATTTTTGTTAAAACAAAAAAAGAAGCATGTACTGTTTGCGAAACACTGGTACACTCGTGGTGTCGAGGATACACATTCGGTTCCAAACGAATGAGAATGAGTTTGGCGAACTCATTCGTTTGTAAATGTCACTTTCGACGAATGTCATTACGTTTTACCGTGTGACAGCAAACAAATGGCATTATCAGCGAATGTCATTTGTTGTAAATGACATTAGATTTGCCGTGTGACAGGGGTATTACATGAAAATATTTTGGGAAAATGTACTGCATTGCATTGGGCTATTATAATTACCATGTGTGTACGCAACTGTTGACAAATCCAGTGGTAGCTGAGGGCACCTGTCCTGGCTTCTATTTCTACAAAATGCTTTTGCCTATGTTACTGCCACAAATCAAGTAACTCGCATCTATTATTGACAAAGAGACTGTTTCAATGCACGTATTGTCCTGTGAAAAGAATTTGCTTGCAGCCTGCTTCGTAAGCCGCCATTTTTTATTTGATGTCCTGCAGGTGGCAGCAGCCGCCGCTGGCTGGTTGTCCAGTCGTCATCCTGCAGCAAGTGCTTTCCCATAATTCCTGATGTGATACACTTCTGTTTACATGTGCTGTTGAAATGTGCACCCTCCATCTCAAACTACCCCTATTTGGTGCATTTGATACAATACACCTTTCTTAGTGAATAACCTCATTTACATTAGATGTGATAAAAGCTGATACAATAATTGCTGCGACGATTCGTTTCTGTTCCACTAGTGTAAACATAGCTATTAACAGGATAACGTCATTTGTTGAAAAAATAAGTATCCCTGCGAGCATCTCTGGGCACAGGTTATATAAATAGGAGATGAGGGTCACATGCAGAGGCATTAGCACACTCGAATGTATGTTATATAATCTGTGCATCCATCTTTGTGATATTTACATGGTGTCTCCCCTTTCGCAGCGCAAATGAACACTGCGCTAAGACCTGCCCCATACAAAGAAGTAAAATTGAATAACAAAATACTTTCTATTCAAGATGAAAATGCATTACTTCATTGCAAACAAGAGAGAAGTTCCCGATGGAAACAAAACAACATTTCCCATAACTGAGACTATACTCACGGACAACTTTCTTGGCTACGAAGCGAAGGCTACGGAAACTAAGCGCACCTCTTTCACCGCTGCTGGAAGTAGTCCCGCAGTTTTGTCGATGTTTTCTTAAGTGGGAAATTGAGAACAATATCCTTTTTGTTTTTTACAGCACCTAGTTTGAAATGATACCTAACACTGACCAGTCAGCTATTGGTATTTTATTGTAGTTTAGTTTGCTCTTTTCGAGTTTTCGCACACCCGAAACCATCGCACGTTTTGCACGTTCATCAAACGCAAAATGGCGCCTGTGTCTTCTGGTGAACGTTTGTCGCTTGCTGTCCCGCCAATCAACTGCCCTGAGGGCCTGTCGACCAACTTCAGCAGCAAAAGACAGTTTAAGCACACAAAAAAGTGTTTGCAGCGTCTGCACGGAAACCAAGCGAACCCGTCTGGAAATCGTGACCATCAGCATGTACAAACGACTGAGTGAGCTGACTGCTGCGCCGGCTTTACCGACGCCAGCGTCGGTTGCGCGCTTAAGTCTTAACGACGTCATGCCACTGCTTGAGAGTTCCGACGCAGGCTGCAATGCTCGCCGTTGAAAACTTGGTACATAATGAATATGAATAAACACTGATTCACGCTGAGATAATTGTATCTGCCTTTGCTAAGGAGGTTGTGCAAGGTTGGCGAAACCGAAACCAGTGCCGAGCGTGCCCTGACTACATTGCGTACGAATACAGTCATGTGCAGAAGCTCCGCCGCCACAGCTTTCGCTTCATAGCCAAGAAAAGTTGTCCCCGAGTATAGAAATCCTCAGACAACCTGAAGACAAAGCATCCTCAATCAAGTAACTAACACATAAAAGAAAACACTACTTCACATTTTAAATCCAAAACCAATGTGTCTCAGTATTGGTTCAGAATTTCAGGTTTCAATGGATTACCATGACATACCAAATGGTTCGGGGGCATCACGTATCTTTATTGTTACTAACAATCACAGCCATTTCACATTTTTCTGCTATTTATGAATATTCAAGAATATTATAATCCTGAATCACTGCAATAAAAGTTACGCGTGCTTTGAAGCAACACAATGTAACAAAATGTCCTACTAGTGCATGTCTACACCATCTTTACGAGATAAAAATATCTCTATATGTACATTTCCTGATACATATAAAAAATCTGCCGCAATTTTAGATGCTGTGTATGCAGCCATGCCCATGTGTTCTCACATTTTTAAAAAGCAGTTATCCTTGCATTTTAGCATAAGCATTTAGCATTTAGCAACATTTTAGCATTTTACAGCACAAGCAATTCAAACCTGTTCACTCTGAAGGCCAAAACAAGCTACACCAACTACGAAAATGAGAACAGCGAGAACTGCAAAGTAAGAAATGTGCGGCTGCAGCTGCGCTATTGAACAATGCCAAACGGCATGACAATAACATACTTGCAATGCCAAAGCACAATGGATTCCAAAATGACAAGGAGTTAAGTTTACTGTAGAACAAGGGACACCACAGTGCGCAACATGAGCAGCACAACAAATACACGCGCCAAAATCAAGTGCAAGCCGGCCAGGGCAGCTTTACTCACCATATCTGAAGCTTTATTTTCTTGCCTTTCAGCTCGATGGTTTTTATCTTGAAGTCGATTCCTGAAACACAACAAGAGTACATGTAAGACAGTGCCGAGTATGGCAGTCCGTTTGACATGAAGCCAACAACGTTTATATAGTACTTAATTACTTATCAACACTTGAACTGCGTGCATTTAATGCAATCCTCACTTATGTGTGGCAGCAGCTTGGCAAGGCTCACAGTCACAGGCTGTACATCTACCACATCTGAAAATTATATATGCTCCTTGCCAACAATGTGCAAGGTACGACTAAACGAAAACCTTGCATAGAGCATCAAATTGACCAACAATGACCAAAACATGAACAAGCAAGCATCCATTTTCCCTTGCTAGTTTGTGTTGGAATGTCATTGACAATATGGCCCCAACCCCCTAGTGCACATAGAAAATTAGAAATCTAAGTTGAGGTACAAGCAAGCGTAACTTTCCAATGTTAACAATTATGCAAGGTCTGGCTAACTTATGTAAAAATTAGTAAAAAGGAAACAACTCTACATGTTTCCCAGAGGTTATCTTTGGTATTAATGAAAAGATGTTCATAGGCACATATACTCATTGTGTGCACATAGGAGTTGGCATACAGAGCAGCAGCTCCAAAGGGAAATATTCAACAGAAACCAAAGCTGCAGCAAGGCTACTGTTAAGCTCAACTTAATTTTTTTCTTTTTCCAGGGACTTATTACTCTGTAACTGAGGCTTTTTAGCGCACGAAAAGGGACAAAAGACACTGATGTAACCAGCATTAGCTATAGGATTGAACTAGGTTGTTATACCCTATAGTAGACTATACTACACTAGGGTTGTGCAAAACAATCAAGTGCCTTGATAACAAAGGATACCAAACAAAACATACCTTCGGCAAACTTCAATGTACTCAAATATAATACATGCCATTTTACTGTAGATATGTTTGTGGTAAAAACGTGCAATTTCAAATACTAGTGAAATTCACCTGCAGCAAACAGAACTGCACTTTCTGTGGCATCCACAACAAACAAGCCAGTCCAACAAACCCATCAAGCATGTGGACCCTGGGAAACCTTCAAAAAACACACTGCATTGAAGCAACCAGTGGAAGCTTTTAGCTTAGATACAACCATGCTACAATGTCTGGCAGTGTTTTTGTGCAGACGCTATTCCAGCTGCTACGAACAGCAAAGTTTGTATTTCAGGACCCCTTGGTGCTAAATAAGGCTTCTGTAATTTAGAAGTAGCTGGATAATCTGTCAATGACACTAAAGCCATTCACTTTGTTGATGGGCCAACAACCTTTACATCTTTGTTAAGTAAACTTTGCTGCTTCAATGAAGTTGGCTCATCCTAAAGCATGTAATAGTGAGTGAACGTTTTGCATTATCCTAGATTGTTGACGGTGATTGTACTCTACTTCAATCACTCGGGACATGCGCCAATATGTCGCAGAACCAAATTTTTAATTTTTAGGTGGATTTTTACATTAAAGGTATAGTAATTACTCCCAAACTACTGATGTGGCTTCGAAGCGCAACTAGATTTCCTTAGAAAATATATTTTTCGCACGTTTTCCTGCAGTGTCACTGTGACCAGAAATATAAACTACCTACTGCGACATCATTAGCCAACCCTTTAATGACACCAGCCGTAGTAAATGGCGAGAAGTCAGAAAACCCAGCTTCCAGATTCGCTAACAGCTGCTACTGGACCTGCTCTAGGCGAATGGTTAAGTATAACCTTTAAAAAAAAAAAAATCTGCGCTCGACCCAAAGCGCTGATGCTTCAAGCTAAGATCCTTGAACGTGCTTTGCCAAATACCGCGACTGTTCCCGATAAAATTGTGCCCGACTAAAAAGATCGCCTCAAAGGAGCGCTCAAACGACCCTAACACGTCAGCGCACCGCGGCGACAGACAGGTAGTCAGACGCCCCACCCCCCTGGAGTTCTTTAACCCCGCGCCGGCGCGAAATAGAATAAATATACGAAGAGAAAAAGACATAAATCGGGCAAGAAGGCAGTGGCCGAGATGAATAGGAGTGCAGCGAAAGCGTCGCTGCTCTTTTCACGCCGTCGGCTGTCCCTACACGCGTGGTCGAACGCTCGCTAATCAGCAGACTCGGCTCACTCGAACAAGGTAACCAACCGCTCCCAGCAGCGCCCATTCGTTCCAAAGCAACTGCGGGCGCCTCGTCAGCAAACGTGAAGTGGACGCTTTCTATCTCGAACAGGGCACAAAAGATGCCTCTCAAAGGAGCCGATGTTGTTGTCGCCCCCTCAAGTTTAGCTCTTCTCGACGAAGGCTATCCTTCCCCCGTCATAAGGCGCACAGGCAAAATACATTTCTATGAGCGTGTCCCGATGGACATAACGTACCAATTCGCCTGCGCTCAGCGTTGGTTTTGTTGTTGTTGTTGTTGGCTCTTTAACGACGCCCAGGACGCAAAGCGTAAAACGGTTAAACGCCGGCTTCCGATCGGTTTGTTACGTGTGAGCGGACCTTGACGGAAGGTCGTTTCGGAAATCGCTCACGGGAGCGGCTCGTCCGACGCCGGCAGTACCGTCGGCAGGGGAACGCGCTCGGGCCCAAGGGGGGGAAATCGCTATCGCGCACCCGCGACCGACAGGGACGAACGAATAAACGAGCGCACATACACAAGAAAAGCCTCTTGGGTGTTACCCCCCGGTCCGATTCCGAAGACATCGGTGACGCGACTGAGGGGAGAGGAAATAACGCGAAGCACAAGGAAGAAAAAAAGTAGAAAAAAAGCTCACCTATGGTGGAGATGAACGTCGTGTGAAAGGCGTCGTCGGAGAACCTAAAGAGAATGCACGTCTTTCCGACTCCGGAGTCGCCGATGAGGAGCAGCTTGAAGAGTAGGTCGTAGGTTTTCTTGGCCATAACGCCAAACTTACCCCCCGCTCCCTCGCAATGGCCGACTCGGGGCACGGAAAACGCCTCAACGGCAGCTCAGACGCAAGGCGATCACGTCGGCACAGCGGACGACACGGCTGGCTTATCTCCAAGGAGCGCTGGCGTCGTTGCCGGTCGAGGCACCGTTGGGGGCAGTTGTTGCACACTCGAGGATCGGCACCCGCGATTAACGCCACAAGCGAGTCATCGGCGTTCCACTGTTCAACAGTCCTTTTTTTTCACAGGCCTAACCAAGCAAGCGCTCGCTCACTTGCGCACGGAGTCTAGCGCTGCTAGTGTCCAGTGACGTCACGAACGGCGCCGCGTGGAGCGGATATCCGCTGGAGCTGGGGCGTTTTCTCGAGTGCCGCGTTTCTTATTTTCGGTTTCATTTTATTTTTATCATACAGCACGCGGCAACTGGAGGCTGTCGCGTCACAGATAAAGGCGACGTCATCCGCTGCGCAATCGAAAACATAGAGACGCATTCTGTTGCCGTTTGAATCTGCCGGTGCAGTGCCTGAATCGAATGCATTCGGCGCGTTCGCGATCATTGTTTTGTGTGAAGAGTGCAACGCGCGCGACTGTTGTCGGAGCCGGTCATGTGGTCGGTCGTCGCGCGTTCCTTTTTGGCGATTCTGCTACAGCGCCGTTTACGACGTCGCATCCCAGCTTGCCGCATCGTTTGCGTAGAGCTCCCTTTTACGAGTGCGCTTGCGTACGCCGGCGACGGCCAACGGCTCGGGTTACTGCTCTGCACTACTGTACGAGCGAGTGCGCAATGTGTCAGTTTCGGAACGCACCGAGACCGCGAGACGCGACACCGCTCTCCGTTTATCGCGTTCGTCACGGGTCCTTGCTCCGCGCTGCGCACGACTCGAAGACGATGTGGCAGAGCCAGCCGCTCTCCATCTACATCAAACTCGTACGAAAATATTTTCGTCATGACGCCATGCGTGTCGGACGCCTACAATCGCGCCGCGGAAGGCAGCGTCCGTGTAAGGAGCGTGTATAACAAACCTCGATCCTTGCGCATGCAACACGCGCGGTATCCGTACAGAGTGAGGTATACGCTTGCGTGTCAGCAGGTTAACGTCCTACCACGATTCCTGGTATTTTTCGCGTCAGCTAACTTTAACTAGCGAAACAAAGAGAGAGAGAGAAAGACTGGTTTAAATCGTGGATCCGGGAAGCCAATACGGGTGTTACGTAAAACGCGTTTCTCTCGGATTTACCGCTAAATCGCCACTCAATTCTTTTCTTGTCGGATTGAAGATTGAAATAATTGTTAGTGATGTATTTCACGATACTGCAATGCTATAATTAAGCGTTTTAATAGTGCTCCCCTGAAAATTTTCAAGCGCTCAAGTCACACGACTCAGAAGAATAACAACTCATAAAGCTCATAACATTATGTAGAAGTTGATGTCACCAATCACGACGCAACGATCATCGTCTAAAGAATGAGAGCGCAACAGCAGAAGCAGAAGTCGACCATGTATCTGTTCTAAACGAAACGATAAACAAACGATTTATTGGTTCGCTATGAGACTCCGTCTTCTTTGTACGTGAAATGAGGCTTCGCGCGCTTACGTCTCACTCCGTACTCCACAAACTCGGGGGTTCCCGAATCCTCGTTCCTTCCTGGAAACAAGGAAGTTCCGCGCTTCAAAGGGATGCTCGAAGTATTGCGCCCTTGAGACTAACAATATCTATAAGCTATCACAGCTGTAAATAGTCTTGTTTTACTCTATCCTCCTCTCCGATATATTCTCTCTCCCTGTAATTTCAACACACACACACACACACATATATATATATATATATATATATATATATATATATATATATATATATATATATATATATATATATATATATATATATATATACGTGTGTGTGTGTGTACAGTGTGTGTGTGGTGCAATATTAGTGCCGGGCATTGCCCGTAAAGTTTGGCTTTCGCAGGGCCAAAGATGTATTTCTAATAAGCAATATATATATTATTATTGATTGATTGATTGATTGATTGATTGATTGATTGATTGATTGATTGATTGATTGATTGATTGATTGATTGATTGCGTTTAACGTCCCAAAACAACGCTGGTGCGATGACAGACAGGTGGAGGGTGCGGATTAACAATAATGTTGACCGCCTGGGGCGGGCCTCTTAAAGTACACACACACGAGCCTTCTTTGCAGTTCTCTTCCTCCCCCCCCCCCCCCCATCCTGCCATAGAAGTGCCGCCGCTGCGACAGGCGGAATCGAACCTGCGCCCTTGTGGTGTTCAGCAGAGAGTGGCATGGACACTGTGGCGGGTATTTTTATTTAATAAACAACCAACTACTACTACTGCTACTGCTGCTATACTGCTACCAAGTAGTAGTATAGAATCAGAGATGAGACAAAGGGCCACTGCCTAAATGAACTCGAAGTGCAAAGAAACTGAAGCGAAATACAGAGTAATCAGTGAGGAAGAAACCGCAACAAAAGATCCCCACGGCTAAAGCTTCTAGGGCCGCGGTTTACCCGAAGCTACGAGAAGCACTTTTTTTATGGTTTGGAAAGTGGCAGCGGGATTAATGTACTCTATCGATTCGTTTTCAATACGGGTGTAACGCAGGGGGGTCAGCAATCATTTGATGGCATTATTATGTGATAAAAATATCCTGCGTATCGCTGCATGATGTAACCCGCACTTGGAAAAAACAGAAATCATAGTTCGACTGAGTGACCCTGTGTAACTCCCGAGCTCATTTAAACATTATTCGCGGTGACAGGTACCTTCAAACAAACAAGTATGCGTAAGTTCGGGGGATTTAAACAGCGCACATCGAATTATTCCCACATGAGTGCGTTCCTTTTTGTACCCATAACCCTCCCACCCCCACACCCCCAAAAAAAGAGAAAGAAATGGAAGTCATTGTGCAGAAATACCCTTATCGCAGGCGAAACTCACAGCATTACACTCTCGTAACGCCAGATTGTAATGGGTGTAATTATGACGTTACGACTATCAGGAAGGGTTAAAAACGCGATTTGACAAGTGCATATAATAACGCTTGCAGAGTATTCTTTCTCTTTCTCCTAATAAAATATCTGACTTCGCACTCACAAAATGTACAAAATAAACAGCAAAATACTTTCAGTCGAAATCTGCATCGACACCAAGATGCGAACGGGAAATCATCACTATATATAAAGCTGCACACTACGTGGCAAGTGCCCCAACTATTGCAGCTACACGTCAGAACAGCTTAGCAATCACTGTCTATAGTAACATCGCAAGTTTACAGGGCACTGATATGAGTGATGAGCGCATGTGTGCTGTGCGCAAACACCGGTTATCTGCGCACATTTCGTGAATCTATCGTGCGAACCATCGCGTGTTTGTGAACGACATACAAGCGTTAATTTAGCTGATATATAAAGACAGCGATTGAATCTCGGGTAAATAATGCAACGTCGTCATCCCCCATGTGTTACTGAATTGCCAATATAAAACAGCTGTGCATTCTTACGCCCTTATAAGGCATAACTTACACTCTAATTTTTTTTTTTTTACATCCTTTGGGACTTATCTTGTCCCCAAACGATAATCGCCATCTGCCTTGCTTGCGTTTCCTCTCTTGAAAACTGGGCGCTCGCTACTTTCCTGTCGGGAACGCTATGTCCAGCTGATAACGCGCAAGCCGTTCGTGACTGGGAAGTACCAGGCTCGCAGCGTTAAAGAAAGGAAACGCGGGCAAGGCAGATGACGATTATCGTTTGGGGACAAAATACAACCCAACGGGTGTAAACTTCTTTTAGAGTGTACCAAAGCATGCCCTTCGTGCGCCCTCGGATAGCGCAAGGGTGTGACATGAGGGTTTTCATGAGATGTACACTTTCTTCACTTTTACACTCTTATGCAAAGTTACACCCTTTGGGGGGTATATCTGCCACACGACGATAATCGTCATCTGCCTTGCTTGCGTTTTCTTTCTTGAAAACGCCGCGCCTGCAACTTTCCGATCGGAAATGCTATGTCATGCTGATAACGCGCATGCCGTTCGTTACTGGGAAGTACCGTGCTCGCCGCGTTAAAGAAAGGAAATACCGAGAAGACAGATGACGATTGTCGTTGTGTGGCAAAAGGGTGTAATTTTGCTTAAGAGTGTAAAACAGATGCGCCCTTTGGAGTGTACATTTGTCCCACAACGATAATCGTCATCTGTCTTGCTTGCGTTTCCTTTCTTGAAAACGCCGCGCCCGCTACTTTCCAGTCGGGAATGCTACACTCGAAAAACAGTTTGCACCCTTTGGGATGTATATTTGTCCCACAACAATAATCGTCATCTGCGGAAAGTGAAATGAAAAAGAAAAAAGATTGACAAAGTGAAGGAGACAAACTGCCCACATCAGCCTTAATTCTCCTCACACAACGAGGCGTAAGTGGCGCGTTGTTTGTATGTAGATGTTTGAGGTTGTTTTGCAACTGACGCATGTGAGCAAGAGGGGGCAGAGGGTGATGCACTTGACCGGGGACGGAGTGGGATAGAGTGAGAGGGGGGAGGGACTGACTGCATGTATACGAACACAGAAACTTGCCCTTGCTACGCCACTGTTGTGTGTCCGTAATTACGACAGCACTTCTGGTTTCCGTCATGACAACTACCATAGGAACTGCACTTGAGCAACCTTATCTTGGCAGACTTGACCCATTTTACGCCATAGCATCACTGACGAGACTCGCCGATGCGCCCCTGCGTCGACCAAGACGTGGGACCTCGAGCGTTGGCGTAAGCGTCGGCGTGTAAAGAGCGTTGCATCATATCAATGTATAGGTATTGTGCGCAGAACCTTTTCTGCACGACATGCATCCTTTGCGGGCCTCATTTCTTTCACCACACAGGTGAATGATGTGCTTGTCCCGTCCGCTCTAAGTTGAGCTCACGTCTCTTTATTCCCATCCGCTCTTGCGTCGCTTTGCTGTCGCCCAAGAGAACACAACGACAGCGAGGTGAGCCAAAGACGCTCGAGCAAGCTAGGGGTCTTGAGAAACCGGCTTTGGATAGCTTTCGTGTATCCTTTGTTCACTATGTGCGTGACCAGCAGCGCAAATGATGTGTCGGCAAAGCTTGCATGGATGATGGAGAGTAATACTCGTTTCTCAAGAAATAATAAAAGATAAACCTTCTGAATGCTTTCTTTCCGGTTGCATCAATTGTCGCACGGCGGCTCTGTATTGGGTGAAGATATCTTTTTTTTTTTCCCACTCATTCCACGTGTCGCTTAAGTGGCGAGAACCGGCAACCAAACTAA
The DNA here is from genome assembly GCF_050947875.1 of Dermacentor variabilis. NCBI lineage: Eukaryota > Metazoa > Arthropoda > Arachnida > Ixodida > Ixodidae > Dermacentor > Dermacentor variabilis. Next base: position 76,393,721 of record NC_134576.1, on the reverse strand, counting down.
TCTTTTGCTATGCTTGTATGATCGGGGTTCTGAATCCGTTCTAAATGTTTAAGCCGTCGACGTCTGTTTCGTTGCACCGGCAGGCAGGCACGATCGCAAAAAATGGTGATCCACCTATCGCCCGAGCCTTTGAGACACTATCGCTGTTGTCCGAATCTATATACTGTGTGATCTACTTTAATGAAAACAGATTTTTAAAAATAGGATTTAAGTGATGCGATGATGCTTTCTTCCCTATTCGTTCTTTCAGCATGACGTATACACTAGAAGGATGAGTGGCCGTCGCTTTCCGGCCGTTCGCTAATTATTAAAGATTGGCTATTTAACTCGATAAGAGAGGGGTTTTAATACCAACATTGCAACGGTTCCAAGCGAACACTGCCGGAGGCTGCACCAAACTATACAGTTTTAAAAGCGCCATTCGTTGTTGACATATTCATCGACAAAAAATTAGCGTTTTCCCACTGCGATACCGAAACCGTGCGCGCAAACAGCGCTTGAAGCACCGTCCACGTTACCTCGGCGAGCGTCATGGTGTCGAGTAACTGACTGCGATGATCTGCCGAAGCATCGAAACCGGCGTTGCGCGTTTGTGCCGCAAGTGATGGTATAGGTCGCCAAGACATCATCTTTGCGCGACAAGATGATAAGAGGCATGCACAGGAGGTCAGCCCGTTGACGTACACACAAACGAAATGAGGCGGAAGCGTCAGGTGGGCAGCTCTTCGGGGCGCTCCTCGCACGGCTAGTTTTGGTATCGGAACGACAAAGGAGAATTTCGTCGACCAGTACCTTAACAATTAATGGCGTTTTTAACCGTGTAAGTTGCTTTAGACTCCTGCATCGTCCTCCTCCAATGCTGTCGTTGCAACGTTGACGATAAAACCAGTAAATAATAAAGTTTAATAGCCAATCTTGCTTAATTAGCGAATGGACTGTGACAGCTGCTCCACCATCGTATCCACCATGGTGAAATAACTAAGTGAAGAAAGCATCATATCGCATCGATTAAACCTTAGCTATATGTAAAAAATTAATTCCCATCTCACAATGTCTGTCCACGGTAATGCGTTTATCATTGAATCAATACAAATATACGTCGTATTACCGCCGTCGAAATGAGTTATGTGTGAGGCTCGTACTGCAGCGGGACTCCTTTTTTTTCACTTTCCTAAGAACACTCGGTGCCATTTGGAGGCGCCACCGCGAAGCCTGCGCGTGGCTTCCGAGATGTATAGCGCGCCGGTGCGTGCGGAACGCCGGGAAACGCGTCATGCGGCAGCCGGGCTCCTCTCTCGTGCCTCTTTCTCAACACGCTGCGCCATCTGGTGGCGCTGCCGGCAAGTCCGCGCGTGGCCTCTGAGACCTGGTACCTGCCAACGCTGAGCATCGCTCCCTCGCTTGCCGCACACTTAATGGCACATACACAGTTGCATATGGAGGGGGAGCCATGGGCCCCGGATTCCAGGTGGTGGGGGGTGTCATATGTCTGAAGACCCCCCTTCTTTCTGCCGGCTTGAATGGGCGTAAATGGTAAAGAATGCTCCAATAACCAGCAGCACGAGCTCATGTACCAGATGTGTAGTGCAGCAGAATTGTAGGCTGCAGCTTTATCAACATCCTACGTAATAATTGCACGCATTTGCGGGCTGAAAAATTTAATTCCCCAAGTGATCGCTAAACTACTCGCCTTAGCGTTTCATGTGGGGTGCGCTCATGTCGCACCACGGTTTGTGTGTCGTCAGTATGTAAACAGTGTTATGCTTATCAGTTTTGTATTGTTTGTATCAGTTTCGCGGTGTTGAATAAAAACAGTCTCCTAGTCATAGCTAACCGTCTCTTTGTCATTTTGTTGTTGTTGTCACGGTGGCGTCCTACAGGGCGGGGTATTTAGCCCTGTTCTATTTAACCTAACTATGCAGGGTCTTGCTGTAATATTACCCAAGACAATTTACCTATCAATGTACGCTGATGATATTTGTCTTTGGTCTTCTGCGGTGACTCGTCTTCAAGTGTGCGCAAGAATTCAGCGGGCGGCCATCCGAACTTTTTCTTATCTCCGCAAACAAGGCCTTAGTGCGTCTATCGAAAAATACGCGTTAATCGCGTTTACGTGAAGACCAAAGGTACCGTACCCCGTTTCTCTCAATGGCCAGGCTATCAAATACCAGAAGTCTCCCCGCTTCTTAGGTGTGATTATTGACAGGGACCTTTCATGGAGCCCCCACAACATCTGCCTGAAGTGGCGACTAATTTCGATTGTACATATAATGAGGTTCCTGGGCGGAAAAATCTGGAGAACGTCGGTACGGTCCAAGATGCAGCCGTACAGAACAATGCTTCTGGTCTTCTTACGGTACAGCTTGCCGGTTTTGGTCAACACATGTAAAACAAACATTCGTAACCTGGAAAGTTTGCAAGGCCTGGCTCTGCGGGCATGCCTTGGACTACCACGATGCGCCTCCACTCAACAATCATGATTGCTAGAGACTACTTGGTTCCAACATGTATAATGATTGACAACCTTAGAGCACACATTCGACACCTGTACCCAGTCACTATATTGCTGCTTTTCCAGCGCGAAGACCTGAAGCCGCATTTTCCAAACTTGTTGCGACACATCAATGCTACCTTCCGTCGGGCTTTACACCAGCAGCAAGAACACTGTTACCGCTCTGGTGCCTGCGACAGCCACAAGTACGCCTCACGATTCCGGGAATTACGAAGAAGCCCCGTCATTCAGCAGTGGATCTACGTCAGTTCACACTGTCATTACTGAACGACGCATATGAACAAAGAACGCACATTTACATCGATGGATCTGTCTCAGCCACCAGCTCCACCGGCACTGTTATCATCCCGGCCTTACAAGTTACAATTACTTTCAGAGTGTCCCATGTAAGGACCTCTACGGCTACAGAACTTGCCGCTCTACGTGCCACGGTTGATTACATCGCACAAGCCAAACCTTGAAAGTGGGTCGTTTTTTATGACTCTAAGGCTGCCCTTCAGAGCCTGCAGTCATTACGACTCCAGTCTGCAGTGAGCCTTACGACGCAAGACCCATGAACAACTGGTGTTTGAGACCAGAGAGGTTCTCCATCAATCCCGCATAAACGGACATGACATCATCTTTCAATGGCTTCTGGGGCACTGTGGCATCGTCGGAAATGACCTTGCTGATGATGCCGCCCGGTCAGTCCATAAAGAAACCCTGACACTATCTATATCCTGAAGGCCCCTCGCCTTCGCCCAGGGAGTCCGCGAGCGGCGACCAGCACGACAAAGGACCAGTGGCGCAAATAACAGAAACCGCTTTAATTTACGATGTAACAAAACACTCAAACAATTACCGCAGTCTCGCGGCCGTTAGCAGAAAAGAACAAGGCGAAGAAGCAAGCACCAGAAGAGCGAGGCAACCAAATGTACTGGCAAAGGGGAGCGACGAAAGAACGGCCGTCACAAGCGGTCAACCACCACAATCTTACGGTCGATAACAGAATACGTAAGGCTAAAAAAGCAAGCAAGCACCGAACCGGGCGCGCAGACCCAGTCGCAAAAGCGAACAACAAAAGCACTCGTTCACGCGGACACTATGCAATAACGCTTTTCCCTCGCTCCGCAGCACGCTCGAAAAAAAAAAAACCCCTTATCAAGGATAGACGCTGCGAGGGGTCGTTTACTTGCTCAAACCGAGACTGAAACTTTGTGGAAGACGCCGATTTTCTCCAACTGCCGCCTCCACTGGCTGGATCCTACACAGAAGCTACAGATTCCATCGCACGTCTACCACCGGGATGCAACTTTACTGTGCGTCCAAGGCGGCTGTGCTGGTGCTGAAGCATCGATTAAACGTATCCCGCAAAACGATTAATCTTCGTCGATGTCCACCTCTTCCTTAGTCGACTTAATCGATTAGGCATATGTTCGATTAATCGTTCTCGAGAGATTGACAGGAGTGGTGCGAAAATTGTGTCATCGTACTAGAATGGCGGTGCACGAGCAGGGACCGTGCTTCTGTGGTACAGAGCGACTGTCGACTGTTTTTTTTTTCCGAGTCCCGATTGGTGCAGGGCCGAGCGCTTCACCTCCCCTCCCCAACACCGCACACGTCAACACGCCACCCGAAGCCGGAGGCTTGGAATGCCCTCGCAATTCTAGGCATCTAGACTACAGCAACCGAGTCGGTGACCGTCGTGCCATTCCCAGTCCACTAAACACGTGGCACAAAGTTCGCGCCATTTGACGTAGCGATGGAGTTCGTCTCGATTCCAGCGAATCTACAGCTTCCGAGCGCCTATTCTCGCATATATATGGCTGTGTCGGTTTCACCCAAACATCCCAGCCAATTGGCATTCCTTCGCACTGTAGACAAAAGCATGTGACTTAAAATCCTAAACTAGTCATATCTTTTTCCCTGTGCATATTACAATTTCTTGCACATTTTAGTTGTACTTCACCCTTCACTTTTGCCATTTTTCTTATTTCTCGTTTAACTGTACTGTAGAGGGTTTTATTAGTGCCACCTATCGCGTTCATTCTGCTCCAAGTGCCATTTTATAACATATATTAGCGCGACAGCGTTAAAGGCCTTGCTTCGCAGAAAAGTTTGTGTCGGCGTCGGCGGTGTTGTCCGTGAGAGAAAATTCATGCCGAACCATGGCCTTCCGAACCACGCAGGCCCTCCGCGTGGCGCAGAGGCGTTAGTTGAACTAAATGAATTTCTCAAAGTAAAATGCGCCAGGAAATTCGTAAAGTTCGACTTACACACAACGTACAGACGTGACAGCGTCGGACTGTAATTTGAATGCACGAGAAAACATAATGTGTTACGCGGAAACTCAAACACAGACCCCTTTTCCAGCTGCCGTTTGAGTTCCGTCTAAGAGGCCGTGAACGCTACGTGTGGTTACCAGGGGCACCTATTGCGTGGGTTGTCTTTATCTTAATGAAGTGTGTTAGAGATGTCTACTGATGCGTACGTGAGTAACTATAAATATCCCAATTATGAATAAGCTACTTATGCGAAATTAATGGCGATTGTGAAAGTTCATTGTACTTGTACAATCGGATGCGTTTGTATCGCATGAAAATTCGATTTAGGAGGAAAGGAAAGGTAAAGTAACCGTCTCGCTTCTCGGTGGACGACTGAACCGTGCCGTGAGGGAAGGACCGCCTGTGCCCATGACATTGAGACAGGAGCGGAATGCTTCCACTATTCGCAGACACCGCTACGAGGAGCGATGACATCATCGTTAGGGCATAAAGCACCGGAGCACGCGCTCGTACCAATTACGCATAGTTACGTGACTCTAGGCCATGGTAAGCGAATGAGAAGTCGCGATGGGAACGGGGCCCGATAAGGCGCTGTCGCGTTCCACTCTTAAGGGCGAAGCTTAAGCGTCCTCCAAGTTTTTTGTTTATCCTTTCGAAGGCCACTAGTTGCAACTCTATTTAGTCTTTAACAAACGAAAGATTATTCTTTGTCAAACTTGTACGCTCGTATTTCTAACCTGGTTCCACCTCTAAAACATTAAAATGGGGTTCTAGAAAAGTTGGTAACTGTGTTTCCACCCTTTCGATGTGCCCGGCAAAAATTTTGATTAATCAATTCATCGATGAAAAACCCTGCATGGAAAGCGATTAATCGATTAAAGGCTAAAATGATTAATGATTAATCGTTAATCGAATAAAAAAAAGTGAATCGACCATCCCTAAGAAGGAGTGTTAATTGCTAGCTGCAGGAGGATCCAGCCTTGCAAAAAGCTGCCGGCAATAGATCCGCGCCCAGTGTCACTTATCTGTTGAGGTAAAGACTGTGGGGACACTCGACTTTCTTGCGACTCCTTATATTGTTGTGCCCGCACGGCTATTGCATCTCCTGTACTTTGGCTTGCCTGCGTAGCTAAGCGCCCGTGGCGATCGGTGTAGTTGCAGAATAGTACGAGAGATGGCGCGAGTGCTGCGCTGCTATCGCCACCTAGCGGCGGGGCTACTCGGGCGGTTACTCGGCGAAGCGGGCGTACTTGTCGCGCGCCCGTCAGCACGCTCTGCGAGACCACCCGGCGAGAGGCTTGGCTCGGAATGGGGAACCGGGATGGACTAACACGATCGCTCGAACACGCCACCGTTCGCGTGATCAGGCTTTGGTGTCTGGAATGGGGGCGAACATATTCGCTCGGTATCCTGTCGCGGTGATTCGGCTGGCTAGATCGGTGTGTAAAAGGCACACCAATCTAACCACGCCCTTTCGATTGTTTTCCCAACTCTATTGTCGCTTCTTTATATCCAAGTAGGCATTCGTAAAAGTGACACCATACCTCGAGTGCGACACAGCGAAGCTGCGTCGCACGAGGTTGGTGCACGGTGACGACCACAAAAGAACGAAAGCCCTCTACGGTAGCCCGAGCCTGTTGGGAATCGGTTACGGCGTCGAGGGGCGCCTCGGACGACCGCCGCCGAAGACGTCGTCGGGCGGTGGTTCGGGCCGACGCCGAGGTCTGGCACCGACTCTCCCCTGACCTCGGCCTTCGCGCCGGCGGCACCGAATAACAGCGGAGGAGCTCGGCTTTCCTTCGCGTCCGTTCGCGCAGAGTATATTCTAGGTCGCTCCGTAGCGCAAGGTCGGCCGCGCCGCCGTCGACGCTTGTGCCATTTGGGCGAAGCGCGGCTCGCGACGCTCTCGCTCCGAATTGCGCGTCTCTCGAGGAGCGAACTTGGGAGTGACGCTCTCTCTCTCTCTCTGGGTGTTGCCCGCACCACGACGCATCGCGCGCGTCATCGACGAGGCACTCCAAAAATGTGTGGCGTTGTCGCTGTCGGCTGCCAAGAGGAGGGAAAGAGCGAGGCTGCCTGCTTCGAAAGAAAGAAAGAGAGTGTGGTGAGGAAGAAGAGAAAGTGGTGATTCTTGACGGGGCGTTGCTTAGGGGTGGTGGCACAATGCCAGCGAGATCGCTGGAGAGCGCGAGGGTGGTACCCTTATGTAATGACATCGCAGGCGCGTCTTCCAGTGAGATGCGCAGGGCGTTTGGTGCCCAGAGGAGGCGGCGGAACCCAGCAATCGGCGCTCGATTTTTCGTTGTTGTTAACTGTATTCGACTGGTCATCGCTGCGTAAACGTCAAGCCACGAAAATTCAGCAGCAGGTTGTAGAGACTCCCGAAATGGGGGATGCTCAGACCCTCGTCGTGGCGAAAGAGTGCGGACAACAGGGCGGGTGAAACAGACTAAACGTTTGTGTCGTCTGTTTCACCCGTCCTGTCTGCGCTGTTTCTCCGCAATGAATGCAAACCAACTAGCCCATACAGACTATAATAACTTGAGCTATTCTTTGCCACGCCAACGACTTTTGCCTTTTCCCTTTGCAGACATATGTGGACACCATAACGACAAATGTTGCTTAAAAGTGTCAAGTCCAAAAGTCTGTTAACTGCCTATGCAGTTCACGCTCCTTGCGTTTTTAGAAGCCATGGAGATGTTTCAGAATCCTGCCCGCAGTTTCAAATGGCCGGACCGCATCCCTGCGGATTGCTTTATGCGGCTGACATCAACAGATTTCGATGAGCAACTAACCAGTCAAAACAACACTTAGCTTACAATTGATTCTTTTACGGCCCCGCAGTGCGAATGTGGAATTGAAGTCAGTCAGGGATATGCGGCCAGGTTTGTCTGTCAGAAATCCTTAGTATAGAGCACCTGTTTCGAGGGGTCCGTCCTATAAAGTAATTATAAGTTCAATTACTGCTCGGCTTCAATTTCGCAATTGGGTCATGTGCATCGAAAGATAATATGAAAAAAGTTAATTAGTGAACACTTGTTAATTAGTTCACAGCGCACTGTGACTTCTCGTACAATTTACTTCTGCCACCTACAATGCAAGCGCAAAAAAAAAGAAAAACACTGGGAGAACCGCAAAAAAAAAAAAAAGTACTCCTAAAGCATGCTCACCACGCGAAGCACGCAAAAGCGAAACCGAGGTGGAAGTATGGTGAAACAGCCCATTTTGAAATGACGATTGCCAAAGACGCAACGGATAACAAAGATTCGTTTTGAAAAAAAAAAAGAAAGAAAAAAGCTAGCGTTGTATAAATTGGTCAGGTTACAAATATCCGGCGCCAACATCGGAGTGAATGAAAAATAATAACGAAGGAGGGTGAGCAACAGCTGACGTGGCCAGAAATATCCCGTTTCTGGAACATGTCGCGTTTACGCATCTCGCAGCTTCACAGCTGCGAGACGTCGAATCCCTGGCAACTAATTTATCAACAAAAAGCTCGTGCGAACGCCCGTGCTGATCTGAATCACCGTTCCCAATTAACGAGGCTCTCGAGGCCCCTGGCCGTTACTTTGTCATATATTAGAGGAGCTACTATACACCTACTCCGAGTACCTTCTGGCTGGCCAGTCAACCGTACGAATTACAATGACGAAACCGAGAGTGAAGTCACGCCGTTGCGAAACAATTGCATGCATTAGCTCTATAACTTGTGACGAACAAAGACAGGCGAATAGCGGCCGCATCAACGGCAACGCGCACTTATTGAAGTCTGCCGCTGTGTAAGAACTGCCAGCTCACCGAATCTGATTGTATCGCGAGATTGGCGATCGACCAATACGGTTGTGACCAATGTTCTATATATGAACGTTGGTTTCATATGTAGCTTCATATATAGTTCATATAAAGCTTCATAGATAGTTCAAGCTTGTGACCCTCAGCTCCGCCAACCAATCCAACCGAACTCACCCTTGATCTCACTTGTGCCATCGGCATGTCGGCAATGAACGAATGTGCGTTGTTTAGTGACGCAATAAGGGCAAAGAGCGCCATGCCGGTGTTAGTGACTTCGCAGTGAGGTGAGGAGTTCTATGAAGTTGATGTGACGCGGCTGTAAAGCTGCATATCGGTGTATGCTTTCGTGTCGGAACAAGACGACCACAGTCAGGCTGAGTCATTTCACTGTTGTGACGGACGAGACACATTAACGGAGGCACATTTATTTGAAGTCTGTAAGGACGCAGAGTCATTTTACCGTATACCACAAAGAAAGCCCAACGTAAGTTTGGGCCGCTGCCGCTTGCCCCGCTTGAACTTTAGGCAATACAGTACACGTGCCTGTGCGAAAAAGAAAAAGATAATAATAATAAACAGTAAAAATAATAAATTATCATTAACATGGTGAATAAAGTAAAGTAACGAATGTTGCTTTTTAAGCTGTGTAGAATAAAGTAGGTAATACGTGTTCCCGTTTTGTGCTGCTCGCGTCTCTGTTCCGAAATGCGGGTCGCCAGCCTCACGGGCGTCTCAAGCGTAAATAGCAAAAAATAATAACGGTAACGAACTGATCGGATACCGCCTCTCGGCTGAGGATCAAATCGCCCTACGCAAGAGGCATGTACAGAGGGCCTGCAGCTAGGTGTCGACGAAGATCATGTCGTCGACCTCGATGCACAGCCTCCGCTTCTTCTGCTGCTTCGGCGAAGTCGGCGGGGTCGCCGGAACCATGACGCCCAGGTCGCTACCGGGGCCTTCGCCGCCGTCTTCCGCCGCCGCCTCAGGGTCCGAGTCGCTGACGACGTGGTCGGCACCGACGTCGAGGGCGGGACGCCGAGCGGCGTCCTCTTTCGCGGGGGCCGGTCCTCCGCCACGCCGTCCCGCCGACTTCTTTATGATGTCGCTCACCCTCAGAGGCGTTCTCGCCGCGTTCGACACCGCGCCGCCCTCGGCGGAGGACGCGGCAGCGGCCAAGCGTTCGGGCCTGCCGCTGGCCGCGACCAAGTCGCGCGCGCTTCGAGCCCTGCAGTGGGTGGAGTCCACGGTTTCGCCGCTGACGGGCCCCCGATCGTCGCCGGCCCTCGCTCGAATCGAGATCTTCTCGGGACCGAACGACGACGCGGGGACGCCGGCACGACGCCTTTCGGAGGTGTCGCCGGGTGCTGCCGCCGCTGCCTCCAGGGACTTGCCGCGGCTCGCGGTGCGAGCCGCGGCGGAGTCCGTGCCCCTACCGCGGCCCTGGACGTCCTCGCGCCAAAATCTGCCGAAGTCCTCTGGCCACGTATTCTGCTTGGCGCCGTTTCCGGCGCGTTCCTGCGCTACCGCGCCCTCGGCGGACCCTGCGTCCTCGGCGGCCGCCCTCCGCGACGACGGCGAAGGCGACGACGCGCTGGGCTCTCTCGCCGGAGCAGGATCGACCTGGTGTCGGGCGAGCTCGCTGCGCGCTCGCTCCAGTTCCTGCTGCAGCGCGGCGCACTGCTGCCGGCAGGCGTCGTGGCCCGAGGTCTGGAGGCGCTGCAGGCGGCCCTCGAGCCTCGCGACCTGTTCGTCGCGTTCCAGCTTGGTCGCGATGAGCTGGCAGCGGTACTCCTGTTCCTTCGCCTGCGGACGCGGAATAATCGAATGCGGGCAGCAGAGTTAAGCGTGCCGCGACAAGAGAGGACAGAGAGGGCAGCCACTGATTTAGACAAACAAAACGCAAGAAAGCTCGAATCGCGACGGCAGACACGGTGCGGGGAAAGACGCGATGCACACGGAAGTGTTCCGCAATGAAAAGGAGTAGCACGAGGCATATGCGGTGGAATATAGCGCATTGAATCGGCTATAGCATGACCGCGGCATTGTCACACATGGGAAGCTATGCCGAGCGCTCTACGGATTATTCAAGGGTGTTCCGTGTTGTATAAGTTGTCATCGAAAAGAGCTGAGGGAGATGGGGGAAGCGCAGGGAAGGAAAATAGGTCCGGGGGCTAGGATGAGCGCGGCGGCGGAGAAGAGACGTCGACAACAGAGGGTCTCAACAGACGCCCGTCAAGCGCTACAGTGCGTCAGTCCCGGAAGAAGGCAATCATGCGTGCTGGCCACGTGCAATTAATACATACGGCCACGCCTTTCGGAAAGATACGGTCCTTTGTCACGCAGCGCGTGCGTTTCCAAGTCCAACTGCGGTACGTCTAAGGAAGAAAAATCACTACTAGCCGCAGGTGGGAACCGAACCCACATCCTCCACATTGATCGACGCCTGCGACGCTCAACCAGCCAAGATGCGGTGATGATGATGAAAAACTTTATTTATCCCTCATTAAAGGGAAGGGGGCAACGGAATAGAAGGTGGGGGACGAACTACTTGAAGTAGGCCTCCCCTGTCCTCTCAGCGCACTCCAGGATGGCCACCTGAAGGTCGGGCCTCGAGCTGCGCAAGGCAGCCTCCCACTGCTCCTCACTAGTTATTAATTGCTTGAGGAAAGGGGTAAGGGGGTGCTTAGGGCACCCCCACATCATGTGGTTTAAGTCTGCTTTGGGAGAGACGCAGAATTTACAAGAGGGAGAAAGGTAAATGGAGGGATGAATACGGTGGAGGAGGTAAGGGGAGGGAAAGGTGCGAGTTTGCAGCTGTCGCCGCACAACTTCACACCTGCGCGGGGATTTGCCCATGAGTGGCGGAAAGGTTAAACGGTCTAATCGGTAATGTGTGCAGATGTCGTGGTAGGTAATACGCCGATCCCGCGCTGTAAACGTCGCCTCCTCCGTGACAAGGTCCGACACATGTGATGCCTGAGCCCGGACTGTAAATCCTCGGGCACTGGTATGAGCCGCCTCGTTTCCGGCAAGGCCCGCATGCACGGGAGTCCAGATTAATGCCGCAGTTTGATGGAAAGGATGGGCCAAGAGGAGGGAAAGGACTGGCTTAGAGACCCTGCCCGCTCCGAAGTTATGCATGGCTGCTTTGGAGTCGCTAACGCTAACGGATGAATTTGGGATTGTGAGGGCCAGGGCTATGGCTGCCTCCTCCGCCTCCTCCGAGGAAGAGCCAGGAATCGAGGAGGCCGCGGTGTCCTTACCGTGAGAGTTAACGACTGATATTGCATAATGATTTCTGTTGCCATATTCGGCGGCATCAACATAGAGCACGTCTTTTGAGGTGGAGAATTGTTTTTGGAGAGCCTTTGCTCCTCCTGCGCTGTTTGTGGTGCACAGGGTCATGTTTTTAGGAAGTGGGGGGATGCAGAGGTTCTCGTGTATGTGATGTGGAATGGTGTATTTAGTCTTGATGATGGGTGCCGGAGTGAAAGAAAGAGTTTGTAGAATGTGTCGACCTGTTGCGGTGTCAAAAAGTCTGCTATATTGGGATGTGAGGTGGGCTTTTGTGAGTTCAGTAAGTGTGTTGAGCGTGCCAGTAAGCATTAGCCTTTCAGTGGAAGTACGTATGGGGACACGCAGGGCGAAATTATATATTTTGCGTAAAAGAGTGTCGATTTTATCTGATTCTGATTTAATGAAATTTAAATATGGTGTTGCGAATGTAATATTACTGATAACGAAGGCCTGGACCAAGCGGAGAAGTTCGGCCTCCTTTAGTCCGCCATGTTTATTGGAGACTCGCCCTAGAAGCGTGGTCGAAAAGGGTTGATTGACTGTGGTTTGGAGTGTATGTAGGGTATATGGGTTGAGCCGGTTGCTTTGAATGTGTAAACCGAGCACCCGGATCCTGTCCACTCCAGTAACAGAGATGCGATTTAGGATGACCTGTATACTAGACATGTGTTTTTAGGCCCCCCGGTGGGATGGCAGAAGTAGCTCGGATTTTTGAGGGGAGCATGTGAGGTTCATAGCCCCTGCATGAGCCACGAAGGCGTCTGCTGCGGCCTGTAGAGTGTCTTGAATCTCTCCATCGGAGCCGCCAGTTGTCCAAAGAGTGATGTCGTCGGCGTAGAGAGAAAACTTGAGATCAGGAATAGATCGCAATACTCGCGCCATCGGCATCATAGAAAGATTCAAAAGAAAAAGGGGAGAGCACTGAGCCTTGGGGCGTGCCGTATACCTAAAGCGTACGAAGGGGATTGCTCTGTGCCTATATGTATGGTTGCGGTACGGTTGGCTAAGAAGGCACGTATGTAGTCATACGTCTTTCCGCCAACCCCAATGCGATTAAGCTCTCGGATGATGGCGGAATGTAAAACGTTATTGAAGGCTCCGTGGAGGTCCAGACTGAGAATTGCTTGTGTATCTAGACTGCTATTGGGTGTAATGATGTCATGCTTCATTCGAAGCATGATATCTTAGCATGAGAGAGATTTTCGAAAACCTACCATTTCTGATGGATAAAGATTGTTGTCTTCCATGTGTTTGCTGAGTCGGTTGAGGATGACGTCTTCGAGTGTTTTACCTAGACAAGAGGTTAGTGATATAGGCTTGAGATTAGAAGTGTTAAGTGGTTTGTTTGGCTTTGAGATAAAAATTACCCTGGCATCTTTCCACGAACTAGAGAGGGTGCCAGTGTCAAAGCAGTGATTGAAGTACGCCGTGATGGCTGTGACGGAGTTGTCGTCTAGATTGCGGAGTATTTTGTTGTTAATAAGGTCGGGGCCTGGTGCTGACATTGTGCGCAGGGTGTCGAGGGCATGGCGAACGGTGGCTGCGGTGATCGATGTCTCTCTGCTCACTTCGATCCCCTTCCAATTACATACAGGAAGCGTCTTGTCCTGTCTGTATTTCTTCTTGTGTGCCGTCACTATTGGCGCTTCACCTATTGAAACCCTTCCAATTGCCCTGCCAAGCCTCTCTTAACGATATATTAGGAAGATGAGCCTCCTCATTCATAATTTAACCTACATTACAGTAAAAAGACAGTTAATCATGCTTTACTCAATCGTTGCGTTGCCTCAGTAGATAAATGACGCTCAGAGCACGAGGTCGCGGGTTCGATTTCCAAAGGCGGCAACTTCATTCATCATTAGGGGCAAGATTCTAAAACGTTCGTTTACTTGGACTTAGATGCACATCAAAGAATCCCACGGCGGCCAAAATTAATTCGGAGCCCTTACGGCGCGGCGTTCCTTTGGCGTTTCCTTGGGAGGCCTCATCAATCAATCGGTCGCCCGACCCCTATAAATTTTCTTTTTTTCGTTTGCTTGGTTCTTTCTTGGCTTCATTCTGTTGGCTTCGTACTATGTTATGCTTCGTAATATGTTATGACTGTGGCATGCACAGGCGCACGAAATGTTCCCCCGATATCGCCTGTACTCGTGCGGATCACAAAGCGGGAAGGCTCGGCGGCTCTTTCTGCCTTTCCTTGGAGGTGACAAGCTATACTTTTATTTCGTTGTCATTGTTCCCTTTATTCTTCAAGACTTGTAATCTTGTTCTTTCTTTCCTCTTTCCTTCCCTTTTTCCTATCTTCTATGTTTCTGTCTTCTCCTCCGTTGTGAAGAGTAGGAAGGCGTGGGGCCCATTTCCGGTGGCGGATGCCAGCCTGCACCTCGCTTTTCCCTTTCCTTTATTCGATGTGCATATAGGTTTTAGATAATAATAATAATAATAATAATAATAATAATAATAATAATAATAATAATAATAATAATAATAATAATAATAAGAAGAAGAAGAAGAAGAAGAAGAAGAAGAAGAAGAAGAAGAAGAAGATAAGGATCGCGCGCAATGAGCGACGGAACGAAAAATTTTAGCTGAACGTTAGGAGACAGAAAGAGAGCGGTGTAGACCAGAGAGCAAGAGGAGATAGCCGATATTCCAGTTGTCATTAAGAAACAGGAAAGTAAATGAAGCTTTGCAGGCCATGTAATGCGTAGGGCAGATAACTGGTGGACCTTTAGAGTTACACAATGGATGCCAAGGGAAGCCCAGTCGAAAATGGCAGAAAATTAGGCGGGGGCGATGAAATTAGGAAATCTGCAGGCGCAAGCTGGAATCAGCTTGCGCAGGATAGCATTAATTGGACATCGCTGGTAGAGGCTTTCGTCCTGCAGGTAGACATAAAAATGGGCTAATAATGATGATGGTGATGAATACTTGAGCGGAAGCCGTTGAGGATGACTGTCAATGTAAGCAAAGAGCCCGAGCGAAAGCGCAACCGAGCGAACGAACCAGAGAGCCAGCGAGATGGAGAAAGAAAGTAGGCGAAATATAGAGTGAACGAACGAACTTTCTCTTTTTTTCCTGCCGACTCAAACGACCGACCAACCACGAAAACGGCAGAAAGAACCACTTCGCCGTGCTCCCTCACGGTTTGCAGAACCAAGCACCTTTCTTTCTTTTAGATCACTATCAAGAGACAAACGAGACTATTCGATGGCTCCCGCAATTCGAAGCTCCACTCCATTCACCCGGCGGTCTGACCCCCCTCCCCCCCTCCCGACGTATGCTAATAACTACGAACCTCGAGCCGCTCGCGGCACTCCCTGAGCTCGGCGGCCAGCAGCGCGTTCTCGGCGCCCCTCGCCTCGACCTCCTCGCGCAGCTTGGCGGCCGAGGCCGCCTCGGCGTCCAGCCGGCGCTGCGCCTCGCGTCGGCCCCGGCTCTCGGCGTCCAGCTGGCGGCGCAGCTCGGCCTGCCGCGCCTCGTGCTCCAGCGAGCCGGCGCACAGCGAGGCCCGCGCGTCGTCCAGGTCCTCGCGCAGCGCCTCGTGCTCGGCGCGCAGCCGCTTGAGCCGCGCGGCCGCGTCGGCCTGCTCGGCGAGCGCCTGCTTGAGCGCGCCGTTCTCGCGGCGCAGCAGCTTCTCGTTGTCCTCGGAGAGCCGCTCGTGCATGGCCAGGTGCACGAGCTCGTCGCGCTGCCGCTGGTGCTCGAACCGCAGCTGGCTGTACGCCTGGCGCCACTGCTGCACCAGCTGGCGCACCTGCGGCGCGCGACAGGTAAGCTTAACTTGTCACAACGAGCAAGTAAGCCTCGCATTAAGTGTCCGCGCAGCAATGCGTAGGCGCCTTCCGGAAGACCGTCCGGTCATAATAGGCGTCAGGTGTTTACCCAGAAAGTGTGAGCCGACTATAGGTCACCTCAGAATTACCGTAAAGTGCAAATGTTGACCTCTGTTATTTGATAGGAATTTCACTTAATTCTGGAGTTTTACGTGCCAAAAACGCGATCTGAATGCGAGGCACGGCGTGCATGCTAGTGGGGGACTCCGAATTAATTTTGACCACCTGTGCTTCTTTAACGTTTACCCAAATCTAAGTGAACGAGTGCTTTTTTGAAGACAGGGTCTTACTAGCTGACTTCACACGGGTTTGGTGTATCTGGGTATTTTGTAACCACTTCCGAAAAAAGCTACTCTTTTGTGCATCCAGAGCATCGTAGCGAGTCGGCAGAGGTATCAAAATGAACCTCTCAGCGAGACAACATGTGATAACTAGCAGTAGTGTAGGTAAAATTAACGGTACTGGCGTTATTAGCGCCAATGTAGTCGAAAATTCACCACATTGCGCTGCATCCCTGTAAAGGGTGCACCGCCGTAGAGGAAGACATGTTGAGGCAAAGCATCCGTACAGCCCGCTTTTGGAAAATGGGGCAAGTTCGATTGGACTAAGCAGTGCTCGTGCGAGGAAATGCTGTTTGGAAGAAGGCTTCGGCGGTGCTGCGCAAGAAGGGACAATTAGCCACAGAGTAGGTAAAATTAATGGTACGGGCGTGATTAGCGCCAGTCTAGTCGAAAATTAACCACATTGCAACATAGACTCCACAATTTCCGGAATCGGCCCATCTGGCCTCTTGGTTTAACAAATAATAAAGCGTCATCCAAGTGTCGACGCTAAAGAAGACAAGGTCGACATATAATTTTGCGCCAAATAAGATGCGAATAAGATGGAAATGAGTGAATAATGATAACGAAAACACAGAAGGATATAGAATAAAGCGATAGATTGAACATTTAATCATCAAATCATTTGAAACGCCATGCACATTGACCTTGCGTTCCTTAGCGTCGACACCTGGTTGACGCTTTCGTTTCATTTATTTTTTGTTAGTTTTTTTTAAGGCGAAAGCCTTAGGTCTCTGCGTTTCAAGGTCGTGCTGTGAAGAAAATATCACGTGACCCAAGAAAGGCCAGAAGCGAACCAAAGCATGTCCATCCGTGTATAAGAGACGATTAATAATTAGTAAAGTTAATTAATGACTGATCGGTGATTGGATTAAGGTGAATTAAGGTCGATTAAGGTGGATTAGGGTGATTAAGGTGGATGAAAGAGCATTAAAGTGGATTAAGGTGCATTACAGTAAGCTTTACAAGGCTTTCGCCGACGCGTCTCTTAGGCGATAGCTGAGGACACCTGGGAATTTTTCATTTCGCTCCCACCGAAATGCGGCCGCCGCGGCCAGGATCGTACGCGCCACTTCGATGTCGGCAGCACAGCGCCACAGCCATTGCCCTATGCCGAGGCGGCGGGTCAGTCTTTGTCTTACTTGCGCTACAGTGACTAAGTTACTCTTATATACCGTTCTCTCTGCGAACGGCAAATGCGGCTATGCGCGCTCATTCCGGAGCGGGAAAAGTCGAGCGCGCATGACGGGCATCCTAGTCTGAAGAACTGCGATACGGGACGAGACGGTGTGCCCACGATCCCCTTCGTACGACGGGCAAAACTCGAAGATTCTTGGGCCAAAACCTGAGAAGCTGAAGCTCTGTGGCGACGACAGGAGACACAACCGTGGCGTCGTATCTGTTAGCAGGAGTAGGAGCAGCGTCGCCCACGGCTAGTGTTCGAAAAGAAATACGTAAATGACCTGGGTGACCAATTGTTGGTAGCTCGGTTTAGCGGAGGTTTAGCGGTTTTAGCGGTTTAGCGGACCTGTCAAAACGTTTAAACGTTTTGACAGGTCGAGAACCGAGAGTCGACTGGCTTTATTCAAGAGTAAAAGCAGGTTTGCCTAGTGACAATGGTGGCGCCCCTGCCGGTTCGAGCAGGGGGCAATGACCCCCACGGCAGGGGCAACGAATTGACGGACGGACGGTAGCTACACTTCTATAGCGCAATTAATTTTTTTTTCCGCTCCAAAATGGACGAGATCCAACTTGATAATATTTTCCGTAGCTGTGGGAATCGATAGGGCGAACCAAAGCCCTTCCTCACCCAGACCTAGACAGGAGGCAAGCACGGCACTGGCGCCGCCTGCAAAGAAACACTTTCCCACATTTATACAGGCTACACAAAATGTACCCACACAAATACAGCAACACATGCCCGTGGTGCGAAGGAACACCGACATTGGAACACATAACATTCCAGCGCGCGTTACGTCCGGCGGCTGCCACCTCGCCGCTGCTATAGACAACACTATCCGTAACTTGGTCGTGGGAGGCGCGACTCGCGGAAGTGGAATTGGGAAGCCAACTGGCGACCCTTGACCAGGCCCGGCGAGCCGCTGTAACCGGTGGGGCCCTGGAAGAGGGGCTCCACCCACCATAACCAAACAACCTATACTTCAATAAACGTTTACTCTCTCTCGAGAGAGAGGGTGACCGCGGGGAGGCCAACTACAGCACTTCGCGGTGGCGGGTGCTCGAACGCGCGACTCAGCCACGAGAGAGAGAGAGAGAGAGAGAGAGAGAGAGAGAGAGAGAGATTTAATGATATGAAATGCAGAGAGGTCGGCCTGAGGTACATACCTCGAGCCGGATACTCTGCATTGGGGGAAGGGGAAGAGGGAGAGAAAGAGGGAAGCACGCGTTATCTATAGGGAGAGTATATATACCTCGGACGCATGGCGCTGCCGCCATCTACCGAAGGCGCTGAGCCGTGCTCCCGTAAGGGTAGCAGAAAATATATAGCGTCTACGTCCTTTCTTCTGAACCACTATACGGGGTGGTAATCTTTTTCTTAAGTTCTGCAGATTTCTTTTTTAAATCGCCTGAGGCAGGTAACATAACTATTGTCCTTGAGCTGGATTATATTCAAAAAGGCGGACATTACATGCACGATAAATCAAAACACGTACTCAAGATATTTAAGATAAATGACTAATTAACTTTTTATTAAATAATTTACGGCACATATTGCAGTTTGCAAATTGTGTAGCTGATGAGTCAGCCTGTAAGGCGTATCCACGAATTTCCGGGATGACACCAGTTTCGAGACATTCATTGCCAAAGTGTGCGACGAAACACGTGGGCGTCCCAGTTACTTTCGCACTTCGATGCATTTAGAAAGTGTGTTGGTGAAAAAAAAAAAAAAAGAAGCGGAACAACAGTGCATTTTTTGCCGCTGGTTTTTGGTGACGCATATATTGAAACCAGTTCCACTCTCAAGATTCCTTCCAAGTTGATATGCCCTGTAAGCTCAGCGGCTACGATTCGTAAATTGCCATATGTGCCCTAAAATAATTAATTGAGAAGCAAATCAGTAAAGTTCAAATTCAAATTAAATGAACTAATCGACGCACAAGTTAGTTTTCCGGACATCGATAATTTGGTCATACGCGAATTACTCGTGAAAAAAATCAGCAACAATAATCACTCCCATTTACCCACTTTCTCCTAGCTGATTGGTTTTTCTCTTCTATTTTCTTTGAGCGAAGATATGTTCCGTGTTACAATGGATATATATATATATATATATATATATATATATATATATATATATATATATATATATATATATATACTGTTACGGGGAAGAAAGGTTTAGATATATGTATAGGGTAATTACAAAGCATTCATTGGCATACAAGACGGAAACCAGTCCTCGCGACATCAGCCAGCGTCCTCGTCTTCTGTACTGTCCTCAGCTTCGTCTCTGGCTGATCTTGGTAATTATATATACGAGGCAGTGTCGGAATGGTGTCTCAAGATAGGCCGCAGTAAGCGCTTATTGCAGAAACGAAGTGGACCTGCCAGCGTTGCGATGGGCATGCCGCCGACTGCGAGGCACCTTGATTGGTGCGTCCCAGCTGTTCCGGCTCTCACGAAGCAACGTCGAAGGATTGCCCGAAGATACAACAGGAAGTTCCTATTCTCCGCAAAATGGCAAGAGACGCGTCTTGCCACAGAGAGGCTGCTCAGACGGTTCGCCGAGACAGACAACGCTCGCGTAAGAAGCGCCACCTAGGGACTTCAGAAGACCCGCATTTCAGGTCGCAGGGGCCACGACAACCTCTACCTGTGCTGGCACCCATAGAGTTTCGTACAATAATTACTACAGGGAACCCTGGCCCTATAGTGTCTACGGGAACTGCAATGAGGGCGGTTGTGCCAGCCATAGAGTTTCTCACTATATTAACAGCACGGGAATTATGGGAAGTACATGGATTTGCTTAAACTTAGAGATTCTGACTTCAAACGGCTTTGGGACTTTGTGAAACTCGTTATTTTCAGCGATGTGTTGCGTAATAGGCAATTAGGTAAACACCATTAAAATTATCCGACTGCAGGATTCGAACACAGGACCTCTAGCACAGACGCCTGATATTGAAACCGTTAAGCTACGGACGCATGCATCGACAACCAATGTGAAACGCCCTTATCAATTTATCGCGGGCATGTCAGTGCCTTGAGACGCTTGGTGCGTTTCGATTTGGCCATCTCGACAAGCTCAACCGTTGCAATTAGTAGCGATTGTGTGTGTTCGTAGTGTCTTCTGCGCACTTCGAAGAGTATAGCTTGCTCTGAAATTTACGAGAATGAAGGCATATAAAGCGTAATAAACAAAGCCACAAGAACGTCCGAATCTTCAAGCACGTAGATCAGACAAAACCAAGTGCTACTCATCATTTCCATGGGGTCAACGACTGCAGCGCGCATTTAATACATTGTAGGAAAGTCTATGAAAATGATTCAGGCCGACCTCTCAGCTTTTCTATCATAATAAATACCTCTCTCTATGCTGGCACCCAGGACGGTAACCACACCTACTGCAAATTCAGGGTCGCTGAGAGCACAGGGCGAACATTCGTCGCCTCTGGGTGGCACAGACACGGAGTGGCCTTTGCTGCCCTCTAGACCCACAGGCACTGCGCCGCAACGTATAGTGTTCCTCTACGTCAGGAGTGGATGCTAAGGCTAGCAAAGCCGACGACCCTACAGGCAAGCAATGAGCCAAAAAGGATGACAAGGAAATCGTTGAAAAAATGCTGAAGCACCTGCTAGAATCAATGCGCGTGATACTCCGTGGTCTTCCGGCTCCGGCCCCTAAAAGCGCCGTGCATGCATCCTCGCCGTACTGGAGCTGCTCGTCACTGCTCTTGACACAATTTAAAGATCTTTAATTAGATCTAGGCGCCTGTGATGCCCACGCAAGGGAAGGCCACACACAAGCCCACACACGTTGCGTTTTTTTTTGTGAAGTTTCAGTTAGATTCGTGATTCCCATAAGTATACTGAACTTGCCTTCATCGTTGTGTATCCTTCTTCTATGTCATCATCACCGGCCCTCATCCAGCCTTTACGTTGGCGTTCCCCTTTCCCCCTGTGCAAAGAGGCAGGCTAGAGCAAGCTAGCTCAGGCCGACCTCTCTGCCTTCCTTCCAATAAGTGCTCTGTCTCTGCCACCTAAACGAAACCTGACAGCAAGAGCAACAGAAAACTTGTGCAACTGTGTAGTACTAACTGTACTACTGTGTAGTACTAATTTTGTGTACAATTCTTTGTAAAACTGACATCGTTGATGAATAAACTTGAAAATGGAGCAAAACTGCGTCGCGCCGAGAAAGCCCGACTTCGACATGTTGCGAAGCGTTCTGCTCAACGCAAGCACCTGCTCCAATCCAAAACGCCACAAATACATGCGACTAACCGTCATATTACACATATGTGCTTCGGTTACAAGACCATTGCATTTCCGCTATAAAATACTGAATAAAGCGTTCGGTTTCACTTTGCACCTACATTGCAAAACACAAGCACGTGTTTCAGTACTCCTTATGCATTTACGGAAATCTTCGTTGTATATAGATTCCAACAGGGCACGTTAGATGCACCGCATTTTTTTTTTTCACCAATGAAGTGCTGTACTTCGGCCCACAGGAAACTTGGAACACGATACTTCCTCTTCTCATTATTGTGATTAACGCAGACAAAATTGGACACGCGTTTCGCTTATGTACAATACCATTAGTATTCATAAACTCTCAACAGAATCGTGCCGTCAGTTCGTAGACTTTTCTAGAAATGCTGAATCTACACCGCATGCTCCCCCCGGGTTCCTCACCTGGCTCACGTCCGTATTGCTGACGAGGGACGAGGTGTTCTCGGTGCCCTTGTTAGCCATATCGCTGGCATTGATCGACATGAATGCAAGGAAAGAACTACGAAGCACGTACGCAGATGCACTTCCAATATGATGGCAACACGTCAGTTGTGAATGGTGTTTCTGGCTTTTGAACACGGTTAAGAGCAGACGACAAACGGTTTCTCCTAATACCCGTTGTGTGTCGCCACGATCGCGGTCGCACATGAAAGTGCTACAACGCCAAACAGCTATCCAGCACGGAATCGGTCTAAGCGAAGCTTTCTTTGTTGTTTGCGAGGAACGCTGTTCTTGTTT
Source organism: Dermacentor variabilis (assembly GCF_050947875.1). Lineage (NCBI taxonomy): Eukaryota > Metazoa > Arthropoda > Arachnida > Ixodida > Ixodidae > Dermacentor > Dermacentor variabilis. The sequence goes on along the minus strand of NC_134576.1, from coordinate 76,371,463 downwards.
GGTGACCGTTTGAAACCAAGTTTGACCTGTTTTCACCGGAAAAGCCTCGCTCAACGTAACTCATAGAGAAAGAAATTGTGGAGTTGTGGCGCTCCAACACTATCCATACCAACACTGCAGACACGTCCTACCGAAACTAGTCTATAGTACGCACATGCGCTACGCTGAACAGAATTCGTCTTCTGCGAAGTATTTTCCAACGCACACGCGTTTGCACCGGTAAACGACACGACCACAGGTTTCGTTGCTTTCTCACCAGTGCGTACGACGTCCATTCTGGCCGGTACAGTTCTTTATTCTATGCCGGTACGTTCACGACATGTTTCACGACGGTACTCGGTGTTCGTCGCCGCCACATCCACGCTGCTCCACTTAGCGTTTACAAGTCCACGTGCGCTTGCGTTCCACCGTTGGTTCCACGCTGACCACGCTTTGCGTGCTTCGTTGCGTATACGACGCTGTTCCACTTAGCGTTTACAAGCCCACCTGCGCTTGCGTTCCACCGTTGGTTCCACGCCGACCACGCTTTGCGTGCTTCCTTGCGTATACGACGCTGTTCCACTTAGCGTTTACAAGCCCACCTGCGCTTGCATTCCACCGTTGGTTCCACGCCGACCACGCTTTGCGTGCTTCCTTGCGTATACGACGCTGTTCCCCTTAGCGTTTACAAGCCCACCTGCGCTTGCGTTCCACCGTTGGTTCCACGCCGACCACGCTTTGCGTGCTTCGTTGCGTATATCGGCCGATGTTTCCGCTCCGCTCGACATTTCTGTCGGGCCCAGGCATCCTCTTCACTCGGCACCCGCGTCGGCTAGTACCTATGCGATGCGACGTCTTTCTGAACACGTGACACTTTTGAACGCCTAATCACATTTTCCCTCTCCCACGCTGCCCCACCTCGACCTGCCCTGCCGCCATATATGCCGTACCATGCAAGACAGCAGACAGTCTAAGAGTGATCGAAGGAAACTTCGGGCACAAAGCTTTAATACTTTTCGATATGCTTGTTCGCTTCCGCTTGACGAGCGCTCGCTGCACGTGCAGCCATGCATCCGCAATGCAGGGTGGATATGGGTTTACAGAGACCGTTTGAAGCTGGCGGATTAGGTCGCCCGCCGCCTCGGTTTGCGTTATTTCCGCGACCGGCACATCGTGCAAGACAGCGGAAAATTGTGCTTTAAAAACCAGGGCTTCACACCAGCAGCGGACGAGCGATCTGGCGCTTTCCCGTGACTTGCGTACACAAGTGCATGCTTGCATATCGCTTGCACAAGTGGACGACACTCAATAGTTTGAATCCCTGGTGCCATTTTCATTGTGATAGCGATTTTAAACTCCCAAAACCGGTTTATTTCGTTTTTCCTTCCCGTTGCATAATTTTCAACAAGATGTTTCTGCTTTTATCTAGCTCAGTCTTTCTTGTTGCTAGGCCATGTCCTCGGCTAACCCTCCCCAAGTGGCGAATAAAATGATTGAATGGCCTTTATTGAAAGGCTGGCGCTTTGAACTATGTTGGCGGGGCTTAGGGAATTTGGGTACGGGTGCAAAGGTAAAAGGAAAACAGGTGGCAACACAGAGTCGGCTGCCTGCGTAGGTCTCACCATAGATTTCCTACAAGAATTCTATGGGTCTGACAGATTGAACAGCAAACGAGGCGTGCCAGTGAAGCCCAGAAGTGGCACAAAGCTAGCACATTTATCGAGCCTATCCACTGGTCGGAATCGGTGAAGAAAAACAACACTGCCCACTGCACGTGCTAACCAATGATACTGCGCAACATCTGTGCTTGGTGCGGGGTTTAAAATAAACACTGAAGCGAAACGAGTTTAGACGGATAAAGTATCCATTCAAACCTCCGTTGTTAATTTCGAAATAATGGGCTGATCATCAGAAGAGCATGTGAAGACGAAAGTTGGTTTTTGAATTTCGCGCCGAACACCCAACGGCGGTTCCTCACTGTGACGTCACAGATTTCAAAGTATTTTCTCGCATTAAGACCGCACTGGCTCAGCAAAAGTTCCTGGAACTCGCCACGCTCAATCAACCAACGCAGTCTGTCTTTAGCATTAAACAATAAACAAGGCCCTAAAGACGCTGTCAAAATACGTGACGTCACAGCGAGCTCACGCGGGAACTTCAAGGACGCGTCGCCACCCGTCTTGTTATTGCGCGTTTTCTGGCTTACGGAGCGTCTTATCGTGGTAAGAGCGGCGTTTCTGATATTATTTAAGGAAGACTGACAGGCACAGAACTTAAGCAATCATTTTTCTCTTTAGTGTCCCTTTAAGCACTATGCTGTGCGACAGCATCTGTGCTTGTATATTCTGAAGGGCACGGCAGGCAGTACCGTATTTACTCGATTGTAACGCGCACTCGTTTGCCGTGACATAAAGAAATCCTTTACAACACCGCGCACCTTATTCTTTCCTACAGAAATAAAGCATTCTCTCATTTGAAAAAAAAAAAAAACGGATTTACTCCCATGCACTGAAGTTGCGATAAAACAAAGTCGCAGCTTCGCCCGAAAGTTGAAGCATCGATTACGTTAGCAAATTAGTAGACAGCTGTACGAAAAGTAAAGATAGTAGTTTTTCCGGCTGTATAAACTTTAAAACATTCGCTTACTGGCTAAATTAACAAGCGTGGTGTCACGCGCGCACAAGCAAACATGAACACGTCCCACTCAAAGACCACGGAAACTATCAAAACGCTGGAGCGAGCAAGTGCGGTAGCAGGAGCGAGGGAATTGACCTTCGTGCGGCCTCAGGCTTCAACGCGAACGAAGCGACGAGAACACAGCGCGGTACGTATACATGCGTAGACTCTGTCCGTCGCAGATCGCTTTCAAGATAGGGGCCGCGCGGCCGCGCGTACGTAGCAGCCGCCGGCGTAGAACGCCTCTCCTGTTGGCGCCAGTCCTGCGCGCAAGTTTCGGGAACTCCGAACGCCCGTGATGCGGTCCGATTTCCGTCCGTCCCCGCCCACGTGATTGCGTTCCTTTTAATTGCGGCATCGTGATGAACTCGGCATGTCTTTGCAGTCGGCACTCCCATGCCGATAGAGCAAACGCAGAAAACGATATGACGGATGGTGCACTAAGCCAAATGGAGCATTGCTCACGTTCTGGAGCACGTGGAGGAAGCTACGGCAGCCATATGCGGCAGCTAGGCTCGAAGCGCGTACGAGGCGGCCATTTTGAAATGCAGATGGCGATATGGTAACGCAGATTTAGGGTCCTACTCGATTCTAACGCGCACGCCATTTCTGGACCCGTTTTATCGAAAAAAAAAGTGCACGTTAGATTCGAGTAAATACGGTTCTGTAGCAAAGACACTGTGTGCGCGGCAGTGTTCCCGCGAGAAAGTGCTGCCGCTTTGGTAAAATTCAGATCGTATGTTGGCAGTACTTGGCCTCCCAGTCCAAATAACTTTAGCCTCGTATAGACCCATTACATGCTTTTCTGTGTTCATTATCCAAATCCTCCAGCAACTTCGCAAGGCCGCCGTAAACAAACTTTCTAAGGGTGGCAGGCATGCAGTGATAACGTTAGGTCTATTCGATTCAGCCAAGTTTCTCTGCACCTATTCACTGTGCACTGCACCTAGACCCTCGATTTCCCGAGGTGCAGCAGTGCACCCTGCACCCTGGAACCTTGCAGCGAGTGGGTGCAGCCCGGCACCCCCTACACTTTTTCGTTTGAGGCGCCGTGCACCTTTTTCTGAATCGAACAAGCCTGTTATTCATCCCACAAGCACAGTGTGGTTGCTTCACTGGGACTGCTTAGATGATGTGGCCCAATGAGTGGCCACAGATTGAAGGCTTTCTAGAGCAAAAATGTGAACATAGCTGTGCTAACAATTTTGAGGGATCAGTCTTTTTCATGAAGATTGCAATTTCACACAGCTTTAATCCAGTTATTGTGTTGCCACAAGTATCTACTTTAGCTTGCAATTGCGAAAAAAGAAAATCTTTGTAACGTGGAAGCCATCTTATTGTCAAGTAAGTTAACCTGGTGAGTTATCATGGCGCTTAGTCAGGCCCTGCAACACTTTTACAGCGAAGTCGTGGAGTTCCACAACGGTTTTCATGTGGCAGTGGTAACATGTGACAATGTATTCTATATCGAATGTTGGCCAGAGAACAGTGCTGGAGTCTCACAGAAATTATATAACCAGGACGTCAGATGCCGGCAATGTCTGATGAACCATTACCAACACCCAGCCAGGCAATACTGAAGTAACCATATGACCAGTCCCTCAGAATGCAGTCTGATGCCGTGTGGTGTTGGTACCGCTGGCACAGCAGGCAGGAACATGTGCTGAATATAGTGGAGACTACTGTATACCCTTGTAAGGGCCGCACCCTCAATTTGGCAGCTCAAAATTTGGAGGACAACATTTACAATGGAGACGCAATCGTGTTCGGTGCCCCAGTGCCATCCATGTGCATCGGCAAATTTTCGCGCACCGTGTAATTCCACGTGCCACTACTAGATGGCAGGAGGTGGGGTGTGTACAAGTCATTTTGACCGAAAGGTCCTGTTCTTTATAAGGGCCGCACTTCGTAAAAATTGCAAAAATAAAGGACAGCCCTTACATGAGCCTATACGGTATACAAGTACTAAGCTTGCATATAGTGAAGCAAGTGAAAAGGCTTGGGTATATAAAAAAAAATAATAAACTGCACTGAAACAGTGAAGCTTTTGCAGTCTTGGGCAGAAAAAAACCACACCTCTTAAGTCTTCTGAAGAATGGGGAAACTCCTTAATACCGTTCTGCTGTTCGGTGCAAAGTTGTTCAGAATTTCATGCACTTACGAAGCATTTTTCTTTTTTTTTGAACATGGCAAATAAATCTGTTCAGTCACTAGGTAATGCTGTTACGAACATCTCAGCCACATATTCTTACAATACACACAGCAAGGAAGACTACACTTCTGCTCACAAAATTGCCTCCTTTCTTTTTTTCTTTGATTCTTTACTACTTCCTGTTTGCAGTGCATTATTATACACATTTGCCACTAGCTAGATTTCTCGTCATGAGTGACTAACACTGGCAGAAGCAAAAACAGAAATGTCACTAATAAGGCCACCTTGCGGAAGAGAACAATACCACCACACTAATACCGTATGGCCCATCCCAATACCAAAGCTGAACATGATGGATGAAGCATGACAAGCATTGCATGGACATGGTGGCACAACCTCAAGATCAGTAGAAACTGCGTGGAGAATATTGCAAAGTTATGTATTATTAGGGGCATGTGAATAGATTTCCGAGACGTAATCAAATATGAATAGGGCCAGAACTGAATGGAATTTCGAATTTATCCTAATAGTTCTCGAATTATGAACACTGCCATTATCACAATATGAAACAATGCTTGCATCCCAGTATTATTAAACTTAACCACTCTGCCGCCAAGGTTTGCGAGTGGTGGCGCTGGCTAACACTCCCAGGGTACTACTAGGAAACAAGTACCCAAGAAGGTGGATGGGGAAACGGCGCCGCGGTAGCTCAATGGGTAGAGCATCGCACGTGTAATGCAAAGGTTGTGGAATCGTTCCCCACCTGTGGCAAAGTTGTTTTTTCATCCCTTTCATTTCGATTAATTTATTGTTTATTTCATTTAATAAGCACAAGTAATTTCTTCTATGTTGACCTTAATGTCAGTGTTTGTTGGCTTCTTATATGACTAATAAAAATCAGTCCCCTCAGTTAACCCCCCTTTCTTCTCGTTTAACACAGCTCAAGTAAGTTTTGTTTTAGTGCCCCCTTAATATCACACACTTTTGCAGCGTTCGTAAACGGTGCTGTCGAAGGGGGCCTCGTGAAATATGCTGGATGTAAACTTGCTCTTTAGAAGCCGTTTTGTGCAGCAGAAAAAATTGCAACGGAAGGGGCTACCATCTTTTCACATTAACAATCATCTACAATGGACAGGCATGCTCACATAGGATGTGCCTGCCACGCGCAAGTCATGCTCTGCCAGGCTCTTAGCTTAGAGGTCCACACAGAGCTCGCATCACATACCCACGAAAACACTAACAGAGCTTTCTAAAGAGGTAGCAGCAGCAACTTTGCTTGTACTGCATTATTTTTACAATTAAATGCAGCACAACGAACACTGCTATTATCAGTGGCTGATATAGCATTTATTTCAGCTAGTAGTGTTTTAACAGTGGTGGAACCAATTCTGTACTATGTTTATGGCATGGTCTCTTACAAAGGCCCTGTTTTTGGTAAACGTGATGATTTGGAGGCTTTAGAACACTAATACTGCCCATACTTCTGTAATGAACGCACTTGCATACTGAACGCATCCCCAACTCTGCTGTTGAAAATTTGGTTTTCCCACGCTTAACTGCACCCCCAACTTCACTCTTGAAAATTTGGATTTGTTATCCCCCGCATAAGTAATTGCACACCCAACTTTACTGATGCGCAGTCCCATGATTGAATGACCTAGCTGCAGTTTTCGGAGAGACTAGAATTTTCTACTTTCGCACATGCGTTTAAAGCAAGCGCACTTAATGCTTAACGCATGCTAGCCGCCAGTGCCGGTGCAAAGGCACCTCAAAGACTTGAGAGAAAAAACGCAACTGGCTCTCTGCAACAGTAACCTTACGCACTTCATGGACTTTACTCTGACGTAATAGGATCGCACACATGCGTGATGTGCAGCCAGGCCAGGCGCAGTGCACAGGAGGGTCCAAATAAAGAAGGGGTGGCCGGCCTGTTGTCGGCTTAGTGGGCATAGTCGGGTGTAGTGTTGAATTCCCAGTGTCTGTTGCTCGCCTTTCTGCCTGCCCATATTTGGTTTCGCTGTGTTTGAAGGACCCCAAGTTGAGTTATACGCCTGCTGCTGGACAGTTTATCTGCTCAGAGAAAGGGAAACGCTGATCATACACCGATAAACTTGGACATGTGGATGAGCAGGAGGGTTGAGGAAAGAAACGTACACAGCTTGCTTCTCAGAGCAAGCGCCGAAAAGCAGCGCTTCAACGTGACGCATGTGACAACAGCAGACAGCTGGAAGCGGCTGCGAGGACGAGCTGTTCTGGAACCATGCTGTGGATGAAGTGGCCGGCGACTTGACCGACAGGTCTGGTGGTTCCGATGTGAAGTGCAATAAGAATGCCATTGCAGTTTGTGAATAGCATAAGTATTTTTGCTGCTAAGCTATCTACTGCATTTTTCAAATCATTACCATCTTGCTTTCTATTTTTGCCGTTTCAGAAAAGTTCCCATAAAGATTGCCCCACATAATAAATGCACCTTTGCTTCAGTATTTTAAGGGAAAAAGTGCATTCGCTACACAAGTATTTACAGTAAAACCTCGTTAAATCGTGCCTGCTTAAACAGTAGTTTTGTTTTAAAAGTAGTAGTCAAATTCCAGACTCAGCGGCCATTGAACATAATGTGTTTTGTATTTCAGTACCAGCAGTAAACCGTACCAGCTTATTGCGTATGTATCAGCTAACACGTAGTGTTTCCACTTTTCACCGCGCAAACACTGCGGTGCGTCGTCTCAATCGGGTCACCCAGCAGAACAACAAGCCTCAGAGATCAGAACCAAGGATCAGAACAACCACCTCCAAGTGCCCTGTGTGTTTGCACGTGAAGCCACATCATTTTGGCACCGTGCCAGAGAGCGTCGTGGCGTCGTGCCAACAAGGACTCTCGTCATGCCAAAGCTCGGATAAAAAAGACGCCGGGTGCTCAGCATAGAAGAAAAATTAGACATCGTTTGTGCTATCAAAAGTGACACTAAGTCGGTGCTGGCATGCGACAGGCATCTACTGTTGACTACGGTGTGTGGCATTTGGAATGCTAAGCAGCAGTTCCTTGGTACCGCTGCTGCGACCGCGAAGAGATGTCGGCTACGAGGTTCGACTTTTTGCCATCGTTGCCTCTGTTGTTGCCGAAGTGTCGCCTAGCAACAGTGATGAGGATGACACGGAAAGTGACAGAACGGGCGATTCAGGCCTGACATTGGCAGAAGCTGCGCATTATGTCAGCCTCATGAATGCAATCGTCGCGACAAGAACAGCACCCCGCAATGAAAAAGACGCCCCGCAACATCTGCAGCCCTACAGCGCCAGTGTACGGAGAATATGCAACGTCAACGAGGACTCTGCCATGCAAGTGTTTGCCGAGAAGGGGGGGCTGGCTGAAAAGCTGGTTAGCAGCTTCCGTAAATTTGAGGCCGTGGTCATCACTGTTAGGCCGCAGCGGCGTCAAACGAAAACACTGGTCGCGTGAAGTGAATAAATACTGCATGTTTTTTTTCCCCTTTCATCGCACTCTCTCAGAGTTACCTTTTTGACAGGCAAGTTGGCGATATCATGCTATTTCGGTTAAGCAGTACTACCATTTAGTACATACTTTTTCCGAGCTCCGGCCAACTATGGTTTAACGAGCTTTCACTGTATATGGTAAACCATTTTAGCTCAACTCACCATCTCTTCCCAGTCATATGGAGTACTTTCAATCGAAATCGAGCCCGATTAGGATAAAATTTTTCCATTGCCATTGAGTACTTTGTGCAACCTGCGGATGGGAGCCAATCGCAATCGAGAGATTCATCCATATCTAAATGTGTCCCATGTGACTAGAGTATTAGTGTTGCTCTTATGTTACCGTTTTAACAGCCTTCAAAAGTAAGCTTTGTCTCCAGGTATAGTTTGTACATATGCCTGCATTGCGCATATGAAGATGTTTGACAATAATATGCTCGGTACAAAATAATCCTGGTACTAGACCTGGCCTGTTGAGCATTGCTTCAAAGCCCTCCACTGGCAACTTGCAGGCATAAACTACCTAGCCTGTGCATTCACAATTCAGACAAGCAGCAGCAGACGTGCCCTTGAGCTAGCCAAAAAAATGCGAGAAATAAGGAGAAATGAACGACACAGACATATTCAAGTAAATAGAAAGAGCCAGTGTATTTTTCTTCTCCGAGCAGCACACCATCCCCTCAACGACACCACATTAAAAAACACAAGAGCTTCGCCTCCGCCCACAGCACCGCGGAGGGGGAGAAAGAAAACAAACATACAAGTCTGAAATAAACACACGCACATTTCTGGCCATAGAATGCTCGTAGTATTTATAAGTATGTATATAAAAAACCCCAGCCATTACATACAATCTCCTATAGACATGCAGCCAACTTTTGCCGTCAGTGGACAAAATGAAGACACTGTCAAAGGTTGGGACAGGTCGGGCGGACAGAAGGGGCTGAAAAAAAAAAAAAAGAAAAGAAAAAGCTACTGGCAAAGTCCATATGCTTGCTGCTCTATGGAGCAATAGAGGGAACCCTAATACTGTACAAGAGAGACAGAAACGAGGGATGAAGAGAGTTAAATCCTAAACATAAAAAAAAGTAAAAAAAAAGTGACAAGCTGGACAAGGCTGGTAGTACATGGTAGTTGGTACTCCGGCGGTAGCGAGGGTAGCAGGGTACAGGCATGGCGGTAGTCGTCATTCTCATTTTTTCATTTTGTTTTTGAGATGAAATCAGAGAGGTTGGTAGGTAGTTTGTGGCTCTGTTGCATTCCTGTCTGTACACATCACAAATAAAGGAGGAGGGGGTGCTGGTGGAAGCAGGAACAGCAGCGGTGGAGAAACGGGCCTCCTGTCACCAATGTCGTTCGCTCCCTCAAGCAAAGCCAAAACCTTCGGTGCACTCCTGGATGGCCTTGAGCAGCATGGTGCGCAGCTTGTCGTAAGTCTCGTAAGCCGGCAGGTCCAGCTGGTTGAAGCTGCCGAGAGAGAAGAAAGGAACGCGGTGAACAGAGAACATCACCCCTTCAAGTTACGACAAAAGCTGTTCGTGTGCTGGTGAGCACGTAACCTCACAAAGGGCCCCAAACAACCTGACATTACTTTCGCACATTTCAAGTAAACAAGTGCATCGTGTACACGCTGCTGTGACGATCATCTTTGGCGAACGCCGCAGAACTGCGTGGCACGGCTATGCCACAAATTCATAAAACAATCCCATGCTGTCCACCTGGCCTTTCTTGTGTCTCTGTGCGCATCGTGACCTATGTCAGTTGACATAGTTGAATCAGTTGACCTATGAGGACCTATGACTTCTGGTTCGTCTGCTAGCACACCTCCATGCAGTCGATGCAATTGCACGTACGCTCTTCCTAGTTGTTGCTTGCTTGTGCACGCACATGTGTTTTGGTTTGTAATTTGTACTTGAATCACATTACTTGTGATTCAAGTACATGTTCCCAAAAGTGAAAAGAGAACGAAAAAACACCTAATGCAAGTCCTTTTTGACACCCATGTTATTTTTCAGCTTTTGTTTTTCTGGCAGGAGCCGATCATGTACACCCAACAAACCATGAAGTACACCCAGCAAACGGCAACAGGCATGCTTCTGCAAAACACCGCAGTATGGCATCACGTTGCGGGTCCAGCAAAGCAGCGGCGTATAGTATGACCTTCTTTGTCCATTTGCTTGCACATTCTCTTTCTTTATTTGTGCGAAGAGTTGCTGGGCCTCAAACAACGTATTGTAAACAAAATGGGGAGTGATCGCATATCACTGACAACACAGGGTCTGTTGCAGCACTACTTTGCATGAGCATGGAGCACCGATCGGCACGGCAGCGAGAGTGGGTAGCCAAAAAATGTGGAGTCGTGTTAGCCGGATGTGGATGACGGTTTGAAAAGAAAAACGCACAAGAAAAACATACAAACATGACGTTTGGTAATGACGTAGTGCAACGTGCCACTGAGAGGAGTTTAGTGGAGTACGTAGAGAGGAGAAGAGGCCGTTCGAGGGAGAGAGGCGAACGAGAGGGAGAAATGAGCGGCAGCTGCAGTCTTGATCATAAAATGTCTGCGACTGCTTTTAGGTCATCATTTTCAAAAATTCTTGCAGATGCATGTTTGCTGTAGATTCTTACACAACTGCCACTTTATAAAAAATTTCCGACGGGTTGTTTAGGGGCCCCTTATGTGTGATTAGTGTGAAACAGCTATTGTAGTGCTCAGACTGCCCTTTGCACACTATAACAGGTTGAAAGTGCAAACACCATCTTCTGGACTGTGCGCCAACAACAACACAAACGTACTCTCCCAAACTTAAGCTGAAAGGCGCAAGAAGGCTGGCATCAATTTTAAATAAACAAGGGCTAGCGAAATAGGTAAATAGGTGCATTACATCAGCATGGCTTTTGCAACTGCCAGGAATATTTTTTTTATTTATTTATGAAAAGAACGGATTTCTTTTTACCTGCATTTACTTTGCCATATAGCTAAAAAAACATGAGACCAGGAATTCCTACAGCAATCTTTTTCAAGGCACTTGTTAAAAATAAAATAGCAAAATACTTTGTGCAGTACCTATTTGTGTCAAAATTAACAAGGTAGTGAAACCTTTGTCATTCAACTTGGCATCAGTAGTTAAGGGGTTTCATGAGGTACAAAAAGACTGCAATGTCGAACCCTAAATTCTGCTGCACTTCACAAAGCACATTTGTTCTGCGCTACAAAAAGATGTATTGCGTCAAATCCATACCGGCGGGGCTTCATTGTAGCTGAGCATGCCGCTCTTCCACACCGTCCTTTAAATGCCTCGCTTCTTCGTCATCCCACAACTACTGCACGTTAGCTCTCTCGCTTCTGACTAATTCTGAAGTAAAACTCTTGCTTGGGCTAGTTGGTTCATGCTTGAATTAGTAAAGGCAAGGTGCAGAAGACCAGGACTCACGAACACAAACAACAGGATATGCGCTGGTCCTGTCGTTTGTGTTCTTCTTGAGTCCTGGCCTTCTGCGCCTTGCCTTCGCTAATTCAAGACTAATTCTGGTTGGCTCACCAAGTATGGGCCGACGGCAGCCGGTCAGTGGACCGGTCATCCCGATGGATCTGGAATCGCTGGACGCCATTCATTCCCTCCAAGGCTGCGAAGCCCTGCAGCGGCACCTTGGACGTGCCCGTCACAAACTGGAGGAACTTGGCCCGGTCCGCCTGGTCCATGGAGCGTAGGGCACGCCAGAACCACTGAATCTGCAGAGAGGTGGCCTGGTACTTGTGGTACTCTGTGTGGGCCCGCAGGTCATCCACGTCAATGCTGGGCAGGCCAGAGATGAGCAGCTCGAGCTCCTGCTCGTTGAAGATGCCTATGAGCCGCTTGGGGATGATCTCGTAGAAGCCCTCGAGGAAGGCATTGAGCTGCCGCCTGATGGCGCCCGTCATCTTCTCCTGGCACACGAGGCGCACATACTCCTGGGTTGTCTCCTCCGTCACGGGCAGGTGCCGGCCGCCAGGCTTGAGGTCACGCACCTCAGTCACGCCAAACTCCTGAACCTCTACGCTGAAGGTCAGCTCGTATCCCAGCGCCCGAACCCCGTGTTCCAGGAGGAACACCAGGCCCTGTGTAGACGGCAACAAGAAATGAGCGCAATGGCGCAGCACGATGGCACAGTGGAAACAGTTGCAGGTACAAACTGTCTTGAAAGCACGCAAAACACTTTTCCTCGTAGCTCTTCAATCGTGAATAACACCAACAAAAATCCCCACGAGTGTCACATTTCAAAATCAAGCCCAAATGATAGGCGAACAATGGGAAAGCCTACTGACTGTCCGTCCCATAGGGCCACTTTCCTAAGCCAAGAAAAAAATTATGATACAACCCGTAAGACGTTGCTATTCCAAACATTTTCCTCGTTATTGTACATATTTCCTTGGTTTCAAGCCCTACAGCCAAAATATTTATTTTCCACTCGTGCTCTTCATATGGGTACAGTCATGCCCAGTTAATGTGGAGACTTTGGCTTCCAACCAACAATGTTCATAAAGCAGGAAATCGTGATGAAAAGCAAAGCAAATTTACTGAGAAGAAATGCAGATGAGGTGTTTTCTGAGCACTGCACTCCATACTGGAATTGAAATGTGATGAAACCTGAGCAACTCAAATGTACAAACTAAAACGAGAGCGCACCTGGTAGAAGGAGTAGTCCTCACTCTCCATGTCTGTGTACTTTACTGGCTTGCCCAGAATGTGCTTGTAGAAGGAGCGCGTGAAGTAGCACTCGAGTAGCTTGTTGTCATACACTGCCTTGGCAATCACACGCCCCACAAACTTGAAGTAGCTCAGGTGGTTCGAGTTGCAGTGCGACGCCGGGTTGATCATGTACGTCACCCGGTCGCCCGGCGACGTTGTGAACAAGGCGTACATGGGGTTGAAGATCTCTCGGGAGATGATGGTGTACCACTCGCGGAGCAGGCCGCCTGCGTCCTGGCCTTCCTCGCCCTCGAAGACAATGTAGAAGCGGTTCTTCCACTCCTCCGGGGGCCTTCGGTGCAGCTCTCGGAATGAGTCCTCGAAGACGTGCTCGCGCCTCACGTGAACTGCCAGGTCTTCTCGGCGAGACCCTTCATCGAGCCGCTCAAGCTCATGCCGGAAGTACCGCCGCTTGACGTCAAAGTCAAGCACGCGCGTGTGGTCGACAAGCACGGCAAACGGGCCATCGGCCAGGGGAGTGCTGGACTGGCGCAGGATCTGGTTCAGCACCTGCAAGAGGTGTGGCACGGACCAACACTCAGCATGGTGCACACCTATGAGGCTGAAACCGCATTACAGCTGAACCTTGATAAAATGAATTATTGGGTATCATGATCCACATCTAGGATGTTTCTCGGCAATATCAGCATATAACAAATGCGTGCTTACAAAAAGCATCATCCTCAATGTAATCCGACATCCTCAATGTAATGTCTGACTGCACTCTCAACCAAGGTGTATGAACTGGATTAGATGCAATTTTGGCATGGTCACAGCTGAATGTTGTATGTTGTCAAGCCAAGCTTCGTTTATCAAAAAATTTTAGTAAGAAAGCAAGTTTAATAAGGAAGAGGTATGATGATATTTCAATTTGACACTTTCATTTATGTGCCTTCTGTGCAGTTAGAAACCTGTTCTAAGGAATGAAATAACTCTCCATCTAAACATTGCCATAGCCGAGAGATGAATCTTGTCAAATAATGCGCTCTAAAGTTTAGAAAGCATTTACATTGTATGCCACGCACTTCACTCGCAAGGTCTAATAAATTTACCATGGACTCTAGTTAATCGGAATCTCAAGGGACCAGATAAACAAGTTCTGTTTATCAGGAGTTCCGTTTGCCAGGCAATCCAGCTTCTGTTCTGTTGAAAGGGGCAGATACTTCATTGTCAATAACAGATAACAGTTTTAGCCTACCTGACTACAAAGCTTCTTACAAATTTTCTGCTTGTTTTTGCAGCCAGTGACTAGAGATAGCAATACAAAATGAAATTACAAAATAGAACGAGAGTCAGTTTAATAAAACAAAAATTGCCGTTTTAGCAAAGCAACCACTCTCGCAGTCTTCGATAATGTTGATTTTCCTGTCCACCGCAAGCACACTATACAAGAGTTTCTGCACCGCCATTGAAAACAAACGAGCTTGCACCTCACCGAAATTGCAAACACCAAGAAACCACAACAAGCCGTGACCATGGCATAGCCATACTAACCATGGTATGAAAAAAAAAGAGTGAAAGCCTTCTTGGCAATAACCTACAGAAATGCAGAAAAAACTCAAAAAAGAAAAGGCGCGAACATGAATGCTGATCACAGTGCAAGTGAAGTTGACAGCTCAGTTTCATTTTTGCCAACATTTTTGGTTCTGTTGAGCAGGAGTATGGAAAAGCATGGCTCCTTTTTGCAAAATATTTTTTTTGCCCTTTGCCTCAATGCAAAACCAACAGAGCATAAAGCAGTCTGTTTAAGCATCTGTATTTCTGTCTACCAAGATTTTACTCTATACCACACCAAAATTCAACGGCAGCCATGGTTATTTCCTCAAGATTCTACATTTGCATCACTGTGCTCTGATCACGGCCCGCCACATTCTCACGTACGAGCTGGACCTGGCAGAAGAAAGAGAAGGCCATGGATCGGCATACACACCGACGACTACACTGACTCGCATCTGATCCACATTAACTTCCCAGGTGCAAGTGTGAACAGGAGTTCCAGTTAATGCAAAAACAATGGAAAGTTGGCGACGGTGTGCTTGAGTGGACGTGAATATCAACGTGAGGCGACTGTCGGCAAGTGTGAGTGGACCTATGCATCCGAGCAAGTGCCAGCGAGGCTCCGTTCCAAGATGATGGAAGTGCGAGGGTGAGCGAGCATCGATGTAGTGTGGATAGAAGCTACCATGAATGTGAGCGGGTTTTGGTTAGCATTAGTAGCAGCGCGAGTGAGTGCCGATGACTGTAGGTGCACGTGAATGAGTGTCAATTTATTCTGCTGACTCATGGCTGCCATACATTTTTGCAAGCAGGGCACTCTAGCGGCGGGCAAGCTTACCGTCCTGTGCGTCTCCGCAAAACCCAGGAACTTCTGGACATCTGGGTGGAGGTTGGCGTCGGCGGGGCGCTCGGCGCCAGGCGTGGCAGGTGCCTGGCCGTCCTGCTGTTGTGCCAGGGGCGACAGGGGAGCCATCTCCTGGTGGATGTGGGCCAGCTGCGTCTCACGGCTCTCTGAACGGTACTCGCGCCGGCGGGGAGCTGCATCTCGCGAGCCACCTGCAGTGGCAGTGCTGCCAGTGGCTGCAGCTGCCGAAGGGGCGCTGGCGTGCACCAGGAAGAAAGCCTCCACAGCTGGCTGGAGGACCAGCACGGCATGCTGGTCCTGCATAACACCATAAAAGAATAAGACTTATTATTCACGTGGCTTTGCATAAAGATCCCACCACTGACACACACATGGCGTACGAATTGACCGCCACAGGTAGGGAATGAGACGAGCCCAAGTATGGCCCAAGTGCTTTAGGAGGCCAGTATAATTGACAGGTGCGAATTAAGAAACAGGAGAAGCCTACATTACCTTACAAAGTGGGCATTATAGAAATCTGTTTCTTCCGGATCCGCCGTGAACAGATGGCAAATGGTGGTAATTTATATACTGCTGAATTCCGTTAGTTTGACCCAGATGGGAGCGTCGAAACTGACTGAATTGTCAGGCATGTCCAACTAAACAAGTTGCAGTAAAACGTCAAAACACACAGCAGATTCCTTTGGCAGTATTTTCTCAATTCTAACATGCCCCAGAATCAAGTGCGCTTTCTGTGCGTACAAAGTAAAAAAAGCGGACGTACAAATAACATTAGAGCTTCTAATCAAAGAAGACATCTAATGCACTACCAATTTTTTAGCAAGAAGAATAATGGGCAAGGGCATAATATATGTGTTGCACAGTGGTGGCAGTTTTTCCAAATTCAGCTTCCTTGCACAGTTCTTAAAGTCAGCTTCGCCGCAACACAGGTGTGTTGATGCAGTGAACGCAGTTTCTAGCCCATTTCCCTGAAAGAAAAAGTGCATATTTGAATCGGGTAAATACCGTAATCAGACGTTGTGAGCTACCATTATTGCTTGAAAATCTTTCTAGGACAGGCCGAAAATAAGTTTTTGACAGGAGACGACGTATGTTCAACACATTCACTGTCTCCTAAACTCTGCCGAGACAACTGCTGCCATTAAAGGTGTTGCTATTGGTGTTATAATAAAGCTAAGACTGACTGGTCAAGTTCGAACTTTAGGATTTAAATAGCAATACTTCGGGCCCATAGAAACGCATTGGTGCTGGCCGGTACTTTAGAACAGGATCGAATTAGCCGGAGTTGAATTAACAGAAGTCTACTGTACCCAGAGCCTTCCAGTTCTCTTCGGCTCATGGTAGCTGGCACACCAACCGTCCTTGACTTTGCTATATAGGCTCCATTCAAGATGCAGTCTGTGGCTTCTGCTATCATTCCTTGCAGCCATTTTATTGTTTGGTTGCATTGCAGCCCGTCTTAGTTGGAGGTTCAAGATAAAGTAACAGGACATGCATGCACGCACACAAAGTATGTATCCCAATGTAGGCAGGACTGCAGCATCTCAGTGGAGAGAGAGAGAGAGAGGAGGTGATACACAATATTGATTAAATTCTGGGCTTTTACAAGCCAAAAAAAAGAAAACAATACGATTATGAGGCATGCCTTAGTGGGGGACTCCGGATTAATTTTAACCACCTGGGGTTATTAACCTATCAGCTGTACCCGAGCATTTGTGCATTCTGCCCTCACCGAAATGTGGCCGGCATGGCCAGAATCAAACCCGCAACCTCGAGCTTAGCAGCACAATGCTATGGGCCGCCAAGCTACCACGGTGGTTGCCGCCTCTTCAAGCTTTCCAGTACATACTTATGACACTTTGATGTTCGCAACGATGACTACTCAATGAGCTGCACTCAAGCTGTGGCTGGCAACTTACCTGTGTTTCAGCTAACTCAAGGAGGCAGTCACTGAGGGTGCTCCAAAGCGAATCCAGCCTAAGCTCCTCACTTAGCGGCAACGGCTCGTCTGTGGTGCCAGCTTCTGGTGCTGGTACAGAATTTTGCCGTGTTGGCGTGGACGCTGCCAACGGCTGCTGTGCAGAAGCATTCTGCCCATTGGCTGCAACTGCGGCAGCAGCACTACCAGATGCTGTGAAGACAAGAACAAAAAGAAAACGAGATGGGTCAGAGGGGCCTTAAAATACCACTGTTCATAACAAACTACAGCACAGGACACTCGGTGCTTACAAAGGGGCTCGAAGAGGTAGACATAGTAAAAGTTGAGATGCTATCACTGCTAACAGAACAAAGTAGAACATCTGCAAAAACACACCAGAGCTAGCACAATACAGTGGTTTCTCCCGCTCAATTCTTTGCCGCTATTATCCACCATTCACGAATCTTTGACCGCCGACAAAGTGTGAAAAGGAATCGCACTGGCATAGAATCTTTAAATTATTCTGGTCTGGGATTTGTGCTGTCAGCTCTTCTTACCAAAAAAAGTTTTCGTTTATCAAACCCAAGGGCACACCCCTTGGGTTTGTCACACCACTTTCTGCACAGCCTCGTGGATATACTGTTATGCTCCCCAACCTTTCATCTATATAGAGAACCGTTAATTCGATTTATTATTCACTTCCATCCTGACCGAAGGCCTTGAGCAACGCCTATGCATTTCTATGGGCCCAAACTAAAATTGGCGCTCCCAGGATAATTCTAACTTGACTGGTCAGCACCCCAATTGTGACCCCAATAGCGACCCTTTTAGCGGCAGCGTCTGTCTTAGCTGAGCTTAGGGGACAGTAAATGCATCAAACACAAGTCAATTCATTGATGAAAAATGCCCACTTTCTGCCTGCCCTAGGAAGAATGCCAAACAAGAATGGTAGCTCACAATGAACGAATACAGTGTCTGCCCAGCTCAAACGCACACCTTTTGGTCAAACATGGTCAAATATGACAAATAGCTGAAATTCAGTCATTTCAGAGGATGCATGATGTTGCTAGTAGAAGAACGCCAACAGAAGTTTATAACGCGCAGAAAAACTGTTGATTAAATTGATCGATTTCGATAGGCGCGGTAAAGATAGAAAATTTTTTGAAAAATTCTGATGATCCATTCAATATTCGACTAGAAATATGTTCTGTATTCCCACACCCCTAGTAATGGCCTATAGCTATGAACCCTCTAAACTAAGTACAGTTAAACCTCGATATAATAAAGTCATGAAATTTTGCACTTCACTATATCAAAATTTTGGTAAACCAAAACTCAACCTTTTGTGCAAACAAGCAGTCGCCAACGACTTTTCCTTCTATGGAAGGGGCTATAAGGTATTCCTAATTATCGGGCAATCAGGAAAAAGATTTCTATAAGGAAAAACATTTCATTTTGTTGAACTTGAAATTTTGCAACCAAAGATACGGCTCCACGCTGTTTCAACGATATCTTCACTTTGGCGGTACAAAGCAAAACTTAAAACTTGCTTCTATTTTTGACTTTGCTTATCTCAACAGTTTTTTCCTGTTTTTACAGTTTCGAGTTAACACAGTTTTACTGGGCAGTAGAACCCCGTTCATATATTTTTCAAGAGACCGTGGAAAAAACATAACAGCAGGCAAAACGTAACAGTGAGGAAGGCTGTAAATTGCCACACCAGTAACAGCTCAGTATAGCTGCCAGTACAGTTATTTGACGCCTCAATGCTTGTACTGCAACTTGTACTGTGCTTGTATGATTCAGAAACACGTACAATGTTCTGCGACAGTGGCCCCTTTCCACTCTTGATATGCTTCACTGCACAACACAGCTCTACTGTGGCAAAGCTGACTAAAGAGAACCAGCAATTGTGCAACATATGCAAGACCTTGCCTGACCCAAAATAAATGTAGCCCTTTGCTCAATAGATTTTACTATTACGTGGTTCCGAATATGTTTTAAATCGTGCACACTGCTTTGGGTGCTTCGCTAAATGCTGTGTGCACGCTTCCTTCCAATATGCTTGTGCAGCTTCCCTGCCTTGTGCAACTTCAGTTTCTTACAGCAATCATTGGTCTGTTGCATCACTTATTGCAACAGGTACATTAATCACCTTTGTAGCAACGTGAAAGAGCAAATTTTCCTCTGCACAGCTAAATTTACATAATCGCTGTGTTCAACGTTCAAATGGGAACATAATACATAGTAGTTATTGGGATTTAGGTTGGGACTGCAGAAACGTGACGTAGCAGTCGGGAAAAGGCAACAGCAAGTAATGTATGAACGAAGTTACACTGTACATGGATTTGTCCAATCTTAGGGCCTGTGGCTGCAAACATTCTTGCGGCATCATTACACTTTACGATTCTAAATTTGTAAGCAAACAGTTTTCTAAACACAGCAGCAAGGCAATTAATTAGTCATTTCACACATGCGCAATCACCACAAATTGCTACACTCCTAACACAATTATGGGTTTGCAAATGAGCAATTTTCAGTCACAAAGTCGTTTGAAGCCAAAAGGACGAATTTTAGCGAACATGTACTAATCATCATTCCTGTGCTGACTGAGCCCCCTTACTTGCAGTTCCCCAAGGCACCGTAGCGTCAGAGTTCCCTGCAGTAATTTTTGTACAAAACATATTGTTGGCCTAGTTGTTTACCATGTCTGAAGAAGGTACAAGGGAAGACAAAGGACAAACACACAGATTGAGAAGGTCACAAGGAGTCTTTGGCCTCCAGTGCCAGACGACACACAGACAAGCACAGAGACCAGGAAGATCACAAGGTGCTTCTCGTTCTCCATGCTTGTCCTCTCCGTTCTCGGGCGCCTTCTGCAGCCATAACTTTTGTAGGAATCTCCACGGCATTAAAGACAGCAAAGTGACAAAGCAACATGCTACTCGTACTGGTGCAGCAATGAACAGAAGAAAAAGGATCCTTTTCCCCCTTCCCCCCCCTCAAACCCCACCCCCGCCTAAGGTTTAGGTAAGCGCTCACCGCCAGCCCCATCGACATCCATGTGGTTGTTGGCGTTAGGCTGCACTGGGCAGGCCGTGCGCTCGGCAAGCGGCGTGCTGGTGGTGAAAGAGTCTGTTGACCACGAGAAGGCCAGGGGCTCTGCTGACGCGGGAATGTCACACGCCCCCGACACTGCACACACACACGCACACACACAGACACGGCAGTGCTAAGTGGCCAGTCAGAACAGCCACACCTCTCTGCCCTCACAATCATGCCATGTGAGCTGCTCACATGGAAAACTAGGCCTTGAAAGCAAGCCACAGACACACGATAGAAACCACATTGTACAGTTGGCATCAAAAGTTTACGAACAGTGCAATTGTAGAAAAAGCTGAACGTTTCTGCAGTTAGGGCCGGCGTCCTTTAGGAACTTTCAGCATCTTTCAATGCCAGCGTCATTTAGGAACTAGATTTCAAAGTGCAACAGGGGCATAGAGTGTAGATTCACTGCAGTTTTGCTGGCAGAGTTTGTATTCAGGTTGTCACCAAGTACGGCATGTGCCAACAAGAAGTGTTGTACAGTTTTTACTGACGGTGGGAACAAACTGTTGGGAAATTCCAACTTCTTCATGCAACCCACACATGGTCAACTTTTGATGCCAAATGTTCATCATAAGTGTGTGAGTGTGTGTGTGTGCGCACCCAAGTAATGTTTTAAAAACTTTCTGCTACTTGACTGGACAGCCTGTCAGATAACACGCACGTAATATTCTGCCCACGGTCTTTTGGGCTCTTCTATTTAACATGCCACAAGCACTGCTTCTTAAAAGCTTTGCAACATTGGACAAATTTCCATTGACAACTTTGGGCTACTTTCATGTCTTGTAGTTTATATTTGCAAATAGCTGTTTTGTAGAATGCATTGACTCTTCTGAAGCTCATGGCTGTCAGTCAGCCTATATACTAAATTATATGGTACTTTTTGTGCAGAGGTGAGGTTGTAAACTTCAACTCATACTTTACTAACTTTCTATCAACATATTCAAAAAAATCTGGAGACCTAAGCAAACAACATGCATATTCGTTCAGTATTTGCCAAGCATAATCGCATTGCTCTGTCACGAAACTGAGAACTACGCGGGTGCCTCTGAACAATTGCCATTTCAGACACATTTGAACCTTAATATAATGAACACGTGCTTTATAATATGATTTATTTCAACAAGTAGACTACTGCTACAATGAAGACATTCGTCTACTCCCAGCTCAAGACACGTGTTCTGGCAGCAGAAATGTCAATGCTTGGCAAGAGCAACTTGAAACAGCACATTCTAGACATTCGTGCATTTCGGCCGCCAGGTATAATTAGCTTGCAGCCAGCTACTCCAGCAAACCGAGTGCCTTATCTTGTGTGACACACTCATCGCATGGTCGAGTGTTAACAGTGGAAAGCAAGTGTTTGTACTTTAGAATTGTTCATGTGCCATGTATCAACATAGCAATCAAAAGCCTGTCAAATTTAGAGGAGACCTTTTGCTGGTCCGTTGGTGGCATGACCTTTCTATTTCTTTCATGCAGAACCAATTGCAATTGTTCAAAGCTAATATGATCAAATTTTTTTTTGCTACTGTAGGTGCCTACACAATGATTTTATCCGATGTTCGTTACAAACGTGTACACTTATAACGAGTATAGGATATAAAACGAAGGTACCTTCCTGGTGAATGTGACTGTTATAACAAGGTTCAACTGTAGTTTAAATCATCCATTGGCAAAACTTATCTCCTGCACAAATTTTTAGCTCTGTTCAAGACTGAAGTGGCTCTGTGGGCAACAAGCCGAAAGAAAAAATTATTTCAAAAATGCTGTTATTGGTCTTTTGTAGTTCCATTCCTCTCTTTAATGCCTTCGGGCTCCGAGAGTATGAAAATAAACGAGCAACATGTGCACAAGAGCAAGTGCAACGGCCACTCACGCCTCCTCCTTGCTGGTTGCTGCTGCTGCAGCAGGCTGCCCTGTGCCGCCTCCCTCAGCTGGATGACCACCTTGAGCACCCGCAGGAAGAACGCTTGTGAGGACATCTTCGAGGTGAGCGCCCCCATCGAGGGAAGCTGCAGCTCGCGGCCACCCTTGGGAAGGCGGCTGCTGGGTGCACCTCCGGGTCCGGCCACAGAGCCACCCGGTGCCGTGATCACCACCGTCGAATGCGTGAACCGGTCCTGAATGGTGCCTGCTGTTGTCCGGATGCCCGATGTGCCTGCAGCAACGAACGAGAGCCATGGTCGAGACACGGACAATGCATTGCACTCTTAAGTTGCTAGTGTGTTGTCAACTGAGTGAAAGAGTAATTATGATTGGCATGTGGGGTTTAACGTCCCGAATATGTGCAGTGGATTGAGTAAAGCTGTTGTAGAGGGCCCTGGGTTAATTTTGAACACCCACGTTTCTCCAACGTGGACTTAAACCTAAATGAGTGAGTGTTTGTGCGTTTTGCCTCTGTGGATGTCAGGTTACATGGTTGTTCTTAGCTTGCCACAGCGAGCAGGCTCGTTCTGGCACCTCGCGGCGGGCATGGTATCTGTGCTACACATCAGACACAGCTACATGCAACTGTACTGGCTAGCTACAGTGCCATGGTCCCCATAGCCTCCTGGTAGTGCATGTAGCAAGTATAGCATGCTTGCTATGTGCACGACAGGGCTGGAGAGTGTGCTCGAGCTCATGTGCTCCAGTCTGGCCATGCTACATGGTGCGGACCAGCTTTGTCCTGCACCAGCTTGACTGACGAGCACAGCCACATCCAAATGGTGCGTTCTGAAGCCCTATCATTAGCTCAATGCGAAGCGATATCTGCCAAGGCATCTAGCCAGGAGCGGCCACAAGTGAGCATGTAGTCTGACCATAAGTTTCACGTTGCTTGAACTAATCGAGTGTTCAAAACTAATCGAAATTAGTGAGACCGGACGACCACGATACCGGTAAGCAGCGTGGCCAAAGTTTAATTCCTATGAAGGTGGGCACTGCTGAGCGTGAGCAACGTACTATGCTTTTTTTTCGGAACTATGTAATTCTAAAAGAAATTCGAAAGCACATGATTTTTGCTTACTTCAGCCCATTTAGTAAACTGCATCAATAAATATAGGCTGCAACAGTAGAAAGAAGTGCACTGATCCAAAAACCCTTCTTCACTGATGTCAGCTATCAGCCAATAGCAGCAGTCTATGGAAATTTGCTGAATGAGAAAACATGACAGCCGTTGACAGCTTTGAAATGGGTGAGGAGAGGGTTTTGTTTGAAAAGACAGTGTTTGAGAAAAAGGTGACTGCAGTCTGCTTGTGAGCTCCGTGCGTCGTGCGTGACTACAATATTTGGCCGAGATGTTCCAAGCAACGTATGTTAATCCACAGACTTTTTTCCATGAAGCACAAGGGTCCTTATAGTAGGGGTGTGCAAATACTGAATAGTAGATTTCGACTCAAATACCAAATTGAATCAAGAAAAAGAAAGCCGTATATTGAACTGAAATTGAATATCAGAAAATGTATCACAATATGTCATGCATATGCTTAGGAGTTTCCTCGCATTGCATAACAAGAATGTAACAAGCTATCGTACAGTAACTGGGTTATATAGTAATTATTACATATATACCAAGATATAAAGTAAGGTCCACTAATGAAGGGCCCCTCACCAGGCCCCATAGCAAATTTTGGTTACATGCTGGAAGTTGTTAAGTAGGGAGTGTTCTGCCGCAACATTTTTCTCAAGTTCTCACTAATAGCCGAGATTGAAATATTTCAGTGCTGCAAACCCATGATTTCAGGAGGCAAGCTCCACTGCCAAGTGAGACACTCTCTCCGCTTGCCCCGTCTAGCCTCCGTGAGCGAAATTCCTTCTGTGTTCTCCCATACCGGACCTCGAGGATTGCGTGACGTATAAATCATGGGCATCGCCTTCATTTTCTTTTCTCCTCACATTTTTGCGTTATGGTGCACTTTCACTAATGGCGTTGTGCGCGAGCTTTTGTGATTAACAATTGACTAGCATTATAAGTCGGTCCTACACGAATACTGAGGCAGACAAGCGGATCACAGAGCATGATCCCGCGCTGGAACACTGTAGAAAATGACAGTTTCGGTGACTGTGCGCGCAACTGCATGAGGTGGGAACAAGCAGACGAAATGGAAGTAGATGTCTCTTGCTGCGGTGCGAAGTAAAACAAAAACATGCACATATTCAGTTTGTGTGTTTTGTTATTTTTCTAAACTTTAATTTGTCTGTTTAAGCAACAGATTACAGAAATGAGATGTTGCTTTGGATAATTTTCAAGGTCATGTGTCACTACGAGCGACGTCATAGCGCAAACACTTGTACGTAGGCACACTAGCACGTGTAAGTCATCCTCCGGCTTGGAGCACGGCGGCCACGAGGAGAAGGGAAAACTGCGTTCGGTTTGAAATTTTAGGTTTTTTCGCAGCGCGTAGCTATGTAATATTTCGCAGACAATCGTTATCGAGCATTGTATGGTCTGCGCTTGTCAGCTCAAAATGGCGAGACCTGGCGAGAGGCCCTTTAAGGGAACTCCACATTCGTATGCCAGCACTGATTGCAGCTCAGTTCTGGTACATGAAGGCCTGGAAAACATTATTGCGCAGAAAATTTTGCTTTCCAGTTTTCCTCTAAAATACGGAAAGGCTTTCATCTTTATGGAATGCATGGACCCAGCATCATGCGACTCAATCACTGTCCTGCACGATCGGGGGTGCTAGGAGGATCGACTGTGGTCGGCACCGACAATAAGAGCAGGCTTCTTTTCATTGTTAGATTCGGTGCAATATGAACACCTGTCAAAAATTGTGAGGTCAGGACAGTCACGGCAAGTTCATGGCACCCTCGGTGCTCCTCTTGCACCGAAAACAATGAAGTGAAATGCTCACTTACGATGGCATCGAGCATGAGGGGCTCCGTGGGGCACGCAACGTGCGGCACTGCGCAGGTCACTGCACCGAGTACAGTGAACGACCTACTTTCCAAATGCCAGATTTTTTGGACATGCCAGATAATTCGAAGGCCTTCACGGCACTGCCACTTAGCCCACTGACTCAATGTATAAGAACGTCTAAAATTTAGGATGCAAAAACCCTTTGCAGTCCCGATTTTTTTTTAGAATTTTTGCCATGACTGCAGGTCCGAAACAGCGTTATTGAAGCCGCCATGGCCATTTGGATTATCTAGCTACCTTGAACAGGCATCCTCGCACGCAGATCCACTGGCAGCCGTAGCCACCACTGCGGCAACGTAGGCCTACTTGCTTCGACTTTTGCCACCAAGCTTCTTGCTGTTCGGTGCCATGTTTTTCATTGAAAGAATTCGCACTGTCAGCAATAGTGCTTACTCCGCCTTTGTAATCCTCGACATTGGCTTCGAAGCTTGGAAGGAATGATGCATTGCATACTACCAGTTTGCGAACGTCACCTTCAGTGCAGTTGATCTTTGAGCATTTTTAAGGGCGAGTCCGTACATTACGAGCTACTGGAACATTGATCACTTTTCGCAGAACTATGGAGTTTGTTATGAACAGGTTCAGCTGTAGTAGATAACCAATCTGTGAGTCAAATTATTGTAACGGCCACTATTTGATTCGAGTATTCGCACGCCTATACCAATAAGTTCGAAATAATCGTACATCGTACATCACTACAATGTTCCATCTGTTCTTGATGACGTCTATGTGCTCTGTCCCACTGTCATTTCAGGAGTTCGAATTTGTGGCATGTTTTCTCTATTCAAATACACGTTAGGACTTTACATGGACCAACAGAACAGCTCGAGTTATCCGTTAATTCTAGTTGAGAGGTTTCAAATCAGGATTTCACTGTATTCGAAAAATCGAAGTAGATATACAATTTACGAATCTCACTACCACATTTTAGAGATTCCAAGCACCCCCGCTATTTTCACAAAAAAATTTGGAAACCAGTTTGCATGCAAACATAAGCATGCCTTTTTTTGCGAGGAAGAGTGTGTAGCCAAAGCTGTCAACCATGCTTATACCACTGTCACATGGGAAGATTTTATCTAATTCGAATCAAATGGCATTCGCATATAATCCCTCTAATCGGGATTTACACGGGAAAATTTAATGTCATTCGAATGGAATGACATTTGCCATCGAATGAGTTAGGGCAACTCATTCGCGTTCAATTTCGAACCGAATGTATACTCTTGATTCCAGATTGACAACAGTGACCCGCAACGCAGAAAAATATTGCGTGCATCAGCAAAGTCAGAAGATATTTCTTTAGACTTATAAAAAGGAATAATTGTTTTTGCAGCGATGATATTTTCACCACGGGCTGTGCTCAAGCGCTATTACTCTTTGCATCAGGAGTCTGTCGCGGCGGTCGGCCATATTAGACGTGTTGATCGAAGTGCTTTTAGTTGCGAATAATTAGTGCCAAAATGTTTTCGTCCGTTTTAAAAGCACTCGCGAAAGTTTTTAAACACGTTTAATAGGCAAAAAATTTATTTGAATTTCACAAATTTTGCTCTAGATCGTCATTGCTATCATTTGCGAATGCCATTATATTTTACTGTGTAGCACCGCAAGAGACCGAATGGCATTAAATCTTCCCGTGTGACAGGGGTATTACTCACTCAGTCGTCGAGCCGGAGCTGTCAGAGTCCCGAGGGGGTGCAGCGTCAATGGTGCGATCACCGGCTTCTTGCGCATGGCCACCTGGATCGGCGCGCATGACAAGGGTTCCTCACCGTCATGCGACGATCCAGGTAGCCATGTTTTGCATTGCTGCATTCTGACGCTACACGACAGATGGCAGCACAGAACGCCAAAAACTAAGCCCCCTCCTCAAAACCAGCCAAAAGCGACTCCAATAAATATCAGCCTGTTGTATCGGCGGGGCTCGGCAAGTTTCGCGGCTGCCCGTTGCTGTATGAACCCACACAAGCGGTGGGTTCACTGTCTGCGCCTAAGTATCCCTTTTGAATGTTTGCCAAATAAAATGTTATTTCTCACGCCCGTCTCGTTGTGATATCACCGTGAAAAGAAGGGAGGGAAAGTGTCATTTTTTATTTTTTCGAATCTAAGAACCCGCCCTCACTATGGGCATCGCGATCGTGAGAAAAAGGGGGTGCTTAGAATCGAGTAAATACAGTATTCAAACGTTCACTATTCAATTTGATCCACTGATATTAGAGTATATTCCCACACCCCTACTTTAAAGCATGTGGAGAAGCCTAAAAAATACAGTGAAGTTAGATTTTCAGAGAAGAAAAAGAAAATGATGTTTGTTTATTTCTGTCAGATTGGGCAAGGACCATGTAACTGTAGCGTGACAAGTGCCTACTCAAACCAAGCCGTGCTAAGGCAAATCAGGAGAGTGAACCAACCCTCCCGTATTGGGTAGCACAGGCTATCCTGTGATGCAAGCGTCACCGTCTGGTTACGGCAGCAGTGATAAGGGGGAGTGGGCGCCATGCGACCCCAGAGGACTCACCAGGCTGTGGAGAGGACACCGTAGAACCTCGCCCCGCGGCATAGGCGTCGTCCCGTTCGTTCTCCTCCAGGGCGAGGCGCTCAGAGGCAAGGCGTGCATTGAGAGTTCTCAGCTCGGCCAGCAAGGCAGCGATGGAGGTCTCAACAGTGGCACCCAGCGACCGCGCTCCTTCGAGCAGCAACCGCAGCACCACCTGCCGCGCAGAGGGGCATCCACGCGACAACCGCACCAGCAGAGACGTTGCATCTTCCAAGCCCTCCTCTGAGCAGGCTTTCGACGTCAGCGTCTGGGGATAGAACAGGCACAACACATGGTAAAGAACATGGTGTAGCAAACATCCAGCAAGCCTACTGCAGTAGCTTAGTGGATGCTTGGAGCAACCACAGAACATATGTTTGGATGGGCTGCAGACTCGACACTTTTTCTAGGGCAACCTTCAGGTCAGCCATACAGCACCACCAGCAACTGTGTTATACTAGGTGGGACCCTATGATAAGCCAGCATAGATAAACATAAACGTCACAGCTGAAATATTCAGTAGGCTGACCCGTGTGAACTGAACATATTATAGTCCACCTAAGTCATGCTACTTAGTTCCATCACAACTGCATTTTCTTGATTCATGAAAGAAGAACAAACTGAGCAATGGAAAAGCTGGAGAGACAGTCCGTCTAATCATGACTCCACTCTCCAATACAGTTAAATCTCGATACAGTAAAAGCTCGTTAATTCGAACCGCAAGGGGACGCCATCTCAGTTCGAATTAAACGAAGTTCGAACTAACGAAAGCAATGAAGAAAAACAGGACACCGCGACCAGGAAGCAGCAGGGCATGGCGCCAGTTCAATTTAATGTTTGAAAAAATCCGTAATTGTGGTCTGCTTTTTTTCTTTGAAGGCAACAGCAAGCACTTTCTGCTCTAAAGAGCGAATGTTGCGGAAGGCTTCCTCTTCGCTTTCTTCAAAACTGAAGAACAGACGGGCGGCATTAAGTCCGGCCATGACTTCCGCAGCGGAGGGCCGCACCGGTGCCTCGTCGTCTTCCTCGTCGTCGTCACTGGCAGCGACAGGCTCTATGTTTTTAACTTGGGAAATGATGTCCTCGTCTGTGGTCACACCACAGACAACTGCGCTCGCATCCACGTCTACGTAGTCGGCAAAGGAAACGTCTTTCAGAACGTCCGACATGGGAGCGGTGACGCTAGTGACGCAGTCTCCGTGCGCAGGTGGCTCGTCCACGTGCTTGCCTTGCGTGGTGAAGCCACAGTGGCGATAGCAATGGGCTATTGTAGCCCGTCACTTGTTCCCAAGCACGCACAAGCATATGCAGTGCACTCAAGAGCGTCACTTCGTAATTCTGGCATGGAATAACTCTTTCTAGTATGTGGCGCCGATAAAATGTCTTCAAATTTTTTATAATGCCCTGGTCCATGGGCTGCAGCACTGCCGTTGTGTTGGCTGGAAGAAAGGCCAACTCAACGGCATTCGTTTGAACTTCAATCTTGTGCGCAGAGCAGTTATCGACAAGAAGAAGGATCTTGCGGCCACAGCGCTCGAACTTCTCGTCTACCTTCATGAGCCACTGCTTAAACAACTCTCCAGTCATCCAAGCCTTCCTGTTTGCCGCGTAGTCTGTTGGGAGGGACCTGATGTTCTTGAAGCAGCGAGGATTGCTCGACTTTCCTACCACGAACAGCGGTAGCTTTTCACTTCCGGTCATATTTGCCGCAACCATCACCGTTACTCGCTCTTTGCTTCGTTTACCCCCCGTACACTTGTCATCTTTGTACGTGATCGTTTTGGCGGGCAGTAACTTGAAAAATAAGCCTGTCTCATCAGCATTAAAAATGTCCTGCGGAGAGTACTTCCGTAGGTAGCCTTGTAGGACCTCGGAGCGCCAACTTTCACATGTTTCCAAGTTAACAGCCTTCATCTCCCCTGACACCGCATGAAACACAAGGTCGTACCTTTCACGGAAGCGGTGCAGCCACCCACCTGAAGCTGCGAAGTCGTCGTAGCCCAGCCGCAGGGCGAAGTCCGCTGCCTTCGCCAATATGACGGGGCCACTCAGCGGTATGTCCTGAGCACGCATCTCCTTAATCCAGAGGAGAAGCGCTTTTTCGAGGTCGGGGTACTTTGCCAGCCGCATCCTCTTCCTTTCCCTGGCAACTTCTGCCTCTAAGGCGTCTTCAATTGCCCTCTTATTTTTTATATAAGTGGACAGCGTGCTCTTCGGTATCCCATGCTTCTTGGCGATTTCTTGTTTCGACAAGACTCCGGCGTCCACTTCCCGTAAGATGTCGCATTTATCCTTCAGTGTTTTGGCGCAGTAGTATTTACCGCGGGCGCACGCCATTCTGAAACCGCACGTCAGCACGGCGAAGCACACCACCGAGGCCTAACTTTTCAAGCGATCCGCACAACAAAGGTCGTAAGCGCGCCGAAAACCATAAAACTCGAGGCTGCCGAAAGCGGCCGAGACCACCGCGAGTTCAGGACAAAGACGTTGACGAAGGCTCCTCCTATTCGTTCAATTCTCGAGCGCTAGCGGCGCTGCGATGTACTGGATTCGCTGTATTTTTTGTGCTGGTTGCGCCATCCATCGGTTAACAACTGCAGCTATACGACAAGATTCTTAGGCCTCTGAGATCGGCGGCTCAAAACCGGAAACCGCAGTTCTCGGAGGTAGAGAGAGGGCGTAGCTGTTGCCACAGCTGTCACCCCTTGCCCTCCAGCCTCTGCGCCGGGTGCTGGCACCGGTTTTACCCGCTTTTTCCTTCTCTCCCCATTTTGGAGGCAACTCAGCCGCTGCAGCCTCGCGACAAGGCCTACATGGCCAGGCGGCACGCCGCCCAGGCGCGGCGGCGCGTAGTTCGAATGAACCGTGGCAGAACCAACTCACGTTCGAATTAACGGGCTTTTTTATACATGGACTTCTATGGAGCTAGGCCGGACCAAGTAGTACGGTTCGAATTATCCCGAAATTCGAATTACTGAAGTTCGAATTAACGAGCTTTTACTGTATAACAAGTCGGTAAATCGGCTATTCGCTCTGTTATATTAAAGTTTCTCTATATTGAAATTAGACCTTTTATGAAAGTAAGTACAGTTGTAAATGAATTTTTCCTTACGCAGAAGGGGCCCTCAACATTTCAGAAAAAGTTAAAATGAGAGAGAGAGAGAGAGAGAGAGAATGTTACTTTTGAGAGATGGTGACTTGATATATGGTTTCATGCCATGTATGTATCTTAACATTGGCTGTATGAAGTGAAGGAACCCACACTCGCGGCTGATAGTGTTGCCTGCAGTGGAACGACGACAGTTGGGAGCGAATGCGTCATCTGCCTCTCACTCGCTTCAACATGTTTCA
Organism: Dermacentor variabilis; assembly: GCF_050947875.1. Classification (NCBI taxonomy): domain Eukaryota; kingdom Metazoa; phylum Arthropoda; class Arachnida; order Ixodida; family Ixodidae; genus Dermacentor; species Dermacentor variabilis. The sequence goes on along the minus strand of NC_134576.1, from coordinate 76,340,262 downwards.
GAATTCCATGAGATTACACAACCTCCAGTACTAAATGTGTGGGGAGACAGCGCACATGATGCCACGCCATCTCAACACACCGACTCTGCACATGCTGGCAGATGATCTCTAAAAGAGGGTGCGTGGGCTGCATTGCGAGTTTAAGCAGAGCTGACAGCCATGCGAAGCCACGGCTGCGCTAAAAAAGGACACGTGGCAAACTGCAGGGGACATGATAGGCTGCTAATGATGACTACCCACCTCAACTGCAAGCTTGAGATGTTGTTCAAGCACCACACTCTCCACATGTGGAGAATCGTCTTCCATGGCCACAACCTCCATGGGCTTGCTTGGGGCAGCCTTTTCTGCCGCAGGTGCTGAAGCCGCAGGTGCCGAAACTGCAGGTGCCTGAGCAGTGGGTGCCGGTGCCACGGGTGTTGGTGCCAGGGGTGATGGTGCCACAGGTGCAGTTGGCACAACTGGTGGCACTGTCGATGATGCGGCCGCAGCTGCTGCCGATGCAGCCGCGACTGAGGATGCCAGCGCTGCATGCAACAGTGTTCCGTATATTTCAGACAGAAAATTACAAGAAGTTGGTGGCATTGTGCATGCTTGGTACATCGCTTCTGCCAGGAAATCGAGGTCAACTCCTTGCTGCATTATTTTTCATTTTCTTGAGAAAAAATTGGACAAGCCTTTGTTTAGGCCAGATCTGCCTGAACCAGCCTTAACTTTTCTAAGAAAAACAATTCTTGTTTGCAATCTCATGTGTCAAAATTATCGCGGATCATAACGATACACCATGCACCGAGCAGTACCGTATTAACTCGAGTCTAAACTCAATTGTAACGCGCACCCCTTTTGGGCAACAAAAGAAGTCCTTTATAGTACCATGCACCTCATGCTTTCATACAGAACTGCAACCTTCTCTTAATTAAAAAACGAACATTTACTCCCAATGCGGTAAAGTTGCGATGAATAAAACAAGACGCAGTTTTGCCAGAAAGGTAAAGCATCGATTGCGATAGCAGTAGACAGCCACATGAAGTAAGGATGCATAAAAGCTCGTTAATTAACAACGAGCTAATTTGAAATTTCTGATAATTCGAAGTGGCTGCCACGATGCGTCCAACAAAATATCAAAAGCAATATGTAACGCATCCTGCTAATTCACACTGAAACCTGCACTGCCTCCGATAATTCGAACTGCGCACCATTGTGCATGGTGAGAAAGCTAGTGCGCAGGAGCATGTTGGCGACACCGGCATGGCAGTGCGGGCTGCGCAGCTTTGCTCCTTCCAGTGGCAGCCCTTTGTTTAGGCCCGAGGGCCTGACTGGAGAGAGACGGGTTCGGGCCTGGCCAGTCATGGCCAATGCCTCTGTTGCAGGTTGATTCTCTCCTTCTCCCAAGAGCCACCTCAGCATTGGACCATGTTGGCTGCGGCAGCGCCTCAAACTATAGAAGTTCTCGCCAACGTGACGTAACAGGCGCTCACGCTACGTCAGACTATATACGCGCCTTAACCGAACCATTTTTCTTCGACTTTCATTAATTCAAATTTCGTATAATTCGAATTTTCATCGCATCCCTGTGGAATTCAGATTAACAAGCTTTTACTGTAGTAGTTTTATCGGTCGTATGAACTTGTAAGCATTACTTACTAAATTAACAAGCGCAGTGTCACACAAGTAAAAGCAAACGTGAACACTTCTCACTCCAAGAGCTCGGAAACTCGCTATCAAAATGCTGGAGTGAGGAAGTACGGTAGCAGGAGCGAGCAAATTGACCTTCGTGTGGCCTCTCGCTTCAATGTGAACTAAGAAATGAGAACACAGCGCGTTGCGCCTAGATGTACACACTCTGTTCCATAGCAGATCGCTTTCAAGATAGCGCCCTCACGCGTGCCATACACAGCAGTTGCCAGAGCAGAACTTGCATTGCACTAGTCCTGCAATGGAAGTTTCAGGAGAGAGAGAGAGAGAAAAAACATTTATTCGGACCATCGAGGTGGTTGCTCTTGAGGTCGAGTGGGTCCAAGGTGTGGCCCGAATTTCGTCCTTCTACACACACATGACCACTTTCCTTTATGCAGCATCATGATGAACCCAGCCTGTCACGTGACACGGGTGACATGGGTGCACGGGTGTATAATTAAGGAGTACATAGTGTCACGTGACATTTGCCTCCTTCCTACGCTTAAGCTTCACCACAATACTTTTATGCTTCACAGTGTAACATTTCTGTATTGAGGCGAAGCTGACTTTCAAACACCGGCATTATGGAATGCGAGGAGTTTTCCGAGCTTCGAAGCCAATCACGAAGATTACAAAGGCAGAGTTGGTGCCATTGCTGACAGCGACGAATTCTTTCAATGAAAAAACACGGCACCGAACAGCAAGAAGCTTAACAGTGAATGTCGAAGCAGTCTGGCCTAGCATTGCCGTGGTGGTGGCTATGGCTGCCAGCAGGTCTGCGTGCCAGAGGGCCTGCTCAAGGTAGCGAGATAACCATAATGGTGGCAGTGATGGCTTTGACTAATGCCGTTTCAGACCTGCATTCATAGCAAAAATAATGAAAAATCGGGCGGCGAAAGGTTCGCGGTTCGAAATTTCAGATGATCTTATACATTGACTCCACGGGGTACGAGGTGGTGCCGTGAAGAGCCATCCGAATTATTGTGCACTCGGAAACTCAGTCATTGACTGTACACTAGAAACTCTTCTGGCCGACGACACGGTGTCAAAGACTATTTGTTACAATCCCTCTGTGACGTGCAAGGGCGCGTTTCGGCGAAATTGGCACCGCGGCGAAGTGGACCTTATTGTGTAGTCAAACAATTAGGTGACAATGACTGTTTTGAGCGATCCTGCTACAGGACGTCATCGAACTACCGCCCACGCTGATCAGCTGATCCTCTACCACGAGCCATGGCTTCTCCCTACCAGCACAGCTTCACGATTCGAGGGGGGGGGAGAGTTGTGACGTGCAAGGGCCGGGGCAAGCGAGCCCAAGACCCACGACGAGGAGCCACGGTTCTCGGAGGCCAAGCGCGGTATCGACAGTAGTTGACTGAGCGGTGAACAGGTGGCGTGAGTGCGGGGAGGACAGCGGCGCAAGTGTGCGGGGAGAGAGTGAAAAGGGATCGGAGTGGGGTTGCGGGTGTTGCGGCGCGGAAGGTTGGCGTTCGGGAAATAAAGCGGTAGTTCGGGACAACGTGTGGCGTGTCGTCTATCGTGACACCTCTCTTACTCGAACCAGCATTACCATGACTTTTGTTCCCTTCCAATAAAATTACAGCTAATTACTGAGCTCTGGGAGCATGTCGCTGCTGATGATGAAACAGGTGGTGCTTCGGTGGAGGAGTTTGAGTGCAGATAGCGCTGCCTCATTATGCAAAAAGATCTCCGCTGGGGTAATCATTGTCGCAACAGACAACGGCATTGTGCAATGGAGGCGATGAGGTTGTCAATGACACATCTTTCACACCAAGCCCAACGTTCACGCGAAGTGCACTCTTGTCGATCGAGTCGCTCACTGACTTCATGCATGCTAAATTATTGCTGCTAGTGTCCGCGCGCAGCTGGACACTGCAGTTGTGGAACAAACTCCTGCGAAAGCAAGTGTAGATTTCTCACTATTTCAGTGTAGCTAATGCTTGATACACTGTTTTTCAGAGGTATAAATAAACATTTGATTTTTGAGTCTACTTCATGCAGCGCCTATGTTTTAAAAGCACAAGTGGTAAATTTGCTTTCAGAGCTACGAAGGTATGTTGGGCAGCTTTTTCTTTTTACGGCCGTCCACATAGAGTGATTGGTTATGACAATTAAACTTTTTATTCTTCTTGATATCGTTGTAAATGGACTGCACTGTACTTTAATTACTTCAGTAATATATTTTATACCAATATTTATATCGAGATTCGGTCGTGATAAGACTGCGCATTCCACCAATCAAGCAGGAGCATCAAGTGCACCCACCTTCGGCAACTGTGGGAGGGTGATGTGGCTGTGGCTGCGGCTGTGAAGGCGGCTGCTGCTGTGGTTGCTGTTGTGGTTGTTGCTGCTGCTCCTGCCGAGAGCACGAAGGTACCTCGGTTGCCCGACCCAGCAGAGCCCCGTCAAGGTCCAGCGCGGTGTTGTTAGACGTAGAAGCCGCTGCTGGAGTGGGAGCAGTGGCAGCAGCAGCGGCAGGCGGTGGTTTGTTCTTCTCCTGGTCTGGAATCGCCATGGAGACCAGTGCCAATAGCCGCAACAGGCGGTCTGTCAGCACGGAGCTCCGTTTCACGACGGGGTGCGCCAGTAGTGAGATCAGCTGAGCCAAGGGAGATGACTCAAAAGACCCTGCACATGGAGATGTCGAAGCAAGTGATGAACAACCAATGGGGATTAACTGTTCCAAGGACGGCGGTAACCAGCACTTTTTAATATCCTTGCTGTCCACCATGCGAGCTTTCCTACAGAGCCATCTATCTATACTATTTTTTCAACGTTAATGCTCCTTTTTTCAGGCAGCAGGAACATTGACCAACTTGATTCAGTGGCAAGAATGTTTTGCTAGCTCAACAGCCATTGCAAAGATGATAAGAAAAATGGTCAAAAGCAGCACTGTTGTGCAGAAGGTACAGTGATGCTATCCGAGACAGAACAGTTTGGGAGATTTCTGTAAGCCAGTATAGCAGTTGCTTGCTGCCTGAAATCTTTTGCTCTTATGAAAACATCTTATTCTCTTAGTATTTACTTATGTTGGTAATTTCATTCATTTATTTCTGTCAGTCTACCTCACCGTTCTAATTTCTTCAAAATGGTATTTAGCGTGAATTGAATACACGCACCCTTCGTTGCGAGCACTGACATGCATTGACACCAGCGTAATGCCTACGCACCCGCGCTGCCTTCCTCTTCTGGCGGTGCCGCCTTGGGGGTGCGCTTCCCAGCACTGACACCCGACGCGTTGCAGTCGAGCCGCACCAGGACGCTCCAGAAGTCACCGTCCTTGCCTGGCTCGGCCACCAGCGGTGATGCCATGCCCGACGTCGAGGGTGCTGACCGCGATGATGGGCGGCACGAGACACTGGTGCCGCCCGCATTTGTCTTGCCACTTGACGGTGCGCCTGGTGGTCCACCACGGACTTTCTCCGGGAGGAAATGGACGGGGAAGCTCTTGGCCAATGAGATCAATGTGTCCAGAACATGCCTGGGGAAACAGGGAATTCCACACTTCAGGCCTTCATCGTTATATAAGAAAAAAAAAAAAAATCACAGACGATTACAATATTCCCTAATGTGAAGCTTGAGCGCAGCTCTACATGTGTTTTAATTTCGCGATATACTGAGGCAAAGAATTTGAGAGAGACATGCAGCAGAGTCTGCAATGGTCGAAAATGTGATATGCGGGTCAAGCGTGTCGGCTTCTATGCATGACTTGAAGGTTCTAGTGTAATCGCTGGTGCTGCTTGGCTTCTAGAAAGTACTACACAAGTCATGTCGTGCATATAATCAGATTACAGAACAATCTGAAACCATGACAGTCGATGCAAGCGCATACAGGAGCCGACAAGAGCAGATGATAGTACAAAAGGAGCGGTCTAGCTGAGACCAGATACGAATATGCATTGAGCGGTCAGGCAGCTTCGCATGGCATCAGTTTCCCACACGCACATCACTGAAAGGGCTACTCTCATTGGTATTTGCCGTTCGCAGCTCTCGTCTTGTCTCGCACTCCGCATTCACCCTTTCTTCTTTTGCTGTACTCGTTCACTCGCCGCAGGAATGGGCACCTAAGAGCTGCACTCTAAACAAAGATTGAAGTCTTCAGGAATGCACACCGATGTGAGCAGGTGTTTCTTAAGAACCGTTCTGGTGAACAAGCTCAGACAAAGGTTTATATTTGGGGCTTTCAGCCAGCATGGGCACTTAAATTAGCAGAGCTATGATGACAACGCCAACCATAATTCACGTGCATTAATTCACCATATTGCACGTGCATATAAAATTTTTAGAAAATCAGATGTAGCACAATTAGAAGCACAGGCCTTCCAAGGAAGCCAGGCCATTCCAGACAAAGCACCACACAGCCCAGGCATTGAAGAGAATAGTATTCCAGAAGGTCGGCCAAGTAAACGTAGAGCCACAAGTCCAATAGAAGGGCCCCACTTTACACATGAACATAGATTTATGCTGCAGAATAGCCAGCTCATAAGTATACTAAATAAGTCAAAAGCTTCCCCTGTCTGTATTTTACTACATCTCGTGCATCTACTTGGCAGTGCACAGCAAATTATTGCTCTAAAATTTAGAACTGCTAGTGGTCCATGCATTCAGGTCTGGCACTTCAGTTTTTCAGAGGAGGGAGAGAGGGCATCTATTGATGCACAGTGCAGTCTCGATAAACGGAACTTAAACGAATCTACTTACACAAAACTGCCTCTTAAACTGAACACCATCCTCATGGATGGTTGCTTTTGTTTTCATGCAATCTTATTCAGCCTTGTCTCTCAGTAAATGGAACTCCTGATAAATGTAACCAATTTCCCCGGTCCCTTGAGGTTACATTTAAAGACAGTCCAATGTGGTAACAAGTGCTAATCAGGCAAAATTATGCTCACCACTACACAAGTTCTTACAGCTATTGCACTGAACACTTTAGTGCCCAATCTTCAAAGACTACTGAAGAGAGTAGCCACACCATGGCAAGGAGCTGAACCCACCACCTTGCACTCGGCAGCAGAGCACCTGAGCCACCATGGGGAGTTACTAGTCACAACTGCTTAGCTTGGTGAATGTCAGCCTCGTTTTTATTTGGGGGCGTTTCCAAAATGTGAAAACACATAGCCAAAGAAGCTCCCTTAGTGCTAATTACACTTGAGTTTGCATTGTGGCAAGATGCGTGAGCCACTAAAACTGGTTTTAGGAACAGAAGCTATTGTGCAACAATGGCATGCTATCATCATTCCATTATCTAAATAAGTTCAAGATTGTCAACTTGCTGGGCAAAATACTCAAAGTAGCTTTTGAGGAGCTGTTGCAAAAAAATACTCATTGGTGGATGTGCTGTCAAGGGATTTCATCAAGGCAGGGTTGGCAATGACTGTACAGTCGCCGACCTATCTTCCGGAACTCGTGGGGAACAAATTGTGCCGAAAATTGAACAGTCCAAGAACTTGCTCAGCCCAAAAAATAAAATTTGTTAGACTTAGAGGGGGGCTTACAAATATTAACTACGCTTGGAGGTGATCAGATAAGCTTGAATTTCTGCAAGAGTGATGTTTCTGTTTACATTTAACAAGGGCCACCGTGTTGGCAACTTCTGCCAAAGGAGATTACCATGGAGATCGAAGAAAAGAACCACGTTTCTTCGTGCCACTTACACCTACAAAAGGCACACAAGGTGGCGCCGATCACACAAAGGCACAAGCACACGAGACGTCCCGGAGACACACTTGCTCTGTGGACACACCACGTGCCAAATAGCAATCGAACGTTAAAAGAAGAACAAAAAAAAAAAAAAAAAGAAATGGATCCTGCACCAAGTGATTATGACAAAAGTGCTGATCGAAAAAGAAAAAAAAATGCCGTCCCTTGGAGCATTTTGTCAGCCAATGAAGCGTGGGCATGGCATCAGAGACATAGAATGGCGCACGCTCTATTGATAAAGGGCGGCTCCAATCTTGTAGGCCATAGAGGGGCCACTGGAAGCCAAGCCTGTGGGAAATCCAACATGGCGGAGCCTCCTAGATTGGGTAGCATGGCTTGGAACGTGCGATTTAGCGCAGAAAACCATAAAAGACCTTAATTCCTAAAAATAAAATGAAAAAAAAAAAAACATTGGTCGCAAAACTGCATTAGCTCTGTAGGAACCCTGACGGTGCATTTATGAAGTCCTCGGTATCCATCACGTCCGAATTTTTGGAGTCCTAAAAATCCATCAGCTACTGTAGTTCAAACATCAGGACCAGGGCTGCCAACTCACAAGTGGACGAAGTCTGGACAAAAGGGTGGAGGGGAGGGAAGCATAGCAGCTGGCAACAACAGAGCCTGTAAGTGCCAGGAGCTGCCAGTCTGTACGTGCAAAGAAAGTAACTTTTTTTTAGCCCTACCATATCGCAACTCACAACCAAGGAGGTGTAGTGCAATTGCCTAGCACGGCTACCAATAAGGATGAAGCTGTGATTGGTTGGGACTTACAACAGAACTAGAATGACAAAAAGTAAACCACCTTTATATTTACGACAATGGAGCAAAAAACATGGAGGACGCTTCAGCTTTGCCTTTAAGAGTGGAGGAGGAGGAGGAAGTAAACTTTTACTCTAGAAAGAGTAATTCAGCGGTTGGGCCGGATGTCTTGATCTTCTATGGGTTGATGACGATCTCCGGCCTGCATGGTTGGCACCCCTATTCCAGGGCACCACTGAGCGTGGCTGCTCGTCCGGCATGATCCACCAGCCTCCGTTGGAGGCTAGGGTCACCGCTGGAGAGCACACTGTCCCACTGCTCCGCACTCGGACTTTCTATATTGTGGGATGCCCTATTCGTATTGCACTCCCATGTGATGTGATAAAGTGTGGGTATTGCGCCACACCACGGGCCCTGTCCTGTATTGACTTGGGAACATTTTGCATAGTTTATGGAAGTTTGGGAAGGTTACTGTCTGCAGCTTTCGCCAGTAAACTGCTGGTTCTTGATTGAGTGTATTGTGAGGCGGGGGATATCTGATCCTCGTCCCTCTATGGTAATTTAGTACGTCAGAGTACGTTGGGATCACTGTCATGAGGTCCTCAGGATCTCTGTTTAGGTCCGCTCGGATTGTATGCTCGCGAGCGATCCTATCTACCCTTTGGTTGCCCTCAATCTCAGTGTGCCCCGGTACCCAAAAGATGGTGTGTCTAATGCGTTTATTCTGTTGGCCAGCGCGGAGGAAGATCTGGAGCGCTTTTAGACCGATTCTGCCGTTAATGTAGTTTCGGCATGCTTCCTTGGAGTCTGTTAGAATTATAAGGGATCTATTTGTGCGGTAGCCCTCCACAGCTGCTAGAGCAACAGCCATTTCCTCTCCCTCGGTTACCGTACAATCCGGTGCTGACGCGCAAGCCATTTCCCTATAGTCCAAGTCTACTACTGCCGCGACAACTCTTTGTTCTGTTTCCCTTCGTGCTCGAGGATATACCGCGGCGTCCGTGTGTACCGTGTTCGCTTTTATTGCTAGGTATTTTTCTACATATTTTGCCCTAGCGTTCCGCCTGGCTGTGTGTAAATTCGGGGCCATGTTTCTTGGTAGGGACCCTACCTTGATGGTGCTGCGATACTCATCGGGTAGGTTTGCCGTTCTTTGTTCTTGCTTTCAATTTCTTTGTGCCCCAGTTTTTTTAGGAGCTTTCTGCCCGTGGTAGTCTGCTGGAGTCTGAGTAGCTGCGACCCTAATTGTGCTTCTTTGAGCTCCTTGAACGTGTTGTGGAGTCCGAGGGCCAGGAGCTTCTCTGTCGAGGTGCTGGGGAACACGATAGCATTAAAAAATCCCTGACTGCCTCTCACACTTCCCGGCAACCGCAGCTTATGTAACCGTAATGTTTACTGGGAAATGCTGGCGGTGAATGCTATGCACGAAGGTAAGCTTTCTGGTAGAAACAGAGCCTCTTGTGTGGCCCAATCCCAGGCGTAGTGCAAAGCAAAAGAAGTGTCCACCATTTTCAGGCATGTTATTGTTCTGCACTTTTAACATTTATGTCTGAGAAGATTTAACGTAAAAGGCATGTGCTGTGAGTGTTTTGTTTCATGACATTTTTTTGTAGGCTGTCATCCGCAAAATTCCGAGGAATAACTTTGTCATTTATGTAAGACAAAGTATGAGCAACATTAGTGATAGAATGATCTGGCAGTATAACCCGCATATACCATATGTCATACAGTTGAACCTTGCAATAACGAAATAGGCAGGGAATGCGAAAAAAATTTGCTTTTGCGGGAACTTCATTGCTGCGAAATGAGACAGCACAGATAGGTAATGCACCGAAGCATGAAACTTTACTGTCAAAATTTCATTAGCCTACCTTGGCAAGCTTTGCTCAAAGATATAGAGCTGCACTGCTGACAGTGCAAAAGTGCACCACATGCGTCAATCAGCAGTGGCAGCATTGCCGTGGAGCAGTAGCTTTTGGAGATACAATCACTTTTGCGAGATTTTGCGTAACTCGGCCCCAGATGCAGAGCAACAGTGCTCCACGCATGCAGCAGAATTTCTCCAGTGCACACTGTTGCCTGGAGGCACCGACATGTCCAGTACCAAGCACGAAAGTGATCGTATCTCGTATACCTGAAGGCAATCGATCGAGACTACAGCCCCTTCGCATAAATCTACATCCGGCGCCGAATCCGCACGCGATGCCTGTAGAGTGGCATCAAACTTACGTTCTGAAGCAAGGGATGCGTATTCCCAGATGATCCATCACGGCCCGATGAGTGGCACTCCACGCTGCGACTTGTCTAAAGAGTCTGAGCAGCTGAGGCTGCAACCTTCCACATTCGCGCAGAAGCGCCGGACTAGTGCAAGTGCACCAATCACCTCGGATGACGTCGGCGAAGGATTGTCGTTGCTTTTCACATTGTGCCCACTAGCACTTGTGCTCGGTACGATGTTGGTGATGTAGTCTTTGGTTTTGGGGCTCTCCCTTAGTCGCAACACCCATCATCTGCACTCACAAACTCGTTGACTGTTGATCTGTCAACAGCTTCCGGAAATTCTGACAGCTTGCTCCAAACTTCAGCGACATTGGCAACGGCTTCGTCGCACTCATCAGAATTTTCAGAGTCACCACCGGGCACGCGTAAGCCGGCACGTCTGAACCACTTGCACACGGCTGCCTCGACGTTGCCGTGCATAAGCATGGGCACGACGGGCACTGGGTGACGAGTTTGTCCGCTTTAGCCCTAATCTCGCCCTTATTAAAGATCGTGCTAAGAGTGCTCCTCGGAATCTTGTACACTGCGGCAACATTCGACTTCTCATTGCGTTCGACTCTATTCACGATTTCAAGCTTCACGGCGAAAGGCAAATTTTGTGGCTTTGCGCTAGCCATCACGGCAGCACTATGGGAGCAGGCCCACAGGGTGCAAACACAATGAACCAGAAAAGCAGCGAGACCACTTGCACGACGAGGGCACAAGAGCCTCCGATTGGTTGTCTGAACATGTGCTGCGGATGGGCCAGGATAATTTTTTGCAGGGGTGTGCCGACGGCTCACACGACGCGGCACGGTCACGGTAGGCAGAGTGGGTGGATGGAGCCCCGCACCACCAGGCTTCCCCACCACCACGAGGGAAAGCCAACTTCTGGGGGCACTTTTGCGCTGCTTGATGTTTGACATATAGGGAGTCGCCGCTATTTTTGTTCGATGTTAGCATAATTTTTACTATGCCATCTTCAGAAATTGTTTGATATGCAGAAATTGATGTACATGGGTTCGATATAGTTGGGTTCGACTGTATGGCAAGGCATGCAATATACATATGCCTAAATATATACGGAAATTTTTGCTCACGGACAACTTTATTGATGCCGACAGCAGATTTTCTGTGACACCGGGCCCTCAATGCTATGGTGTCAAAGCACCAGAAAGAGGAATGTGCAAACAAGCTGTGAGGCATCATAAAAAGAAAATCTGGTCTATTTTTCTTGTTATCCAATAGGAAAAACAACAGTCACGACATTTTGCTGTCCCCGAGTGGGCCAGGTCAGGACAAAGTACATTTACTCAAAATTCTGGACTGCTCCAATAAATTTGGCATCATTGTCAACCCTGATCAGGACAGTCATTACACACCATGTTTCCTGAAAAAATTACTAAGAGAAGCTCTGGTACTGCGATAGTTCAGCTACGATGGAAATAATGGCGAGACATAGATTTGTCTGATCTTCATGCTCGTGGCTTCAGATGTTCTTGCAGAGTTTTCTTATGACTTAACTGTCTTTGTTGGCTCAAATTTCACAGCAATCCTACTTTCTAAACATATAGGGCAATAAGACTTGGTGCACATGCATGATAGCTAAATGTTGCTTTTATAATGCCACATTTTCTTGAATACGATCATTTTGCAAAGTCACAAGGCCACTTGAAGGCAGAAAGGCGATGGCTAGGCAAATCCCCGCACTTGCTATCGTTTACGTGCAAGGTGAACTGCCATGCTCACAGCTCGTGCAGACACTTACCCAGGAGTTACCTCTAGTAATTTTCTAGAGAAAGGTCTGTGCCTTGCACAGTCTTTCAGGAAGCTCGAGAGATCAGGTGAACTCACCGGCAGACGACCGGCGACGCCTGGGGGTGGATGGTGACTTGTGGGCAGGGGCGGCGGCTGCTGCAGTGCCGCACGATCTGGAAGACGCTAGTGCGGCACCCCAGCGCGGCGTCCAGGCTGATGGAGAGCCACGACGGCTGCTGCTGCTGGAGGCCAGCAGACTGGGCCTTGCTCAGCTTCTTGCCTCTGGCCGTCTGCTGCTGCGAGCCGGGGCTGGCCGCATTGGCGCCCGCAATTGCCGTGCTGTCCAGTGAGGCACTGGCAGCCTCCAGGGGCTTGTTCTCTTTCGTCTTCTCCAAGATGGACAGGAGGGACTGTACACAGGGAAACGACGGGCATGCGAGTTTAATGCTTCGCGGGTGGCTAGAAACATTTGCATGGCTGCAGAGTGCTGTCTTGCCTAGCGGTAATGGTCCTCGTAGAAGCATTTAACAATTCCTGCAAGATGGGGTACTTGGGCAGAGAAAGAAAGCCTGTCAAGCAGCAGCAATAAAGCAAACTGGCTTTTGCCCTGACAAGGGTTCATGTTCGCCCTGTCTCTAAAAATGAATCTACTGATAGCGTATTAACTAAGGGTTAGCAAATACCAAGTGGTGGATTTCAAATCGAATCAAGAAAAAGAAAAGCTGAATGTCGAATCAAATGATGAATATCAAGTTTTCACAAAATTTGATGCTTACTAATTTGGGCAAGAAAATACGGTGCTGCACATGCTCGGGAGTCTCATAGCATTGCATAACAAGAATGTAGCAAGGTATCAGTAACATAGGCACACAGAAACCAAGACATACAGTACGGTCTATTGTTAATTAAAGGGAACACCAAATTTGTATGCCAGCACTGATTACTGCTCAGCTGTAGTATAGCCAAAACCCACGACAACGAAATTCTTGCAACAATGAAATATTTTCATATCCCCGGCGAACGCCATAGGATTCAATGCATTTTGTTCCTCTCGACAATAAAATGTTGCTGTACTACAATCCTGCATCAATGAAATTTGCCGGAAAGTAACCCCGCATATTACCTACCGTAAAAACCGGAATATATGTCTAATTTTTTTTCAAAAAACCATTGCAAAAAGTTGACCCTCGTCTTATATACCGGACATTGGCGGAAAAACTACGGAAGTCTTACAACAATGGGCAGATGAAGTAAAGAGCCGCCTTCGCCCTCACCATCAGCAGCAGCGCGGCGTGGCGACATTGTGGCACCGCCAATTTGCTTTTACTTGTCACAAAGTTATATTGGTTAAAGGCTGCTTTTTCATATTTTGTTTCAAAATGAGCGGAAGTTGAAAATTCACAGTCGCCTTCAAGAGAAAGGCGACTGAGTGTTCGGAAGCCCACGGCAACCTCGCGGCACAGCACGAATTTGGAGTATCCGAAAAGAGCATTCAGTACTGGTGGAGGCAGAAGCAGCAAACCAACAGAAAATGTCATTCCGTGGGCGGACCGCAGAACTGGAAGACAAGGTTGCGTAGTTTGTCCGAGAGCTGCGTGTAAGATCACGCACGCCTCTGGACTGGGATGTGCCAACTCTAGTTCGGATGACTCTGATCAAAGGCATTGCTCTGATTCCGAGTAGTGCTTGCGCACTTCGTGCCCTTCTGTGTACTGTACACCCGGCCAATTTTTAACAGTATCGGGCGACCATCGACCTGCGTGTTTGTCAGCACCTTATCACGGCACAGAGCAACGAAATAGCAAAAGTAAGCGCAAGTGTACACATGTGCGTATCTCGTTTGTTTCGCCGCTCAGTGCCATTAATAAGGTGCTGACAAGCACGCGGGTCGATGGTAGTGCGATACTGTTAAAAATTGGTCGGGTTCACATGCGAGCAGCATTTAAACAAATACTGTCACTATTGTGCATGAGTCGCATTTGTTTCAAGGTAAGGGTGTCTTTCGGTACTTTTGCCATTGAAAAATATTTTTTCATTTTTAGAATTCGTTAGTTGGGGGATCAATCTATATTCCGGCCCGACCTATAGTCCGGTTTTTACGGTACTTACATAACGCTAGGAGGCTCCAAAATGTGCTCAAATGCGGTTGCTTTGCACTAAAATTGTGTAAAGTATCACCACACTACATTGGCGCGGGTGCCACCACATTTAGTTACAAAAGCAACTTTATTTAAACGCTGCAGTTAAATGACCGTCGAGTACCAGTACTCATTTTACAGGTAGTTGCAAATTTAACAACGCCAGGTATGATAGCTGCAAAAAGAAAGGAAGATGACGTCGGTTGAACAGTGTCTGAACATTGTCCGCATCAGGTAACATGAAGGCGATAACGATGCGGATGCCAAAAGGCCTGCGGCTCCCACATGTTGCCAGATGACTTCAGTTTGTCCCAAGGACCAGTATAAAGTCAAGGAGAGACTTTGCAGCAATATCTTTTTGAAAAATAAACTTGACCTATTTTCCAGACTATACCTTAATGAATTACTTATGTTCTGTATCACTGAGGCCAAATGGAGTTATCAGTAACAGTGGACATGTGTTTTGCGGCAATATTTGATTTATTGCATGAAGTCTTGCTTTCAATTTTTCTCCAAACGCAAAAGGGCTATCCCAACTTTATGGCAGGGGGGTTATTGTAAGGCCAATTGCATAACTGATGAAAAGACAGAGCATCATGCAACTCTAATAATAATAATAATATTTGGGGTTTTACGTGCCAAAACCACTTTCTGATTATGAGGCACGCCGTAGTGGAGGACTCCAGAAATTTTGACCACCTGGGGTTCTTTAACGTGC
This sequence comes from Dermacentor variabilis, assembly GCF_050947875.1. Lineage (NCBI taxonomy): Eukaryota > Metazoa > Arthropoda > Arachnida > Ixodida > Ixodidae > Dermacentor > Dermacentor variabilis. The sequence goes on along the minus strand of NC_134576.1, from coordinate 76,325,235 downwards.
ACCTAAATCTAAGCACACGGGTGTTTTCGCATTTCGCCCCCATCGAAATGCGGCCGCCGTGGCCGGGATTCGATCCCGCGACCTCGTGCTCAGCAGCCCACATCATGCAACTCTAGTGTCTGGCACCGACAGTAAAGAGCAGGTGCCGTGTGCGCCGTTTCACGATCAGGTTCAGCGTGACTTGCCACCTGTCAAAGATCCCGAAATCTGCAGGGTCACGGCAAGTTCGTGCAACACATGAACTTATGACAATATTCAATATTCACAATAGCACATTGCTATTCAATATGCCGCGGAGATAATCGATATTTGCACATTCTAATTCAAACTAACCTGCCCCCAAATCTTATGCACTCTCAGCTTTAAATTTTATGTATTTAGTACATACTGCAGGTTGCAATATGGTTCTTGCAGGGCAGGTGCACGTGAAAGCCTACAAGATTAAAGCATAAAAACTATATACGCAGATTCAGAAGCACCGTCACTGAGTAGGCAGTGGATATGGCCCAGACAATTCCCTTGGAAAATTGTATCATGAAAAGAGAACTTACAGCGCCTGTCCAAGCACAATAAGGTGTTATTGTATCAAAGTGGTTGTGAGATGTCTACCTTGCGAAGAATGCAGTAGCAGTAGAGCAGATTTTCTAGTGCACAATGGAACCCCATTGAAAATATAACAGTGCAGAGAGAAATGGACTCTCGCATGTTGTAACAAGCGACCTGAAGTTTGCAACAAATTAACGAAGTTGCAATAGCCAGGCGCTGCTCAAACATTGGAGAACGCATGCACAGAGAAGTTGGCAAAGCATCTGGAAAAGTACGCATCAATTAGAACCTACCGGAAACTACGCACACTGGGCCATTTCAGCCAAGTACAGGGCTACATTCACTTTGGGGCCTGCAAGGGTCTTATCTGCATTTCACAATTGCCGGTTTTGTTTGGTCAGCTTCGGCACAAGTAGAGCTGTGTTATGCAGTGAAGCGTACACAAAATATTGCGGTAGGGGCAATTTTAACGGAACACTATATGCGGCCCTTGCTTATACATGCGCTACAACAACAGCATTCTTCAGATACTCGCAACCAGGGAAAAAATGAAACCTGCAGAATTTACTTTGACGTGATGGAAGTTTATCACCACTGTGAAAATGCTTTTTAATGCCACCTATGATTCACGTGTTATCCTACATACTGCATCTGATATTCTGCATTTCTCAAATTGACTTGAGAGTGCTTGCCAAATGCACTTCTTCAGAGCCTGTATTGTGAAGTGTTGTGTAGGTTCAAACCACTTCCATTTTTCTAATTGCATGGCAATGTGTCCAAGCCAACAATCAAAAGCAAAAACAACTAAAAATGAAAAACTGTCAGAAAAATACAACCCCTACCCACCGTTCGGCCGGCTTCCCTCGCGTGAGCTAGCCCCTCAGCAACTACACGGCCGGCCGCACCTCCACCCGAACCTCAAATTCATGCCATAGGCACTGACCTTGACAACCCAGTGTCGCGTGGGCGGGTGGTAGCAAAGGTTGCGGAGCACCCGGTGCAAGCGGCCCGTGTTGAGTCGTGGTTCATCCACAAATAGCAGCACCAGCAGGCAGGCCAGGGCCTCGTGGTCCAGCAGCTGCCGGCCACGAGCCTGCTGAGAGCTCGGCGGGCCCAGCGCACCACCGCCAGAGGAGCCGCCACCGGCGCCGCCTCGGGAGGACAGCGCGTTCCACGTCCACTGACCCCGGTGGTGCGGCACCGTGTGGATCGTGTAGCGGGTGCCCATGCGGCCAGCTGAAGGTCAGAAAAACGAGGTACAGACACAGCCGAGAGGTTCGCTTGCATTTCCTTTCACGAAAACACTGGACGCGCTACCTTCACGTCAAGAATAATATGTCACACTGATAACACGCATGCCGTTTGTGGCCTGGAAGTACCAGACATGCTGAGTTAAAGAAAATAAAGGCACGCGAGATAGATGATAATTGTTTTAAGACAAAGATATTCCCTACAAGGTGTAAATAGTGCAAGCACAACCCTCGCAGCCTCATGGTGCCACTCACCTGCCGACCGGAGTATGCGTGAAAGAGCCGTGCCCCCGTGGGAGGAGAAGAAACGCTCCTGCATCTGCCGGTGACGGGCCTCGAGTTCCCGCCGCAGTGAATGCGCCTCAGAGGCCAGCTCTGCCGGTAGCAGGGCCAGCAGAGAGTCATCCATGTCGGCCAGCACCTGCTGCCGCAGCCCTGGTGGCAAAGTCTGAATGAACGAGGCCGGGTCCACGGGTGCGTCAGGGTTGCAGTTCTGTGCGGCTAGCCGCTGCTGCTCGGCACGCTGTTGCGCCAGCACCTGCAAAGGGCACACAGGTAATGCGGTGTTGGGTGCTGCCACTGACTTCAGTAATTCATGCTTGCCTGGCTGCTTTACTGTCTATCAGGTCCCCTTCCAGTACAGATAAGGAAAACAAGCGTTGTCTGCTGTTATAACACTTGCCCTACGTGCTTCTTTTATTGTCTTTTGCCCCGTTTGCACCGTTTCAAAGTGGACGTTAACCTTCTCACTCAATTGTACACTTTGTCGTCGACTTTAAACCTTTTCTCAACAAAATCAACGAGTGCCGCTTTTAGTGAAGTGCATACGGTATTTACGGTACCCAAAGAAGGGAGAGCCTCACCTCCTCCTGGATGCTGGGAGGCAAGGCAGCCAGAAACTCTGGGTTGACCTCGGTGAAGGTGGCAGTGCCGTCGGCAGAGGAGGCTGCCGCCTGTTGCTGCTGTTGCTGCTGCTGCTGGGCATGCGTGCGCAGCCGCTGAAGCCTCAGCTGCTCTGCTATCACCTCCTGCCTGATGTTCTCGGGCAGGGCGGCCAGGAAAGATGGGTCCACGCCCTCGGGAATCTCTACATCTGCAATGGCAGGGAAAAGGCACAACAAGCAAGAAGCACAGATAAGGCCTCTCTCTTCATTCCAAAATCTTTGCACTGGAGACACACTTGAAGCAACCATGATGGCCCCATGCAGTTAATAGTACAGCAGACTTCCGTTAATTTGACCCTGATGGGACCGACGCGATACAGTCAAACCTCGATATATCGAACACTGATGCATTGAATTGTTGCGTACGTCGAACACTTTCTATATCACCTAAAAAATCGCATGCATTTTAATTTTTTTATTTCAAACGGGGTCGGCCATAAAATGGATATATCGAGCTCTGCCACCCCAGACCACATGCACTCGATTTGACAGGTGGCAAGTTTTCTCGCAACACCCTCGAAGATGGTGGTGGCGCAATGGGCGTTCCCGACTGCTACGCACTACAGCTGCACAAATCGAGTGTGCCAAGGGCGTCATTTGAATGTAGCGGCTTACACATGCGGTGGCTTGGCTAATTCAACAACATCAACAACGCATTGCATTTGCCGTACTGACTCCTCCTCTGTTCCGCGCTCTGCTCCTGCAGCACTTCGTGAGGAATGGCGGTCTGCTTCCAAAAAGACTCACGACAGCACGCATTCACTGGGCTCACTCAGACGCCTTGGCTCATGCCACTTAATCCTTTGTGACTGACACTGTTTCAAAATGCCTCCATTGATGGACGTGGAGATAAATAGGTGTGGCTGAACAAGGAAATGTCACTGGAGCTAATGCTTAGGGGACTTGCCTTGGTCAGGGCAAAGACCAGTATTCTTGTTGAAACATTTCCTCTAGCAATATCATTTGTTCAACCCCTCGTAGACCACTTCAAGCCTCAATCTTCCCGCGAACTTCTGTTTCGTTTGGATTCTAGCTAACAAATGCGATGAGCTTATAAAAACGTCCCAACATTAAAAAATATTTGCCAGACTTAAAGTGCATTCTTTCACTTTGGCTTAATTCCCACACCACATCAATATTTTTGTATCCCCGGTGAAGGTAAAGAATGCAATACTTGCCTTGCAAGGACAAAAGGCGCTTTCCGAATTGGTAAGGCAAAGCAACAGGTTGCACTACCAAACAAGTCAGTACTATAATAAATAATGGTATGAGACTACAAAGCAAGAGGCACATACCACCCAAGATGCTTGCATATTCGTTGGATACAGAAGGCCCGGCTGCGTCAGCAGCACGTTGTACTGGGGGTGGCTGTGCTGGCACAGGAACTCCAGCTTCCCTGCAGAGCAGTGGAGGTAGGATAGTTTTCGTAGCGTGAAAGTGCAATGAAAGCGCGTGCAATGATTACTAAACGTTGCTACTTTCATTAGTTCTTTCAAATTTAAGGTGTCACCTTGACTTACTCTAGCGTAGATGTAGCACCTCAAAGGCACATACCGTATTTACTGAATTATAATTCACACCTTTTTCCTAAAGGATTAACTAAAATAAGAAGAGTGTGCTAGAATGATTTACAAAATCAAATCTTCCAAGAGATAGTGTCCAAATCCTGCCTCCCAATCTCAAAGGCTGTGCTTCGATGTACTGCAGATGCCAGAAGTTTTCCAAAACGCCCATAGCTGGCGTCCATTTATCACCGGTATTTCAGTCGGCATTATTTTTTTAAGTGGGAAAACAGAGGTGTGCGTTATAGTCAAGGGCACTGCATTTTCCATTCCTCTGGAGATGAAATGAGTGTGCATTATAATCAAGGACACATGAAAATGGAGTCAGTATGCTCATACGAACTTGATACATTAGTGCCGACAAAACGCATAGCTACAGTATCTCCTGGGGGAGCTACAAGTTTAAGAAACCGCCAAAGCTGTACTTGTGACAGTCTGCCACTGTCACAAGTACAGCAAGCACAACACAAGCCCCAACTCACACTTCCTCGGCTGGCTGTTGCGATCCCTCGGAGCCGACGTCCTCCACAATGGCAGCCGCTTCCCTTGTGTCTGCACATAATCAAAGAAAATGACGTTAAACAAATGCATGAATCTGATGTAAAAGAGCTTTTGCTGCTAAAAATTTTGATATATAGTCTCATCACAAGAAGTTGGACTATACCAAACTGCAGCCGCTGCTTCCCACATCCAAAGAAGCCTACAAACTACAGATATCAAAGAAGGCACCCCAATGCAATGCCGCACTACATGTGCCAAAGGACCACCAGCTCAAAGTGCTCATACATGCAATTTGAGGAGTGAAGCACTGAAGGCAGTGTGTTAAAAAAAAAACAAAAAAAAAAGATTGACAAGAATGAAAACGTAACCGAAACATTATTATTTTGTTTCAGAATGAAACTGAAATGTTTTTCATTGGTTTGGTGAAAGTTGGCAATATGAAACCGCCGATGTCAGGCAACGTCAGCATTAGCGCGTATCTCAGGCAGGAATAGTGCGAGCGATAGGTGGTCTAATCTCCTCCTCCACTTTCCTCCTCACACCCCCTTTCATTCTTTCCTCCTGTGTTCACTTTCATCTTTCGCCTGTGCTTGTTCGCTCGGTTAAGAGGAAAACACCACCGCCGAGGCACGCCGACACAACACAGGAATGGGCGACCAAGAGCTGCGCTCTAAAACATACCATTCCGACACCCTGGCTGAAGCACTCAGTGGTGCGGCCAGTGACTACTGGATTGACTAGGCTTCATTAGCTAACATGTTGAGGAGCGCCGGCACCATGGCCTGCCACCAGTTGCCAATGTATCAAAACAAATATATCGCTCTTTCTGCTCAACCTGGTGGCTGAATTAGTCTATCAATTAGCCTAATTTTTGCGTAAGGGACAACCAGAAATTCTGGTTGTCCTTATACACTAAGCCTATGGGGCCAACCAGTGTCAGCCGGCGTCATGAAGCTGTCCGAGTAATCGGGCACGTCAGAGTTATCGGTTGGCGACTACATGCGCCAAGGCACAAAAAGACCGTCCATCTCCTCACCTGGAGATGCAGTGTCCCTGTCTCCTTCGTCTGTGCTGAGGTTCTGGCCATCTGCAATAAAAGCATCTGAAAGTAGCAAACGTAAGAGCTGACAGTTGCCAAGACAAAATATACAAAATCACAAAGTAACACCATTAATTCCCTTCCGATTGCCAGAATCACACAGTAATGCTGCCAGCTCCAGAGATTTCCCTGCATCTAGGAATCACAGAAATTGTACATTGTGCCTGTCTTCTCGCAATGCCCTAACTTGGTCAATGGCCCTTCGATAAAAAGCACATTTGTTGCGAAGGCTCGTGTGGAAACTTGCCCCCTCGCACATTTAGCGCCTTTAATACCAATTGCTTCACAGCTATGCAAACAACGGGACAGTATTTTTTGCTATCACCGTGATAAATGGAAGACACGAAATTAAATATTAAAAAAATTAAATTATGGGGTTTTACGTGCCAAAACCACTTTCTGATTATGAGGCACGCCGTAGTGGAGGACTCTGGAAATTTCGACCACCTGGGGTTCTTTAACGTGCACCTAAGTCTAAGTACACGGGTGTTTTCGCATTTCGCCCCCATCGAAATGCGGCCGCCGTGGCCGGGATTCAATCCCGCGAACTCGTGCTTTTTTTTTATCCCTCAGGTCAAGCTTGTACAAATAAGAATGTGAGGATTTTTCTTTTTGGAGTGCTCTTACTTTTGCACGCTTTGCCTCCATTGCTTATATTTCATTGCTATGGAAGACACGGTCTGTGGCAATGAAATATAAGCAATGGAGGCAAAGCGTGCAAAAGTAAGAGCACTCCAGAAAGAAAAATCCTTACATTCTCATTTGTACAAGCTTGACCTGAGGAAAAAAAAAACTTATTTATAACAGCAGAATAAGACTAAATACACTGCCGAGTGCCAAACTTCCTTATTTTCCCACTTCTATCTTGTGCATTTGGGCAGATGAGAACTTGCCACGAGTGGAAGCTAGCTATGAGGATTCAGTATTTGTTCTGAAAAACTGAAAACGCTGTCCAAAGCAGCCAGAATAATTCGTGCAGTAACATAAGTGCAGAAGCTCCATCCCTGCAGCTTTGCCTCCAGTGCCACAGAAAGTTGCCTACACGCTCAGACGCTCCCAAGACGAAATACAGAAAGGACAAAGAAAAGGAAAATGGGCTCGGTGGTCACACCTTCGAACTCCTCGGAGGGCACAGCTGCACCCGAGGTAGTGGTGGTGGTCGTGGTTGGCTCTGAAGTGTCCATAGGGCACGGCTGGCTTGCAGCTGCGAAGAGGCCGCCCGCACAGCTGCTCGACTGCTGGAGGGCGCTTGCCACAGCCGAGAGTGCCGTGCTGCCCAAACCCTCCAGCCAACTCATGGGCGGAGCACCTGGACGGGAGCACCGGGTAAACACGGTAAAACCCCTGGACAACAATGCTTGTGTAACGTTATGCAATGGCTTGCAATGTAAGCACAGCGTTCTCGTGTGGCGACATAAACTGAGCGGCCAATTCCACCCCGCTCACCCGGTGGCATTGAGGTTGCAGGTTCAGCCGTCATGGACAGAGCCGGTCCCAGCACCCGCTCCACGATTGAAGCTGCCAGGCGTTCCGTGCCAGCCAGGGATGACTCGCTTGCCCCTGCAAGCAATGCACAGTTTGTGCCTCAACCCATTTCGAACTGCAAAATCCGGCAACATGCTGTGATGCCATGTTTAGCGCACCCCGAGAACACCCATCACACGAGGGCCTTTCGTTGGCAACTAATTATTAAAGCTTACACAACACAAAATGACAAGTGCCCGATGTGGTTCTAACCATTCACTAGCGCTACTTAGGCACCACAGCAAATGACAGCAGTGCTAATGGAACTAGGCGCATCCATGAGCCATCGGGAGGGCTGAAAAAAATAGAATGGTTCGCTGCATGCTGCCGCGAAGCGGTGCCTCCTTTCTGCTGCTGCCTGCTGGGTTCGCTGAATACACTCACCAGTTCTCATAATCTTACAATGTTTCAATTAACAGAGGTGACCTGTGCAGGCAAGCAATCCTGCCGGAGGCGTTACTCGTTGGGTATCTACAAAGCATCCGATAATTATGTCTTATGAAGGATTAGCCCAATAGACATTGTGACAAAGACGACCCACCTGGCTCAGACGCCAACGGTTCTTGGTCGGGTGGTGGCCTCGCTGCCAGGCGTGCCGACACAGTCGAGGGCTCGCTCACTGCCGCCGTTGCCACGGTCACGGAGGTCTGCTGCGGTTGCGGCTGTGACACAGGAGCAGCATATGCAGAGAGGGACGAAGCCGCAGCCATCACCTCATCCAAGTCGGCTGGTGGAATGTTCCGGCTGCTGGTCGTGGCTGTAGTCGTCGTCGAAGAGGCGCCCGTCGTTGATGGCCACGGCCCCAACAGCATCATCGTGCGCTCATTGTCTTGATTGTGGTTGCTGTCTTCTGCTTGGGCACCGACCGCAGTGGCCGTCGTCGAGGTGGTGCTGGTGCTAACGGGTGCTGCAGACGATGTCGTCGCCACTGCCGGTTGCGCCTCCTGCAGCTTGCACCGCTTCTCCCGCCGCTCGGCTAGTTCTTCGTCTCTATGCCTCTCCAGAACTTCCAGGATGGCCGGCTTCAGGCCTGCATGCACGGATTTCAGCTTGTTGTGAGATAAGTGCAGTCAATGCAATAAGAGCTTGCAAATTCAAGTGCATAAAGTTAAATTAGAGAAAGGCACTGCAATCATTAAAGCAATGTTGTTATGGCTGCTTGGCTTTAGTACTCCAAAAGTGCCAATCAATTCAGCTGAGCAAAAATAATGGAAGCATGACACAGTTGAATGAGCGAGGCTAAAGCGTCAGTATAGCGCAGTCGCCGACCGATTTTGTCAGAAAAATAGTCAGAAAAATCCAGTAGTCTGAGAAACTCGTTCCCAACAATAAAAAATTTATTAGGCTTAGGGTGGCTTAAAAAAATCTCTAATAATGCTTTGCCTCACACTACACTTGGAGGCGATCAGGTTTGTTTTGGATTTGTGCAAGAGTGACACCGTCTCCGTATACAGTGGATAAGAGTGTCACCACGTTGGCTATCTCCATGGACGGAGATCGCCACAGAGATCGAACAAGCAACCCACGTTACTTCACACCACTTGGCTCTTGTGAAGGCACAGGAGGTGGCGCTGATCACGAAGATGCGAAGCTGCACATACGCACACAGATGCGACGTCTCCGAGGCACGACTACTCTGTGGACACACCACATACAAAATGGCAACCGAAACAAAAAGACAGAGGAAAAAAACAAACAAAAACAAAAACGGTCCTGCATTAAGTGATTATGACGGTAGTGCTGACCAAAATAAGGAAAAGCACCGTCCCCTGAAGTGTTTTGTCAGCTAAGGAAGAGCGGGCATGGCCTCCTAAACAGAAGAATGGCACACGCTTTCTGTTGATAGCAGGGCTACTTTTTTTAACCTGCACTGGCTACACGAATGTAACTAGTGTAGGAAGTAGCAATTTTTTTTTACTTGGTGTAGAAAAGTGTAGCTCCGCCCACCTACATGAAGCCATTTATTTATAGCTGTAGTGTAGCATGAGAATTACTTTCTACACTGCAGTTTTGATGAGTGTAGGGAGCAGACGACAAGCATGCAGGTTGGTGTTGCAAATGCGTGGTGCCATTTTTTCTTATACTGTCAGCGCTGATATAGCAACGACAGTAAATATTCACTGCGACGATGACAGTGAAGTGATGGCATGACCACGTCACAGAGGAAAGTGAGGTAATCTTTCAAGGTAAAATTGTCTTACTCACGGATGGCATGGGCTGTTTCAGACTCCGTGCTTATTATAGGCATTGAGAAGTTGTCTTCGTGCGCTGCGCATTCGCGATGTATATTGATGGAGTAAGTCTACATTTGCTGATGAAAGCAAACTCGTATGTTAGCGCATTTAGTCTCAGGCAAGGGCATATAAGCAGCTATTAAGTGCGAAGTCAGCCCAGCAAGCCAAGTGCAGCACAAGACATCAGAGCTTCTGCCCGGCACTACACCTGTGTACACGAGCCTGCACGAAGTGTAGGTAAAAGAAAATAGCCCTAGTGTGCGCCTTCCAATCTTGCAGGCTACAAAGCGAGCAACTGGAAGCCAAGCCTGGCCAAGCCAGCAGAAAATTCAGCATGGCGGCCTCAAAGATCAGGTAGCGTGGCTCGAAATGAGCGATTTAATCAGGAAAATCAAACTTTGGGGCATAAATTTGTCCGAATAATCAGTAGCAAAAATGCACTAGCTCTATGGGAACCCTGACAGTGCATTTATGAAGCCTGGAATATCCATCAAGTCGGAATTTTCGGAGTCCAAAAAATTCGTTGGCAACTGTATACCAAAGTACAGCCAGTTGACCACTCGAAGCTTGGCCTTCCCTAAAAAGCCCCAAAAAGTTGACTGCAAGTACTTGCTGAATATGCACTCTGCGACAAAAAGCACCAAGTTCCTCTTCAGCCAATTCTTTGCAAGTAACTAAATGTTTAACTTGGCTCTTCGCCATTTACCTGCGACGCAGTCGTGCATGCTGTCTCCATCCAGGACCCGAGACTCCTCGGTCCAACGCACCAGGGCTGTGGGGATGTTTGCCAAGGTTCCCGTGCCGCTGCTCGACACAAATGTGCCCGGATCCTGCACGTGGCGCCAACATGACTTGTTTGCATGCAGACGTCTCCCCATATTGAGCTCGTTATGGTGTTCTACACAAAATCTACTGACCTACAACGTGCGTATCCTTAGAGGAAAGGGGACCTCATTCCCTCAAACAAGACTGTCAGCCATGATAAAGCCCGTTTCTAGACAGGCAGATCATGCAGACTTGGTAACCTTGGAATGTTTGACGTTTTGCATCCAAAGCAAACAAACTGGACATCAGTAAAAAATGCCTGTCATTTCACACTAATTACACCAAGTGTAAGGTTGAACTCTTTCTTGAAGCCTTTCAGGGTAAAATATATATATATTTTTTTTTTCGCTGAAAACTGCAGTCCAGTTGTGTTCCCCGGTGAGCGGAAACAATTTCAAATGACTGAGCGACTCCATGGGGATGGCAGCACCTCTTAACAACCAGTCGTGTTGAAAATGTGCACCATATCACATGCAAAATATGCAGTGTACATGCACGTCAAAAACCATGAGGGACAGTTCAGCGGCATCTGTATACGTACTGCAAAAACCCTCAAAGGGTTAAAAATAGAGATCTGCACATACAGAGTAGTAGATTTCGAATTGAGTATCGGATATCAGAAAAATTTTCTAATTTCTGAATATCAAATATCACAAATACCCGCAATTACGGCACACCTTTGTTCACTTGTGGAACAACGGCACTTATTTTTGGGTGAATCTGGTATTTCGGACTCCCTATACCGTATTTACCCGCATAATGATTGCACTTTTCTTGTAAAAAAAATTGATGCGAATTCAGGGGTGCAATCATTACGTGGGTTAAATATCCCATGAAAAGAAATATTTTCTTTCTTTATCCCGAATTTACTGCGGGATGACAACGGGTCAACAAGTAGGCGGCTGCTGCTGTCAGTGCAGGACATGAAAACAAAAATGGCGGCCGGCAGAGCAAGCCGAACGCGCCGAACATTATTATTTTTCTTCTTGTGAGCACATTCTGTGCATTGAAACAGTAAACACTTTCTTCCATATCAGTAATGAATAATATAGTTAATATCGGCAAGTTTGTGACAATAATTATAATGTAGCCATGTCTGCTCTGAGGGGACAGAAACAGAGATGGACGCACTTAGCTGCCAGTGACATAGAAACACATGGCAGGCATGCTGCGGAAACTGCAGCATTTGTCTTCACTGCTATCCTAATATGGCACGTTTCCGCTAATGGTGGGCAAATGTCTTAGCTGCGTTACAAGCATCGGCATATAAATAGGGCACACTTCTAACGTATCAGTGTAAACGTGGCCATCATTGCCGCTTACGATTTGTTGCGTGCCCGCAAATGCAGACGAGAAGAATCGAAAGGCGCCCCTTATGTTGTTTTTGTTGACCAAAACCATTATGAAGCCTACAAATAATAAAGCCGAGGCAAGTTTGATTGGTTTTCTTTTTTTTTTCTTGGAAGTGCCGAAAGGGATGAAAGGAATGAAATGGGGCATCTGCTTAGTATGTTGGGTGCGTGCAAACCGCTTGGTATGTCTTCAAGAATCTTTCGCATAGAATTTGACAGATGTTAAGCACAATCATCACTAGCTAGACTTGGCCCACGACATATCGCTGCAACAAGTTCAGGGTGCGACCATTACGCAGGAAAGAAAAAGATATTGAATTTTGACGACAAAATTCAGGGGTGTGATCATTACGCAAGTGCGATCATTATGCGAGTAAATACGGTCATTAGAACGATTTGGCGTTCCTCGTCGAGTTCGAATGATCAGTCAGCAACTGTAGGCCCTCTTCATAGGCGCAAAGCTAGCTTTCCTGCAATGTAGTTTGCCAAACTAATGGCAGCATAGTCATCTTTGTGTAAACAGCGTGCACCCGCAGAGTTTGCTAGTATTGCGACATGAAAAATGTATAGGTGGCTCTCATAATGAAGCCATGTGCAAGAGACAAGCCCCAGCACTTCCCAGCAAGCGCTTTTGTGTTCACTTAAACAACAACTGGAGCCACCATTAGTTGGGCAAATGTGCAGTGCAGAGAAGTGCACTTGTGAAATGGGAGAAAGTTCTATTGAGCCCAGTCGTTTGTTTTGATGCTCTAAGGCCTCTAAGGCCTAAGAAATCTCCACCGAGCCACGGACATACTGCATTTCTATCTAATGGTTCCTACCACATCACTTCACATCAGTCATGTCTTAGCGAAGTGGCATGCCCTAAAAGCCAGATTCATTAACTGCGTCATTAACTTCGTCGCTCAAACATGTTGCTCAATGACTGTAAGCTGAAGCACTGATCTTTGTGGCATGTTTACTGCAATTCAATAAAGAGGCGGCACAGCTGCAATAGGGCTAACTTATCACGCATCACATAATGCTCAGAAGTCCTGCTTTCTCACGCGCTTGGCCACCCCACATTAGAGAGAGACGACGACTCACCTGTATCTCAAAAATGTCCTCGTCAGTAGCAAGTATCCGGAAGTCGCTGTTGGCAAACACCACCCGTGTCTGGGCGGTTGATGATGCGACAGGGTTGAACGTCGATGTTAGCTGAAGGATGTCCTGGGCTGTGTTGGGACCTAACAGCCTGCATGAAAGTAATAAGCCCATTCAGATAAGTTGCTGAAACACAGCAAAGTGCATCAAGCTGCCTATAGGCACTTCAGTCATATTCAAGTGAGTGAAAATTCAACCGCCGTATCTTAGCTACGTTCGATTCGCTTGCACCTCTTGAACAAGTTCACAAGGTGTTGCACCCTGCCATCATTTCAGTGGTGCAGGAATGGTGCCCTTTGAAACAGGCCGTTTGTTTCAAAATGTGCAGGAGGGGCGCAGGGCTGATTCAAAATTTTGCAGTACCCTCTCTGCTGTTGGTGCAGACTTGGTGCAGGCCTACAGGTGCGAAGCAGCAGCACAGCAAATGACGTAGCACACAGCTGCAAGCACTGTTGAAGCCCCACTTACGTGAGTCTGCGGTGTCTATGAAGGCGTGGTTGTACTTACACACCTCAGAAGCCGATCATACCAGCAGTTAAGGACCTCTCAAACTTACGCACTCTGTGCACATTAGTAAGGCAAAACATAAGGCCTACACCCCATCTGCACTGCAGAAATTGAGGTGCACAGTTTTTGAACTTCTTGTGAACCGCCATAAACTGGTTCACAGTGGTGCAGGCAAAATGAACGGGCCTCTTATACTCCAGTCATGTGGTGCACTTCCTATATCAATCATGATTCACCGGAATCAGATTTCATGACCGTAATCAGCTCCCTTCTGTAGTATGTGCAAAGAAGCCAATCGCAATCATTAAACTTGATGCTGATCGGGCTTGACTGCAAGTGAAAGTGCCCTGTGTGCCTGGGGTTTTAAAAAAATGCATTATTCACAGCTTTGTAGCAAAACACCGAACACTCAGCTTAGCTGTACATAACGAATGCGCTAAAATAATATGCCTGCAATGACTGTGCTTACAATGCCAATGACATTGCAGTAGGAGCAGGGCTGCTGCAATTCACTATTGATTACTGAGACATTTGACAAACTCTCATTCTGTGACAATAAAACCTCGCTTACCAAGGTCACTAGGTACTGAACGAAACACACACCTGACCACCGATACCCGATTCTACATACACCTAAATTTTTCGGTTTTAAAGTAAGCAGAGAGATTATGGGCACCCAGATCTAATGCACGCATAAAAATCCAAGAATCTACATGGAGGGACAGCTATTGCCATAGCTCAACTGATAACACACCACAAGCTGTCATGTGGAGGTTGTTGGCAAGGTTGTCTTTTCCACTTTCATTCCTTTTTCTCATTTATTAAAATCTAACTTCACCTTTGTTGTCTTACTGGCTGTCAATGACTGCTGCGCCAAGCACGCTCACTTATCTTGCAAGCAAGCTGGGATACGCACCTCTGCAGTATGGCAGGGGGGTTGGGGTGGCGGTTGGCATACACATGCCACGTGCCACTGCTGCCACCATGCGTGGCACCCTGGGTGCGGAAACCTCGGGTGCGCCGGTGCAGGCGCGACGAGGGGCCACCTCCAGTCTGGGGGTCGCCATGCCGCACCAGAAGCGGGTGCGTGCTCGCCACCGTGCCCGGGGGCGGGGGAATCGATGGACCTGTTGCCACCGCCGCCCGACCAATACGAGGCAAGGGAGGAGTAGGGAAAGGGTAAGGCAGCAGGGGGGAGAAACGGGAAGGGGACGCAACAAGGTCCATTTCTGAGATTGGGTCCCCAATGACAATGGCACAAGTGGGGACACCTCACCTCGGCCTGGCTCCAAACATGAACAGAGGAGAGGAAGAGCTCCCCACTGATGCTGACGCACAGGAGCAGCCCATGTGCACTATTATCAAGAGATCACCCGTGGTGATAGCTCTTTCAGAGCACTCCTTTCGGCTAAGCCATTATTGAGATGCGAGCTGCTCCAGTGAAGTGTTGTGATGGCCATTAGATTGCACAAAAGTGAAAGCATCCCTTAAAATTGACCTCCCAAGAATTAAAGCTCGGACGTCGCATAGAAAAAGGGCAAAGGCTAATGGGAAGGGGGCTAACAACACATTTGCAGACGGCCTCTTCTGCATTATTGGCAGAAAACAGCTCCTGTTTGTCTCCTTTCGACAGTAATGTTATACCTTACTAAAGTCACACACAGGTACATCATATTAGAATGTTTAACTAAGGGCCATCTTTTCAGTGCCTGCCCTTCCCCGAAACAAGCTAACATAACCGAATGCAAAAGAGTAGTGTAAAGTAAAGGAAGTACTTACTGGTCGTCTCTGCACCATTGTTGCTTTCATCGGGAACAATAGGCAGCTGGTAAGTGCGGATGCCCTCGGAGCCACCAAACATGATGGATGTGCCTGGATCGTCAAAGCATATCATGCTATCGGTGGACCCCGTCCAGAACTTTATAGAGATCAACACGACTCTCCCGGAGAGGTTATCATAATCACCACCCAGCACCTGGAGTAGCATGTCAGGCGAACAGCCAGGCTAACATCTCCAGCACACCATCAAAGCTTGTTTCTCTCTCTCCCGGATTGGTACCTAGCTCTATTATGTAGCTGGTACCGTACGCAGCAGCACCAATGCGCGGCTGCACCTTTCAACCAGCTCCCAAATTGAGTGATTTCCCACACTTCCTCAGTTAGGCCCGCATGCTCAGCCTCGCTGCGAGCTCAACAGTGAGACTGTGGTTGCTTTCCCAGCCTGACTGCGCCTGAACCGTGCATGCTTTACAGTGCAAAGAGCTGAATGTTAGTTTACGTGTTGTTTACAGTGCAACAAGCTATAGTTCCTAAAGCATTGCTGAGAGTACAGCGGATGCAACTGAACTGCTGCGGCGTGCCAAAAGTCTGATGAATCTTCCCAGAAAGACTGCAATTATGGTGCAGAGCTAACATATCAGCTTATAGAGACAAAGAAAATTTCAAGCAATATGTGACCTAGAACAACGTCTGCTGCTTGCCTGTCGATACCATGTACTGAGTTTTTTATGCTCAAGTTGCAGACTGGTGTGTTTCTAAACTGCAAGTCATCGTGTGAAAAGACATGCTTGGGTGATTTTACTAGCACAAAACCTATGCTTCATTCAAAACAAGGAAATGCTTGGCAACTAGTGGCAACATGAACAGCTGTCAGTCTGACTGCTCCTACATTATGCCACCAATGCTGTGGTCGCATGGGCTGCTGGTTTTACCAACAATGTGGACATTAAAAGGCCAACAGAATGCAGCTAACGAGGCTGGCACTGTCAGAAGCCTTAGCCGCAATACCAACCAGGAAAGGACAGCATACCAAATTTTCCTTTTTTTTGTAAACACTTGCGAAATGAAGTGCATTAGAGCTAAAAACACCAACACAAGTTTTGATGTAATTAATTCACTTTTACTGGCCTGATCAAATGCCAGAAGACAAGACAGTGTTACATCCAGCAGCCGTGACACCACTCGGCACTAAATTATTGAGAGACATGTTTACCTGACTGCATCTTTTGTAATATAGCTTACCTTATTAACTTCCAACATTTCCAGTCACAAAACTACAATTACCATAAAAACCTGTACTTAAGGTAAGAGTGTTTTAGGAGGTAGGAGCTGGGAACCAGCCTTTTTTCCCGCACTCCCTCACTTCATGAGTGAAAAAAAGATTATTACTATTATTATTATTATTGTTACTTATTAGCGTCTCAAATATCCACCACCTACTAAATGCGGATCCAAACCAAAAATTTCAGTCACACAGTCCAAAGCTTTGATTTCATTACTGTTGCATGGCTACCATCATCTTCATCTTCCTCTAGCATGCAGGAAGTGCCATTAGGTGCCATCATGGCTTTGGCATGGGCGAGCATCCAGAAAAACTATCGTACTTTTAGGAAATGCAGCATTTTGAAATGGCTTGACGGCACACAAGATGACTATTTGGGAGTAGTTCTCGGACGAGGAGCTGTCCTAACACAGCGCAACAGAGGATGACGATGACTGAAGCGTGAAGTCCAATGTAAATAAACGTTTTCGCTGAGTTTGCCTCGTTCATATTATACGTGGTAAAAACTTTTTGCTTTTCGCGATCCCTAAATCTCGCCTCATGTTATACGAGTCCGCATTATATGAACATTTTTAGAGTACTAGCAGTACTGCTTTATTTCATTTACTTCTGAAGCTTATCAAAGCATGCAGCATGAATTGTAGATGGAAAGTGAATACAGTAAACACTCTCAACCACTAGCAATTATGTTTTACACACAGGCGTTACTGAGGTTTCCCATGTGATGCTCTGTGATAACACCAACAGCTGAGTGAAAGTAGCTCAAAATGAGCCTGTGTTTGCATATATGAGCCTATTCAACGACTGAAGAAGGCACAATCCAACAGTTCTGACTAGGTTCTGATTGTAACTGCCAGTAGCCATCAACACAAAGGGCCACCATAACCGTTCCGACGAAAAGTAGCTGAAGGAAAGCACAAAGGCCAGAGGAAATGCAAGAGACAGTGTTTTACCGGATGACGGGAACACTTCCTCAAAGTGGAAGAAGAGGTTGTCGTCCCGGTCCTGCATCCGAAACAGGGCTTCTTCCAGGTCCTGGTACTCCTGTAATATGAAAGCACTAGTCTGAAGGGCGCAGTGCAGTGATGCACATTCGCGAGATAATGTTGGACTAGGTGAGAAGCTGCTAAGAAATACATTTTTACACGAGTCATGCCTCGTTAATAAGGACATTTTGGTTCCCAACCAATACTGCTCATAAAGAGCGCCGTCCACAATAACGAATCTTGATGGAAAACGAAGTACATTAGTGGAGAATAGGCGATGTAACTACAATTTCTGCACATTGCACCAAGCAGTGGGGAATAAAAATTGACAAAATCATAGCAATCCAAGGGTGTTATTCTGGTCACTGCTATATTTAAAAAAGACTGCTATAAAATTTAAAGCGTGTCGCTGGCCATGAGGGCGGTGACAGCAAGGTTCGTGTTGATTAAATCCCGAACAGGGCTTTCACTCAAGGGAACTAAATAAGACTAGAGGAGTCCAGGAGTATCAACTACAGCTTGAAGAGCCTAGCGTATAGGAAGAAAAACATGGTCTGCCTACACTGACTTCCCAGGTCACTGTGACAATGTCCCAGTGACCTGGGAAGAGTATTGAGGCTGATATTCCCCCATGAAGGGCCTAAAGCTTGCCGCTAATCACTAAGACGGTGCATTTTGTAGGTGGCCAAATTGCACGGCCTAGCAATAAGGGCTCAATCAAGGGTTCTCAGCTGGCAGCACAGCAAGCATGTTAATTCGCGAAGGCTAAACGAGAGCTCACCTCTTCATCCTCATCCTCGTCCTCAGCTTCCTCGTCCCCTTCATCTTCATTCTCCTCGTCCTGCTCAACTTCATCTTCACTGCGCCCAGAGTCCGAGTTGCTCTCAGAGTCTGTCGTCTCCTGGTGCACTTCCTCAACTGTGGGCAGTGGCACAGTGAAGGAGTTCGTGGCCTCAGCTATTCAACCAATCGCTACATTTCTTTCTGCTGCTCAAGTTACACACAGCAAACTTCACTTCACAAAACACTTTAATGTGACCATGAAATGCTTATATTAATGGCTGGCTTGCAATATCCTTTTATGATTTCTGTAATTAGAAGGCAAGCTCACTTATGCAGGATACGAAGCTTCACTGATGGATAAGTCAAATATCTTTAAAACACCAACTAAATGTGCATCATCATCTTAAATTGACCCAAAAAGCAGCAATTCTTATACAAAGACCAGAGTAAAACTACAGTTAAACCTCAATATAACAAACAGTAAAATGAACAAGTGTGCCTTGTTCTATCAGAACTTTGTTATATTGAAATTGACTTCGTATGCAAGTAAGAACAGTTGCTGGCAAATTATTTGTTACACGGAGGGGATTGCAATATTTTCCTAATTATTCGGCAATCAGAAAATACAGATTTGAATAAGAAAAACATTGATTTGGTTAAATTTGAGGGTAGGTGACGAAAGATATTATTCGGCAATCAGAAAATGCAGATTTGAATAAGGAAAACATTGATTTTGGTAAATTTGAGAGTAGGTGACGAAAGATATGGTATCATGCCAAACCATGGCACTTTTCTGCTTTGGCAGCTATTGGTTGCGTGCAATTTGAGAGCCGCATTCCGCTCGTAACTACTCATTTGACGATATGTGCCTGCAGAAGTTTTCATTTCTTGTCTTGGTATTCCTTCACGGTTGCAGTGAAATTTCGCTTTATTGAAATCATTTATAAACACACTTCGTTATATTGAGGATCGAAATAGACGATTTTCTATGACAAAAAGTTACAAAAAGTTAAACACTTCATTGTATCAAAATTTTTGTAATACCGAGGTTTAACTGTATTTCAAATAAATATGCTCTAGAAGTTCTGTTAGACACTGTCCAGCTCGAAAATGGCGACTCACTAGCAGATAAAATTGCATGTGGGTGCTTGCCCAAGCAGGGGCAGCAGTAATGGCATCTCATATCAGAGATTCATCTGTATTTTAACAGTACTCGCATCTGCCAAAGAAACATGTCAGGATTTCTTTTTCCAAGTTCTTTCACTCTTAAGGCTAACACCTGGTTAGCACTTTGTCCCTGATTGCACTTAAGATATGACATGAAAACCTCTAAAATATATTCATATGCATGATACCTGGCTTGCAAGAATTTTTGTCTTAGTACACACTAAAGGGTTCTCTACATATATAGAAGACAATAGCCACCAGCAATACAGTACACAACACCTCTGAAAGTAAGAAAGGGCAACCAGGTTTTGAAGAAAAAAAATTTTTTTTTGACATTAAAAAGAGCTAACTACATGAATTCAGCACGCAAAAAGACAAACAGTGCTGTTGTAATGTTTAAAAACAGCACAAAGATGTACACTGGACAAGAGAATAGAGGATGGGACACACACAGTGCATGTTGTCCGGTATACGTCTTTGCGCTGTTTTGAAACATTATTGAAAACTACCAACTCGCCCAATCTGCCATTCTTCAAACAGTGCTGGTTTTACTAAAATTTATTTAAAAATTGCAAGGGCAGCACTCATTAGTAAGAAGAGGAAAGAGGGTAATTCACTCCAGTGATGTTTCAACAAATTGACTTGACGAAGGCAAGTCCTCTTGTCAAACTTCCTGGTATGAGGGCCTTTGACTTCCACATATACTTTCCGATTAGCAGCCACAGTTGGACAGAAGTGCAACCGCATGTCACCCTGATGTCAATAACAAACACTTCCCACAAAAAAACCTCAACCTTGATCACAAAGCATCCTGCAAACAATCTGTAAGGTCTGCCAGCTTTGATTACGGCTGGTCGCAAAAAGCAAAATGCTACCTGCATCAGAATAGTTACCACTGCAAATAGGTATTCTGCCAAGCGGAGGTTTGCTCGAAAACGGACACACCTGGTGAAAAAAACAAAACTTTGCACAGAGTTTAGTCCACAGTGGATTGGACTGTACTTCACCTGAGTGGAATCGTAACAGCCAACGGAGCTTAAGACAGCTAAAAGAGTGCTGATGCAATAACTGTGCGGTTTGTAGGATGTAAATATTGATAAGGTTTAATACCCCAGAGCTACAACACATTAGTAATGAGGACACCATATTGCGCTGCCTATTTGACTGCCCAAGCTTTTGTTTATGTGGAACCAGTACCCATGACATTTCCCTTGTATTCCACGTAGTTGCTCATGCAAGTTCCACGAGCTCCTAGATTTTAATGCAAGTGCCCCCCCTTTTTTTAAGGGTTGTAAAACCTCTAATCTCTCCACCGCATTGCCTCTTTGCATTGAATACCGTAATTACTCTCATAATGATCGCACCTTATTGTAAAAAAAATTGACGCAAATTCAGGGGTGCAATCAATACGCGGATTAAATTTCCCACGAAAAGAAACATTTTCTTTTTTCATCCCGCATTTGCTGCGGAATGACAAGCAGGCGGCTGCCGCTGTAGGGTTGAGAAAGAAAAGGACTAAACAGCAGGCTTCCCATTGGCTATGTCATAGACTCTGGCAAAATAGCAGCTTGAAGCACTTGATTCAATGCCACTCTATATAGTAAAACCTTGTCAATACAGTTTGCGGGAACGTCTATCAGGTACGCGCTAAGCGATGTACAAATTAACTGCCAATAGCAGGTGAGGGGGCTATATAGATTTGCCAGCAAAAAAGAGAAAAAGAAAAAAAACGAAAATTCAATTCTCACTCGAACAAGTGCAGACCAGATTTATTTGCGAGCAGGCAGCAAACTACAGATTCACTTGCCATCATGGCGGCCTTGCAACAACGATGGCATCCTCAACCTTAGCAAGGCCGTGCACCTGTTCCTCAATCAGACCTCACTTTTCTGCAAATGCCCTCATGACGGTCAACGCACTAGCCGCATCAGATAGGGAAGGGCCATCATCCACGTCGTCATCCACGATGACGACATGGAAGTCCCGCTAGAAGCTATTGGAGCAGGAAACATGTCATACATGTCATAACTACCAAGTTCTGACGTCGCTGTCGGCGGTGATTGCAGTATGGAAAGGTCTGTGCACCGCAATTTCGCCTGTCTATGGTATGCGCATATGCTATTTTGCCGATTCCATGGTTGTATGCGCCATAAAATGAAGCAAATACAGTAGAACCTTGTTCATACGCTTTGGAAAACAAGAAACACGAGAACAAAGGTACTAACCAGAAAAACGTACAATTCGAAGTAACAAAAAATTTTTGAAAGATTCAATTATTGTTGACATCTATGTAATGCAAAGCACCACGCATATTGTTGCAGCACGATACATCGACGCGCCACTTCAAGCTGGTGGTGCTGCGGCGGCCTGAGACGCATTTTGTTTTCCTGTTGTGTGTTTTGAGAGGGCAACGAGAAACTGAAACGAAATCGAGCTGGTGAGTGACGTCGGATGCAGCAGGAAACGGCGGCATGTTTGGATTATCGCCACCTACTAAAAGTGTGCAGTACGCTACCAATGGCACCACGCACGACGTGCTGTAAAGCAGGTAGGTGAAGATGCTTATCGCAATAGGTTTGGCAGCCACAGCAGTAAATGGGGCGTGCGACAGCCCGGGCAGGGATTTGCTGGTAGAGGGACAAGAAATTGTGCGCGCTGTTGTTTTCACGTGAGGCAGGCGGCTACATACTGTTCTCGAATGCGCGCACCTCGCGCATTTTCTTGTTCACATGGGATTTAGTGGCCGATAAACGTATACAATCACAGTATGCAGCAGGGCACAGCAGCGTGTTTCGGTCATCGTTCACTAAAAGCGTGTGCTATGCTACCGATGGCACAACCTGCCGTGCAACTGATAGCCGAAGATGCTAATCGCAATAGAGTTGGCGGTGGTAGCTGTGAATGCTGCATGCAACGACCCCGGAGAAGATTTGCTGGTACTGAAATGAGAAACTGAGTGCGTGCAGACGTTTTCATGTGAGACGGGCGGGCGAGTATTGCAGTGAAGCTGCCACGACGGGCAGCTATACACTGTTCTTGATCTGATATCTTGTTTTCGATCGGAAATGCGTGCATTTCTTTTTTTACATGGGATCTAGCGGCCAGAAAACTTATACGATTGCAGTTTGGCAACATACTGAACGCTAGTGCCAAAAAATAATGTTTTCCGGGAGCGTATGAACTGGTAAAAAATGAGCGTAACTCTACTAGGCAATTCTTTGTGTTCTTGATTGCGAACGTTGGCACTGGGAAAACGTACGTAACGGGAACGTATCAACAAGGTTCTACTGTATACGCACTAACCGTTTGGTATGCATTAGGCGCCTACGGCTTAAGCAGTCAGCCAATACATTAGGTTCAATGGCGACACGGCAGATGTTCATCGCGACTATAATTAAACTTAAATTATTTATGCGGGTACATATTAACAAGCTTTTACAGTAGTGTTTCAAACTGAATATTTTTAGTAGCTACCTGCAGGTGTTTGATGTGATCAGGGTCCAGGCTTTATAAAGACGACTTGTGTGTACACATAGCTACATAAGCGTGCGCGCGCACACACACACGCACACACACACACACAAACACACACACACACACACACACACACACACACACACACACACACACACACACACACACACACACACACACACACACACTGAAAGATGACAAGGTGTGTTAGGCCACACATAAAATAAATGAGGAGAATGAAGCACTACTTGCAAAGGGCAGCAAAGCAGAAAAAGCAATGCTTCATTAGACGGGAGATGAACAGCAGAAGCGGCAAAACAAAAGGACAGGACAGAACGGGAGTGAAGCAAGGAACAAAGGAAGGCAAATAAAGGAATGCCACAGACAAAAGGACAAGGTGACGACAAGCAGTTGGGACACTCACTATCACGCTGCGAGATCATCTGCGAGTCGTGTTCCTCTTGTGCCTCAACTCTGAGCGCTAGCTCGCCCCGGCCCGTCAGGCCACTCTCTGGAAACCGGACACCTCGCTGTTGACACGACTCTTCGCATGAACGACACTCGGCTTGCTCAGAACGGGTGCAAGCGAAGGATGTGCACCCAAGGCAATGACAAGGTGAGGGCAAAAGGCACACTGCACAACTGATAACCTGACAGGAAACCAACACGCAAGACCTCCAGAGCAGCCAGACAAGAGAAAGCCTTCCACGGGAGTGTACACACGCTAGCGGCTCTCGAGAACTTCACTTTAGCGAAATCCGACAATGCCCACTGTTTGTATGATTGGTCATTGCTTATTTCACAAATTTGAAACTGCCTGATCTAAATAGCTTGAAACAAACATGTTCACATCACCAAATTGTTTTAGGCATGTTATCTTTCCATAAACTGTATTTGGTTGCAGTCTCTCAGAGCCAATGATGCTGCTTCATCTACGCTTGCTACACATGAACTGCACTGTTGAATATAAAGTAGCATGGCCTCAACGTTAAGGACAGCCCTAGCGTGGCACTGTCAGAGGTCCCAAAACCACCACACAGGAATGATCCATTCCTAAACTTGCTGTATAATTCCAAAACCTCAAGTGACACTCCTGAACACTAAAGCCCTTCTACTGATGCTTCCGCTGGCCAGGCGAAGTACCGCCAACCTAGCTTCATCTCTCGCCGTTCCCATCAATCTATTATGTCAAGCGGAACTTGCATCTCAGCTTTTGGTTCTGAGCAGGAGAGACACCTTCTGCTTTCTGTTACTGCAGCATAGAATAGTGGGAGGGCAACAGAAATGAAAAATACAAATTTAGAGAACAGAAATCATGGACGCAGATCTGGTTTGAGTGACAAATTAGGTAATGGCGACTCATATCAACGGTTGGCGCTACTTAGCAAAAGTGGCCGTGGCGTGTGAATAGAGGGCTTTCATTGAACACGACAAAGCGTTCAGCATTTAAAGAAAATAAGCTAGACAATGACCGTCATCCCAACTTGATCATTCAAACAAATCAAGCTGCCACATTCAATGCAATAACACAGTGGGACACTCCGACTTCAGTTAAGTCTACATGGTGCAAACAAGCAGATGGCTTTGTGCTAAGACAGAACAGCACAAGACAAGAAATGAGGTACAAGAAATGAGGAACAAGAACGAGGAACATAAGCCCTGCCATTACAGACCTGACACTAACATTCACAAGCAGCAGACGTTGGTCATTGCAACAATTCACCACAAACTAACACCAGGACAGGAATCGACATTCACGGTTGCATGCAGCCAGTGAAAACGCTAGTGCTGTGCGGGGGTGTTTTTGGTTCTTGCAATGAAAATGATACAAGTGAGCAACTTGTGTGCCTGTTCTGCCATGAGCGGCGAATGCACAGCAATGATGCATTCTGGATATGGCAAATCTGTACTGTGGAAGCCCGCAGGGTGGAGGACGGTTCATGGTATGAGAAATGGTCATCCATTTCACTGTTACACGAACCTACAAAAGTGTTGATGCCAGGTTCGATCTCCACATTAGGACATTTTTTATTTCAGCTGCAAAGCTTCCTGAAATACTCATGGGTTTCCTTTGTAGCTTCATGCTACAGTAGGCTGGATGACAATTTTCCCTTTCATGCATTCTGGATCACCCACTTTTGGGGATACTTTTGGCTTCATGCCGCATTACCAGGCTAGCAGCATATTCTTGCAAACTTCATTTTATCCACTTAATTTTGTGAATCCGTAAAAAATTTGGTAAAAAATGTTTCACACAACATAAGCTTTAAAAATGCCTTATTGCTTGATGCAAAGTGCATCTTTGCATCTAAAGCTGCCAAAAATTAGATAAACTAAAGGATACTATGCTAAACTGACACCACTGGACATCGCATAGAGCGACACTTCACTGTAATAACGAGTATTCCTTAGGTGCGTGCAAATATTTAAAAAGCGAATAGTATCGAATATTTTAAATATTTGTATTCTATAAAAAAGCAGATATTTGAAAACGTTCAAATATTCCGTTGGATACAAAATTTGAACCAAATCTAATGTATTGCTAGCTGTGCGGGAGCAAACACGGTTGTTCGCATTTGTTTCTGATCTGGGACTACTGGGGTGATATTGTGCTGAATTTTGTGACAATTTCATGCCGCTAGTGAAATTTCGTCTGTAAAGCACACTTAGCCACTAAACGTCTAAAAGTTGCGGGAAAGTTAGCCTCTCTGTAGCAAGAGCCAGGTTTGCCAACAGCGAGGGTGCACATTTTTTTATTTTTCTTTTAAGCACCACCCCTAGTTCTACGCTTCTTGCTTGACACCAAATGCGATGAGTGACGACTGGCACAGACAGGGTCAAATGCCTCTGAGCTTACGGGCATTGGATGCAGTATAATAAGGCACAGGCTGGTGAGGACAGTGGGAATTACTAAATTTTCCAAGTTAACATAAGCCAAAATACGCTATGTTTAATGGCTTTCTAGTCTAGTTGTTTTTGAACTTTTACAATGCAATTACAATGTTCCAACATAATAAATTAACCCAACTTGCTAATAAATGCATGTGCACATCATTATTCGATATTTAAATAAGTATTTGTACTCTATTCGTAATTGAAAATTGATATTCACACACCCCTAGCACCTAGTTGTTATTTCAAAATATTTCAACCAGATAACAAACGGGCAGAGGATGCTTCATACTGTTTAACGATCCCAGTGCATACAGGTTTGCTGGCAAGATGTCCCGAGCATTTAATGCAGCCATTTTCTAGGCTGGCTTACCTTTAAGCATTTACTTCACACCATTGCAATGAAACTGTTCAAAGACAACTTCAAGTGTGATATCAACCTTGAATGGCAAATTCTGGCGGCATATTCTGCAAACAAACCCATCCTGTCAGCTACAGTTCACTGCAGGCCAGACTGCGAGTATTTCCCAAAACCTTAACATCCAGCCCCTATAGCTGATCCTTTCATTTAAGAAGGTCTCAGTCTTGCAAGAGGGCAAGTGGAACAGAAAAAGCAACATGCACAGTACAAATGCTTTTGTTCGCAGAATGTGAATATCCAATTTTCAAAAATTATTCATATGCTAACAGGCCATGCAGCTCAACAGCGAGGACCCTCGAATCTTCCTGTACTAATATCTCACTTCTCGTAAGACTCGCTCTCCTGGGGTTCGGCTTCCCTGCATGACACACACAGTGGTGGGAGCCAGTGCTTTAGTTATGCAGCTACGAGAGATGGGGATGGAGTGCTAGCACTATCATGCTAGCCCCACCTCACATCGTGCATAACTCCCGTCTAACATTAAGTTGCTTCAGCCTCCTTGGTTGCAGTACGCAGGCGTGTGCAGATCGAATGCGCTCTCATCTCGGCACAACTGTTGCTCACCACCGGGCTATCCTACGGAAGGCTTCCTGTTCAGCATCAGAGCGCGGTGCAGGTGTGGGTGAATACACTCGCCTGTATGTACTTCAGTTTGTGCAACCACACTCACAAATGACTTAGGCCTCAAGAGTCTGGCATGGCCTCAAATTAATTTGGTATCCCTACACGGTGAGTCCAACTGCGATTACTCAGCGTGTCTCATCAAGGAACAAGTCCATATACTCGTGCAAAGATCACACTTTTTTTTTGGTAGGGTGCCGCCAATGCACAGATAGACCATTTGCAATTCAATTTTCAGTCCACATACAGAAAAAGAAAAGAAGTCCTTTTTTTTGCCATTATAACAACACACTATTTGGTGTATGTCTGCAGGAGCACTTGTTCCCATTCTTCAGTCGTAACAATGTCATTGCCACTAGGACATGGCTTCATCAACATCTTCAAAGCGACAGTAGTCCTCAGTGTCATCCATTGCCTTAGAAAAGCTTCGTATGTGGTTAAGCGTTTCCATTGCAGGCAATCGTGCTATGCCACTGTGAAAGTGACCACCACAAAGAAACTATGGCACATGGCGCTGGCAAACAAATCGTACGTACCAGCAAGGGTCTCACAGGTGGCACACAGCAGATTTTTTTCACTCCATTTTTCAGCCAAGTTAGCAAGTGTAGCCCTCCCTCACTGCAGTATATGTGGTAGTCTACGTATAACGACGCAATTGCATGTAATACTGTACGAAATCCAGTACTTGAATTTGATACCAAGTTTGACTATTTCAAATTATTATTCGGCACTATTCAATCAAATTAAAGTTAAACGAAGGAGCACATCCAAAGAGTGATGACAGAAAGAGCCACTGGCACCAGAGAAAGCAAAAACACGCGACCAGCGTGCATGACAGCCTGGCAAAAGAATGCTGGGACAATGGGAGACAATTATGCACAAATATGATGACGGTACGCGGTGTAGAC
This sequence comes from Dermacentor variabilis, assembly GCF_050947875.1. Classification (NCBI taxonomy): domain Eukaryota; kingdom Metazoa; phylum Arthropoda; class Arachnida; order Ixodida; family Ixodidae; genus Dermacentor; species Dermacentor variabilis. Next base: position 76,297,435 of record NC_134576.1, on the reverse strand, counting down.
ACACAAAGGACAAGGCAACAGGCCAGGCAGAGAAAGGGCAATGGAACAATAAGCAATGCCACAAGTGTACAGGAAGCCACACAAGAAGCCTCACAGCAAGAGAGATATACCACATCACTTGGGTGAGAACCACAAGCTTTTGAGAGCCACAAGCGTTTGCATCAATGTTTTACGCCCCCCAAACCAAATAAACCTACGCGACTTGAATCAATGCCAACATGTGCAATGGACGGTAACGAAGCTATCAAGTTCGGTATATATCGTGAAGACAGTTTCAGTACTTCCACTTGGCAGTATTCGCTTGTAAAGTTAGCTTTGCCATGATACAGCCAGTTATCTGGTGAAGCATGCCAACCAGGGAAAGTGCACGTTGCAGGACATAACACGCGTTCCTTAATTTACAAATGCATATGCGACGCCTCCGGTCACAGTACGAGCACTGAGATGCGTAATAAGTTTACTAACAGGCCTTTAGAGTTATTATATAGACCTTTGTTCGACATTTGCTTCCCTTTTGCTAGCTTTCCCAAAACGTAGAAAAGTTTTCTTCACTTACACTGGCCCCTTTCTATTCTTTGTGTGCTTCAACCACATAACACAGCAGAATTGCAGCGAAGCTGACTAACCAAGTTCGAATTGTTTGGTGAAGGCCAATTTTGAGATCAAAACAGAAATTTGGGCCCATAGGAATGTATGAGCACTGGCCAGCATCTTAAGTAGGAATCTAACTTAAAACAAATTAACTGGAGTCAAATTAGCGAAAGCCTACCGTACGACAAAGATGAGTTCGGCAAGCTAAGTCTGTCTCCATCTGTCGTGAACAAAACGAAAAACGTGCCATGACAAGCCATAGTCAAAAACTCCAGACAGATGGCGCAAAACTTTAGACAACGAAGTTTTTCTTCCCCAATCAAGTTGACAAATGTCTTCAGTTTCTCCCTTAACAATGCAAACTTGTCAAGTGCACGGTGTTCTTTCTGGCTGTGGGACCCTCACACAAGCACATGGAATGAAGAGCAAGATCAAACAAGCGTTTTGGCAAGCAGCTGAACAATTCAGTAAAAGCAGAGGTGGGAGCCAAGCAGTGAGGGAGGGGAAGAACAAGATGCCAGAGCAAGGTGCTCTCATATTCACCAAGGACGGGTGCATTTTCGGGGTCCCTGTCCAGCAGGGCATCCACAATGCCCACCAGGTCCACACCATCAGCCTCATTCTGCAAAGCACACATGAAGGAGCATGTCAGTCAAGAGTCCAAAGAACGGCATTCTGCAGGACAAACAGACACAAAGATGCACCAACATCCAGCCTTGAACGCACACTAAAATCATGGCTGGAGTAATGTAACAATTCTCTTACAATGCTATTCTGTCAATATCTTGAGCAGCGCTCCGTTTACACTAATGGTTATTTGTGAGCTTTTATGGTGCAAGGGCCAGGGATGGCCAAAGAGCATCAAGAAATGGTCTTTAGTCGTTGGTGCTGCCACTGACCACAGGTACATGTAAAATGGCTGCATAGAGGCCTAAAAACAGCCGTTGCAATTACATGGATGGGCCAGCCTTGAACAATGAACAAGAAAGGAACGAAATTGTTATTGCCTCGACCATCTGCTTATCCTTACTGCATGCTAGCTAATCTGTGCCACCCCCACCAGGTGTATGCACAATGCTGATTAGCTAGCATGTCTCAATGCTGGAAGTTGGGGGGGGGGGGGGGGACAGCACTACGATTGTAATGGCGTTTGTTGTAGCACAATACTAAAGCTTTGTTATGTGTCCACCCACTATTCAGTGCAGGAAAGACGTAAAATCATGATGGCATCAGAAAGGCTGCTCACCAGAACAGTGCCGCTGTCACTGCAGACGACAACTGCTTCCTCGGGGACGGCATGGGCTGCACGAAGAATGAACACGTTCACAAGGTTGAAAATTATCACAACAGAGCCAAGAAAACTTGATCACACGCCACCTCTGTTTAGGTATGGCCGAAAACATGAGCCCACAAAGAATGCTGCTTGAACCTATGTTTTCCGGTACATGTGAATTCTCAATTTACAGGTTCGAAGCAGATACCAGTACAACATGCCACATTTAGTTCATGTGCATTAAATTGCATCATTATGCTACAGTAAAACCTCATTAATTCAAATTTCATGGGACAGACAAAAGAAATTTTCTAATTAACCAAATGTCAAATTATCAAGGGTATCAAGAAAACAAACAATTGCTTGCTACATCAACATGCTTTTATTTAGTAAATGAATGAGCAAATCCTATTTCTATTTTGCACAAAAGCAGCGCAGAAGGTGCAATTTTCGTCATCTTGCGACTGATTGGCTCTGGAAACGGCAAAGGCGTCGCAAATTCCTTCGCAGCGCAACTCTTTTGAGTTCCGAAGGCATGTGGCTGGCGCACACCAGTTCAAAACGAAATTACTGTTTGCTGCAAGCACTATGGATGAAACTGTGGTGACTATCGGCGGGACCACGGATGGTGGCACATGGCTAATGCAGTTTTATGCGCAGCGGTAAAATAAAAAATGCTTCTATACAAAGAAGCTTGAGAACAAGGACTGCGGAAAAGGTGATGGAACGAAAAATGTTAGGCGTAACGTTAAGAGACAAGAAGAGAACGGTGTGGACCAGAAGGCAAACGGGGATAGCCCGCACTATAATAGACATTAGGAGCTAAAAATGCAGCTAGGCAGGCCATGTAGTCCGTACGGTGAGTAACCGGGGGACTATTAAAGTTACAGAATGGGTGCCAAGAGAAGGGAAGCACAGTTGAGGATGGCAGAAAACTAGGTGGGGTGATGAAACTGGGAAATTTGCCGGTGGAAATTGGAGTCGGCTAGTGCAAGACCGGGGTAATTGGAGACCGCATGGAGAGGCCTCCTTCCTGCAGTGGACATAAAAATAGGCCGATGACGATGATGAAAATTCGCTGTCGTTCACGTACGATTTCCACTGATGACTATGGCGATGCAGGCTTCATCGTTTCCTATCAGTTGGATGCTAGAACCATTTTTGCTGTTTTGTGTGGCACAATCGCGGTGTTCCATGCTCTCCGGGCTCCGAGTTGTCCAAAATAACCAATGCACCGTCAAACATGTCAGAATTAACGAGCTTCATTGCATTGAATATTGCATACGTCTGCGGGGACCAGAGGACGAGTCCGAATTACCCTATTTTCCAAATTAACGAGGGTCAAATTGACGAGGTTTTACTGTATAATGAAACGGTTCTTGCACTTTTTTTTATGTGTCGCAATAGTTCCACTACCGCCGACTGCAACGTTCCGGTGGACTTAGTTTGCATTTTCTGCTTTTCTCGCTCATTTATAGCCCAACCCACTTGGATTCACCTATAAAAAATTGGACAATGAAGCCAGAGAGGGCATAAAGGAAATTGATATGTTACATTTAAATTATATGTAAAAATAGGGTAGAGGGCTGCCTTCAACCACCATGGCCAAAAGCGGAACTGGCTAACACTCGCAAGGCTAATCTTTAGGGCTGTGCGAATATCAAAATCTTCTAATATGAGCTGAATACAAATACTTATCGAATATTGAATCGAATACTGAATAATGACATGCACATGCATTTATTACCAAGTTGGTTTATTTTAAGATGTTGGAATATTGCAATTACATTGTCATTGGTAAAAAAAATTTAACTTTTAAGCCATCATACTAAAAGATCATATATTTGGCTCATGTTAGCTTTGGAAAACTTGATAATTTCTGCTAGTTATCTGTTGTCACCAACCTGTGCCTTATTATACTGCACAAATTTTCCGTTAACTCACAGGCATTTGACCTGTACCAGTTGTCACATCGCATTTGCTGTCAAGCAATAAGCTCAGGATTGGGGGTGGAACCTGCAAAAGAGTGCACCCTCGCGGTCCGCAAACCCGTGCGCTTTGCAACTGAGAGGCTGGCTTTCCTGCACAGCTTGGACATCCAGCGGCTAAGCCCGTTTTACGGGAAGATTTCGCTAGCAGCATGAAATTATTGCAAAATTCACCACAACAACAGGCACACTTTCTTAGATTAGATGGAAATAAACGTTAAGAACTAGATTTGCTCCAGCACAGACTGCAATATATTCGATTTGTTTCGAATATGCGTATCCAATCTAATATTCAAAAATTTTCAAATCTAGTTTTCGAGTTAAACACGAATAGTAAAAAACATTCGTAAAGATTCGAAATTTTCGAATATTTGCACACCCCTAATCTTGCACATACACACACATACGCACAGTAAGCCGAAGAAATTGGACAGCTGCCACTGTCGCTGATCTGGTAAAGCACAGCACATGGAATTGAAAGATGTGGGGTCGGCTCTCGCCTGAAGCAAGTTATATTTTTGTCCAATTTCATATTCCTTTAAATTAGTGTACGTAATTAAAAACAACGGTTAGTTTCCCCTGTGCTTTCTCGGGTCTCATTGTTTCTTTGCATGGCTGTGACTAAAAAAAAATAAGGCTCCACAAATCCACTTATTCTCCCTGTCTTGACATAGTTGCCTCCGTTCCATTAGAAAGTTTGAATGTTTCGTCAGTTAGCCTGGCCTCAAAATGACAAGGTGGACTGAAAATGGCAGAGCAAGAGAAAATCTAAAAACAATAGTCTCCAAGCACAACTCACATTCGCTGTCAGTGTTGTCGTCTACTGTAACATCTCCATAGGCATTTGTGGCCTCCGAAGAACTCATCTCGGCATTTCGACCCCCAACAGCTGCAAAAAAAAATAAAAAATAATGGGGGTGGGAAAGGGGAAGTTCTAGTTCACCACCACATTCACGACTTCACGAAACAGCCTGCAGAGACAAGAAGTTTTGGGGGAGTTTTTTAACATGTGGAGTCAGCCACAAAAGTTTACACGACATGAAATTTGCAGAAAACAAACAGAACTCAGGCAAAAACTGAGAACATAGTCATGACTTAAAAGTTTCAGTTTGCATTAGCTTTTGCGACGTACTCAGCAACCTGCTAAACAAGAACAGATCCAATTAGCCATAACAAATCAGAAATTCACACTTGTCCTGAAAAACCTGTGTTCAATAAACTTCTGTGGCTGACTGTACGTACCAGCTAAGCATTTACTGTGCAGTACAGCTCCCTCCTTCATGTAGTGCACCCACACAGCACAGGCATGACACAATGACAGATGCCAGCCTCCTCTCCCTTCCCTTGGCAAGTTTTACAGCTGGCAGTGAGACTGTCCTAAGTAAGCATTGCTGTTGTCATTATGCAACTCGTATTCCAGCACACCATTGCTTTGTTTCATCACCCTTTCAATAAGTGCATGTGTGCTTCTACCGTGTGAAAACATGTGCAGGCCTGTCCCACTCTCCTTAGAAGCACACTGCATGTGTGTGCATCTGTGCAGCACACTATATTCCAAACATGCATGCCATACTGCATCCACTGCGTTGTCTCCTGTACTCCATTTCATACTTGGCAAGCAATGAGCTGTGCTACACGAATAGGACGGTCATGTGTGTTAAAGTGGGCTGGTAGGTGCATGTGGTAGCATATCAAATAGCGCAAAAGGACAAGACGTAATGCCTAAAACAGCAGTGCCTAGGCCATCTACGCTAGAAATACCATATTAGCACTGTTGAATTTCCTTCAAAGCGCGGCCATAAAAGCCTCACTGTGAACGATTTGCAGTGCAGCTTTCCTGGATGTGCAATGCCTTCCACAGAATAACTACTTCATGCATTATAAGTACACCTTATGGACTTAAGGATACGTCAATTCAATTCGAGGTTCGAAGATTTTGCTGCCAGATGTCATACCAATGTGCCACCGACTCCAAGACAACTCACGGTCAAGAGGCGGTGGCCCGTCGTCGCCCTCTCGGTGCTCCTCGTCGCCAACCCGTGCGTGCACTTCCTCCTCGTCCTCCCTTCCCTCGTCGTGAGAGGCCAAAAGAAGCGGTGTGCGGGAGGAACTGCCCGCTGCGCCCCCAGGTCCACCGGCGCCGCCTGGCCCTGCCCCTCCGCTCTGCGAAGAGCCCGTCCCCTTTCGCCCACCTCTGGGGTGCCCACTTCCGGGGGCCGCCTGTGAGGGCAGGTTGACTATGCGAGACAGGGTCTCCAGGGGTTTCAGGGCCGAGTTGACTGTGGCAGCCATGTGCGGTGAGGAGAGATCCAGGTTGTGCGGAATGCGTGCCAGGTCTGTCACCAGGCCTCGGCGTAGCAACACCCGCACCTGACAGAGCAGGAAGTCAAAACACAATGTCAAGCCAAACTGTAACTGAAGCAGTTCTAATATATACAGTTAAACCTCAATGCAGTAGAACCCCGCTGTTACGTTCCTCACTGCTGTGTTTTCCCGGCTGCTACGTCGCTTTCATCCGGTCCCGGCATAGCTTCCGTAGGATCCAATGCATAAGGAACCCCGCTGTGACGTAGTAGCTGTGAAAACGTTCCCGCATGATGCGTCGCAACCCGAACCCGCCTGGGCTAAAGTAGGCAACGCGCTCCAACCACCATTTTTTTTATTTGCTTTTGACGAGTTTGACAGGGCTTGGCTATGGAACTGGCTGCAAGAAGCCGCACGCCAGTTCGAGAGGCCGCCACTAGGTGGCCACTCGTGAAAAATGCTCTCACTATCATCACTGTGATTACGGTCACCGCATGGTTTGTTGGGCGGGTCGACTCGCGGAGGAAGGAAACTCGGGAGAGGCCCTGGCGTCACTCTTCAGGAAGCTATAGCTAAAGAGAAGTCGGAAGTTGGCGTTGCTCTGCCTATCGGGCCAGCTCTCCTCTCTTGTTTACATTTCTTGCGAAACCACGCAGCGCTGCGCGCAACCGGGCTGCCCGGACGCGCGCGCTCTGCAGCAATACTAAACAATCGTTACACGTGTGGGGATGCGCGACTCTCTCGCGTCCCCTGATATGCTTTTCCCGCATGGCGCGTCTCCTGTAATCCGGCTTCGGCGCGTGGCCTGCGTGATGCCCGCGGCGGTTGTGTGGTTGGGGCGCAGTGCGAGAGATGGCGCGAGTGTTGCGCTGCTAACGCCGCCTCACGGCAGGGTTACTTGGGGGCGCAGGGGAGGACAGGCTGGCTTTCCCCGGCGGGTCGGCGAACGGCGCGGATATTTCCGCGCGCGCTGCGACCATGCTTCTGCGAGACCGCCTCGCGTGGCCGCCTTGGAATGCGCCACGATTCGCGTGACCACACACGCGAAGGACCAGGCGTTGGGATCCAGCATGGGGCGAACATATTCGGTCGCTTTCGGTCGCGGTGAGTCAGACTTCTAGATTTGTCGCGCGCCCATCGGCATGTTTTGTGGATAGCAACTCGGCTAGCAGGCATTGATTTATGAAAGGTGCAATAAATGCCCTTGTGATTGTTTGCACTACTGTGTTCTCGTTCCTTTGTCCCAAGAGTACGGAGGTGAGAGGACCCCACACACGTTAGCATGATTACGCCAAAGAGGGCAAAATTTCCCGCGGAAATTCATTCGTCCGTTGCCGTTGCCTGGCGCAGTGACGAGGAGCACGAGCCACATGATGCCAGGGAGTTGCCAAATCCTAGCTTAGGAGAAGCCGTCGCGGCTCTGGACCTCCTCCGCAGGTACGCCGCACCTCACAGCGACGCTGACAGCAATGCGGCCTTCCAGGCTATTGAGAAACGTGTGGCGATTTCTAGCGAGCGAAAGAAACGGCAAGCCACCATTCGAGACTTTTTAAGTTCTAAGCGCACTCTGTGGAAATAAATTGTCTATAGTTGAAGCTGCACTTTTTTCATTCATTTTCGGAGCTTTCCTCGCTGTTGCGTTTTCCCGGCTGTTACATTTTTTTTCCTCGGTCCGGTGAAAAACGTATGAACGGGGTTCCACTGTATAACAAACTTCAATATTATGAAATTCTCGCCATAACGAAGTATTCAACTTCTCATAACCTCTTGTCTACAGAACACATGTATTTAGAACCTCAATATAACAAAGTGCGTTCGCATGCAATTTCCATGTAACAAAATTTCACTGCCACCGAAAAGGAATTTTAAAAATTCTAATGGAAACTTCCGCAGATGCAGGTGATCAAATGATTGAATTACAAGGAGCAGCTTGCAAACTCGCGAGCTGCGCCGGAGAAGAGCGACTGCTGGAGAGGAGCTGCGTCATGTTCCATATAAAGTTCAAATATATAAGATCCCATCGCATCCCACACACTGTGTGCTTTAGGTGCGAGCGAAAGCAGAGTGCAATGGTGAAGCAAGAAAGATGGTGGCTTCACCAGTGCCACCTCCCCACGCGAGCATAGGAAAAGAGGGGGAGGGGAGCGAGCTGGTGTCAACGCAATCAAGTGCCCGAGAGGGGGCGAGGCAAGTTGGCGTGCGTCTCGGCTGTGGCTGCACATGGCTGCAAGCGCAGCTGAGCGCATGCGCAGCCATGCCGAGACGGCGTGGCATCGTGTAAGCTGTCTTCACGTGCATTTGGTATTGCAGGTTGCGCAATCTGGAGTTTCAGTGAGCCATTGGAGCGAGAGGCAGAGCAATCATTCGCTCTCTTTGCCAGCGCTTTTCATGATAGTGTCCTCCCAGTGCAGGCGACGCTATCAGTCGCGGGGCAGAGAGCGTGCAAAAGTACTGTCGATGTGAAGATATCGTCAACGTGGCATAAAACCGCATCATTCGTCGCCGACTGCCGAATTCATCAAAGTGAATTGCTTTTTTTCGGTTGCCCGATAATTTGGAAAGTTTTGCAGCCCCTATCCGTGTAAGAAAAATCGATCGGCGACTATACTAATCTACATAAAAGGTCGAATTTCAATTCAACAAAATTTCGATATAACAAAGCAAATTGCTGATTTTACTGGCTTGGTTATATCGAGGTTAAACTGTATTGCCAAAAAGTGATTGAAAAAGGGAGGAGTATAGACTCGCATAGAGTCTTGTAAGAGCCGAACATTTCCCCCAATTTTGAAGACACGCCGCCCTTGCATGGGACCGAACATTTTCGTCAAAAGGGTGCCAGCGCAGCCTTGACTTGTGCACATCCCGAATCCCCGGATGTATCATTGCATCAGAGGTCAATGCGCAGCTCTCGCAATCTAGTAGCGGCAAGCGCAAGTACGCATCATGCAAAATTGCGTTGATGTGCGCGCACGGCATCGGGGCACCAAACACCATTGCTGCTGCGTAGAATTTTTTTTTTTAGTACACGAGTGTACACTCAAGCCCTGTAGTGCACAAAGCGAATGCTGTACATACACACTACAGTTGCATGTAGCTGCGGCCTGCTACATAGCGTAGATACTGTGGCCACCACGGGGTGCTAGAACAAGTGCAATGCAGGCGCCAAAACCAGATCTAGTGGCATCTACATTAACACCCCAGATCAAATTTGAACTGCGTACCACGGTGATGTTCAATACATCGGGTGTTGCAGGCACACCTTGCTCCACCGCAGCCTTCGCAGTGCAAGGCATTGAAGATGGAGCGGGAGCACCCCGAAGGGGATCACAGGCAATCTTTACCAATAACTGCGCTTCTACTGAACGCATTGAAGTACTTTTTGTCGCAAAGTATTTCTGAAATGGTCTATGTTAACTTCAAATGCATTTCTCTACATCGATATAAAGTGATTCAGAGCCCCTTAAAGAAGAACTCTCTAAATTAAGAAAAATTTTTAATCCCAATGCAGCGATGGGCAATGACATGGACTACCAATCTGCCCCAGTGAAAGTCCGGTGAAAGTCCAGCTGACCAAGTGGCTGGAAACCCATTCCGCTTGACAGACCACCTCAGTTGCAAAGGGCAGCGGTGCTCACCATGTTGTTCATGCTAGCATGAAGCTGCCGGAAAGAGGAGGCAGCCTGGGCAGGCGGACACGACTCGATCATGGTGCCGACCAGACCGGTCAGCGCTTGGATGCGGGCATGCTTCTCCGCCGTCTCGGGTAGCGCGAGTGCTCGCTGCAGGGCTGCCTTCACCTGGAGAACGAACAAGTAATTTTAGTGTCAGCACTGGCAACTGGCAAGTCTCCCCGGCCCTCTCGAGAACGGCCAGAAGGCAAGAGGCAACATAGTCACCGTGCTGGCAGGTCACATAGCATGTTTTCTTTCTCTGAACATTCAAAACAACCCGAGCCTTTCACTAAGGCATCTTGTTCGGCTGGTTGGTGGGACACTGCAAGTATTATACTCAAGGAATGATGAGCAACAGGGAAACCTTGAAGTATAACACTCCATATGTGCATTTATTTTAGAGTGTCCTACGAATCTGGTCACTATAAGTGCTATGAACACTGACCTAAATGAGCAAGAAAGAATTACAGCTGTTTCACGCAAACCGGAAAAAAATGGAAATTGGTGGAAATGCGCACTAGTTAGTTCTACATTGACGCATTTCATGTAGTGGGTACCGTATATAAAGCATAAACAGATAAAAGGACAGAGGCAAGCAGGTGTACATGCAGAGCTGTGTCCCATCTCAATATCTCCTGTGTACTTGGCTGTTCCTGCTGTACGCACAGTATCTATATGAAATCTAGGCTGGCCTTGATTCTAAGCCGACCCCCAAAGGTGCGAAGCCAGAAAAAGGAAAAACTTGCCTCGAAGGTAGGCCGAACAGAAAAGTAAGAACAGTGTTCACAAAATGAAAACGGCATTTACTTAATATGAATATGCCAAGCTCTACATCATCATTGCTGCTTGCCTCATCGCTATCTTCCATATTGCCGTTATCTCCTTGTCACAGCACACGCAACAAGCGTCTCCCATTGCCCCCTCCAACGATGAACTCTTTTCTCATAGATGCTGAAGCCCTGCCTGGCATGAACGTTTGACGATGCCTCTGTGGCTAGAATAACTTTTTGTTTGAAAGCAGCACTACAGTGGCATCACGCGTTTGGTATCATTACAATAATGCCATGCCGTATGCCGACATGACAGACGTCAGAATGGAGACGTCGTTCATTTACTTATTACTTCAGTTGGCTACTAGTGTGGCTAGTAATGGCTGCGGTACTGGCTTTTCTAGCTGGCCCTCGCTATGCATCATATTTATCCTTTTCAATTGAAAACTGGCGCAATCCTGCGAATCTAAGCAGACCCTAGAGTATGGCATATTATTAAAAAAAAAAATCTAACGACCTAGATTTGAATAAATACGGTACTTGCACTGGTCATTCCAGCCAGGCTCAGCGCGTATGAGGCAGGCATTTTGAAATGTCGGTGATATGGTAACGCAGATGTAGGGTCATACTTGATTCTAACACGTGCACAATTTTTGGGCCCACTTAATCAGAAAGTGCACATTAGATTCGAGTAGATACGGTACTCGCTTGCCTTGTTTGGTTACAGTGCGCAAATGGTAGACTGGGGGGGCTGTCAGTGTCTCGAACTTCATTTGCCTGCTCCAAGATTCAGTTACCACAATGATAGGTTTGGCTGCAAGCATGGGACTTTGTCTTGTATGCTTCATTCAAACCTGTGCCTGTAAAATGCTATTTCGTGAGCATGCATGGATGTATGATTTCATTGCTGTGTAGACTATGCAAACGCAACAAAAAACATCAGCAGCAATGAAGCTGTTATATTGAATTTGTTTTTATGGTAAATCAGCTGGAGCTTTGTGCCTAGAAGTCGATCCCTCCACATGCCTTAGTACAAGTGCTTAGGTTAGTCTACCGTCTGTCTTCCCGTTTTCTGTGCTTGCTCTATCAGCATGGTTGTGCCGACTGCAAAGACATGCCGAGTACATTGTGATCCCGCAATTAACAGGAAGTGATCACATGTGCGGAGACGGACGGAAATTGGGCCGCATCACAGGCGTTTGTCCCGAGACTTGCGTGCAGGACTGGCGCAAACAGAAGGAGAGCCATTCTACTCCGGCGGCTGCTGCGTATGACCATGCGGCCCCTATCTTGAAAGCCATCTGCGATGGAGACAGAGTCTACACGTCTATGTGCACCGCGATGTGTTCTTGTCACTTGGTTCAAATTGAAGCAAGAGGCAGCGTGAAGGTCAATTCGCTCGCTCTCCTGCTACCGCACTTCCTCACTCCAGTATTTTGATAAGAGTTTCCATGGTCATTGAGTGAGACATGTTAATGTCTGCTTGAGTGTGCATGACACCATGTTTGTTAATTTAGTTGGTAAATGTATGTTTAAAAGTGTATACGGCTGATAAAACTAGTATCCTCACTTCGTATAGCTATCTACTAATTTGCCATCGGAGTCGATGCTTTGCTTTTCGGGCGAAACTACTTTTTTTTTTTTATCGCAACTAGTGCATTGAGAGTAAATCTTTCGTTTTCCAGAAGAGAGGAAGTTGTATTTCTGTATGAAAGAATGAGGCACGGCACTATCAAGAACTTTCTTCCTTTAGGTCAGGGCAAATGGGTGCACATTACAATCGAGGGCGCGTTAGAATAGACTAAATATGGTAGTTGGAAGTCTGCAACATTGGAGAGGCCGAAAAGTTAGCACCTCGATGACAAGGGTGGTCTGCGTGTCAGGAGAGTGGTTGGCCGAGGCTAAGGCTGCCACTAGGACTCTGGCCAAGGCGGGGCTATCCTTGTCGCCCGCTTTCTGGCACTGGGGCAGCAGGTGGTCCAGCAGGAAGCCCAGGGCGCTGATCTCCTGCACGAGAATGGACACTACTGCTTCACCTTGCTTGGTACTGCATCAAGGAACACTTTATCAGCTAGCCTCTTTAGTATTCTCATGAAACTGCCGCGATGCTTCATTTTTTAGAACTGCACAAAAGACTGTCAACCAAACAGGTACAGGATGGATGGACCACTCACCTCCGGCACAAGCTCCGTCTGGCCCGCAGAGTAGACATGCTCGGCGACCATCCGGGCACACGGGGCATACGAGCGCACCAGTTCGGCTAGAAGCCGGCATACAGCAGACTTGGGCAGCAGGGGCAGGCTCTTGTCCTCCTTGGGGGCTGGGCCAAAAGGGCGGCTTCCCCCCGCAGGCCCCACACCCTTGTCCTCCACTCCCCCGGACGGGTCCAGGTTGGGTACGGGCTCTTCGTCCAGCAGGTCGGCGCCACTGCCCTCGCGCACGAGGTCAGCAGGCACAGTGCCACCTGCCCCTCCTACGACCCCTCCATTGGAGGACGAGGGCGGGCTCCCATTGGAGTCAGATGCCACATCTGCTTGACCTGCAGGAAAGCCCATCGCACCGGGCAAGCTACTACAGCCAACTGAACATTCAAAAGATTCAAACAGAACCAGACGCAGAACGAAGAGCCAGGCAAAGGAGAACTAGAGGTGCACATCTGCCAATCGTTGAACTTCAAAATTACAGTTACAGTAAGAGGAACTCTAAGGGACCATGAAGATATGTGTGACTCGTCACAAGTTAACCATAGGGCTCAAGTGCGCTAAAATATATGCGACAAAAAATAATTACATAGTACTAAAACCAAAAGGCTGCTCAAATAGAAAGAAAAGTTTATTACACTTACAAAGTGTTGCTCAAGGCACTCTACTGAATAATTGCTGGTTGCTGGCGCTTTGTAAACCTCTGCACTTTCACAAAAGTTGGGTAGATTCCTGGGTAGACTTTCAGGCTGCGCTGGTGTAATGATTTTTGTTTTCTGTTCCTACTGCCGTTCATCATTGGCCAGGCTGATAGCAAGCCTTCATTATCTGCATTGCCTGCTCACTGCCAAAGAAATGAGCAGAATTGAAGAAAGATCATTACATAACATGGCCCCAGCAGCCAAACGCTCAGCAAGCAACACATAACTGGCGCCTTTGATAGGCAGGGCAGAAACCAAGGAAATGGCAGCGCAGTTAAAGAAAGCAGAGAAGCAAGCAAAGCTGTGACATAAGGAAGAAATAGTGTAGAAGGGGCATAGCTATGTGACACAAGGAGTGCGGGACGTCTACGGGAGAACACTGAAGAGAAGGCCTTTTGTCCCATTGCAGATAGCTCAGTCAACGATGATGGCAGCGACTACCCACCTTCTTGAGGCGGTGGTGTGGGCAACGGGGTGGGCAGGACATTGAGCAGGTCGCTCATCACCTGGGCAACCACGTCACCCACGGGAGGCGGGCTCGTTGGCCCCTTGGCCGCGACGCACTTGAGGATCTGCACAGCGTTGCTGCTCGTGTACCGGCTCTCTTCCTCTTCAGCTGGAAAAGAGTAAAAAAGGCATTGCCTCTTCCAGACACAGCCTACTGTGAACGATGCATACCGAATACATGAGTTGCCCTTAAGGGCAACTGCAAAAGTTGAGTGCGAGATGTGCAAGTCCACATTTGTAGTTATCGCAGCTCTAATAAAATCTGTACAAAACCGCTCCGTGTTCAGTAGTGGAATTCCACAGCCACTGAAGTACCACGACGTGTGCACTCGTAAGCACTGACAAAGACGTCAGCAAGAGATGGAAGGTGAAATAAAATAAATAAAAAGTGCTCGCCTCTCTTGGACATCGGCAAAAGGGAGATGCGCAGGACGTTGGTGGCCACTCCCTGGAAGAGTTTCGGGTCACGGCAAGCGGCTGGACCCAGCACCCGCAGCACATAGTGCAGCTCCTTGGAGCTCACAGGACTGCCCCCCGCTGTCGCCATGGTGCGTGCAACCTGCAGAAGAGTGGGCACACGGCAGATTCAGTTTGGCTGTTGATCCAGCTTCTGCCCTAAACAGCCCCTAGCAAATGGCTTCTCGCTCACTTAGAGATGCACAAAGGGGTGCCCATAGTAAAACGTCAACATAGCAATAAGTCGGGATTCTCTGCTACGTTTATGTGCAGTCGAGCAGCTTATGTACAGTGAATGCGGTGCGCAGTCATCAAACAAAGTGAGGAGGCAGAAAGCGGAGGAGTGGAGAGGAGACGGCCCGCGCATGCGCTGAGTTGCCGGCGGCTACGGCATCTGCAGCCCCGTGGGCGATCTCATCTGTGCTTCCAAGAGGGGGGGGGGGGGGAAGGGGCAGGGTGCCATGATGTGGGGAGGGCTACACTCATCTGCGGCATCTGCTAGTGAGCTCAGACCACGGCACCAACGTGTGTGACACAGATCACTGCTCCTGCAAGGGGTGATGGCAAGTGGCTACGAGTAAGGCTCAATGTGACGCTTCCTTGGGTGTTGTCGCTGCTGACACTGGTGGCACGACTGCCCCGCGTTGTTGGTGGAACGAAAGCGCGAGAAGAAAAACTTAGTGCCGCGCAAGAGGGGATGTGCAGCAAACGATGGCTACGATATGGCGCCAGAGTAGCGCGTGTCGTCTGTATGGAAACAAAGGACTGCATGAACGGAGGCCTGTCTGCGGCGGCTGCTGTGAATCGCACACAAGCGTCACCCATGCACTGCCTCTCGCAATATCCTGATGAACAAGGCAGGTGTGCCTGTTTGCACTGTTTGGAATGTGTCGCACCAGACAGCTCGTTAGCGCAAGCCAATACATCACAATATGAAAACACATAAGAGTGTGGGGTTCTCAGCCGTGCTCTTGGGACAAAGGAATGACAACACAGTGGTGCAAACAATCACAAGGGCATTTAATATTTATTGCACCTTTTATATGCCAATGCCTGCTAGCCGAATTACTACGCTCAGAACATGCCAATGGGTGCGACAAATCTAGGAAATCCAACTCACCGCGAATGTATATTGGGCTAATATGTTCACTCGGTGTTGGCCACCAACGCATGGTCGCTTGCATGTACGGTCATGTGAACGATGGCACGTTCTTACGAGGCCTCGCGAGACTGTCTACGCAGAAGCATGGATAGGCACACGTGCAGAACGTCTGTGCCACTTGCTGACCCAAACCATGGGTGCGATCTTATACGCGTTCCAAAATAGAACAGAGGCGGTTCGTTCCACCGAGCCAAATACGATTCGTCAATTTGAACCATGCCGAACGCCATGACGTCAATTGTGACGTGATATCTGCTGTCAATCATTCCGTGTTGTCTGCTATCCGACAAACGGAACGGAACATACCGCCTATTTCATGACGTAAAGAACGAACCGCCTCCGTTCTATTTTGGAATGCGTACAAGATCGCACCCCATGTTGGTTTCACCCATCGGTAGTTTTACCCTGGCGCACAAAGCCTGTCTTTTCCGTTGATTGATATGGCCACTGATTCTAGCCTTCCCGATTGCAGCACTCCCAGTTTTAAGAATCATCCATATCAACAATGCGAGCTCTCAAGTCCGAGTCATGCAAAATTTGCAGCTTCTTCTCAAGCAACACACCTTAGCGCACTGTCGGCACCATCTTTTACTAACTGCGCTGTCCGCAGCTTTGGGGCTGCTTCTGCGCTGCATAGAAAGGGTGGGCGCCACTTCGCTTCTCGCTTTTTTTTTTCTCTCTTCTTTTTTCTGGACATGTGGTGCAAAATCGTGGGCAACAGATGTGAAGTGGCTGGTGCCATATTGTGGCGGCAACTTGCGCTGCTCTCTGTGGCTTGTACAATTGGGAGGCGGGCGGGACGCGCTGTATGGTAATGGCAGCATATTCAAACTTCTGTAGGCAAACTTTTCACACCTTCTTGGCATTGTTCGTTTAAGGGGAACTTAGCAATGCTAATGTCACAATTTTCCTGCATGGAAAACGTCACCCAGAAGGCAAGATCCTTATCGCTATATCCGATATGCAACGAAGAACATGTCGTTATATACGTATCTTTTTTATCATAGCCCTAATGCAGAAGTTGACACTTTTAAGTCGACTCATCGTTATAACTGACAGTTATATGTGGTACCATTATAAGTGGACTGCAATAAAGTGCTATACTTTTGCGTGGGATTCCGGAAGGGATGTTACAACTGTGCGATATAAACAATAATTTGTTATATCCATCTGCCATCTGTAATATACCCAGGCCACACAAGTGCTGAAACTTAGCATGCGAACAACAGTGATGCAACTCGCAACTTAGTGGGTGGAGAAAACAGTTTTCAGAAGCACAAGCTGCGATTTCATATCGGCTAGTTAACTGCTCATCTAGAGGGACACGAGTACAGTGTACGAGTCTAATGGTCACCAGAATGCTAGCTAGAAGGTAGGACAACCCACGCTCAGCTGAACATGGCTTGAACAATGGAGCGAATTTTGCAGCTCAAAGCACTGAAGTGCGGAAAGAAAAAAAGAATGAAGGTTTAGCGAAAGAAGGATCAATGCGAGCACATGAGCAGACCAACTCGCTCTAACTGCTATTCTGAACGTTGGACCACATCGTACATTACTGCCAGACTTGTATAGTTTGAAGCAGTACTACCAAATCTGATGCCCAAGCTTCTGTGCCTTGCAGGGTATTTGGTATATCTGATTCACAGCCTGCACTTTCTGAACTAGTTCAGGAGATGCTGCGCTCCTCTATTTGTTGTGCCATTCGTTCAGCACAGTGCACCATTCGTGTAAGACAGTTCACAAAATTCCCTGCACTTGCCAGAGAGGTAAGTGCATGGATCATGCCGGTGATGCCATGTCGGTTCAGCACGAGCAACAACTCGCAGGTACTAGTCCACGAATTGAATGGAACTAATGGTAGTCAGCTCTGCGCTGACTGGCACATCACAGCTGTAAGCAATCGTTACCTTGTCCATGGCGTGCGCCAGGGTGGGTGGCTCCTCGACCACGTGTCGCACCAGCAGCGAGGCGAGCGAGGCAAATCCCGAGAAGGCCGATGCCTGGGTGAGGCCCAGCAGCAGACGAGGCCCCCCCAGGGCGGCAAATGCCTGCGCAGCCTCGTGGCACCGCGTCAGCCGCAGAGACAACCGCAACACCCCATGCAGCGTGTCGGGCTCCACGGGGATGCTGAGCAGGCCGACACAGGACCTGCAAACATACATCCGGGACGAAACTTAGCTGGAGCGCGGACAGACGAAGACGCAGTGCTAGGCATCGGTGCTCAACTGTTTTCTAGCCTAGATTAAAGCGTAGAGTTTCTAACGAAAATTGCTAAAAGGAACACTGGCACTGTGCTCATTTGGATACCAGGAGAATGACGATTACCTACATAGATTTGTCATCTTAGACCTAGTTTCAGTGCATAATTGTAGACTCAATGCCTCAAACCACAAAATGTTTCAGTTATCAGAACAAGATCATCTGCATCAATAAAGTGTTGATGCAAGACCCACAGGCGTTTTGGAAATTTCTTACATAACTCATCATCGGAAAGAACATACCATATCCATAGCACGACTGATGCTGGAACATCTATTTTCCTACGCTTGTCCCTAGCACACTTTGCGCATGGGAACTAATTTCTAGGGGTGTGCGAACAGCAATTTATCAGACTGAATCAAATATTGCATATCCTTCAAGCAGTTTTCGAATAATAAGCAGCCATTTTTGCAATTAATGTGAAACAGTATTAACATCCTAGTGCTCATAAGCTTAGCAATTTTCTGTCATTACACTGCTCATTATCAAGCACTGTAACAGAATAATTGAATGGAGCATTAGTAACGATTAAGCAGTTTGTTTGCATATACAGGGCTTCTCAGAGAGTGCAAAACATCCCTGTAACAAAGCCTATTCTACTATGTAGCCCGTTGCAAAATGAAAGTTCTCAAGTCTAATATGTAGGATATGCCCGCAGGGATGAAAATTATCGTACTTTTGCTCCAATCTCACATTTGAATGGCCAAAATTGAGATTTTAAAATATTGCAAAACTATTCTAAAAATATTTCTATTTACTAATAGTGACTACTCGTTTCAAAGACAATATAATGGGACGCTGCTTGATTTGTTATCTGAAAGTTTCAAATATTTGCATGCCCCTATTAATTACACAACACAATTCGAATCCCAATTTGCTTTTGTGTGATTTCATTGTTCAGCGTCCTTGGTGAGTACAGCTGCAGGTGCAGCCCCGCCTGAAATCCAACTAAGGAACATTATGAAACAGTTGGCTTGTTTCTAGATGAGATCAGCCTAGCCTTTTACAGACAGCTGGATGAATGTACATACAGCCCGCATCAAAATGCCTATGCCCCCATGCAGGCTCAA
Organism: Dermacentor variabilis; assembly: GCF_050947875.1. Taxonomy (NCBI): domain Eukaryota; kingdom Metazoa; phylum Arthropoda; class Arachnida; order Ixodida; family Ixodidae; genus Dermacentor; species Dermacentor variabilis. Next base: position 76,278,482 of record NC_134576.1, on the reverse strand, counting down.
CAGGTGCTTTCATCAAGGAACTCATACAGAACAAGTTAGTAAGGGCACTAGGTCACACCAGCTGCAAACAGGCCTGGCACAGGCCACTTCTGCTTGGCCATTGGTATTCAAAGGTTAAAATATTTTCATGGCTGCCACAAACCTGCAAGATGAGGCGAAAGTCCGAAGATGCACGCAGAATGTCAAGGCCCAAGCAGCCCTACTAACCTGATCAATGTCGAGCACTGGTGTGGACTCAAGCCCTTCACTGTTGTCGGTGTCACGGGCGTTGTCGATGATGCCGATGCATTTCCAGAGTCGGCTCCTGCAGTAGCCACTGCACCCGCTGCGTCTGCAGAAGCAGATGACAGTGTTGGCACAGAAGCAGACGCCATGGTGCCTGCAGGGGTGGTGCCTGCAAGGGTGGTAGCTGCAAGGGTGGTGGTGGCAGGCGTGGTGGCTGCAGGTGTGGTGGTGGCAGGCGTGGTGGCTGCAGGCGTGGTGGTGGCAGGTGTGGTGGCTGCAGGCGTGGTGGTGGCAGGTGTGGTGGCTGCAGGCGTGGTGGCTGCAGGCGTGGTGGCGGGCGGTGCACTGGATGGTGCAGTGGCAGCAGCTCCAGTGCTGGCACTTGTTCCAGCACCGGCATCGCTTGCGGTGGCCGACGAACCACCCGCCGGCGCACTTGTTGCTGCGGACGGCTTGCCATCCCAGGCAAGCATGACAGGGCGCCAGTTGCCAGTTTCTTCATTGATCTGCACCATCGTTGAAAACTGCACCGTGTACTTGCGACGGCCAGCTGTGAAGTGGACGCTGGGTTCAACGGCACAGTACGCATCGTCGATGGCTTTGTTGTTGAGAGCCGTGTAGGCGTTCCACCGACCCGTCCGATCGTCGAACCACTTCCACTGTCGTTTTGGCAGCTGCAAATGATGACGCACAAGAAATGATCAACCATACTAAGCGGACTGAAAAGAAAGTATCAAATAGAAGAAAAACTGCAGTGCTGCTTTTAATCCCTGTATGAGCGCCAAACAGTCAACTGAAATTACACGAACACACATGATGGATCTAGTAGCTGTAGTTCACACCTGCCAGTGAACTAGGATCCAGACATGAACAGAAATATAAGAGAAAGTAAAAATGGTTTTAACTTCACATCAAACCCACCAAGCAGGTACAGTTCTTCTCTATGTCATCCCCTACAAGACTGTAGTAAGCAGCCTTCAGTCCATTTCCAATGCACTTAGTGCTAGGCTAGGACAAAGAAAACCTTGCTAGCCTACAAAATGGAACAGAACAAGTCTACGGTCGAACAGAGCAAGTCTAAGCTCACAAGCGACTGAGCAATGTATTTTCACAACTAAAAGTTAGCGAGGCACTGCCAAGGCCAGGTAAAACATATACAGAACAGAAGCTCAGAATTAATTCATGCACTTGAAACAACTACAAGCTCTACAATACAAGTTTTCTTCATTCCAAGATGTCGAGATTATGGTCAAATGGTACAATTGCAGCGTAGATAAGAAAGCAATGTTAAACATGTTTCAGCTGAGTTGCAATACTTCTTGTTAACAGTGGTTCATTTATACAAAGTTTTAAGTTGCATGCACATGTGTGCTTGCTTGGAGATTAATTAGTTGTATAATGGTAGCTCAAGCCACGCTCCACCAATACACAAGTTCTATGAATGTTATCACCGGATATTTTTAATTCCCTGTGTTCGTGGCAAGTTCAAATTTCATCTAGATGACCTACCGACTCGAGAAAGCTCAAAAGCGTTTTAGAAGTAACGGGACTGAATCTAAACAAATAAAACATTAACAAGCATGTGTTGACATGACAGTGAAATGTGAAGGTCTGTAACGCATGTACCTGTAATACATGCAGTACATGGCAGCAACCAAGAAGTACTGAGGGTGCCAACCTGAAGCAGAGGTGCTCTCCTCTTGGATGCCACCGACGCCTTCTCGTACAAGTCTATAAGCAGGATCAGAGACACCAGCCACCTGGACCATCGTTCAGGAGAGAAGAAACATACAATTGTCAATGCACTATACCACATCCTACCTTGTAATCGCAGGGCTTTCTTTTGGTTTGCACTCGTCTCATGAACGTTAAAACCTTAACACTTTCCTGTCCACAGCTTTACCCATCAATAGCTCGTCATCAATTTCATATTTTACCGCGCCCAGAGTGGTTTCGGAGAGCTAGCGTCATCCAGTGCATAAAAGAGGAACTATTTTTCTGGTTTCGCTTTTGTGTTTCCTTTTTTTCACCATGGGGGGGATTTCTAAAGCGACTTTTAGTTGGGCGTGACGAGCGCTTGTAGCTTCCGACAAGGCGTCGACGTTGCAAGCAGATGCCCTTCGGAAACGGCGAATTTCGACAAACTCCGACGAGTCTGCATCAGAATTTTTGGATGGCGGTAGCACCACAGACTGGGAAGATGATTTTGATTCATCAGACTTCAGCATGGACGGTGAAAGTGCGTCAAATAGTCCCAGAACGTCAACAGGTATCCATCAGCAGTTTATTTTCTACTACAAACTGTTTTATTGCTGCAGCACTCAGATCTAAAGATATCTGGTGTGTTCTAAAGGTCACAGTTCTTATCTGCAGGATGCCAACGTCATTTGGGCAGTATCACTTGCCACTGGCGGTGAAAAGGAGTTCTGCATGAGAAGGCGGCCGGGAGTGGACCTTGGCATTACGCTGTTATTACGCTCTGCAGTGCCATGGGGCGGTTCGTAAGGGCTGCCGCACAAGCACGATAGCTACTAGGACTAACATTTTCCTTTGCATATAAAGGACTTCTGCAGATAGAAAGCTTACATTTGCAGGAATGTTGTATATAGCCTTTTTGTTCAAAATGCATATTTCGAATTTTTTAAATGTTCTTTGGTGCAAAGCAGCATCAATGTTCTCAGAGTTTTCTGGTTCTCGTAACAAATTTATTAAACAATTTTATTCAGAGAATTGTTAACAAATGTTCGCTTGAAAATAATGCTATTAGAAAGCACATTCCTTCTTTACAAATTGATACCATACATTCTAATACCAAGCATTGGCTGAAGCAGTAAAAAAATCATTTACTAGACTACTCAAAAACGAATTAAAACCTCCGCTCATAGTCTCCACGGTTAGCCGGTGTGCCACTGCAAAGGCTGACATGCAATGACTGTACCACCTGTAAGGGTTGGTCCTTGGGCGTTGAAAACTTTCAACATTCATCAATTTAAAAGGATGCAAACACACCCAGCCACATACTTCGATTGTCAAATGCGCGTGGCTGCTTGATTTCACGTTTTTCATGTGTGCAGGCCTTGACAATTGTAGTGCTGTATTTACGACTCCAGCGACTTACGTTATAAGATATTTATGTGGAAGGGCACCTACTTGGGTGTTGCGGGTGGCTCCTTTGGCAGAGTCGGCAGCACCAGCACCTGCTGGGCGGCATCCACCAGCTGCACCAGAAGGTCCACCAGGCTCTGCTCCTCTAGCAGGGTGGCACACGGCAGGCGCATCTCCTGCCCCAAAACATCGCGAAACACAACGTTGAAGTTCATCTACAGCAACACGGAGCTGTCAGACACAGACAGAAGAGAACATTAGGCTCCAACTTTCCACTTTGTGATAAACTACTGACATGAAATTTTTCTGATTACAGTAACTGGAGGCATGTTACTTATGACAACTGGGTGGGCCTTAGATTTGGGTGCACCTAATTTCCTAAAATTTTAGCCCATAACTGCCCATTTTACATCCTACCTTGGTGCTGAAGCAGCGCACCGACAAGGACAAGGCAAGACAAGAAAACACGACACTCGCTGCACTCGCAACTACTTTTGCATATTAAATTTTGGGGCATGTTAGAATCAGATAAATAAAGTATGTACTACACCATTACCAATGCTACCTTCAGTACATCAGCACAGCTTAGATGCTGCAACTACAGGAAATCTTACTCTGAAGGCTCCAGGGAGCTACCTGGTGCATGTCAGTGGAAGAAGCATGACTGGCACGCAGTGATAACACCCGGGATAGGGCAGGCGTTCACCCTCACCTCAAAGAGCAGAGTGAACAGGTGGATGCGGACGGCAGCCATGTTGGCCACAGGAAGTGTGGCAAGTTGGACAGCCTGCTCCGCCTGTGGCAAGTCGTCCCGCAGTGCTATCTCCAGCAGGGAAGTCACAGTAGTCCGAACCTGCCAAAATGGGCATGCAACACACTTGCATGTCACCTCCATGCAGGAACTCATTTTATAGCAACACAGTTTTGAAGAGCTGCCAAACAGAAACGCTAGGTCACAGTGAATAGACAGATTGTTCACGTAAAACAGATCACTCTTAAAATTTTTTGCATGTGCGTTTATTAGGCAGACGCTAACCGATTATCAGGGGAGAACTCTTCTACGACTGTTAAATGGAACAAATTTTTTCGGCCCCTTGGATTTCCGTTTATTGAGAGTCTACTGTATTTTATTCCTTTTTAGAAACCCTCAGTGATGGCTAGCCAATATTCATAATGATATGTGCAGAGCGCCGCTTATACCACTGAAGCACAAAAGGGAAAACCATTAAAATACAACTGATATATTGCATAATTGTTGCATTATCGAAGTCTTGGCTACTAAGATTTTTTAAAATTTAATCTTTCCCACTACTGTGGTCGCACAAACTTCACAAACTGTGTGCAAACATGCCTTCAACTGCCTAAGCGAGACCTGCATGGCACATGGTTGTCAATGTGTCAACATTAAATTTTTTAAAATTCCATGGACATGACACCAATTAGGGGGGGAACGTATTTTCTTTTTTCTTTTAAAGCTTACCCTGAGACTCCTTTCGAGGGGCACACAGGCCTTTTATTAAGACTTTACCTTTGGATGTAGCACACAATCATAAACAAACACAGCAAATACTGACACGCAACAGATTGTTTTTAGATCTGAGAAACTTTTTTGGTAACTTTAGTATCGCAAAAAGACCTGCTTGTATCAGAGCAAGAACCCGCCCTTCTGCATCCTTCCACGATCGGAAGACTTTCAACAAAAGGTTGCACAATTGAGGAGCTAAAAGCGTTCTACAAAATGTATTTTTCATAAAACTTGACACAACATCAGAGGTTTTAGAAATAAAGTCAACAATTGAGTTCTTGGATTTTATGGATATGCCCGATAAGTACCCATACAGCAAATGTATATAAGATAGCCTGAAATTTTGGATGCAAAAACCTTTTGCCGCCTGATTTTCAGGTCTTTTTGCCATGACCGCCGGTCCGAAACGGCATTATCGATGCCACCACCACCGCCATTTTGATTATCTCGCCGCCTCGAACGTAGGCAGATCCACTGGCAGCTGTAGCCACCACCACAAATAACGCTAGGCCTAGCTAATTCGACATTCGCCACCAAGCTTCTTGCTGTTCAGTGGTGTTTTACACTAAAACGATTCACCGCTGTTAGCAATGGCGTGGACTCCGCCTCTGTAATCCTCATCAATGTCTTCGAAGCTCGAAAGCACGACGCACCGCATAATGCCCATTCCGGAAAGTCAGGTTCGCCTCAATACAGCAGTGTTAAGTGGTGAAGCACACGAAGAGGAAGAAGGGGCAATTGCTACAGGACACAGTATATTGGCACGCACTAGTTACGCTAGAAGTCGAGGAAGAAGAAGTGTGCGTGGTAGCTGCTGCAAAAATGAACTGTAAACGGCCGTTCGCTTAGAACTGACTGACTGGCTTTTCCTCTCGTGACAATATGTTCCTTACTTATATACGCATGCATCTGCCATCTCCTGTCACAGTACAAGCACCGATATGCCTAATAAGTGTACTGACAGGCCTTCAGAGCTATTTCAGACGTGCTTGTGGCGATTTCAGCCCCGAGGAGCAGAAAAAGACATGCATTTCTTTTTTTTTTGACTGCCCGATTTTTCAGACGTTTTCGCATTTCCTAGGGAGTTCAAAGAAATCAGACATTGTTCTCTCAAAACCTTCTGCGAGCATTACACATAGCTGGTTCCAATAACAGCGGATCTGACTCATTGCAAAGTGGTTGAATGCACTAAGTGCTTCATTTCGAGAAGTGGACAGTTTTTGTTCGCCAGAATCATGCATGTCAAAAAGCCTAGTTTTCAGCGCTTTGTAGTCAAACTGCAGCGGCAAACCAACCAGCAACCAACTGACACAAATTAGCAACAGACGAGAGAGGCACGGGGCACTACCATATGCGAAACAAACACTGAACCTGCTCTCAATGAGAGACTCGAAGGATTTGGCTCACGAGCAGTACAAGTGCCTGGCTGGAAATAACGATGCCAGTGTGCCACCTGGATTGATCGCTACACGTGCACCTCGGGTGCCTGGTGCACGTTGCTTACTGCCCAATGACACAGGGCAATATTCTTAACATTCTGCCATATGTCGCCGATGGCCCAGGTTTGCTTTTATAACATCACATAATCTTCACGTTCTGCCCAAGGAACTGAAATACAAGCAACGAACTTAACCTTCATGATAAAGCAGAACAGTTTTACTCCTCAGTAAAAATAAATCTGTCAAAATGCCTCATTTTCAATGTCTACTGCGTACAGGTCTTCTGCTTCATTAGCCAGGATGCGCGTCTCCCGAGAAACGGAACGAGTCATCGTATACCGGCACCAATGTGCTTGTTTTTTGCCTCGAGACAGCAAACGCAACTGACCAGTGGTGATGAGCTTGTGTTCTGGACCGAGTTATCACTATCTCGTGAAACACAAGTCACTCAGCTTGACTTGGCTGGCTGACAAACCGTGCCGCCTGCCATGTGTGCCCGGAATACAGCCTACTGTCACATGCTCCGAATGACGTGACCCGACAAAGGTTTTCGCCAACCGGTGGTGCTATAATTACACAAGGAAAGCTCAACATGGCCCCGATAACGAGGCCTCTCGAAGCTCGTCACTCTGCCACGCACCTCCTGGAGCAGGCTGGCAAGCATCTGGTCACGCCACACAACACCGTTGCGGGCCACCACAGCACCCAGCAGGTCGCAGACACGGTAGACCGTCTCGGGCAGGGCGTCCAGCAAGCGCAGGCAGCCTGGCAGCATGTTCTCCGTGAAGCGGTCCATCACGTGCGGCTCAGCCGGTTCCTCTTCTGGCTGGACCTTTTCATCATCCTCCTCTTCGTCACGCATCACTTTGTCACTTTCTTTAGCCTGTATCAAGAAAGAAAGGGCAGCACAAAACTTGAGCTTTGAGGGGCACTAACAAGATGACAAATTTTACAAACCAGCATGCTTGTAGTCAATCCAGAACTAACGGCAGTCTTTGTTTACTACAGTGAAATCCCCAAAATTTATATCTCTTAATTTGATTTGACGGATAATTCACACTGCTCTGTTGGTCCAGGCAAATTTCCATGTATTTGAATAGGGAAATATGCTTGCAAATTTAAACTCCGAAAATCGTGCAATAGTTGTTTTGAACATTTCTCACTCCCAATGACCGCTTTTGGACAAACCAGAGCCAAAGGCGAAGGGTCGATGCATTGTTAGCCACAATAATGATGCTGCCGAAAACGGCAAGGAATGATGTGCTAGAAGCAGAGACCGAATCCAAGCAAGCAGAGCGGCATGCTCCATCCAAAAAAGCAGGATGAAAAGGAAAAAGAAAATGAAAGCAAAAAAATCGGAGAGGAATGCTGCTTTCGGCACGTGTCGCGTGCTGATGGAGAAAAGATGCCATATTTTCTTATGTATAAAAATAACCCCCAATTACACATCACTGCAGAAATAAAAAATTCGCAAACAAAGCCCGCAGAATTAACTGCATACAAAGACACTAAGATCTTTGTAAAAACAGTATCAATTCATGGTTGTACAACTCACACATGTGGTGCCATGAGTGTCGCTCCCCAACTTCTTGGCAATGCCGATAACCTTCAGCTTCTGCTACGCTACTGTTTTCAGACGCAGCTCATCGTGGTCCGAGTTGTAGATTGTAGCGCACACTGCGCTGCTGTGAAGCCCCCCTTAAAGGCAAAATTCGCACTGATCGGGCCCTATATTTCACGGGTCTGTCCTTAGTTCGAACTATGTTTTTATTCGAATGAGCTTCCAGTCCGCTTTAAGTTCAAATTAACGAGATTCCACCGCACAACCTTTATCAGGAGCAGTAAAATTTTCCCAATTGCCAACAATTATAAGCTGCAATGGGAAGGGCACTTGTGTGATACTGCTGATGCAAATGAACGCGAATGTTAAGAAGCTGCTACCAACCTGTCCTGCTGTGACATTTTCACCCAAGGACATGGCAATGGCCCGCATCATTTGGTCTTCCTCCGACATTTCCAAGTCAGAACCAGGCAAGTCCTGCAACAATGATAAAACCTTTTTTTTATTGAATTCAAATTGCCCGCCAGTCGTTCTTAAGGTAGTTGAGTTTGTCAAAGCTTGGGAAGCCTGCTGACTTCTTGCAAAACTGCTCATTTTTTAAACCAGCTTGGTCTCAGATGGGGTGACAAAATTGTGAACAAGTCTTTTTTTTTAGCAAGGATGGCACTTTGGCGTGCCATTGAGAAAAGGACAAGGAGTTGAGAGTAGGTTCACACAGTGGAAGAGAGTGCTTGGGTGGTAGCTGCGACAAGTCTATCAGTGCCCTAACGCCCTAGCAGAATCCAAGATTAAGTTGCACAAGACACTGGAAGTTCCCGTTACTACGTCAAGTGTCAATGAGCCCTAAACAATGGGGCACTTCACAGTAAAAGTAAGAGTCCTGGCAGTCGTGCCACTCACCGCAAGTGGCTGTCCAGAGGCACCCGAAGGTGATCCAGCGGCACCTGGGATGACTCCGGATGCACTTGGCGCCAAGGGCGCCGGATGGCTGAGCAGGTAGTCAGTGGCCTGCTCCAGAGAAGCAGAGTGCGCGAGGGCCTCCGTGGCCAGCTCTCGGCAGAAGCCCATGTCCATCAGCTGCAAAGATTTTTTTTTCGTCAGGACAACACAGACTGCTAAACTACTGGCCTGGTGAGCGCTTTTAAAAGATGTAGCACGACCAACGGCAGTGCGAGCTCCCCGTTACATGGCAGTATCACTAAACAAAACTAAAACAAAGGCGATGATGAGCACCAATGTGCCTGGTGGACCACACAAGCCGAGCACGACTCCGCACCAATGGGCAAACTAGGGCTGCTTTCCGCGACCTGGTTCACATGAAATGCACTTGACGGATCCTGTAAGAGCACCTAGTGGACAGTCCATTTCGGCCACTGCAGATGGCACTTACTCCTTACTCGTAACCTAGCCCCGCCAATCAGCACAACAGCAGCAGCTGAAATGGGCAGTTAGACCACTAGGTGAACTTCAACAAGATATCAGTGCAATCTCGAAGGCCACACCTAGCTGAGCCAAACCTGATGGGAGTTCACAGAAAAACAAGGCCTCTGGAGCCAACGCTTCAACAATGGGACTTGTCTCGTTACTGCCCTGATGAAGACAAGTACGCTGTGGAAACGGTTTCAGACATCCTTTGTTGATCATCTTCTACAGTCCAACAAGAATTCTCGTCAGAATCGTACTTATTCCAGACCTTCAAATTCAATTTCATTGGTGACATCACACATCGTACTCCCCAATAGAGTGATTTCTGTGCATCGAAGAATAAAGGCAAGCAGCCATACAAATTAAGCGCTTGCTTCGAACACTGGATGACCCCCACTGATATTATACACCACAATGAGCTTGAACTTGGCAAATGCGACGCATCCCCGACAAAAGCTATAAAAAAGCATGTTGCCCATGCATTATGTTTTCAACAAGTGCCACCACTCACTCACCTGTTGCAGATGGTCCTGGTTGATGTCCTCATGCGAGGGTGCTCCCAGGGCCCCTCTAGAGGACCGGACACTACCATGTAGCAGCGCACCTTCCGACACCGCAGAGGTGGCCGCGGTTCCCGAACCACCCACTGCCGACACTGCTTCCTTTTCCTTGGCAAGTTTCTCCTGCAGAGGGAAAAGAGACATACACGTCAGCACAACATGCCATACGTTCTGACTAAGAGTGCCTCAACACTTAGCCTCTTGCCAGTGTAAACTGTTTGATCAACGAAATAACAGCACATTGAAATGGTTGCTTTCAAGCGCACTACAGCCCACTTGGGGTGCGGTTTGTTTATATCTGGCTGGTCGAAATCAAGCGCTCGAACCATATTCATCTGGTTCCTTTGGAGCACCGGGCTTCAGCTCAGAGTGCTTAAAGGCATTCTCGCATGGCTACTGTGATTGCTCTCAAAGCAGCTGAACATTTGACTGGGGCAGTTTTTTTTTTCCTGGCTCCAATGCCTAGAAAGCTCCGCACTGGTGCACGCCAACTTGGAGCATGGTAGGCACCAGTCAAATGTACCATAAGGTTCTACATCAGTGCTCCTGTTGTACTTTCTCGAACAGGCTAACTGAAATGGACTCGCACATCGACTTGCAATCGTCAAGAGCTTGGTGTGCATGCATGGGTGCGTGTGTACGCTCCTGTGTTGGCATGCCTTTTGCTACTGCAGCAGTGGAGACAGAGATAATGATACTGGTGCACCAACTAGCCCCTACACAAGGCTTAGAAGTGATCACAGTACTGAGCTCTTCAATACAACATTCACACAATACAAGAGCCCAACTCCCTCGCTTACAGAACTCCTCCAGCTAAGCTATCCTTCAACTTACTTTTCTTTTTTTATGTTTATGTATTGTTTACTTGGAAAAACATACAGAAGAGCTGTTTCAAAACTGGCATTCTCTTAACAGGATTGCACAAGATTTTAGACAGAAGGTTGCTAAGGGCTTTAACTTTATTGTGTGCTGGGGTCTACACATTCCACTTCCTTCATGGAAATTTCCCCACACGAAGGCACAGGAGGTGCTCCCGACTTCCACAGGAGGACGATGATGCCCGTAACTCACCCGGATGAGACCTTCCCCACGCAGCAGGTGGCAGAGGATGGCCAGCATGGACTCGGACATGCGGTCGCCGTACACCTTCAGGGGCTTGCGGTCCCAGAGCTGCATGATGGCGTCGAAGGCCCGCTTGTGCGTGTGGATCAGGTAGAGGACGGGGCTGAATGCCGGCACCGCCCCGGAAGTCGCTGACCGGGCAGGCAGGGTGTGGGGCGACTCCAGCACCATGCGCGGGTTGACCATCTTCTCGAGCAGCATGAGCCAGGCATCGAGGAACTCGCCCGTGCCTTCCGGCAGGTCGGGGCTCTCCAGCCCTTCGTTCAGGGGCACCTTGCCGCCGCACGTCAGTGCCCAACGGAATGTCCTGAAGGGAGGAGAGAAGTGCTGTGTTCAAAGGGACACTAAAGGGAAGTAAATTTCCACTAATACGCACTCTGCTCACAGAATGAAACATGTAAATTTATGCCTAACCAAGAGATTAGTACAGGGTGTTTCAGTGAACACTTTCAAAATTTTTTAAAGGTTGCCTGTAGCAGATACCACAAATTTAGTTTATGAGCTGGTCCACTCGAAGCGGCGGACACTTCTTGCACAAAAAAAATTAAATGCAAAAGTTACTAATGAACAAGAATTCACTAAGTAACTGTTCAGCTAATTGTATTAAGACCCATATTGCAATTTACAAATTCCAGCAGTGCACTTCGCAAGGCAGATCCACTTGGAACGAATTCTCAGGACGACACCAGTTTCTAGATATATATTCCCGAACTTTGCGGAGAAATGCATTGGCGTTCCAGTTACTTGTGTGCTTCACTGCATGAAACGACATTTTGTTAAGAAATTAACTGGAATGCCAATGCATTTCTCCACAAAGTTCAGGAATTTTTATCTTTAAACTGGTGTCATCTTGAAAATTCGTCCGAAGTGGATCCACCTTGCGAACTCCATGGCTAGAATTTTTAAGTTGCAATATGGGCCATAATGTAATTAGTTAAAAACTTTATTAGCACTTTTTTTTATCAATTAGTTGATCTTACATCTCAATTTTTTTGCAGGTATTGCTCACCACTTCGAGTAGACCAGCTCACGAACTATAATTGGTGATATCTGCCACAGGCAACTCTTAAAGATTTTTGAAAGTGTTCGCTGAAACACCCTGTATATACCACCCAAAACTTATTAACGGTCACTGTACGACAGACCTCATGGGAATAATTTTTTCATATGGTTAGGCTACTAGGCAAAGACAGTCGAACAATAACCCCATTTAGCAGACTTAATAATTGCTTTAAGTATTTCTTGTTTCCAAGAACAATAGCTGAATGGAATCATAACCAATGACCAAGCTTTAAGATCACGACTTACGGCGTTCATTTCAAGTATTGAGTAAAAATTTGTCTTGCTGTGCCAGTGCTATGTTCAAGGTACGTTGACCCGATTTGTATTGAGTTCGTTGCCTATGCTATAGTGTTCTTTACATATGTACTGTATCCCACCCTGGTAAAATCCTTTGTGGGGATTGCCGTATTGATAAATAAATAAAGTAATAAGTCAGCTGGGGATTTCTGAAAAGTTCGTTAATCTGAAAAGTTTGTTAATGTGGCCGTAACGAGATTGCACTGTATCCACTATTTCACTTATCTCAGAATTTACTGCCGTTTTTACCTCTTCGAGTTGATGAGACTTAACTGCAGCCTTCGAAATTGATTGTCTGAGAATACAGCACCCTTTACGGCCACTCGTGGAATAAAGTCGCTTGTTTCCTGACGAATCCAACATTTCAGACTCCCGATTACTCAGGCGTTTAGTCCAACCTCTCAATTCCGAGTTACTGGTGGGTGAATGTAGATTTGGTGCACGGTGACAATGACAGAAACATGGGGGGGGGGGGGGGGGTATGAAATGGAACGCCCAGATGCTTAAGGGGGGACGCGGGTCTTGAAATCGCGAAAAATGGTCAAAAATGGCAATTTTCAAAAATTGCGTTTTTGAAGTCTTTAATGTCCCAACTATGCCTCTACAAAATATTATGGCTCAATTCCTACTCGAAGTATAAAAAAAAAACGGCAATTTAGAAAAGTCGGTGAGCCGAAATTGAACGCCAAGCGCAAAGGTTTGCCTCATTTTCAAGCTGCCGTAGTTCCGGGCGACGCGAACCGATCGGCGCCATCTTGGTCTCGTTTGAAAGCTGGTTTCCCGCTCTCCATTCTGGCGCCCCTCGGCACGCTGTAGACCCTCGTGCAGCGGAGCGACCGGCACCCGTTCTCAAGCGGGAAATCGTCGCGAGACAGCCGCTGATTGGGTGAAACGGGCACCTCCTCGAGGGCAGCCCTCTGATTGGCCCTGACGCATGCTTCGCCTGCCGCGTTGTTCGACTCCTCCGCGTCGTCTGCTTTCGACTGCATGCACATCATTTTTCGCGCTCCTCTGTTTCCTAGTATTTTTTGTTCTGCCTTTTTCTTTATCGTTCTTGTAGATATTTTGGCTATTGAGTCGCTTCTTTTAACCACGAATTTCTTGCTTTTGTGTGCCTGGTGTCTATGTTCCGCGTGTCACGATGGCGCGAGACGCGCGCTTGAAAGCAAGCACGCGAAAAGCAGTCAGCAAAAAGAAACGCGCATTGAATAAGAAGAGCGCTACATCGTCGAGAACTACAGCTTCGGTGATGCCGCAAGCTGCTGTGCCCTTGGTGGATGCGGCTGGACTGAGCTCGCCAACAACAGCTTCGCCGGAGGATGCGGCTGAACAAACCCCATCGACGCTAGCTTCGCCGGTGGACGCGGCTGGACAGTGCCGATCTGTGTCAACTTCAGTGTACCGCAAGTCTCTGCAGGTGCCGGTGGATGCGCCTGGACTAAGCCCGTCGAAAATGCCAACTTTTGAGACGCTGCAAGTCGCTTCGGATTCCGTGTCGTCGGAAGCAGCTGAGCCGGCTGACCGAAGCCTAACATCGACTTCGGCGTTTCCGCACACCGCTTCGGTGCCGACGGACGCGGCTGAACCGAGCTCGCGTGCTCAACGCTTCGACATGGTGTTTTTCACAGAGGCGGAGTGCGCGGGGCGCGAAAAAATACGCAGACAACATTAAAACTTCATTGGCGAAGAAGTCCGCGACTTCCCGCAAGTTCGAGCTAATGAACATCGGCACAGGAAGTAAAGACGACGATCGCGGCATAGAGTACACCATCGTTGATCTCTCTGTGCTAAAGAATCTGTTTGCGTCCTCAAGCTGCAGCAAGTGTGGGATGGCCACTCTCCAACTCGCAAAGTGCAGTGAGAGAGAGCAGTGAGAGAACCAGCAGAGCTGTTGCAGCACAGCTTGGTTACAGTCCTGGGAGCTACCTCATTCGTAGGAACCTTGAAAAAGATAAACAGAGGCTCTGCAGGTCTGATAAATGTCACACCAATGCTGAAAAGGTGAAGAAGAGGATGGCCAAGAAGCAAAAGCCTGACAGAACCCAGGACTACTGCCCAGGACTTTTGTGAATGTGTGGCAGATTCAAAGAAAATAGCAAGTGACTTTCTGAGCTCTTTTTTTTTGTCAAGTGCCAATGCAATACAGAGGTTTTCACAATCTTTACATGAACAGATTTCTGTGAGTTGGGTGTTATTGTGTTCAGTAATGACTGGGCTGCATGCTAAAGCATTAAATTTTTCCATGTGATAGGTAAATAAAAGTGGTAGAGTAAGCAAAACTTTGAATGCAATTTTCTCAGCTTTGCTTTTTCGATCAAATGCCTTTGCCTTACAGAACTTTTCATAATGTTTGCATCAACTGATTTTATTGAATTAGGTATCATTTTTTTCAGTAAGACCTCAGCTACATCCTAAAGCTTTCCATTTTTCATTAAACCCAATAGACTAGCAATTAAGTCAGATGTAAGCTAATTACTCCCACATTGTTTTTTTTCTTCCTACTTTGTTATTCATTCATGACCTATATGATGACTTTTTGTAAATTTCTTTAGCTTTAGGATGTGCAGTGGGCCCTTGGAAATGACAGCTATTCTTTAAAACTAGTTTTTTTAATTAAGAAATTATCATAATGGCCCGTAAGAAAAGACCTATGTGGGATAAATTATATTGCAATATCTTCATTTCTAGATGAGATATATAAAATCTGGATATATATTTGGGATCAGCATTCAAATATATATCTGCATGCCAATTTTCAGAAAGATATGTTAAGAAATAAAAAAAAAAGTTTTCAAGACCCTCATCCCCCTTAAAGGGATACAGAATAAAAATCAGAGAATATAGAGAAAACCCCACAATTGCATTCCTAAGACACGATTGCTATAGTATATAGTCATTATTCGGGTTACTTTTGAGCGGATGGCTTTATTTTTGACTCTCTATGAGCGGCCACTGCGTAACTCGCAAAGCGCTCCCGACAACAAGCCGGCGGATCTGACGTCACACCTACCCTCAGCAGCCGCGGAGCGAGCTGGCCGGCTGCGCAGTTTTGTTTTCCTCGCGCTGCGCAGTGCAAAATGCAAAGTTCTAGTGAGAGCGATAGCATGAGCGGAACTTATGACTCCGACTTGGATGAGCGGCCTACTGATAAAGGCGTATGCCTACGATCAGTCCGCGTCGTCAAGCGAAATTGACGACGACCCGCCGCAGCTGTCCCCCTCCGCGGTGCCGAGAGAGTCTGGACCAGCAAAGTGGTGTTTACACTCTGCATTCCATGTACACACGTTCGCCTCGAGAGATCAGGGGCGGCATCATAGGTGGAAACCAGATTTAAACGCGGTTCCTCCGGCTCGGATCGCAAGCTCGCACCTGTCACGAATGAGTTAGCGAGACGAGAGGTGCACGCCTCATTGACAGTGTTGCATCCGAGGCGGTGCGCCCAGCGTGATTCACTCACGCAAACGCTTTGCCATGTTTGGTTTCAACAGAACGAGGACGCTTATGCCTCAGGCTATGCAATGTCAGGCGACGTAAGGAATTTACTCTGCGTTCTGCGCAAAGCGGCTTGCTCCGCCCGCTTGGATGGGTAGCTGCTAGCGCGTAAAACATGAAAGCCATCAATGCACAATACAGGTGCCGTGAGTACACACTGTTGAAAAAAAAAAAACGTAGAAATCGTTGAACATATTGACGCGTGTAGACCTCCCTGTACCTATGCCATCGGAGCAGGTGTGGCCGGCGGCGTGAGCATAACAGTCGGCTGCCGACTCTCGCGCGGCAGGTGCTTGATGGGCGCAAGTAGCTGTTTTGAGAATAGATGCGATGAAGCAACGGGTGAGGATTGGAGCCAGGCATGTGCAGTGACTGAAATGCGCCTCTGTAAGCAGGGAACGTCTTGTTATTCACGAAGTGAACGAGTACATGCGCAGCGGTTTCAGCGTCCCGTTGTTTCATCGCAGCCGAGCACTCCTTCCCTTGGTGCACACGAGATGGCGCCACCAGTCTCATATCGGCGAATTTTTTTTCGTCAGCCGTCGCTTCAGACGATGCGGATTTCGATTCATTCTGGCAGAATTGGCCAAACATCTGGCTCAGAACGTCGTACAAACGACAAATTACGGTCAAACGGCACCTGTGCGCAAAACCACAGCGTGAACAAGTACGCGAGAAAAAGACTACCGCTGCCTGCCGTTTTCACATGCGCACAGCAGACCCTCGGCATTTTGCGGCGTTGACACGGCTGCTCTACACATCAAACCACAAATCCACGAGATCAAAGACGAGGTTTTCGAACAGCTCACACGAGGAAGCGGTACGAATAGGACGGTCGAACAAAGAAAGCGCGTTGCTGCAAACGTCAACACGCCCCTTCGCGCGCTCAGTGTGGACGATCGCTCGCAATGGGCCTCGAGGTGGGTAAGCGTGACGTGATATCCGGTTTTGCCAGACCTTTCGGAGGAGGCCGGTAGGTGCTGTGATTTGAGAAATATTCACTAAAATAATTAATTTTCGCTCACTTCTCCTCAGAAAGAGTGTTGTTTTGGTCGCTCTCGGTGCGACAGCTATCAATGGAGACAGAAATCTCGGCGACAAATTTTTTATTCACTATCCCTTTAAGGAGCTAAGGGAAATGCTACAGCACTGCACATTGTTTTGAAGGAAACCAAACATGGTGAGAATGGCCACATAATGAATTGCCTTTTCTAAATAGAGACTGCGAATTCGTAGGCTGCCAAAGCGAGGGCTGCTTACTCAGCAGCTGATAACCAATTTGCATAGGTGACCTCCTCCATCTGTTTATGGAGGGCTGGATCGACTGCACAACTGTGTTTCTCTTGCACCACAATCATTCGACAAGCCTCCATGCGGATAAGTCCTCTCTATAGACTGCGACAGCTGTTGTTCTTTATAATATTAGAACTAATATTCGACAACTTGAAATATCGAATCCTCCAATCGAATATGAACCAAACAACAAGGACTATTTGATTGATTTTCAAAGCAGGATTTGGGTACGGGCTAGTTGGCATTCCATTGCAAACATCACTTACAAGCGCATACATAGACGGGGACTTCTCTTCGTCATTCTTTTGGTCCCTGCCTATGTGTATGCACTTTAAGTGATGTTTGCAATGATCTTCAAAATTTTCAATACTAGCAGACTGCCTACTCCCGACTAAAAACAATGCTACCCCTTCAGTCAGGAGCTTCAAAATTTACGCTTTTCTCTCTGCTACGCTGGGTGATAACGTTTGGTGCCAGAACTAAGATCTGTGGACAAGAAAGAATGCAGAACTCACTCGAAGAAGGCATCCTGTCCTCCAGAAGAGAGAAACCGCTGTAGCATCAGATGGTATGGGTACTTGCGTTCGTCAAACAGCATCGGCGATGTGAAGCCGACAGAGCAGATATAGAAGGTCAGCCTGCGTATGGACAAACCACCACCCCATCCATGTTCCTCTGAAGTAAGCACTCCACTTGGCGCTCAAGGACTAATCTTTTCAAACCTTATTTTGAAGGCAACAGTAATAATCGTTCACTGCAACAGACAAGTCCTACATTTACGCATAGTGCCCAAAGCCCCCACATCTCGAAGTGCCAAAATTTTGAGCAGAACTTAATGAGAGGTCACACTCATCTGCATGTGCACCAGAGTTGGCTATAGTCTGGTGATGGCAATAATTAACGAGTAATAACAACAGTGCACTGAAAACAAAGGCAAACGAAGGAGCAGACAAAAAAAGGGCTGATTATCAACTGGAAAGTTAATTAGGAAAACAAGTAAAATGAATGCTTCATCTGTACATGCATGAGTAAGGCAACAAAACACAATGACAAGGGACCATGGTTAGATCAGTAAACATGAAATAAATCTACAAAAGAAATATACAAGGAAAGGAGTTACAAAACAACAAAAGCGGTGTAGTGCTGAATTATGGTCGATTGTGACGAATGCCAACTGTTATACAAGTCGCCGACCATAATTCAAACAGTGATCATTTGGACATGCTCGATAATTCGAGCAGCCTTGTGGCAAGGCCACTGGCCCTATGAACTTAATGCACAAGAGGCATCTTGCACACAAATCACTGTTGTTCACAGCACAGGATAACGGTTGACAATTGTCAGTGCTAAAGTTGCTACCCCAGGCTTGTGGTCGTAACAGTGCATTTGTAGCCCTCTGTTGCACAGCTTGTGAGGCCAGTATTCTAAAATGATTTGTTCTGACAATGGTTTGTTGTTGATATAAGCCAGCGCAGTCGTGACCATTTGTCTCTGTACACGGTACATTGCACTTTAGGGGTGCGCAAATACAGTACTCCGGTTATTTCATTTTTCGCTTAAATTTATCCCGACCAAAGGTTCCAGTCAATGCTCATTCATCTCTATGGTCGTAAACTTTAGTTATTTCAGTCCTAAGAATGACATTCACCGAATTCGAACTTGACCAGAAAGTGTGCCTACGCTTGACACATAGTCTCAACACATGACCCAGCTCCACTCCGTGTAGTCATCACAATGCACGGGTCGACCGTGGTTCAGCACTGATAGTAAAGAGCAGGTGCCTTTTGTGGGGTTGCTCGACTCTCATGCGTGCCCTGATGTTTTCCCTGCACGGCCCTCTCGTCTCCTGTAATCCGGCTTCTCCCCATAGCTAAGCACCACCAGCAGTCAGTGTGGTTGCAGCACATTACAAGAGATGGCACGAGTGTGGTGCTGCTAACGTCACCTAATGGCTGGGATAGTCGAGCGCAACAGGGAGCAGGCTCTTCGTCCTAGGCTTGGGGTCAGCAAAAAGCACCGACTTTCCATGTGTGCTGACCCACTTCATGGGACTGTCCAGAGAAAGGCTTGGGAGCAGCTAGGACACCGGGATGGACATGCAGGATCACTCAAATGAGTGACCGTAGACGCAAACAATGAAGCGTTGGTGTCTAGCATGCAGCCAAACATATTCGCTCACTATCCAGTCCCAATGGGTCGGATTTCCTCAATTTGTCACGTGTCGATCAGCATGTCCTGAGGATACTAATTCGGTTCGCAGTCATTAGTGTCCGAAAGGTGCAATAAATGCCTTTGTGATGGTTTGCACTACTGTGTTGTCATTCCTTTGTCCTAAGGGCACGTGCGAGATGCCCACATTTCTCACATTCGGTGAACGTATAACGGTTTCCTGCAAGTACGTACGCGAGCACAAGAAGTGCCCAGCAAACTACTCTATTAAACTGCTTTTCACATTCGGGTTCAGCATCATTTGCTGCCTGCCGTAGGTTCTCAAACTGCTAAGCCCAGCTGCTGCAGATGACAAGCTGCCAACCACTACAAGCCAAATTTCTATCGATAGATTTTGCTTGCTGTGGGAACACTGCGAGCATCAAGGTATCCAACTTAGCTGGATCTTTTACTGAATACACCCAATATTCAAATGGCAGATATTTGATTTGCAAATCAAATTATTCGTCCGTTCACTATTTTATTCAAAATCAAATATTCAGGTACTCACACACCCCTATTGTATTTCCTTCTTCTACAACCCCCTCTCCCACATGTAGGGTAGGAAACCAGATATTTCTTCTGAATAAGTTCCCCGCCTTTTCTTTCTTTCTTTCTTTCATTTCTTTCTCTCTCTCAGAAATCTTAGTGTGCCATTCAATAATTTGGATTCCCGCCTGCACGAACAAACGCTGACTTGGTCACAGAGTCGAGCAGAAAGAGTGAGAGTTTCGTTCCGATACGTCGCCGGCATGGTCATTTATCGTGCTGTCGGCCCCTTTTTGAAACCAAAGTCAGCAAAGCCTAGTTCACCCAGTAGTCACAGGCCATGCCCAAAGCATGAGATAGGCCAAGCCAAATCACTAAGTTCTAAAGCCTGTATGTGCGTGAAACAACATGTTGACTTTTTGGCTACTTGTGAAATAAAGTAACTTATTTCATGGCAAACAAATTAACTCCCAATTATTTGAACTGTTCAGCGGCTCGCGTCGAGCCAGAACCAGTTGCCCACTATTCCCCAGAAGTTACATGTAGTTTTGTATTCTGTATAGCAGACAAAGAGCCATAACAAGAACATGGATGCCAAGTTGCACTGCATAGTTATTAACCAGAAACACACAAGAAAACACACACACAAGATGATGCTCAACAACACAACAGCCTGACTTGTTAAGACTAGCGCCTAGTCACGATCTTTAAAAAAAAGGGGGAGGGTGGCGTATCTTACAGCAATGCGTCAAGGCTCCCGGGTTCCTGTAACCTGTGGCCATACAAAAATGCGTTTCAGTCCATGATAGCAGCAAACCAAATTGCACAAAAGCATTAATGGAGGCTAACTAAATTTTGAAACCAACTTATGCTATGCCAAGGGAAAGTCTTGCGAAAACAAGTCGTGAAAACAGCAGAAATGTTGACTACAATAAACCCTTAAAAGGAGCTACAAAATTTGGTTGGGCGTGCTTGAATTCAATGGAGCCCTCTCCTGCTGTAATGAAATAAAAAAATGCAAGATCTGACACAGTATCGCTAATAGCGAAAGAAATTTTTGCCTGCACGTGCCTCAAAATATATATTCTGGCAGCAATGTCTCGGTTTTTCAGACTTGGACGATCATTCAGACTTCCCTGCGGACGTAACCCTAGCAACAATGTACAGTCAAAAATTTCAATACTAACTCGTGGGGCCTGAGAATTTGTTCAATTTAAATGGAGAGAATTAAAGGCAGCTCACAGAATGGAGAGCTTAGGTGCAGCATGTGTTAGGCAGCACATGTACACGTGCACTGAACTAACACACGGGTGACAAGTTCCCAAAGTGTGGCTTTATGGGAGTGCGACATGTTCTGTCACTGCTGTGAAGCCATGTTTCTAGGCAAAATCTGCACGTAAGCCATGCCTCGACATCTACAGCTGAATGTATGGTGTGGGTTATGCATGTCACAATGAGCATGTCAAATTTAAAAGATACCGGTTGGTTCGGCTTTAACAAACTCCTAATTCGTTCCAGTTCAGTTCCAGATTGCAGAAATATAATTCTATAACAGTTCAGCACAGTAAACTTTACCTTGCCCGATGGCAGGGACACAATGCACAGTGCTACCGACTTGTCCGCAGGTGACCACACAACACGTGTCAATTTTATGCCCTTAAGTGAATTCCAACTAGGCCATGAACAAGTTCACTCGCGTACCTAAACTTTGGCATTGGAGAGGTCAGGGGTGGCTCCCAAGACAGACCGTTGGCCAGCAGTCGGGTCAGCGCCGAAGCCACCGCTCGTGCAGAAGGGGACGGCGCCGTGGGGGATGGCGGCACCTGCTGACCACGTCGCTGGCGCATCGGGGAGCCCACACACAGCTGCAAGCAAGCAAGCACATGGGAAAGAGCACGAGTGTCAAAACAGCGATACACAGCGTCAATACCACATCTGCAAGGATGTGACCTTGGAGCGTTTTACTGCAATTACCATTCATTGGGAACTTTAATCACTGTGCATTATGTTTGTACTTGACCTCTTTCCAGCCAGAACTTGTGCCACCAAAGAAAGTATCACTTCATTTTGATCCGGCTATATGGACCAAGTACATTTTATGAGGCACAATTTTTCTTTTCTGGTATTTTTATCTTACAGCACACGTCACTGAGTTTGTTCAACGGCTTCATCGAAGCCACCACTACTGCCATTTTTACTATCTTGCCACCTCGAGCCGGCGCTCACGCATGCAGATCCACTGGCAGCCTTGTGCCACATCATGGCAACGCTAGGCCTAGCTACTTCGACATTTGCTACAAGGCTGCTTGCTGTTCTGTATCGCGTTTTTCATTCGCTGCTGTTAGCAATGGCGCTGACTCCATCTTAGTAATTAATGCCAATGGCTTCGGAGCGCGGAACGCATGGTGCGTTGCATAATGCCGGTTCCCAAAAGTCAGCTACACACCAATACAGAAGTGTTGCGCAGCGAAGCATACAATAAGTTAGAAGGGGCAATTGTCACAAGACATGTTACGTACGTTTTCTTTATACACACGCACCCGCCATCTCATATCCCAGTCAAGCATCGATACACCCAAATAAGTGTACTAGCAGGCCTTCAGAGCTTTTTCGGACATGCCTGTTGCGTTTTGAGCCCTTCGCGCAAGTCTGAGGCATCCACTTATTTTTTTCAGACCACCCGATTCATGCCCTCTTGCGTTGAAGCGATAGACTGCACAAAGGTCACTTCGTTAAGTGCTGCTGCCGTGCTTCCTTACACGAGCGTCTAGCGTTTTGCAGCAAGTGTCCGCGCTCATGAAGTGTGAAGTGTTCAGGCTTGCTTGTACGCACCAACACCATGCTTGTTAAGGGGGGAGGCTACACTTGAAATACAACTTTTTTATTTGTGGACAGATCTGAACGAAATTTTCACACTTTGTGTATTTTAATATGCAGATTGTAAAAATATAATTAATTTTGCCACAGGATAAGTAGTTTCTGATATACTCTAAATGCATTGTATAAGCTGAGTCCTTTGTTTGGAGGAAAATTAGCATCTAAACAGAAAACCCTAACACGGTAATTTTAGTATAAAGACTATCTAGAATGTTCAGGGAGTGCCATAAGGTATTATTCAATGTTCTAGGCTAATCTGAGTAAGAGTTAGAGCTCATCAAAGTTGTGAGAAAAAAATGCCATCTTGACATGTCAAGCATGTGACCCATTTCAAAAACTTTTTGAGAAGAGTGCTACTTTTAAGGGGGGATATGGGGATCAAAGCTAACTTTTTTATTTACCATCCGATTTTGCTTAAATTTTGCACAGATGTTAATAATATCACATAAACAAAACTGTGAAAATATGGTGAAAATATGGCTGCAATATCTGAAGTACTTTTTTGTTTACAAAATTGTTCTGCTTTCATTTTTGCAAAATGCCTGCACACCTGTATATTGGTGCTAGGAGTTCAAACAAACATTGATAGCACTCCTATATGTATCCTCCACACAGTGACATTCCTGTAATTTTTTTTGCCTAACAGAATTTTTTTATATTTTCATTCTTTTGCAGCTACTTCAGTTGCATGAAAATCTCGACTGTGAAAACAAAAGATAACAAATTACTGAAGCAACTATTTTGAAAACAAAACATGTCACTGTGTGCAGTGGTGCACAATGAGTGTAACAAAACAAACTGTGTAAAAATATTCATAACGGTGGCTGAGATATTGGCTTTGCAAGTTGACCTTGGTGGTAGAAAAAAGTTTTGAGAAAAAGGTGTTTGAAGTTTTGGGCCATGTTTATTCGACTAGAAACTACCGGCCTTGTAGGTACAGGTGTCAGGTTGATCTCTTGAATTCTTGGATCTTTTATGCTTGCTTTCATGTGCTTTTTGTGCCCTCTTCTTGCGCAAGGTATCTTTCTCAGCTGTTCGACTCGCTTGAGTCCGTCGCCACCGAGCATGCTCCTCCAGCCGTAAACCCTATCTTCCGTTCGGTTGCCGGCACAGAACGAAGTGACGCGCGGACAGTGGCGGCGGTCATATTCAACACCTCCGACAAGATGAATTGTGACTCAAGATGCGACTGCATGGTGCGACCGTTGCTGATGGACGGTTCGTCTTCACGGCCGCAGACGCTCGCGCTTGGACCGCACTTTCATCTCGGTGACGGCGGTGGCACAATCGGGGTACGTCGCGGAGCATTTACAGGGCGTTGCAGGCCCGGAAGCATCGGAAAAGGCGGTTATTAGTTCGGTATCATCACCACTGGAACTCAAGGCTGCAACAGCCTGCGAATTGCCCGGCAATGCGTCGACAGTCTAAGCTTCCGCGCGGACGCAACTCTGCTAGGACTACTTATCCTTCGGATGTTCGGCGGCTTGCGCTTGCGGCTGCCGAAGCGGTGCTTGGTCGCGTATTTCGTCGTCCACGTCCGCCAAGTCATGCTCGAAACCACAAAATGAAATAGAAAACTAAAATCCGAATAAAGCGATGAAGCGGCGGCGTACCTCGAATATCCAACACGTAAACAAAGGGGCAGCAGCCAGCACGCGAAGAAACGGGAGAAGCAGACGCCGCAGCAGCTCGCTTCCAGACCCGGCCAATGGGGCGGCTCATAGAACGCACGTGACGGAGCAAGCCAATCGGCGGCCGCGACAAGCAGCTCCGCGACCTTCAGACTTTTTGCTTTTTTATGCTTGCTCATCTCTCTATCAGGAAATGAAAGAGAGGAGTCAAAAGGCGAAGAGGCGCGCTTTTCAACGGTACCAGCATTGCCGCGCCGCGTACTGCCGTTCCGGAGCTAGGGACGCTCGAAAACCTCGACTTTTCCATCGATTTTCACGAAATTTTCGCTGTATTGCCTTATGTATATATTTATTTATGGTACTTAGCAGTCGTTTTCAGCGGAAATACTTGGAAAACTTATAGAAAAGGGGTCAAAGATTCGAAATCTGCAACTTTCTAAGAAGTGATTTTTGGGTCGTTTTTCCAGAGTTGATCCCCGCGTCCCCCCTTAAAAGGTGCATATTGCTAACTGCATACATTTATCTTTCTGGCAAAAAAAAAATTAAGTTGATAGCTGAAATAGGACAGAAGCTATTTTACCTCCAAAATTGGAAGTCTGTCGGAATTGTTTTGAGAAATCAAGGAAAAACATTCTGCAACATATTTATTGAGAACATACCAATAAAATCTCAAGGAAATTCACCAGGGGCATAATCTGGATACATCCTATCTTTTTGCCGCTTTTTGGCCAGCTTCCTGGCGCTCAAAGAGGTTCTCGCTTCTTGCTGGAGTTAGCACTTCGAAGGTCCGGCGCTCGCTGCGCGCTCGCTACTTTCTTCAGTCGTGAAGGAAACGGTGCCTGCACGATCTGTGCCAACGCGCGTGGCGTGGGCGGACGAAGTGTTGACGTTAGACGTGCCAGTTTGCAGCTCGGAACTCGATCCGGTAGAATGCCCAGGCAGACCAGCAACCGGCAACTCCGCGAGTATCACAGGCCTAGCCGCCTTCCGTCGCGCATTCCACAGCCGCTTGGCGCGTAGTAGCCTTGAGACGACAATCTTTTCCAGCCATCCGGGCAGCGAAATGAGCATCTTATCAAACGTCGCGAAGCAAGCGGCTGAACAATCGCTGACAGCGGCGCGATGAAACCAGAGATAAACAAACGTAGCGAGACGCGAGAGCGGTCGAGCGCGCGCGCCGACGAGCATCGGACCAATAGGAGCGAGGCGCGCGGGGGGTGTGCGCGCTTTGGCCAATCGGCGCCACGGACGCATCCTCCAGAAATGACGCGATAGCGTCGGTTTCCCTTCGCCGACGCCATTTTGAACTGGTGCAAAATGCGCACAAAGAAAACAGCTTCAAAACAAGCGCAAGATGGCGGCCATCGGCCACCGCGTTCGCAAATGGTGACTGCGCGAAGTTTGAACATTTTTGACCAAATTTTGCTGATTTCGCGTTCACCCTGGCCCCTTTAAGCGAGATTTTTTATTATTTTCCGATTAAATTTAGCTTCTAGATTTCGCGGAGGGATTCTTGAATGTATAAACGTAGCGAAAATGCACTTATCCGAAAATCGACTTTTTTATGATTTTTTGCCGTTTCAAGACCCGCGTCCCCCCTTAATTGAGTTAGTAAGTGAATGATGCCAAGTTTATAGGGCCGATAAAACTACTATCCTAATTTTATACAACTGTCTACTAATTTACTATCACAATCGATGCTTCGCCTTTCGGGCGAAACTGCGACGTTTTTAAGAGCTCCAATGTCATTTGTACATTAGTTTTCTACTTTGAAGCCATAAAAAGAGACTGCAAATTGAATTCGGAGGGGCATTAAATCTGGCAAATACTGTCAAATTATTCAGCGGTGTGTGCAGGCATTTTTCCTGCCACTTGATTAATTCGATGTACTGCACAATGGATCGATTTCGTCGGTGTCAAATCGATGGGTGGTTGACTGCACCGAGCCCGTACTCCTGCAGCAGTTCTACCCGCAATGGTGGCCGTGCCTACCTTAACAAGGAGACCAAACAGCTCGGCGAGAGCGCGTCCCAGCCGTGATGCCCCCGTCAGCAAGGGCTTGATTTGCTTGACTGCTGCCTGCGAGCGAGCCTTGTTGGCCTTGCCATCGACCGAGGTGGACGATGCCGTCCCTCCGGGGCTGTCGGCGATTCCTACATCCACCTCCATACCATTCTGCGGTGGTGAGTCGTCCAGGGCTGTTCCAGAATTGCTTGCTGCAGCATCTGGCATGTTCTGAGGGACAAGAAACATACAAGCCACATTAGGGACTAGAAATACTGAGTTTGCGTTTATACAGTTCCCACAGAGTTCGTAAATACTTCACATGCGCGACAATGAGTGGAGGGGGAGGCTAGAGGGATGGATAGCGTGCCTTTTTTTAACGTTTACCCTGAGCGCACACCTTTTGTGGTACCCATATGCCCTTCCTTAACAATTATTTACTTTTAGACACAACAAACAAGCAGCAGCTAACAACAGCAGAGACTGAAGAGAAATACATTGTTTTAGCTGCTGCCAATCTTGCCTACTTCCGAAACCTGTCTCCATAAACTTTTTATTTCCTTTCACCAACTTCTAAAGGCATGGTCAGAGACTGCTGAGTAACGCTTTTTCACGACGAGAATATTTTAGGAAAACTTGACGCAACATTTGTAAGAAAGAAGAATGAGCCCAAATTTACAAACCTTACAGAAAATTCAGAGAGTTTCCAAGTGTGAAGTTACGCGAGGCAAGCCCTCTGGTGCATTTCAAGCACCGTGCAATCGGCAAGACATCTGGAGGAGAAAGCCTACCTGCAGTGTGCCCTGCAGCCTCTGGAGTTGGTGGCGGCCGAAGGGGCATCCGGGAGGCAGAGCAGAGTCGTTGCACAGGGCCAGCAACACGGTGCTCTCCCAGACGAGGGAGGTGTAGAGGCGGGAGAGACCCCGCAGCACGCCCAGGCCCAGCTCAGAGCCCCAGTGGCTCATGGAGATGGATCGGATCTCGCTCTGCACAACAGGCGAGGGCAAGAGGCTACCATACAACACTTCCCAGCAGAGGAAAAGATGAAGAGTTATGCACGGTGCACGAGAGATTGACAATCAAACAAGAACACAGGGCTAATTTGTCAAAATGCGCTTTCTCAGAGCACTGTGCAGGCAGTGCATATCTCTGCGACAAATTCTCGGTGGGTCATAAAACATCCGAAGAAATCCTTGAAGAGAGAGATGTAATCATCACAGATACCCCGGCAGCTCAATTCCTGCTTTCTCTCTGTTCTATTCTCTATTAAGCCTTACCCTCGTAAGCTGCTCTGCACAATATACCAAGAGCTGCACACAGGACAACCTACAAGATTTCGTAGCTGGAACCCTCTCTCCAGAGCAAACTCTCACCTGGCCTGTGCGGCAGACGTGGACAAACATCACAATGTAGGCGTGGGTGGCAGCCATCGCATGAAGCAGGGGCGATTGCTGCTGCGTCGTCGCTGTTGCCACGCCGCCCTCGCCCCCTTCGCTGCCGCTACCCGACGCTCCTTGAGAGGCAGCCAGGGCCCCCAGCAGCTCTTCGAGCAGCACCGATCCCCCTGGAGGATCCAGGGGCTTGTGCAGGGGCTCAAGGCTCGCCAGCACAGCGCCCAGGTGGGTGAGACCCTGCTGCAGCACCTGGGCCTCGTGCGCCAGGTTCTGTGCATAGGGAAGCAACGCAAATACAGTAAAACCTCGCTAACCGGACTTTATGGGCCAGAAAAAAAAAGGAAGAACAGCCAAATTAATTGAATGTCGAATAATCAAGGGTATCAAGGAAGCAAACAAATGCTTTCTACACCAATCCGCCTTTATTTACTGAGGAAATCTGCAACCCTTGCATCTATTTTGCACAGGATCAGTGCAGAAGTGGCGAGGGCCTCTCGACTTCCTTCGCGGTGCGGCCCATTTGGCCGTGGTCCAAGACGCGTGTCTTCCTCTGAGTAGGCATGCTTTTCACTACTGCGCACACATCCCCATTATTTATTTGCCACTGAACTGCAACAGATCCTTTGTCCATCACGACGTAGCCACAGGTTTGATGCAATCGTGCGGCCTGCGGTAGAAGCTGTCTTCATCCTCAACAGCTTCCGCTGTGTTTCTGACCCGTCCAAAGCAGCTCTGAAGGCCTCCAAGTACACTTACTACAGTCGAACCCGACTATATCGAACCCGTTTACATCGAATTATGCCATATATCGAACAATTTCTGGACACGGTATAGTTACAATGAGTATATATAGCAAAAATTACGCATACATCGAACAAAACTAGTAGCGACTCCCGATATATCGAACGTCAAGCGGCGGAAAGTGCCCCCGGTAGTTGGCTTTCCCTTGCGGTGACGGGAAAATCCGGCGGCGCGGCTCCATCCAACCGCTCTCCCTACGTGACCGCGCTACCTCGGAGCCGCCGACACCCCCCTACAAAAAATGATCCTGGCCCGCCCGCCCGCAGCGCTTGCTCAGACAGCCAATCAGAAGCTCTTGTGTCCTCGTCGTGCAAGATGGCGTAAGTGCGAGTTGTCTCGCTGCTTATCTGATTCATTGTGTGCGCCTTCTCCCGCAGTGTTGCCGTGATGAAGCGGCAGAATTCGCCTTTCGTCGTGAAGCTCGAAATCATAAACCGGGTCGAACGCGGTGACAAGTAGGATGTCCCCGCAACGTACAAGATTCCGAGGTGCACTCTCGGCACGATCTTGAAGGGGGAAGTTAGGGCTAAAGCGGCCTAACTCGCGACCCGGTGCCCGTAGTGCCCGTGGCGCCCGACGCGTACGCACGGCCGTGTACGAGTGGTTCATCCAAAATAGCTTCAGCCGTACCGACTTCCGCGTGCTCGGTGATGACTGTAAATTCTGATTAATGCGACGAAGCCGTTGTCGTTGTTGCCGAAGTTTGGAGCGAGCTGTCAGAATTTCCGGAAGCTGTTCACGAATCAACGGTGGACGAGTTTGTGAGCGCAAATGATGGTGTCGCGACCACGGGAGAGCCCGGAAACGAAGACTACATTGCCGACATCGTGCCGAGCACAAGTGAAAATGGGCACTACGAGGAAAGCAACGATCGTCCTTGGCCCACATCCTCCGAAGTGATTGGTGCGCTCGCACTAGTCCGGTGCTTCTGCGCGAATGCGGAATGTTGCGGCCTAGCTCAGCTGCTCCGACTCCTTCGACAACGTGGGGAAGTGCGTGCCTCACACGCAGCGAAATTGCCCAAGCAGAAGAAAATGCAAGACTATTTCGTGCGAAACTAAGCTAGTTTCATCAATAAAGTGATTTTATAAATGGTATGTGCTTTTATGACATCAAATTATTTAGCAGGCTTATATCGAATTATGCTCTATATCGAACTGATAGGAGTTTTTTTGCGAGTTGGATATAGCCGGGTTCGACTGTAGTCATACCGGTGCTCGAACTCTGACAGGAGGCAGTGAGTGCAAGCATGTATAATTAAAGGGCCCCTCACCAGGCCACACAGCAAATTTCAGTTACACGCTGCAAGTTGTTATGTGCCCTCTAGGGCATGTTCTGCCGCAAAAATTTTTTCAAATCGGTTCATTAATAGCCAAGATATAAATATTTTAGTGCCGCGAATCCATTATTTCAGGACGCAAGCTCCACTGCCAAGCGAGACACTTTCTCCACTTGCCCTTACTAGCCTCTGCAAGCGAAATTCCTTCCCTGCTTTCTCCCAAACCAGACCTCAAGAACCGCGTGACACATACATCACAGGCCCCACCTTCATTTTTTTTATCCTCGCCTTTTCGCGGAGCACCACACTTTCAATAAGAGCATCGCGCGCGAGCCGTGGTGATTGTCTCATTTTGTACAGCGCACGATTTCGCACACTGTGCACGAGGATACCTGACTAATGGTATAAGTCAGTGCTACACGAATACTGAGGCAGACACAAGCTGATCACAAAGCATGATACCGTACTGGAACACGGTACTGTCCATACCGTACTGTCCGCACACGCGACTGCATGACGTGGGAACAAGCAGACGAAACAGAAGTACATACCTCTTGCTGCGGTGCGAAGTAAAACAAAAACAAGCAGACATACAGTTCATGTGTTTTATTATTTCTCTAAGGTTTAATTCGTCTATTCAAGCTACATATTACACAAATGGCAGGTGTTGCCTTGAATAATTTTCGCAGTCATGTGTCACCACGAACGGCGTTGCAGCACACACACGTATACGTAGGCGCACTAGCGTGTGTACATCATCCTCAGGCTCAGAGAGAGGCAACCGCGAGGAGAAGGGAACATGGCTTTAAGTTTGAAATTTCATATCTTTCCACGGCACATAGCAATGTAATGCTTTGCAGACACGATTGTTATCGCGCATTGTATGCTCTGTGCTTGTCAGCTCAAAATGGCCAGACCTGGTGAGGGGCTCTGAATACATACTGAGTCTCATGACAGTGGCCCTTTGCCCTCTTCGAATGCTTAACCGCAATACATTGCATGTGCTTGACTATGTAACACTGCCGTATTGGAGCGAAGCTGAAGCTGACTTTTGGGAAACCAAGTTAGAGTCAACGTCCGATTTTTCGTACTTCCTAGGGGCCACGAAAACATCCACAGAAATGAATATATGCCTTTTACTGCCACTAAGCATCCAATCACCACAGGCACGTCTGAAAAGACTCTGAAGATCTGCCAGTACACGTATTAGGCATATCAGTGCTCATACTGTGACAGGAGATGGCGAGTGCTCGTGAGTGTAGCTAAGTAATATATAATGGCTTCCGTGACAATTCCCCCTTCCCACTAACGATATGCATCACTGCAATACTTCACGTATGCTTCACCGCATAACACTGCTGTACTGAGGTGAAGTTGACTTTCAAGCACTGGCATTATGCAATACGAGAATTGCAAAGGTGGAGTCGCCGCCATTGCTAACAGCGATGAAGCCTTTCAATGAAAAACATGGTACCAAATGGCAAGAAACTTGGTAGCGAACGTCGAAGCATGTAGGCCTAGCGTTGTTACGGTGGTGGCAATGGCTGCCAGAGGATCTGCGCGCGAAAGCACCGATTTGAGGCAGCAAGATAATCAAAATGGTAGTGGCTTTTGTTTATACCATTTCAAACCTGCAGTCACGGCAAAAAGTCGTATATTGGACAGCAAAGGGTACTTGCATCTAAAATTTTAGGCGTTCTTACGCATTGACTATGGGATACATGGTTGCGCCGTGAAGCCGTCCCAATTACTGGGCATGTTCGAAAAATCGGCCATCCGGAAAATCGATCGTTGACTGTATGCAACACTTCATCCTTGTCATACTTCCCAACCTTCAAAACCATCAGCAAGAATGACAGTGAGGTGTGATTGCTGACAGTGTTGAATGCTCTCCGTGAAAAGCATGGCACCGAACATTGACTGTGAACTTCAAAGCAACTAGCCTAGTGTTGCTACAGTTCTACGGCTGTTAGCGGATCGGCATGCAAGTGCACTCATTCAATGCTGCTAGATAATCAAAATGGCAGCAGTGGTGGCTTAGACTGTGGCCATTTCAGAGCTGCAGTCACTAAAAAGTCTTGCAAATCGGACAGGCCAAGGGTCTCTCCATCTGAAATTTTAGGCGTCCTTATACACTGCCTCATGGCAGTGCCATGAAGGCATCCGAATTGTCGGGCACGCCGGAAAAATCGTTCATTAACTGTATACGCTATCCTCCTAATATATTTGAATGCTTTTCGCTAACTTCGTGCACAGAAGACTGCAATCTGGTGAGCACTATTGTCCCTTTTACAGGCAAACAGGGCTCGCCAGTTCCAATTACCACAGCAAGAGTTGGATAGAAGGGTTACTCACCAAGATAGACTTGCACACTGACGCAACTGCCTGACAGGCCGGCGAGACCGGGAAGTCCACGGGCAGGTTGGGCAGACCCAGGATGCTCATGAGGGGCACGAGCCCCTTCTGCTGGACAAACTCACGGCAGTGGTCATCAGTCGAGTTGTTGCTCAGAATGGCGTCCACAAACCGCATCACGTTCAGGATGTAGTCCACCAGAGGTACGGGCGTGCGTGCCTCGGCAGTGGTACCTCCAGTGCCCGACGCTGCCTTGCCTTCATCGTTCGCTTTCGGTGTTGATGGGACCGTGGGTGCCGGGTCCACATCCTCCTCTTCTTCCTCCTCGTCCGAG
The DNA here is from genome assembly GCF_050947875.1 of Dermacentor variabilis. Classification (NCBI taxonomy): domain Eukaryota; kingdom Metazoa; phylum Arthropoda; class Arachnida; order Ixodida; family Ixodidae; genus Dermacentor; species Dermacentor variabilis. The sequence continues at coordinate 76,246,004 of NC_134576.1, read as the reverse complement.
GAGCCTGCATCGTTGGCTAGTCCCGAGCCTCGACCACCGGCTCCGCCCCCGGAGGCGCCACCTCCGTGACTGGAGGCCTGGGCGCCGCTGCCAGAGACTCCGCCGGCCTCACTCTTGGCTGCCGGCCGCGAGCACACAAAAGCTGGGTTGCGGCCCACCGAGCAAAGCTCTTCTAAAAGCTGCATTGACAAACAAAAGAAAGAATAGGCTCGTCACTTTGTGGAATGGTTCACGCGATAACGATATATTGTGTATTCACCTAGTGCATGTCATGAAATATGGAAGCCTGACTTATGTCCAGCAAAAACCTCGTTTTTTCGGATTTCATGGGGCCAAAAAAAAAGTGTCCTAATTAACCTAATGTCGCGTTATCGAGGGTGTCACAAAAACAAACAAATTCTTACTGCGCCAACACACTTTTAATTAGTTAATGAATGATCAAATCCTGTTTCTATTTTGCATAAAAGCAGTGCAGAAGCTGCAATTCTTCTCATCTTGCGACTCATTAGGTCTTGCGGTGGCGCAGGCCTCAACTTCCTTCGCAGTGCGGCCGCGGTGCGTGGCTTTATCGAGACACTTTTCACTGCCACCCGCACATCTCCATTTTTTTCACCAGTGTGCTTAGGCTGGCCGCTAACAGATTGTCCATCCATCACGATGTAGCCGGTGCTCTTCATCCTCGACAGCTGTGCATCGAACCAAAACGAAACGACTCTTTTGCGCAACCGCTGCAGACAAAACTGCGGCCGCTATCAACATGATCATGGATGGTGACATTGCGCTTTTAAAGGCACATGGCCGACAACCATACTGAGTGAAAACGAAGCTACTGTTTGCTGCAACAACTGCAGATGAAACCGTGGTGGCTACCGATGTGATCATGGATGGCAACTATTACGCAGTTATGAGGACATGTGGCCAAGGCGCTTTAATGCATGGTGGTAAACGCAAGAATAAAGGCTCTAAAGGCACAAATAGGCCCGAAACGTTCCGGCATTGCTGTCATTTACGTAATATTGCCACTGATGACTATGGCAACGTGGATTCCGCTGCTTTGTTTTCGTGGGATGCTAGTGCTGTTTTTGCTACTTTGCGTCACACATTTGCGGCATTCCATGCTCACCGAGCTCCGGGAGTTGTCTGAATTAACCAATGAGCGGCCAAATAACTCAGAATTACCAAGAGTTTGATTGCAATAAATATGACTCGTCCTCTGCCGGGAACAGAGGACGAGTTCGAATTCTCAGATTATTGAACGAGGGTTGAATGAATGAGGTTTTACTATATAAAATCCATATGTAAAATGCTTGCAACATCAACATTAATTGTTTCTTTGATTGATTGGATTATTGCACAGTGACATATCATTCAGATATTTACTTTCCCTGGTCTCATGAAATCCAAAGTAACTTATCAGACAATGAAGAGCCCTGAAAAAGCTAGTTTGCCCACTTGCTCATTTTTCTAGCACAATTTTTAGGTGGCTAACATAGTAAAACCTCGCAATATGTGTTTGCCCCATGCATTTCCCCAGTTGCTGAAGACTCCCTTCACTGAAGACTCGCGATGCTTAAGGAGGAACGCTGGTCTTAAAAAGCGAAGAATCATAAGCAGCAGTTATTGTACAACTGCTGCTTATGTATTGTATGGAATGCAAAGTGCAACTGTTATCTAATCATACGGCAAGAAACAGAGGGTGATTATTGCAAGGATCAGATAAGCTGGCATGTGAGCCAGTGATCGGATTGCGTTGGACTGTAAAACTTGTCAACAGGTTGTGCAATTATATATTGCGTTGGCAGTTTAGCGAATGCATAGCAAAGCCCTATGTCATGGACTCATGGACTACGTGATGACACAGATATTCCGTGCATGCCGTTTTATTTAGCAAACTATACAGGACCATAGATATGCACCGGCACATGTACCCAAGGCTCCTTGTGCAGCCACGAGTTCTTGCACTTTGGACCCCATTGTGAGATTAGGCTTACCTATAATGTCCCCATTAGTGGAGACCGCACATTCGCAGCACTTAGAAACACGAATGATGCGGGACAGTGTCCGTGGCTTACAGTTCGTGTTCAACCCAGCATGGGTCAAATGTGCGTGCCCTCGACCATGCCAAGTTTTCCGGTGCGAATTTCATTTTCACACTCCCGAAAACAAACGTATTAACATACGAGCAGGGGATCTGCTCAATTTCATAAAACAAGGACTAATACAAGTGCCTTCACGAGAAATTTTCATTTTGTTACCTCTCGGGACGCTGGAACAGGCACATAACTGGTAAATGTAGTTTCTCATGCTAATTCTAGGCCCTGTATATGGCTTTAGAAAGAGCTTTGGCAAGGTTTCTTGAAGAGTACAGTCACATATTTAGTATCACTATTTTGAATTGAATTCTGGGATTTTACGTGCCAAAACCACGATTTGATTGAACCACGCCGTAGTGGGGGACTCCGCATTAATTTTGACCCCCAGAGGGTTTTAACATGCCCCCAATGCACGGGACAAGGGTGTTTTGCATTTCACCCCTATAAAAATGTGACTTCTGCAGCTGAGATTTGATCTCGTAACCTCATGCTTAGCAGTGCAACACCATAGCCGCTAAGCCACAGGAGCGTGTAGCATGACCATTCTCGCAAAGACTAGAGCTACAAAACAATGTCAAAACCGCTGTTGCTGCATTTCACTAAAGTTAGAGTTGTCTAAAACATCAAATGCGTTTTTCTCAGTTTGATGATTTTACACACCACACTCAGTCTAACGGGTATTTTTCTATGTTGATGGTGTTGAGCGACTGACAAATCTGGTGTCGGTGCATTTATACTGTGATGACCAAGGGAGATGCTACTTATTTTACTATAGGATTACTTCACAAATTAGAATCAGAAATTGTTACAAGCGAAAATTATGAGAAATATTCATAGTAAAGGTTGCTGGGTTTATTACCTACAGCATGCTTTCAAATAAAGAAAGAAAACAAAGTAAGTCTTTAGCATTGGGGTCATGCAATTTTTTTTTTTTTTTTTTAGCCAGATGAAATTGCTAAAAAGCCGTATGAGAAATATGCATCAAATCAAACATTCGAATGTCCCTACTTTTTGAACAAGTGCAGCCATCAAAAAAAAAAACTAATCATGGATTTCAAATCACTGTGAAAAACTGATAAACAAACTTCATTTAGATTGAACCACAAATATAAAAAAAATTCTTAAAACCCACGTGCTTATTATCAGCATGTTCTGCATGCGGCCCTCAGTTCATGTGGTCCCCTAAAACATACACAAGGGGTTCAACGGCATGAAGAAGCCTCACTTTGATGATAGCTGCAGTGGCATCCACTCGCAGACTCGGCTGATGCCTCATGAGTTCGTCCATGGCATTACCCAGGTTGGATGCTGTGTCCCCCATTGGGTCTGACGAACGGCGCCGACGCATGGCGGCCAGGTAGTCTGGTGACAGTAGAACCTGAGGGTGTAAAACGAGGCACACTCAGGAATAGTCACAACACACATCGCATGAAGCCCAAGCCATGCTACCACATAACAGACTAACAGATGGCACATCCATCCTTCGATAACAAGATCCTTGAGCATGAGCCTTTGGCTGGACCACACCAATACCCGAACACAAAAGCCGACATAAAACGTGTTGTCAAAAAAATCCCAGAAGTCCTAATATAATATAATATTTGGGGTTTTACGTGCCAAAACCACTTTCTGATTATGAGGCACGCCGTAGTGGAGGACTCCGGAAATTTTGACCACCTGGGGTTCTTTAACGTGCACCTAAATCTAAGCACACTGGTGTTTTCGCATTTCGCCCCCATCGAAATGCGGCCGCCGTGGCCGGGATTCAATCCCGCGACCTCGTGCTCAGCAGCCCAGCACCATAGCCACTGAGCAACCACGGCGGGTCTCAGAAGTCCTCAATGGATTAAGTTCATTCACCAAATAGCCCATAGCAAGGCTCATAAAAACCAACACACTGGAAGTTGCATGATAGAACAGGAGATAGGCTAAGGGCAAGTCAAAACAGTAATTGCAGTTCGCCAAGGCCATGCTGATGCACATTACCGCTGGCAAACCCAAGCAAACATTTACATGATCTACTTTCCCCATCACCTCGTGGCTCCTTTTGCTTATTGGGACTGTTTAGTCAAAATAAACATACAAACAACTTTAGCCTACATGACATTCTAAGTAACAAAAGCCATTCAAATGAGCCCTAATGGAACACAAAGAGACACTCACCTTGAAGAGTCGTTCAAACGGTCGACAGGCAACAAAAGCTTGCAAACCCCGGGCATTGAGGCACAATGCACTGAACACATTGGGTAGGGATGCTAGGACTTCCCTAGTTGCTGGTACCTGCCATAGTGCAAGAGAGCGCGACAGGGTTAGTGAAAAATAAAGCCTAACAATCAAACAAAAGTGACAACACAAACAAGACAGCAGAGAGACGTAGCATTTCACTGCCACTAGGCCATTCGCCTACTGCCTTGGCCATCTGCTACCTCAGCATGTGCTAGCTGAACTGTAATACACAAGATGACGTTCAGCAGACTCACATTTAATGTTTGCCTTTCCCACACAGCTTGCACATCTCCTGTCGTTCAGCTTCCCCGCGCTACATACATGCAATAGTGGAAGTCATTTCGTAGTTGCGTAGCTGTGACGAGAGTTAGCACAAGTATTTCGATGTGAACAGCATGTGATGGCATGGACAACTTGGGTGCAAGTGGAACCTGGTTCCTTCTCTTTGGCTTCGAGACATCAGCATCCATAGATTGACCACACTCAGTGGTGTTGTTTGGTCTAACCAGCAGAAGGCTTCCTTCCCTTCAGCTTCAAAGCATTGGTGAACATAATTGCTCCAACATTTGTAAGAGTGCATCTGTGAATGACTTAGGCCTCTATTGATGTCTGGCCCCATGTGTGAATATTCACTCGGTAAACTGGAATGGCGAGTCGTGCTTCAACGAGAAGAACTGTTCCTCCTATGTACAGCAGTGAACAAAAAGATACAATATTTTGCATTTTGAGTGCGCTGAGCTAAGCTTCTCAAAGCTGACGCTGAATTATGTCAGACGGCTAACCTAGTAACGTAGATATGCTCTGCCATGTTAAGTTATTCACACAGCATAGCCCACGGTGCACACAACTTGCGTATTCCAAGGATGTATCACACGGAAACCATATGCATTAACCAGTATGTGACAATATCTGTGTACTGGTACGAGAAATTTTAGTAAGTATAGAGGTTGGCCAAGTGAAATGCTTGGCATGCTACTGCAGGTTTACCATTTATCACTGGAGATTACAGGAGAGAAAAGAAGAAGAAAAAAGCGCTCACACACACACACACACACGCACGCACGCACGCACGCACGCACGCGCGCACACACACACACACACACACACACACACACACACACACACACACACACACACACACACACACACAGACACACACAGACACACACAGACACACACAGACACACACAGACACACACAGACACACACAGACACACACAGACACACAGACACACACAGACACACACTGGCACACAAACTTGAAAATGTAGGCAACAGTGAGCATCATGAAATGAACAGTGGAAAGTGGAGCTCTATGGCACTGTCGATAAACATGTTATCCCTCTCCTTTTCACTGCAACAGCGCACATCCTACTTGACATTATCTAAGAAAAAAGAAGCAACTGATCGCTTGCAAATGCAGGTCAATTAATCTTTCACACAAAGCCACAATATCACACCTTTTTGTTCACTGCTGTATATCAGCTAGCTGGCACTGTTGCATAATATGCCAACATGCACCTGGTGCTGCTTATCTGGCACACAGACAAAGCTGACAGACACAGGCCGAAAGCAGCAAAGGGACAGTGGCAGCAGTATACTGTAACTTTCTAATAAGGCAATGCTGCCTCGAGCGGGAACAGAAAAAGTACACAGGGTGAACACAGGACATGATGCTTCAAGCTAGTAACATCATGTGGTCAACATCGGAGTCTTCTGAATCCCCCACAACCTGACGGACTATTTCCTCGTCAGTCAGTTCTGCGCAGAAGTCGAGCTTGTTGTCAGCGTCAGCAAACTGTTCAAAAGTTATTTCCGTGGGTATGGAAACCCCAGCAGAATGGAGGTCGTTGATCACGTCGCCCGACGGTAGTGCTTTCTGCGCTTCGATGCCTTCGGCGAGGACGACGAAGACGGAGTGGGGGTCATCTAAGGCAAGCGAAATCCTCAAGTTGCGAACAGTGGTGTTCGCTGACGAGCGTCAAAGCACCTAGGCCTGGCGTCGCAGAGCACACTTGACACAACAGCACAACCACACACCACACTAGCCAAAACGTGGCCTGTGCAAACAAACAAAATGGCGCTGCTCCGGAAACTCCGCCGGAGGCAGAAGTGCGGTGATGAGCATAGCCAGCGTGGCCAGACCAAATCAGTGTGTGACGGCAAGATCCAGCTAGTTGTGGTTCAAAGCGGTGATATCCTTCGGCTGCAAGTCGATTTCCTTCGCAAGGGCACTGCGCGAGGAGCCAAAGGACCTTCCGTCCGTCAAAAAGTCCGGAAAATTGGACGGCGGGGGGTTCGAACGTCCGAAACTTCAGATGTCCTTATACATTGATTCTACAGGGCTCGTGGCGGTGCCACAAAGAAGGCCGAAGTATCAGGCTTGTACGAAAATTTGGGCGTCCGAAAATTCAGTCATTGACTATACTTTACGTGTGTCCACAGAGATACCAACAAGGTCTTCTTTACTGAACACATGTCCTCCTTTACACGAAATCAAAGGATAGCAATTTTTTTCTAGAACAAAGGCTGCCCTGCACGAAAAGCGATAAGAACTGAAGTTCCAGGGTCGTACTATGTATGAAATGTTTTCATTTTTCTTGCCTTTTGGCATTGGTTTGCATGGAATCATGCCTCGGTTATTGCCAGTATCAGCCGTTGCGACAGGCAGTGAGAAATGAATGGAATCAACATACCTGCCCTTTTGGCATTTTTTCACTACTACACCGTGCGCAATGCGTCCTTGGTTAAAACGGAGCACTTGAAACCACAAACCAAGATCACAAAAGCGAGACCCACCTCTTTCACTAGAAGGGCATGGAGAACAACATCTGTGAGGCCATTGTCCTGCAGCGAGGACAGGAGTGACGGTTCCTGGAAGACATACACTGTGACCACGTCGGTGGCTGCAATGAAAGTGGTTGAAATTGATAAGCATTGCCGTTCCTTTTCAAAATGCACGAGGTGAAACGGCGCCAGGATGAGACGACAAGATGAGATTGAACAGACAGGGTGGACTTTATCCAACTCTTTAGAGAGGCAAAAAAAATCCCAAACAGTCACTGCCGACTGATTATACAGTGAAATCTTGATGTAATAAACTTCAGGGAACTGTGGCAAATTGTTCGTTATTTTGAAAGGTCATTACAGCGAAAGCCCCAAAATTAACCACCATCATCATCAGCAGCAGCCTCTTTTATGTCCGCTGCAGGACGAAGGCCTCTCCTCGCGATCTCCAATTACCCCTGTCCTGCGCCAGCCGATTCCAACTAGCACCCGCAAATTGCCTAATTTCGTCACACCACCTAGTCTTCTGTCGTCTACTGCGCTTGGCTCCCCTTGGTACCCATTCTGTCACCCTAATGGTCCAACGGTTATTTACTCTACGCGTTACATAATCTGCCCAGCGCCATTTTTTTCTCTTCATGTCAATTAACCATTCCGCCCATAAACTCATCAGTTCATCAGTTGTCACTATATGAGCTATCCATGAAAATGTCACTGTTGGCTCTCGGTCCGCGCTGTTGCTATTTTCCATAGATTCCGCCACCACGCACCAATGAAGCACCATATAATAAGAGTGGTGCACACAAGACAGACACTGACGCCGAGAAGTCCACCAACAAAAGAGAACTTCCATGTCACCTTTAAAGCACAATGTTACTTGTCATTTGTTTGTTTTTCACATTCCATGCCATGAAAACCACAACTGTCTCACTGGAGGTAGACACCTGGACAATTCCAAAGTGAAAGCGTGCGTAAATGTCACTATCAGGAAAGTGCGAAGTGCAAACATGTGGCATCCCCACGAGGAGTATGGAGGTTACATTTGTCCGTGCACATAGCTAATATGGCCGCAGAAAGAAGCGCAAAAGAAAGTTGTAAAAAGCGAGAGACGCGCCTCTGTTGCTAGGTAACACTTGTCTGGGTGGAGCATGTGCTCCCAAAACCTGATGCGCCATCGCCTCCGCGATTGATCCGGCTGCCCTGAAGGATACATGAAAATCTAAGTATCCCCAGGTTTTGGAATATTAATTCGTAGCAGTGAGTTGTTAACATGACACAGAGACAGAATAACGATTGTTATTCTGAAAAGTTTCGTATTCTGATGTTCGTAGTACTGAGGTACATTTACACTGAAACTAAGCAGCCAGCATGGAATATCTGAAAAGTGGTATTCGCATTAACGAGGTTTCACTGCATTCAGATGAACTGGAGTTGGACAGGAGCTTGAAAATTTAACATTAATCTGAAGAGGTAAGCAAAATAAACCATGGCGAAATTTCAAGACTTGCTACAGTCATGCACAACGTTGACCGCAAATATTTTGCAACAGTTGCAACATTTTACACCCGTAACGCCCAACATCTCGCTCGTGCTTCAACGGGTTTGATACATTACTATTTCTATATATGCATAGGAAGCTTATTGCACAGCGCATAGTTGCACATTATGTATGTTGGAGCCGCTTTTCAGCTATGGACAGTGCAGAAAATAGATTACTTATTAGTAACTACTGCACAAATAAAGCTTTAACTCAACGTTTCATTGCCCCTGAACAAACGTACTCTTCATATATGAAAAATAACGGAAAACAAGTTGTTCTAATTCTCCTTCGTGAAGAACAGTGTTTGGGCATTACAGGTATACAAAGGTGCAATTACTGCAGGCCCATTCAAACATTAGGCTGTTAGGTTTATGAAGAACGGTAAAATTTGCATGCATTCCCTAGCTAGCATGCTAATGCTCATCCAAAAAATTAAAATCAAGTTTTGGGGCTATACATGCCAAAATCGCGATCGGATTATGATGCATGGTGTAGTGAGTAACTTAAGATTTTGACTACCTAGGTTCGTTTAACATGCAGCCAATGCATAGTGCCCACAGGCATTTCTGCATTTCGCCCCCATCAAAATGCGGCCACTGCGGCCGAGATTTGGTCCCCTGAGACCTCATGCTTTGCAGCCCAGCGCCATAGCTGCTAAGCCACCACTATTGCTGATCTAGTGATGCCCATCTGGTCACTTTCCTAAGTACTCCTTTGTGGAAAGAACTTTCCTCGGATCCAACAGCTGCTGGAAGGACAGGAATTTGGTAGGAAAAACAAAACAAGCACTCACCTAATAGGAACAAAGACGGACCATAGTACTCCGAGTTGCTAATGATGTGCTTCAACGAACGTGGCAAGGAGCCATCCATCACTGGGCGCAAAAAAAAAAAAACATACGAGAACAATGCAGCATCAGAAATCCCTCAAGTACACACACAGCAATTGGTAGTACCGTAAAACCTTGTTTTAACAAAATTGAAGGAAGAGTCGAAATTACTTGGTTATATCCATTACTGGATGTACTGCAATGCAAGTCCTTAAGGATTTAAGGGGAGCCGCTTACTCCATCATATCCATTAATTCATTGTAGCCTGTTTCATTAAACGAGGTTTGACTGTATTAGTATAGGTTGCTTTTGGCCCCATGCTTTTCCTGGCTTGTTTATCAACTTCAAGCAGTTGGAAGTGACAAAAAATTGGGCCTCTCCAGTTTCCCGAGGGGCCCGACATTGAGACGGTACAGTGCATGACAGTTCTGACCAAAATTAACCCCACACTTCTATGGCAACCAGCACTGAAAAGAATCAATGAAAGAAATGGCAGCAGCAGATGTCTGTCCATTTTAGATCAAACAGCGCATGTCAAGACAGTGACTAGCATCAGCACTGCTCGGTTACTGACAAAAATCTTCCCTTTTATTCCTGGCTGGTACTTGCTGCTTAATTGGAACGGAAGAGCATGTATCACAGGAAATATTGCATTACACAAATGACACCACGAACTGCTACCTCTGGAAAAAGCATATATGTGTGCAAGCAGTTTATTTGGAATAGCCATTTACAGCTTTTTGCCTTCATTATGCAACATTCCCTAAGTTACTGTCATCATCACTACGTGGCAGCAAGCACTTAAAGCAGTCCTGAACCCCTCCTCTTGGTGAAAGAACAGTCCGCAGATGGCAGAAGCTGCTAACATCTCAGTCAAATTTTGCAGTTGTGCACAGCACACGGAGCTCAGAGGTAGAGCGCGAAGTCACCTTTTTATCAAATACAGTCACCGACCGATTTTCCGGACTCCGAAAATTCGGACATGCTCGATTATTTGGTCTGCTTCGTGGCACCGCCATTCTCCCCATAGACCATCATGTATAACAACTGCCGAAAGTTCGGACACCTTGCAACCCCTCATACGATTTTTCGGACACTCCTTGAGCCAACTCGATCGAGAGCATCATGCACCGACTCTGACCGGTGCATGGTTTGACTTGCTGAACGCCATTTTTGTTTTGAACGGAGCCTCCTTGCTGCCCCACGAAGTGGCGCTACTGCAAATCGCGCTCATCATCATCGTTTCTGGCTGGTTCGATTGAGTGTTTGCTTTGTGCGCTGTGTCGAGGTTCCGGTGATCCAACGCGGCATATGGAAACATCACTTCAAGTGTCTAATGGCACCGACAGTGCCCGCGCAGACTGCGCTGGGGAATGCCGACAAGCGGGTGCCGGGAGGCCCAAGATTTGTAGCCTTCCGATGTGCTCCCTACTGATGCGGAAAATGTTCTACCGAGACCTGAGCAGTGGTTGCTTTGCGACTCCGGACACCGTCTCATTTGACAGTTTCACAGGTGCTGACACTGCTGTACTGACATGCGCAGAACTCGACGACGGTGAGATCATTCGTCAGGTTTCTGCTGCACCGCCGAGTCGGAAGATGACGCACCATGTGCTACGCTGCCATCGCATGCGGAGCGTGTACAAGCAGTGACTGTGCTTTCAGCAGCCTTCAGTGACCGTACGACCCTCTCCGAGATTCAGGCTTATCTGATTGCGCGTAAACGGAACAGCGTGCAACGGCGCATTCACGATTTCTTCAAGCCTACTGCCGAGCACAAATAAGTGTGTGGAAATAAAGGATTTCATTTTTTTTTCTTGATCTGCTTTTTCGGACACCTGTTTATTCAGACATTTCCGCAGTCCCGGTGAGGCCCGAATAAACGGTCGGTGACTGTACTCTTTTTTTCAAACGATGCCTTCTCCTGGCTCATTTCGAAGCAGCTGGCAGCTTGCTTATGTCATCATATGCAAGATTCCCATAGATTCCCATTAGAGTCAATGTATAAGAATGTCTAAAATGTCGGACACAAAACAGCATGCCATCCGATTTTCCAGGCTTTGTGCCAAACGGCATCACCATTTTTATTATCTCGCAGCTTCGCACCGGTGGTCTCACAAGCAGATTTGTTTGCAGTCGTAGCCACCACAACGGTAATGCTAGGTCTAGCTACTTCGACGTTCGCTACCAAGTTCGGTGAAACTATCCGCCGCTGTTAGCAATGGCACCAACTCCACCCTTGTAATCATCGTCAATGGATTCGATGCTTGGAAAGCACGACGCATTGCATAATGCCAGTTCCCAAAAGTCAGTTCCACCTCAATACAGCATTGTTACGCGGTGAAGCATACCAAGAGTGTTAAGGAACCGCGGTGAACCATACCAAGAGTGTTAAAGAGTAAATGTCCCTAATTGTACCCAAATTCCCTAATTATACATGTGTGCACCTGCCCTCTCCTATCACAATATGAGCACTAGTACATGTAATAAGTGTACTGGCAGGCCTTAAGAGCTATTTCGGACGTGCCTGTGGCGATTTGAGCCCTTGAGAGCAGTAAAAGGCATGCATTCATTTTTTGGGACTGCCAGATTTTTCTGACGTTTTCGCGGGCTTAGCGAGTCTGAAAAATCGGACGTTAGCTGTAGTCTATTTGAACCTCAAATTCATTTCTCAATTTCAATAAAAAGTATGTTAAGGCCCCTTTAAAGCAAGTGTCAATGGAACTCCTTCAGTGAAATTCACCTGGCGCAGCTCCTTCGAGGCCAGGCTAATTTAATGTAACCCTAGCGGGAGCAAGGGCTTTATAAACTTTACAACACAAAAAAGCCTGACCTTCACCGCCTCTTGATTTACAGAAAGAAACAGAGCTCAGGACCTGATTACCAGAGAATTGCTTTTTTCACAGATTACATAAGCCAGAAGCACAAAAAAAGAAAACGCTCACAATGCCGTATGCTGTCTGCAAACGATGGGTCCTGGATCGCCTTCTTGAGAAAGTTGAGCATCGACTTGAGAAGGGCTGCCCGCTGAGGGAAGCACTGAAGGCCTGGAAAAGACAGGACTGATGTTTAGAAAAAGAAGTTGCTCAGATTTCCCATTATGAGTGACAGCCAATGTTGGCATAGGCATTAAGCAGCACATTCAGAGTGCAGCATAGAAAGCATTGCGCATAGGCAGAATCTATCGTGTGGGCAAAAGTAATCAAGTGACACAAAATTAAAGAGAAAGCTTTCTTTTCGTACACCAAAATGACATTGGGTTTGAGATGGGGTCGCATGGCAAAAAAGATCATACATGCATATTATGGCAATGACGATCATGGCAATCACACTTAAGCAACAATTTCACTGCATTTAGTGAGATCTTACCTCTGCGGATTTCCGGTTCCTCGTCTGCATCGCTGGATGCAATGGCTGATGTTGGCAATGCACCTTCAATGCTGTCAACACCAACATCACCCCTGGCTGATGTGGAGCTGCACAAAAAAGTCACTAATGAAGACCCACATGCACAAAGGTCGAAACAAAACATTGCCACGTCATTCAGATAGCACCAACTCGTGAACACTCCCTATAAAACCCTGCCTAGCAAGTTCCCGCAATTTGGCGATGCATTCTGGCGACATTCTCAGACAATCGCTTTCGGAGATACAGTTCAATCTCGATAACTTGAATTCGAAGGGGCCCGAAAATTTGTTAGAATGAAACAGAGTTCGAATTAAAGGAGGGCTTTTACATGCAGCACTGTGTTAGGTGGCGCATGTGTATTGTGCTAACAGACAAGTGAGCGCCAAGTTCTGGAAGTGTAGCTTCAAGCCAGTGCGACATGCGACTGCCGTGAAGCCACACTTATAAGAGCACTGCCATGAAGCCACACTTATAAGAGCACTGTAATGAAGCCACACTTCTAAGAGCACTGCCATGAAGCCACACTTCCAAGAGCACTGCCATGAAGCCACACTTCCAAGAGCACTGCCATGAAGCCACACTTCCAAGAGCACTGCCATGAAGCCACACTTCTAAGAGCACTGCCATGAAGCCACACTTCTAAGAGCACTGCCATGAAGCCATACTTCTAAGAGCACTGCCATGAAGCCATACTTCTAAGAGCACTGCCATGAAGCCATACTTCTAAGAGCACTGCCATGAAGCCATACTTCTAAGAGCACTTCCATGAAGCCACACTTCTAGGCAAAAGTTTCACTGCTGTGAAGCTGCACCTAGAGGAATAATTCCTACAGAAACTGCACCCAGAATTTACAGTTAAATGTTTTTGATGTGAATAAAGCACTCGAAGATATGGCACTTTCAATGGGAGCAGCAGCTGGCGCGCGGCTTTGCCGTCGGGCTCAAACAGACGCCACACAAGTGGGCGCGCTGCTGAGAGCACCGTAGGTGGCGCAGGGTGTTCGAATTAACTGGCGCAACTGTTCACTTGTCCGAATTACCAAGCATTTTCACAGATTGAAATACACTTAATTTTTACAGGGCCACAGCATCAATTCAAATAAACCGGGAGTTCAAAATAATGAGGTTCTACTATATCACTTTCATTGTGCACCGATTGGCTGGTTGAGCAAAACACGAGTAAAACTGCGAGAATCGTCTAGCATGCCGTGTGCTAAGCCACGGAGAGGTTTTAAAGTTCTGGCAGTAGAAATAATTTTATAAATTTCCAGTAAATTGCAGTTGGATAATATCTTGTCAATAAGCACTTATACAAGAAGTACGAGCAATAATGGCACAATTATGAGTGCCAATGCATGCGATGAAGATCGGACAGCGTGGCTCACGGCTTCTACGACACTGTTACGAGAAGTACCAATTGACTCGTGTAAGGCCTGCACTTCTGTCCCCAATTATTTTACAGGATGCGGGCAATCGGTGCCGCAGTGTTAAGGCTGCTCATTAAAGCCTAAAACTGGGCTCAGTCTGCTATGGAGAATAATGCAATCGCTAGGAGCCAGCTAGGAACACCTTTATTCAGTCGCCTTCAACGCTTCTGTTGCCCTCATCTCTGGTCCCGAATGAAGCCATGCACCGTACGTTCAGGATAAATTATAACTCCCCTTAAGAACTTCTCAAAGCGCAACAAAAAGAGGAGACACATAGAAATGACAGGACAAGGCACTCAAACACTTCTACATACCTCACTCTTTTATTGCACTATAGGAAGTTCTTAAAATCAATGTCAACAAAACTAGCCTGTTTGTCCATCTTGCTGCATGGATGGAGCACACTTCCTGCAGTGGTATCAAATTAATATGTCAGAAAGCACAATGCAGCTAAACCTGCAAAACAACTTGCCTCAGCACAGACGATATATTTGAAGCCTGCTGGACCTATGCCATCTATGTCACGTGATCAAGATCTGGTGAGATACTGTGACCACAACGATGCCATTCCTGGCAGATCAGTAACTAGTGCCATCTAGTAGCAGCTTGTGGAAACTTTCCAGCATGTAAATGTGACCTCCGAGATTCCCCTTTGCCGCAATCTGAGACGACGCACACAGGTACACGTGTGATGCTTAGTTTAGAACTTCCACATTTCCGCACTCCAAAGTAGGGCTATGGGCCTCACACGATGGCGGGCTTTACACAAGTAAATACGGTATTTACAAGGCAGTAGCAGGATGACTCCCTTTATCACAAAAACTTGGCATACAACCCAACCTTTAGAGCAGCTCAGGCATTCAGTCGCATCAACATCCTTGTCTACATCGCTCTGCTAAGAGTATTATAATGGTCTTAGAGTACCGTGACAATACCAACTTTTCTACAAGCTGCCATAACAAGTAAGGCAGCTAACATTCCAAATCAGACGACACACAGCAAGAAAGCATGGAGATAAAACAGCATTCCCTTGCACTAGGATGGTGCATCTGTCATGTCCCTTTCACCTGGACACTGCAACTTCATTCCACAAGGAAGAACAAATCTACTCACGCCACTGGCTCACTCCGTGGTGACTGGTCCACTTCCATCGGCGTGGGCTCCTGGGCTGCGTTCTCATCCGTTGAGGCGACAGATGGCTCCCGGTGACGTGGCCGGATGGCGAATGGCTGTTCCTTTCTACAGTGCTCCACTTCCAGCTGTGCACACAAACGTTGAAGGTCAAGGACTGAGCGCAGGGAACGAGGTTAGCAACCCATCCCATCTTCGTATGAAATGTAATTCTGTTAACATTAAAGGACGTCAACCTTATAAACGGAGTCATTGAGCAGTACTAGACATTCCAAGAGTTGGATGCTATACTTTCCTACCCTGCGCCACCCCAGCTCAATAAAAATTTTAGTACTCATCTGTCTTTAAATGTAGAGGCTTGACTATGACAGCTACTTGCTAACAACGCAGTAGAAATTTGATGCTTTAATACCTGTGATCAATAAAAAAAACATGTCTCCCCTGCAAGCAGTCAGTAGAATCAGACTCCCACTGTAAACTAGTAGCAAGCACTAAGCATTTAAAATGTTGTGGAACATTACAAAGCAACTTCCACGTGCACCACCTACAGTTAGTATATTAACCAGACAAGTAAATAAACCTGCGAGTTGTGCTATCTTGGTCTGTCGTGCCTTGACAGGCCGACCTACCTCAAGTCGGCGGATGAAGCTGTTGAGGCCACCGTGAGCCTGGAAAGTCTGCATGTCCAGGCCCGTGATGAGGTCTATGACACGCACTGCCCGAGTGACAAACTGCAAAAGAAAACAATGTCGCACAACCGCATTTTCATCATTCCAAAGCACTTGAGCGCATGGAATGCATTTGCTTCTGAAAAGTGTATCAAGGAAACAACTCTGGCAGCTAACACACTTGTTTTGCCTCTCGGCACCTGTGAACAGCAGTCAAGTGGACTGCTGTTCAGTAAAGCGAGTGCTAATACTGAATGACTGAAATGGGCTTTAACGCATTTGAGTATACAGTAAAACCTCGATAATTTGAAGGCCATCGGACGAAGAAAATTCTTCAAACTAAGGGTATTCTTGAATAAACCAAAATTAAGAAAGAAAAGAAAGAAAACAAGCAAGAACTTGCCACAAAAAGAAATCTTTATTTTACATACCCGAGAAAGATTGATGCAACCACTGATGCGGGATTGCATCAATGATTACTGCCCCAGCTGCCATGTTCTCCAGCTGACTCACAACATGTGGCATATAAACATCACCACTTCTGCACTCAACATAGCTGCAAACGGACACTGCAGACTGTGTTCGCGGAATCGATAACTGCCGCTAAAGCAGGTGCGCAGGTGCACGACTCCAAAAATTCAGACTTGATGGATATTCTGGACTTCATAAATGCACCATCAAGGTTCCCTTTGAGCTAATGCATTGTTGCGACTGATTTCTTGCATGAATCGAGTCCCCAAAGTTCGATTTTCCTAATAAAATTGCTCATTCTAAGCCATGCTAAGCGTTCCTCAAGACCGCCATGTTGGATTTTTCACTGGCTTGGCTTTTAAAGGCCCCCACTCAATGGCCTCCAAGTTTAGGAGGCGCATGAAATCAAAAATAAAGAGCAACCACCATTCTCCAGTGTTGGAGGCCATGCCTGCTCTTCCTTTGCTGACAATATGCTCCAGGGCACGGCACTTCTTTCTTTTTTTGAGCCAGCACTATCGTCATAATAACTTAATGCGTCCATTCACACTTTTCTCACCATTCTGTTGTCCAACACAATGTGGGTTTTGCAAGATACACGCCGACAAGGAAGGAAGGCATGGACAACACGAGCACAACCCGCAATGTGCGCTTGTTTGAAATGTTTCAATTCAGTCTGCTCGTTCCCTTGGTTTCATTGAAGCCCCGCATGCTTGACAAAGCCAACTCTCTCCCTCGACCACTACTGCTTGAGCCGTGCATCCACACCTGTCAAGGCAGAACGGAAAAGACTCACCGTTATGTGCTCCGGCTCTGTGCCGTGCCAGCCAATCACTTTCAGGAGAGATTCCACCATTCCACAGGACACCAACGCTTCCCCACCTGCGCAAGCACAAGCAAGAGCCTCTGAAGTCTTGTGCAATGGGCACAAAATAAGCACAGCGATACCGTATTTACACGATTGTAAGTCGACCCCTTTTTTTAAACTTGAAAGTCTGAAGTTGAGGGGTCGACTTACAATCGAAACCAAAACATGGCCCCGCCAAAAAAAGCGATACCAATGGGAGCTACAACGTACTTACAATTTTATGTTTGCTCTATGGCCCTACCCGTATCTTTTTGCTATCCCGCGTGTTTGTTTGCTTTTCGGAAGGGTTTTTCAACATTTTGAGAGTCTTACAGTGCATGCAACTCATGAGGGGGGGAGGGGTGTCGATAGTTGATGGAAGCGCCACTGTTCCCATTTGTGGCAGCACCCTTAGAACGGCGGACGACCACTAGTAAAGACGAGTAGTACAGTAACCATGTCAGCTACTAATAAAATTTCGTTATCGAATGCGCCCTCGGGTATGTTTTTTTTTTTTTTCCGGTCAAGCGATATGGGGGGGTCGACTTACATTCGAGTCGACTTACAATCGTGTAAATACGGTAGCTGGCAGAGTGCTTCTTACAAAGCGGCTTTGCGCACGTCTTCAGCTACCACCGCAGTCCTTGAAGGGTTTTCCAGTATTAGGACCATTTAGTAGGACAATAGGATTTTATGTAACATGTGCAAGAAGCAATTCAAATTGATTGACTTACTGATTTAATTTAGCCCAGACAATGTTCTCAAAATGTTGAAACTCTGGCTCCTTTTGGAATGTAATGTAATCCCTGTTTATAAAGCTGTTCACTAGTCCTCAGTAGTGCTGTCCAAATGGCACCACTAGAAGCCAGCAAAGAAACTTCAAGCCAGCCTTTCACTTTGGATCGTTTCTGGCTTGCAGAGATTCCAGACTTAGCAATGCTGATGTTTATGGTATTATCAGGAGTGCAATTTACTAAACAAAAATAACATTATTCTTCAGTGCCCATTTCAGTGTGCACCTACTCTCACACACATGAGCATTTCATGTCCATGACATCAGTTTGATTGCTGTTCCACATCACCACTGCCTGGTTTTACTGCTTTAGTAACTGGCCTTACAATGTGCAGATGGTGAAACAGCTCGAAGCCACCTTGCACTCTTTCCTGTGTCATACAACTAGGGTAGTTTTCTCCCAGCCTGTCCAAGTTAAAAAAACATTGGCTGGTTGCAAATCACCTGTCAGATTCACTCAATATGTAATGCTAAATCTTATACATGAAGCTTTTGAGCCATGTCCTCATAAACCAGGTTGGTAGTTCGAGTTTAACATCTGCTAAAAATCATCAGCCTATATTTGAGTCTGCGTATACAGCAGCATGTACAAAAATATCATGTGCTCACAGATAGGAGCAGACAAATGCCATCTACAGCTGTATCAATGTGCACAGATACATTTCAAGAGCCTTGTCAACCCCACTTACCACTTTCATAGCTGGCCAAGTGGTACAGGAACGAAAATAGTGCCGTGGCAAAGGGCAAGGGAAACGGGTCGGCACCAGGTTCTGCAATGAGAAAAAAAAATAAACAACGTTTAAAAACTTGATTTCACATTTTTGAAACATTGCGTTCAAATTTACTGTGAATGTGACTGAACAACGACAAGCAGCAAATCAGTACAGCATGAGCTCATTATTGGTAATTTTTTAGGTAGCCGCCATGGTCACAAGTGGCACTAGCCTGCATCCCCAGGGCTACGTTTGGTGCATTTACATAAACACCCAAGTCAGTTGATAAAACAACAGCCACAGCAGTGATCGACTGGCAGAGCATCACAACAATCAAACAAAGGTTGTCGATTTGGCTGCTGCAGCAAGCAAGTTGTTTTTTTTTCTTCTAACATCATTTCCCCTTTCATTAACAATAAAAAACCTTATCACAAATTTAACCGTTGCTCATCCTCTATTTTGACAATTGACGTTGAATAAAGGTAGCCAATTTCCCCTGCGCTTCCTCAGCTTCAACTGTATCTGCTTCATAGAAGTTTTACCAAAAATCAGAAGCCCTCGTTTCCAGATTAATTTCTTAGCTTTGAGAAGCCTTTATGAAGTGAGAAATAAGTAATAAAATACTGATAGGGTAACCTGTCAGTATTTTATTACTGACACATTAAGTCACATTAAACTCTAAGATACCTTCATTATACCCAATACTTGTAACTAGCATATGCAATAAAAAACAGATTTTTTGGATGCCCACTTTTCCAGGCATGCCAGATAATTTGAACACCTCTGTATACCCCTAGAGCCAATGCACAAGAACATCTGAAATTTAGGACGCAAAAACTCTCCGCTATCCGGTTTTCCACATTGTGCTTGACAGCAGGTGCAAAACGACATTACTGGAAGCCCCTGCTGTTGCCATTTTTATTATCCGACAGCCCAAAATCAGTGGTCTCCTTTGGCAATCCACTGGCAGCCGTAGCCACCACCACGGCAACGTTAGGCCCAGTTGCTTTAACATTCGGTACCAAGCTTCCTGCTGTTCGGTGCCGTGTTTTGCATTGAAAGAATTCGCCACTGTCAGCAATGGTGCCAGTTCCGCATTTGTAGTTCTCACTGATCGCTTTGACACACAGAATGCACAACTCATTGCACAATGACGAATCCCAGAAGTCAGCTTCGCCGCAATACAGTGTTACACAGTGAAACATACGCGATGTATTGCGGTAAAACATACTAAGAGTGGAAAGGGGCAACTATCCCAGGACACAATATTTATTGCTCAATTACACACGCATGACTGCCGTCTCCTTTCACAGTTCTGCCTAATTGTACTGGCAGGCCTTCAATGCCACTTCGAATGTCCCAATGCCGATTTGAACCCTTGGAAGCAGTAAAAGGTATGTATTCATGTTTTTGGACTGCCAGATTTCTCCAACATTTCTGCGGCCCCTAGGGAGTCCGAAAAATTGGACTGTATTCGATACACTTAACAAGAAAAAATTTACTTTGCTATATCCTATAATCCATTATGCCCAAGTTCATTCTATCAAGGCTCTACTGCATAACCCGCACTTTCCATGTTGGTTTGACTGCAATACCAGTGATGCACACAGACGCTAGTGCCAGATTACACTCTGGTGCTCATAATTACGAAGCTCTATGCCCTTCAACTAGTAGGCAATACTGGCACGCCAACAATTACACAAAACATTGTTTCATATCAACATTGTTTTTAATATGTTTACAGTTGCGCTGTCAAATGATTTGCAGTGTGCTGCAATTTCATTTGGCAGCTAGTGCACATGGCCTCGTGGAGCTCCCTCCAAAGAAGGATCACTCACCCGGGTGGTGCTATGAGGGAAAGACATGAAATGCACCCTCACCTGTGAGCGACTGAATGCAGCTCCTGACGAGCACGGGGAGGAAGCCGTGGTACGACGCTGCACCTGTCGCATCCACGATGGCGCCAAGCCTGGATGGAGAACACAAGGCAGACGTGTCAGCTTTTCATAGCATAGAGAGTTGGATGGGGTGGGCACTATGATTTTGATCAGCATTTGGAGACTCAAAGGGGTCCAATTCCATAAATGAAGAAAGCAAACTGACTAATAGAACGGATACTGGCAGTTATATTCGGTGGAGGGTAGATGTAAGCACACTAAAAAGGATATGGGCACGGGAGAGTAGTCAAGTAACGGGCAATGAAGTTAGGAAATTTGTCGGCACATGGAGGGCAGGATTGGCACAACACAGTAGCAATTAAAACAGCAGCACTATGACGTTTTTCATACTACAATATACTTACAGTGCAGCACAAAAAGGGACATCTGCTGTTGGAACGCCATAACTGTCTCAGTTAAAGCATACATCTGAACTATTCAAGCCTTCAGCACTTGGCCCCATTTTCAGGGAGTCTTTCTCCGAATTACTGACCACACGCAATGCTGTGTTGCTTCAGTGATCGGACAATTACTGGCGTATTCTTGCACATGCGGCTGATGCACAGCTCTAACAGTCACAAAAGCTACAGCAACAGCCTAGGGATGCAGACAGTTGTACATTTAATCCTTACATAAAGGTTCTTTAATTATTACGCTTCAAGCTGTTACACAACACCTACGCCAAATTTAAGAGTTCCACGAACTACAGGTGTCTTTCTTTCACCCCATCTCCAGAGAAAGTACAATGAGAAAGCGCCGAGATTCAGAATTACTGTCTCAATATGAGGCTTACCGTACAAAGCACTGGATACAACAGAGTTCTAGCATTGATTTCTATTACCCTTACCATCAGACCTTCTTTGCATGCTATAGTTCATTCGCACCAAACATTAAAGGCGCATGCGTGCTGCATGGCACGTAATACGGAGTAGTTCCAACCCTGGACTGTGCCAGCAGGTGGATGGAATAATAAGGTACTGCATATCTACCAAGCTAAAACATCAAAATAACAGCGGCTTATTTTACAGCACTCAAATTACAGTTCCTTCAATACTCTAAATCAGACCATAAAAGTAAAATGCATCATTAGGATTTTGCAATAAATAGTGGCAAATAACCTCCCACATCAGGCCTGGAAACAGGCCCTTCGCATCTCATCGCATGTCAACATATATGGGAAGATGGCAATTACGCAACAAATTTACAACTCAGGTGAAATTTTTATCGTAACAAATAAAATGTCTTAATACATACCCCATCAGGCCAACCTGTTTGGATGCTGAGAAACCAAGGGTCTAGCTAAGCCCCATTAACGAGAGCCAAACTTTGCCCGTACCGTCAAAGAGAGTTTGCCCTGAAAACACCGCAACAGCAGTGACTGCCGCGGAACTCTGCAAGCGCTTTCTGTTACAGCTAGCTTTTGCCAAAATTGACGACGAATACTAAGGATAACGATGAACAACAAAGTTGTTGGGACAAAATAGCATTAAACAGTGCAAACCAATGAACATGGAATAGACAGCCGGCTGCTTATCAAACTACACTCAGTGAGCACGCCAAAATCCTGGTGTTAGAGGGACACTAAGAAAAAAAATAATAAAATGGAGGGAAAGATCACTTTAAACTGATACATTATTCATTAAAAACTACAGTCACTGACCGATAATTCAGACTCGACGGGGGCCACCAGAGTTTGAATAATCCGAAACACCAGATTCGGGCAAAAAATAAGTGACTGTTCCACAAGTGGCCAAAAAGGGTGTGAAGTGCCATATTCTCGGATCGTCGTTTTCGTGGTGTACCTTCAATTTCCCGTGGACAGTGCAAGACACATTGTCGTCTACACGCGACGGCATTCTTGGCAAAGTGCCAAGCACACTACCTTATCACAGTGCAGAAACACTGCTGCCGTCGCGCATCTGGTGTCAGTCACGCGAAATATCGTGCAAATGAAAGCATCTTCAAAAGTGACCTACGAATACAGCCCGAGATGGTGAACACATAGCTGAGCACACATACGCTTGTGCCTTTGGCCTAGACATTCAGTGGCTGCGATTTTCTAGCAATGCCTCTTATGCTCCTACTTTGATGATTTTTGCGTTTCGTCACTGGTCAGAGTGATGCACCGCACACATTATCCAACGGCATGAGCCAGCCATGAGCGGCACTCAAGAGTGGCATAAATTGAGCTGAAGGCACTGCTGCAAAATCATGGCCGGTAACTCGACCATTGTCACGCTGTCACTACAAACAGAAATAAGTACAGTCAATGCATGCACCTAATTCTCATTGGAGACTGCTGGATCGCCTGGGCTTCGCTAGTTTCGGTTTCAAGAAGGCACCAGTGACATGGCCAATAACCATGAAGCGACACATCCGAATGAAAATATCGCTAGTTCTGCTAAACTTGGTGACCAAATTAGTACACAGTCAGAGTCTGAATTATCGCATGACATGCTGTAAGGTGCCCGAAATTTTGGTTGTCCTTATACATTAGGTCCATTGTGGTGATGCTGCACAGCTGTCCGAATGATCAAGCATGTCTGAATTATTGGCCAGCGACTACTCCTTAATTACGTGCAAATAGGTTGATTATTAGGAGAGAAAATGAAAGTCAAAGATCCATTTTTTTTTTTTTCACGCCAGAACTCTAGTACCAGTATGTCAGTGTGCCGTCACGGATTTTAAAGCATTTTTTCATATTTAGGCCATTGCGGAGCAATGAAGGTTCTCGAAACTCTCCAGGTTCAGTCCTCGAGTTCTTTAGAGGACAATATTACAGTGTCCAGCTTGTATTCTAATAAATATAATAGGCCCGAGCAGGCACCCTCACACGACTGGCAGATGCAGAAATTACATGGCAGCGTCGACACCCTTCTTTCGTTTTTGTGCCTTTTCTGGCTTACCAAGCCTGTTCTAACAGTTGACGTGGCTTTTATGGTGTTATAGTTGGGTAATTTACTCTTGCAGGTCAAGTAATTTCTTTTTAGTGTCTTTTTAAAAATGTCGCTAAACGAATACAACGAAAGTAAATCTAGAGTGTTTCTTGCCAATACCAGCATGTAACGAATACATGCTTGTAATAAATATTGGACATAACGGACATATTTTCTTGTCAGATGCGGCTTCATTATGGCAAGGCTCTACAGTATGACACGTTTAAAGTACACAGTCTCTCTCACTAAACCATGCAACTTGGCAGGCATGCAACATCAAAGAGGAAAACAGTGCAGCTGGCCAACTACCACCATAATCCTTCAGGCAAAGAGGAGCAAGAAAGAAAAAAAAAGCATGCTAACAGACCAACCTGAAGTAGATCTTCAAATCTATGCTGGACAAGCCAGTATGATAGAAAAAAGAAAGAAAAGCAAGACAAAAGAAAACAAAGGGGAGAAAGAAAGACAAGAGAAACTCAAGTCATCACACCAGGCAACAAGAGAGGCCAAGCAAAAACAAACCACGCAACATGCAGTCATGCAAGCACACTGAAATAACTGCGAGTGCTTACTTTGGATTACGGTCTAGGTGAATGATAGAGGTCAGCGTTCTTAGAGAAGCAGCCTTGATTTCCTGGAAGAGAAAAATTATTACAATTCCCTTTCTTAGACATCAATTTACCACACTACACCAATATGCAAGAAAGCTCGACATTTCACATGAGGCTTTCAATAAGAAAAGGCTATGTTGTGCTCCATCAGCCTAAAGTGAAACATGGATGAGAAGAACTGGATCACAGCACATGTTAGTATGTAACGCACAATTACACGGGAGTCAGATGTGAAATTGCTCGATAGCCCGTTTCTAAGCTTGGTGCCGTCCCAAAGGTATGTTTTCGAGATTTAATAAGACCACAGTTCTAAATTCATGTGAACTTGAAAACACAGCAATGCATATATATCACAACCCAAATGCTAATCAAATGCCCTTCCTAATGTCCAATAAAATGAAGTTTTAATCACTATTGAACAACTACCTGTTTCTATTTGGTATACAGCCTGAAGTGGTGCTTCCCGCTGGACAACTAAAGAAAAAAGTTTGGCTAGTTGGTGCTGTTGCCTTTGCTGTGAAAATGTATAGCTGAAACAAAATTAATGTAAAAAAGGCCACTCTGTCCTGTGCCCTCTCTCGTTAACACATTTTTTTTTCAATGCTACAAACTATGCCGTAGGAAAAGCTTCCAGCTGTATAGTCGAACCCGGCTACAGTCGCCGACTGATTTTCCGGACTCCGAAAATTCGGACATGCCCGATTATTCGGTCAGCTTCGCGGCACCACCATTCTCCCCATAGACCATAACGTATAACCACTGCGAAAAGTTCGAACACCTTGCAACCTCTCGTCCGATTTTTCGGACACTCCTTAAGGCAACTTGATCGAGAGCACCATGCACCGAGACTCTGACCGGTGCATGGTTCGAGTTGCTGAACGCCATTTTTGTTTTGAACAGAGCCTCCTTGCTGCCCCACAAAGTCGCGCTACTGGAAATCCCCGTTCATCATCATTGTTTCTGCCTGGTTCGATAGAGTGGCTCTACAGCAGTTCCGGTTTCAGCTTAGTAAGCCGTGTCAAGACAATCCAGCAGCTGATTTGTTTGTTCGTGCACAACACTGCGAGTAGGCCACGTTTTTTGTTTGTGCGACTGGTGTTTGCTTTGTGTGCTGTGTCGAGGTTCCGGCGTTCCAACACGGCCAAACGAAAACATCGCGTCAAGTGTCTAATGGCGCCGACAGTGCCCGCGCAGACTGCGCTGGGGAATGCCGGCAAGCGGGTGCCGGGAGGCCTAAGATTTGTCGCCTTCCAATGTGCTCCCTACTGACGCGGAAAATGTTCTGCCGAGACGTGGACAGTGGTTGCATTGCGGTTCCAGACACCGTCTCATTTGAAAGTTTCACAGGTGCTGACACTGCTGTACTGACATGCGCAGAACTCGACGACAACGAGATCGTTCGTCAGGTTTCTGCTGCACCACCGGACGATGACTCCGAGTCGAAAGATGGCGCACCATGTGCTAAGCTGTTGTCGCATGCGGAACGTGTACAAGCAGTGACTGTGCTTTCAGCCGCCTATAGTGACCCTACGACCCTCTCAGAGATTCAGGCTTATCTGATTGCGCGTAAACGGAACAGCGTGCAACGGCGCATTCACGATTTCTTCAGGCCTACTGCCGAGCCCGAATAAGTGCTTGGAAATAAAGGATTTCATTTTTTTTTCTTAATCTGCTTTTTCAGACACCTGTTTATTCGGACATTTCCGCAGTCCCCGTGAGGTCCGAATAAACGGTCGGCGACTGTATATCGAACTTGCAAAGAAACGCCTATCAGTTCAATATAGAGCACAATTCGATATAAGCCTGCCAAAGAATTGGATGTCATAAGAGCACATAACATTTATAAGATCGCTTTATTGATGAAACTAGCTTAGCTTTGTATAAAATAGCCCTGTACTTCCTTCTGCATGGGAAATCTCCCTGCCTGCGACGCACACACTTCGCTACATCGCCTAAAGAATCGGAGCAGCTGAGGCTGCAACCTTTCGCATTCGCGCAGAAGCACCAAACTCGTGCAAGCGCACCAATCACTTCGGAGGATGTGGGCAAAGGACCATCGTTGCTTTCCTTATTGTGCCCACTCACTTGTGCTTGGTACGATGTCAGCAATGTAGTCTTCGCTTTCGGGCTCTCCCGTGTCGCAACACCATCATCTGCACTCACAAACTCTACTGTTGATTCGTCAACGGCTTCCGGAAATATTGACAGCTCGCTCCAAACTTTGGCAACACAAGCAACGGCTTCATTGCGCTCATCAGAATTTAAGAGGGTTCACGGAAGCCGGCATGTCTGAAGCAATTTCGGATGAACCACTTGTACACGGCTGTGTGTACATGTTGGGTGCCACGAGCACCGGGTCACGAGTTTGCTTTAGCCCTAGTCTCCCCCCTATTCTTCAAGATCGTGCTGAGAATGCTCCTCGGAATCTTGCACACTGCGGGGACATCCGACTTCTCACCGTGTTCGACCCAATTTATGATTTCAAGCTTCACGACAAAAGGCAAATTCTGCCGCTTCATCATGGCAACACTGCGGGAGAAGGCCCACAAGGCACAAACACAATGAACCAGAAAAGCAGCGAGACAATTCGCATTTGCGCCATCTTGCACGACGAGAGCACAAGAGCCTCTGATTGGCTGTTGAAGCAAGCGCTGTGGACGGGCGAAGATCATTTTTTGCAGGGGGATCTCGACAGCTTGCTCGACGCAGCGCGGTCACAGTAGGGAAAGTGGGTGGATGGAGCCACACCGCCGGGTTTCCTCACGGCCGCGAGGGAAAGCCAACTTCTGGAGGCACTTTTGCGCCGCTCATCGTTCGATATCCTCCCGAGTTCCGGCTATGGGCCATTTGTCCAATATATTGGACATCAAATATTCCGCCCCTACCCAGGCCGCAGCATGTTTTAGCCTGTAAAACCGAATTGTCTAATATTTTAGACACCTACTAGCTCCACCTATAAAGTTTTGTTGAAAATGCATTAGTAGTTTGGCCACCAGGGGTGTTTGCAATGGCGGCATTCAGCAGCACGGCTTTCTATGGCGACTGCCGAAAAAGTAAGTTCTATTTCTCATACTTTATCGCTCGTTCTTTTTCTGTGATGAAATTTTGATTAATGAACAGATTTTGCACTTTTGAAGCCATTTTCAATATTAAATTTGCCCTTTGCTGCTGCATACCCACTACCCCAAAAATGGCCGGGTAGAGTTCTAGTGTCCAGTATATTGGACATCATGCTGTGCTAAAACAGCCGATAATTCTGAAATACTAATATTCACTTTTCGTCTCTGTAACGCAAACATCAATTTCTGAAAAGCTCACAAAAATCTGTGAACTTTATTACATCTCAGAACTCAGGAGGATATATCGGGAGCCACTGTTATTTTTGTTCGATGTAAACATAACTTTTGCTATATATACTCATTGTGGCTATATTGTGTTCAGAAATTTTTCTATATACAAAATAACTCAATGTAAACGGGTTCTATGTAGCCGGGTTCAACTATTTCTTTGCAGCATGCAAGTGGCCCGAGTGCTGGCCATTTGCCATGTTTCATGCTGGATGCCACTCCTGCTAAATCCATAATTCAATAAAAGAACTGGCAGTCTTCACACTACATGTACCATTTTGTCATTCCAAATTAAGACCTGGGGCTCTTGCATGCCAAAACCGCAATCTGATGAGGCAAGCCCTAGTGCGGGACTCCGCATAAATTTCTACCACTTGGGATTCCTCAACATGCACCCATTACATGGCACACGTTTTTACATTTCACCCCCATCAACATGCTTTGAACCTCGGTGAGGGCCTGCGTCAGCTACTCGGCCACCTATGCAGCATGGGTAATTAGCGCCATCTGGTAGCTGGGCGAGAAAGAAACTCCGCTACATTCCCCTCACCCTCCCACCCAACCTCTTCGCCTTTGCCTGTCTCTGCAGGCGCCCAGCGACACTGGCCGCCAGCACCCACCTCTAAGTGAAGAAGTTCTGTGGTTTCATTTTCTGGCCATTACCAGGAAGCGAGCGTTGGCCAGCATGGGCAGACTCGCGGTCCTCGCTCACTGTATGCGCGGCAGTCAGCTTGGTTTTGTGTGCCTCCTATTGTGTGGCACTTGATGCAACCGAAGAGAGAAGAAAAGAAGCCTTAACTAGCACAGGACGGCACCGTTCACAGCCTCCTACTATTTGAATGATGTATCGCGACTTTCACCAATCGTGCATGTGCAATAGTGCAATAACACTTCAAAGATGAACCGTGGAAGATTTTTAGAGCGCCACAGTGGTGTCGGTTTAACCAAGCAAATGCTCCGTGCCATGCTTCGGCCAACCTGGTCTGCATATGCCATCGGTGGGGAGTGCTATTCTTAACACCCATCATCAGCATCATCAGCAGCAGCAGCAGCAGCAGCCTGGTTACGCCCACTGCAGGGCAAAGGCCTCTCCCATACGTCTCCAACAACCCCGGTCATGTACTAATTGTGGCCATGTCGTCCCTGCAAACTTCTTAATCTCATCCGCCCACCTAACTTTCTGCCGCCCCCTGCTACGCTTCCCTTCCCTTGGAATCCAGTCCGTGACCCTTAATGACCATCGTTATCTTCCCTCCTCATTACATGTCCTGCCCATGCCCATTTCTTTTTCTTGATTTCAACTAAGATGTCATTAACTCGTGTTTGTTCCCTCACCCAATCTGCTCTCTTCTTATCCCTTAACGTTACACCCATCATTCTTCTTTCCATAGCTCGTTGCGTCGTCCTCAATTTAAGTAGAACCCTTTTTGTAAGCCTCCAAGTTTCTGCCCTGTAGGTGAGTACAGGTAAGACACATCTATTATACACTTCTCTCTTATTCTCTTCTAGTTTCTCTTTTCTCTTCTATTAACACCCACTATCTACCAAGCCAATGGGGATCTCACGGGTCCAGAACCACCAGCTACGGCCAGGTCAGGGGTTCAGTGAACGCGTCCTGCAATGTGCAGAGATTAGCGAGGCAGTCGCACCACACTTCTCTCTATTTCCAATGTGCCGCTCGAGACGGACTGTCCACGCCAGCAAACATATTGCGAAATGAAAACATGTATAGAGCTGCACTCAAATTTCGCATTAGGGAGCATCGTAATCGTCGGTAGATTTTTTCGTGCGCATAAAGACAACGAAAGGTGAATGCACATTTTATGTCCTAACTGGTGTAGTCATGAATGTTCCATGCATTTTCTCCGCTTTATCCAATAGAATGAGGCCAACGAACTGTCCTGCTGTTATATGACTTCATTTTCTTGTCCGGGCAGATGCTGGAATGATCGCTAGTAATGAACAAGACGGTGTGGATGTACACACACAATGTGCAATGTATCACGCACAGATACAAGAAAAAAAAGACTCTATTGCATAATCATACTCATATCAGACAATCCGTTCCACCATTGCTTTCTTGTCACAAGCCTAGCTTGTCCTCAGTAAATATGTTGTGCGAACACAGTTTTAGCTGCAGCCTGGTGCGCGGCTCACTATAATAAAAGAAAACACTCACTATAAGATTGGGATCTTTCAATTCGAGGACGTCCACAAGCTCCTCAATGAGGCCGTTGTACAGGAGACTGTTGATGTTGTCCTGGATTGCGCTGCAGTACACTGTTCGAAGGCAAGAAAGAAAAAGGCAAAAATATTCAGCACTCTGCATGCGAGAATTCCAGAGTCCTGCAAATTCCTGAACTGGCGCATGCAAGAACTGCACCTGTTGATGCACAATGACGCACCCGTTGACACAGCAACATGGAGGGAAAAGCTTTCTTTCCTCCCATTAAGATTGCCTGAATCAAACATGCTGCTATGTCAAATGAGCCCAGAATATTTTTAAAAAAAAAGGAAGCGCGTGCGCGCGCGTGCGTGCGTGTGTGTGTGTGTGTGTGGAAAGATTATGATGTTCCTTGAATTTGCACAGTATATTTCACTGACGTTTCGGCTGGTGAACGAGCCTTTGTCAACATGTCCACCAGCCGAAACGTCAGTGAAATATACTGTGCTAATTCAACGTACGTCGTACTCTCTTTTTCTTCATTTTACTACTGGGGACAGCATGATTTTCTCCAGCCACAACTATATTTATATATATAAAATGCTTGCGGATGTTCTAAAATATTTTGTTTAATATGTACGCATCGTGTAACGTCAAACAGTCGAGAAGAATCAGATACATGGCATTGGTTTTCCCATCGAATCACCTGACTGGTCGCACCCCAGAATGCCATACTCACCAAGTATGGAGAGCGCTTGAAGCCGTGCCTGGACACACTGTAGCCGTTTCGGGTAGCTGGAAAAGCTGTGCGCTAACCGAACATGTGTCAGCAGCAGCATCTGAGCACAGAGGAGGGAGAACAAAAGCAAAATGGACATTCATTCACTCATTGGCTGGTTGGTTCGTTTATTGTGCTTAATATCTTGAGGCAACACTGGCATTACGATAAACCCCTAAATTAAAGGCTCCTAATTGTTTTTAATCATTCTTTAAAGACATCAAAGAGCCACACGAAACAAATGTATAGCGTTATAATATCCTTTGAAACCTACTAGCATTCCTTTGGCATAAAAGGTATATTAATTGCAGAAAAAGTCGAAGTCAAACTTCAAATATTGCTTCCAAAGAGTGGTGCATGCTAATGACATTCAGTGCAAAATCACGGATTTCTCGGGTAGTCACTTGCTTGGGCCCTTTGTTTACAGCAATAATTCTAAAAGCTGCCAAGTTTATTGATTATTTGAAAGAAAAGGAACATGACCCTTATACAGTGACGAATAGTTAGCTATAGGCAGATATTGTCAAAATTCATGTCAGAAAAGAAACGATGCCGGAAAATTGCCTCACAAGGACGTTTCAAAATTAGAAGCACCAACTCCAAAGCCAGAACTCAATGCGCAAGGAATCAGCAATGCAAGAGCAACAGAAAAAAAAAAATATCTTTCAGCAGCAACAACACTTGGCTCATTAATCACAGACATTCATATCTTAAGAGAGGCAATAGCCAATTACAAGAGCAGCTAGAAAAGAAAAAAGGAGATGCGCACATGTTTGGCTGGGGGGACAGCGTATGTTTCAAGCAGTTCCTCCATGATCTGTGACGGGTTCTTGTTCGTAATCTGCATAAGATAGGGAAAAAAAGGCAGCGATATTAATCCAAGGTTTTAATTTATTCTCTGCACACTCAGAAAAATATACAGTTGAACCTCTATATAGTAAAGAGGACATAACAAATTATGAGATCTAAAAAATTATCAAATGTAACAAAGTAAATCTAAAATGTCTTTCTGAAATCAGTGCAATGAGTACAGTCGCCAACCGATAATTCAGACTCGACTGGGACCACCGAAACGTTTGAATAATTGTATGTCGCAAATACCGAATGCCAGGTGACTCTTTCACAAGTGGCCAATAAAGGTGTGTCATTTTCTCGGTTAATCACTATTGGAGATGGCTTCAATTTCACTTGAGTATAGTACCATGTATAGTACCCTGGAGCATCAGTGTCTGGGAGCTACAGCATTTTTTCGACACGGTGCCAAGCACGCTGTCTTATCACTGTGAGGAAATGCTGCTGCCAGTTGCGTCCGGTGCTAGTCGCAAATACAGTCGCCGATTGAGTTTCTGGACTCCAAAAATTCGGACATGCTCGATTATTCGGTCTGCTTCACGGCACCGCCATTCTCCCCATAGACCATAATGTATAACAACTGCCGAAAGTTCGGACACCTTGCAACCTCTCGTCCGATTTTTCGGACACTCCTTGAGCGAACTCAATCGAGAGCACCGTGCACCGACTCTGACTGGTGCATGGTTCGAGTTGCTGAACGCCATTTTGTTTTGAACGGAGCCTCCTTGCTGCCCCACAAAGTGGCGCTACTGCAAATCCCCGCTCATCATCATCGTTTCTGCCTGGTTCGATAGATTGGCTCTACAGCTGTGCCAGTTTCAGCTTAGTAAGCCGTGTCAAGACAATCCAGCAGCTGCTTAGTTTCTTCGCGCACGACGCTGCGCGTAAGTCACGTTTTTTGTTTGTGCGATTGGTGTCGGCATGGTGTTGTTTGCTTTGCGGGCTGTGTCGAGGTTCCGGTGATCCAATGCGGCATACGGAAACATAGCGTCAAGTGTCTAATGGCGCCGACAGTGCCCGCGCAGACTGCGCTGGGGAATGCCGGCAAGCGGGTGCCGGGAGGCCTAAGATTTGTCGCCTTCCGATGTGCTCCCTACTGAAGCAGAAAATGTTCTGCTGAGACCGGCGCAGTGGTTGCATTGCGATTCCAGACACCGTCTCATTTGACAGTTTCACAGGTGCTGACACTGCTGTACTGACATGCGCAGAACTCGACGACAACGAGATCGTTCGTCAGGTTTCTGCTGCACCGCCGGACGATGACTCCGAGTCGAAAGATGGCGCACCATGTGCTAAGCTGTTGTCGCATGCGGAACGTGTACAAGCAGTGACTGTGCTTTCAGCCGCCTATAGTGACCGTACGACCCTCTCAGAGATTCAGGCTTATCTGATTGTGCGTAAACGGAACAGCGTGCAACGGCGCATTCACGATTTCTTCAAGCCTACTGCCAAGCCCAAATAAGTGCATGGAAATAAAGGATTTCATTTTTTTTTGTTGTTGTTGTTGTTAATCTGCTTTTTCGGACACCTATTTATTCGGACATTTCCGCAGTCCCTGTGAGGTCCGAATAAACGGTCGGCGACTGTATAGCGTGAATGAAATGTTTCGTAAGTGATGGTCCAAGAATACGCACGCGCGCTTGTCTTTGGCCTAGACATTCTGCAGCCGTGATTTTCTATCAATGCCTTTTACGCTATTCCGTTCCACGCTTCGTCTGTGGTCACAGCAATGCCCCACACACATTATCAACAGAATCAGCTGGCCATGAACAGTGGATATGAGTGGCGCAGAAGTGAGCAGAAGGCATTGCTACAAGTTCATGGCCCGCATCTCGGCCACCGTCACGTTGTGACTACAGATAAACGAGAGTACAGTCAATGCATTACATTGAATTCTTATCGGCAACTAACAGATCAGCTTGGCTTCACTAGTTTTCATTTCGTGGAGCGCCGGCCACATGGTTGATGTCATCTCAAAACGAAAATACAGTGCAATCTCAATAAACGGAAATCCCTTAAAACTGAACTGCCTCTTAAACAGAACACCATCCTCATGGTTGGCTGATTTTGTGTTCATGCAACTGTACTCAGCTTTGTCTCTCAGTAAATCGAACGCCTGATAATTGGAACCGATTTCCCTGCTCCCTTGAGGTTCCATTTAAATAGAGTCCACTGTACTGCTATTTATGCTAGACTTGGTGGCCATGCCTATGTATCAGCACACAGTTGTGCAGTCTGAGTCCAAATTATCACATGGCATGCCGCAAGGTATCCAAAGCTTCTACAGCGCTAGTGGCAGCGCCGCGAGGCTGTCCAAATAATGAAGCATGTCCTAATTATCGGTGCCCAAATAACCAGCCATTGACCGCACAGTTAAGGGGTGACGCGGGTCTTGAAATCGCGAAATATGGTCAAAAATGGCAATTTTCAAAAATTGCGTTTTTGAAGTCTTTAATGTCCCATCTATGCCTCTACAAAATATTATAGCTCAATTACTACTAGAAGTATAAAAAAAACGGCAATTTAGAAACGTCGGTGAGCCGAAATTGAACGCCAAGCGCGAAGGTTTGCCTCATTTTCAAGCTGCCGTAGCTCCGCGCGACGCGAACCGATCGGCGCCATCTTGGTCTCGTTTGAAAGCTGGTTTCCCGCTCTCCATTCTGGCGCCCCTCGGCACGCTGTAGACCCTCGTGCAGCGGAGCGAGCGGCACCCGTTCTCAAGCGGGAAATCGTCGCGAGACAGCCGCTGATTGGGTGAAACGGGCGTCTCCTCGAGGGCAGCCCTCTGATTGGCCCTGACGCATGCTTCGCCTGCCGCGGCCCCGCGGCCGCGTTGTTCGACTCCTCCGCGTCGTCTGCTTTCGCCTGCATGCACGTCATTTTTCGCGCTCCTCTTTGTTTCCTAGTATTTTTCGTTCTGCCTTTTTCTTTATCGTTCTTGTAGATATTTTGGCTATTGAGTCGCTTCTTTTAACCACGAATTTCTTGCTTTTGCGTGCCTGGTGTCTATGTTCCGCGTGTCACGATGGCGCGAGACGCGCGCTTGAAAGCAAGCACGCGAAAAGCAGTCAGCAAAAAGAGACGCGCATGGAATAAGAAGAGCGCGACATCGTCGAGAACTACAGCTTCGGTGATGCCGCAAGCTGCTGTGCCCTTGGTGGATGCGGCTGGACTGAGCTCGCCAACAACAGCTTCGCCGGAGGACGCGGCTGAACAAACCCCATCGACGCTAGCTTCGCCGGTGGACGCGGCTGGACAGTGCCAATCGGTGTCAACTTCGGTGTTACCGCAAGTCTCTGCAGTGCCGGTGGATGCGCCTGGACTAAGACCGTCGAAAATGCCAACTTTTGAGACGCTGCAAGTCGCTGCGGATTCCGTGTCGTCGGAAGCGGCCGAGCCGGCTGACCGAAGCCTAACGTCGACTTCGGCGTTTCTGCACGCCGCTTCGGTGCCGACGGACGCGGCCGAACCGAGCTCGCGTGCTCAACGCTTTGACAGTGTTTTTCACGGAGGCGGAGTGCGCGGGGCACGAAAAAATACGCAGACAACATTAAAACTTCATTGGCGAAGAAGTCCGCAAGTTCGAGCTAATGAACGTCGGCACAGGAAGTGAAGACGACGATCGCGGCACAGAGTACATCATCGTTGATCTCTCTGTGCTAAAGAAGCTGTTTGCGTCCTCAAGCTGCAGCAAGTGTGGGTTGGCCACTCTCCAACTCGCAAAGTGCAGTGAGAGAGAGCAGTGAGAGAACCAGCAGAGCTGTTGCAGCACAGCTTGGTTACAGTCCTGGGAGCTACCTCATTCGTAGGAGCCTTGAAAAAGATCAGAGGCTCTGCAGGTCTTATAAAAGTCACACCAATGCTGAAAAGGTGAAGAGGATGGCCAAGAAGCACAAGCCTGACAGAACCCAGGACTACTGCCCAGGAATTATGTGAATGTGTGGCAGATTCAAAGAAAATAGCAAGTGACTTTCTGAGCTTTTCTTTTTGTCAAGTGCCAATGCAATACAGAGGTTTTCACAATCTTTACATGAACAGATTTCGTTGAGTTTGGTGTTATTGTGTTCAGTAATGACTGGGCTGCATGCTAAAGCATTAAATTTTTCCATGTGATAGGTAAACAAAAGTGGTAGAGTAAGCAAAACTTTGAATGCAATTTTCTCAGCTTTGCTTTTTCGATCAAATGCCTTTGCCTTACAGAACTTTTCATAATGTTTGCATCAACCGATTTTATTGAATTAGGTACCATTTTTTTCAGTAAGACCTCGGCTACATCCTAAAGCTTTCCATTTTTCATTAAACCCAATAGACTAGCAATTATGTCAGATGTAAGCTAATTACTCCCACATTGTTTTTTTCTTCCTACTTTGTTATTTATTCATGACCTATATGATAACTTTTTGAAAATTTCTTTAGCTTTAGGATGTGCAGTGGGCCCTTGGAAATGACAGCTATTCTTTAAAACTAGTTTTTTTAATTAAGAAATTATCATAATGGCCCGTAAGAAAAGACCTATGTGGGATGAATTATTTTGCAATATCTTCATTTCTAGATGAGATATATAAAATCTGGATATATATTTGGGATCAGCATTCAAAGATACATCTGCATGCCAATTTTCAGAAAGATATGTTAAGAAATAAAAAAAAAGTTTTCAAGACCCTCATCCCCCCTTAAACCCATTTATGACATTTATGATTTATATTTAACAATGTATCGGTGAAGACGACCACATTTCAGTGCATTTATGGTTTTCTGACCCAGCCCACTGAAACCGCTTCCAAGGAATAGCAGCTATGCTGGCTGTTTCAAAATGACGGTTGATCAGAACTGGTTGCCGTTTTAAAAGAGCTATATGACACCGCATTTCGTTCTTTAGATGGACATTCCTAAAAGAAATTTGCAAGCAGGTGCGGCAACCCATCGGGAACAAAAATGACACTGAAAATCTGGTTTCTGGAACAATGTGCTGCCGACACCAGCTTCAGTGCAGTTAATTTTTGAGGATTTTTTAGGGTGAATCCACATAGCGAACTACTAATAACGCCATCGGTAACAACCACGGTTTTTGTCCACAGTGAATGCAGCAAGCACTACTTGCGCTTTGACTCACTGCACCCTGGCTGCATGTCTTCAGAATTGTGTCGTCACCATCCATCCCCAATTGCGTTGACAGCAACCACGGTTTTGTCTGAATGGTTGCAGCGAACAGTAGTTTCGTTTTGACTCGTTGCAATGCGTAAGCGATATCGCTTCCTGCACTCTGGCATCAATGGCTTCACCTCCGTCAAATGATCGTCCGTCTATATCGCAACAAATAGAGGATCTGTTGCCGACCAGTTCACTGGAGCAAAACTAAACACTTGTGCGCAGAAGCAAAAAAGCATGTCTTGACTCAGATCTTGTGCAGCAGCCGCAAAGCAAAAGAAGCTGCGAGGCCTTTGCCACTGAGATCGCTAATCAGTCACAATGATGAAGTATAAATTGCAGTTTCTTCACCGCTTTTGTGGAAATGGAAACAGGATTTGCTGCTTCATTAATACAACTACGTGGATGTAGTAAGCATTTGTTTATCGTCCTCTTGGTACCCTGGACAATTCGACATTCGGTTAATTCAGAGATCTTTTTCAGACCCGTGAAATCCAAATTAATGAGGTTTTACTGTATATCCTCCCGAGGCTCGGAGAGCATTTTTGTCATGGATTTACTTCGTATTTACAAATTATGATACTTTGGCTTCCGGGAAACCCCAAAAACCACATTTACCTGTTTCAAATATTTGCAAGTTAACCCGGCTATGTCCAATATACAGTCGACAGATTTTTCAAACTCCGAAAATTCAGACTTGATGGATATTCCAGACTTCATAAATGCACCGTCAGGGTTTCCATAGAGGTAACGCATTTTCGCGATGGATTTTTCGGACGAATTTAGGTCCGAAAGTTTGATTTTAAACACTAAATTACTCATTCCGACCCACGCTACCAGATCTTGGAGGACACCATGTATTTTCTGCGGGCTTGGCTTCCCATTGGCCCGCCCTATAGCCCTCGAGACTGGTAGGTGCAGGCTATCGATAGACAGCGTGCGCCATCCTCTAGTCTCAGAGGCCATGGCCACTCTTCCTTGACTGAGAAAACGCTCCCAGGGATGCCACCATTTCTTTTCTTTCTTTTTTTCCTCGGTTCACTACAGTCATAATCACTGGGTGTGGAAGCCAGTTCTTTTTCTTTTTAGTTTCGGTCGCCATTCTGCACGTGGTTTGTCCACAGAGCAAGTGATTGTGCAGCTTCACATTTGTGTGCTCGGCGCACCTTCCTCTGCATTCGCGAGAGCCAATTGGTGTGAAGAAACATGGCTCATTTCCTCGATTTCCGTGGCGATCTCCATTGGCAAAGATCGCCAATGTGGTGGCGCTCTTGCGGACTGCATACGGAGACGTCACTCTTGTGCAAATCCAAGCAAATTTGATGGCCTCCAACCGTGTACGAGGCAGGGCATTATTACACATTCTTTTAAGCCACTCTAAGTGTAATAAATATGATTTTTTTGGGCTGAACGAATTTTTCTGACAATTTTTCAGTCCCTGCGAAGTCCGGAAAATCGGTCAGCGACTGTATTAGACATTGCAAACAATATCGCACTCATTTATCTCAGATACTTGCATATGCTCAACTTTTCCTTACATAATAATATTTGGGGTTTTACGTGCCAAAACCACTTTCTGATTATGAGGCACGCCGTAGTGGAGGACTCCGGAAATTTTGACCACCTGGGGTTCTTTAACGTGCACCTAAATCTAAGCACACGGGTGTTTTCGCATTTCGCCCCCATCGAAATGCGGCCGCCGTGGCCGGGATTCGATCCCGCGACCTCGTGCTCAGCAGCCCAACACCATAGCCACTGAGCAACCACGGCGGGTTTTTCCTTACATAAGTACCTACAAATTGACTTATTTCTATGATGTGCGTGGTAACAGGAGCTCACACTTTGGCGGGGCTACTATTGTGCCATTTTGAAAGCTAATGCTTTGGCAAGAAACAAGCACACATGGATCACATCCTCCGGATGGCAGCACAGGTCCTAGAACCAACCAAAAAAACTGCTTTTCATCAGGTCAGTGATGTTTCTCTGGCCACTGCATCCAGCTTTCTAATGTCCAACACATTACAGCGAAGCTATATACCACTATTGTCCAAGGAAATTTTCGTGTCGTTATGGTAAGCAAAAAACTCCC
This sequence comes from Dermacentor variabilis, assembly GCF_050947875.1. Classification (NCBI taxonomy): domain Eukaryota; kingdom Metazoa; phylum Arthropoda; class Arachnida; order Ixodida; family Ixodidae; genus Dermacentor; species Dermacentor variabilis. The sequence continues at coordinate 76,207,209 of NC_134576.1, read as the reverse complement.
CATACATGGGCCGATCCCAAAGATGGTGCAATGCCGGGCCGACCCACGGCGGAGGTGAAGCAGGCGTTAAGCACTCTCCACACATGGGCCGATCACAAAGGTAGTGCAATGCCGGGGACCGATCCACGGCGGAGGTGCAGTGCGCCATTAAGGGGCCCACATAGCTTCGCTGGTCACCCTTCACAGAGTGGAAGGGCACCAAGATATTGGACACATGCTCCCCTGCTGGGCCTCCGGAGGTTATTTTTGCATTTTGCATGACATAAGACAGTCAACTTGCCCAGTTCTTTACCGTAACAAAGTGCAAATACACGCTTCACTTTTTTTTTCCCTACCAAACAGCTGACCTCCTGCACTTCGCTCTTTTTTGCAGAGCCAAACCAAGCTCTTGCAATGTGTGCCCTACTTATCAGGCTACCAGTCATTCTGGCAACGAAGGAAGAGATTAGAATACTGCGTTAGCAAGCAGCTCCACTACAAGGATAAGACTTAGTGGGGAAAAGCCAACCTTGTCCACATTTTCCATGTGGATGACGGAGACGGTGGTGGAGGGCTGTTTCTTGGCTCCCGTGCCATCTGAAGGCTCCATGTAAAACTCAAAGTGAAGCGTGGTGGCACTGGCTGGAAATTTCTGCACACCCAAGAAACCAACCCAACAAAAAATATATATAACACAAAGAGTCAGCTAATCACATGCTCTTTCTAAGCTCTGTATTCTTCCTTCACAGCCCTGGTAACGAAAAACTCCCGGCAGTGTCTATGCAGCATGTGCGGCCTTCACATTTTGATTGTTGGTAGAGCAAATGATTGGTTTAGTTATTCATGGAGTTTAACATCCAAATGCCACACACAGGTTATGGGAGACGCCATGGTGCAGGTCTCGGAATTATTTTGACCACCTGAGATTCTTTGATGTGCACCTAAATCAACGTACACCACCGTTCTCACATTTTTGTCACCACGTAACCGTGGCCACGGCAGCTGGAGATCAAACCTGCAACTCCGCGCTTAACAGCAGAATGCCATAGCCACTGCATCATCGCAGCGAGTCCTCATTCCAAGCACTGAGGTGCGGATCATTTCGGCTTGGTCCAAATGCTCGGCGCAAGCTTCCAGTCGAATTTTCAGTCTACCTTTACAACATCTGGCACGGTGCTACACCCCAAACACTACTTGGTCAGCCTGATCACAAAGATATTCAAACAAACTTGACATCCAGATGGCAAAACAATTTGGTGCAAAGCACCCGCAACAAATTTCAAATGGGGCTGAATGTTGTTCAGACCACAGAGAAACATTGCCGAAAGTGTTCAGGAAGCTTTGACACGCCCTCTCAGAGTGCCCGCTGCTTCAACATAGATTGCCTCAGCAAGTTGTCTGCAACAGAACCTGTAACTCCGCTGCATTCATGAATTGAACAGACCAAGACTTAGCTCAATCAAGGACCAAGAAAGAAGAATGTACGTGCAAATTAAGCCAGCATTCTCTTGAATACCATGCACTACAGCATTTTTTTTGTGTATACGGAAGCCAATTTATCCCAATCCTCACTCAACAAAAAACAAAAAAAAGCGACATGCGAACAGAGTAACTCGTGCACCGCTTGTTGCGCAGCAAGCTGCAAGACTAACAGAGCACGTCATGTTGAACTTACACTCATTGGAAGTTCCCTACAGCATTCGGCCAGGCCAAAACCATTCTCTTTGCCTCCCCAGTTCTGAAAGAGAAAAGAAAAAGAGCAAAAGGGAGTTATCTAGGTGGCAGTAAACTACTTATCTGTTAACAACAACTCAAAACATTATTGCCTTTTGCAGCAGACAGTACTGATGGGCTAAGAAATGGGCAGATCGTGTTCATTCAACATGCTTTCCTTCAGGCATGCCACAATGTAGCAGAGAAGATATCCAAGCAGGTGAATTTGGGATAAAACCAACAAAAGACGAGTATTCCAACCAATGCACCCCAGACACATTTCGCACCATTTGTTACTGAATAAGTGCTGAAAATCTTCAGCAAGTTGCAAGGTCACGAAAAGAATACAAGCCTGACACCACCGAAAGCTTGCATGGAGCTCACATTCACACAAGGTCAACATGTAGGCACACACGCACACATATCGAAAGGGAAGGGTATCAAACTTCGTGCAACACAAAGCGCAGGACATCTAGCCAAAAATTACACCCACCTCTGCCAGGTATGTCAATCTTGTCAGGAGAGCCTGCCGCCTGTCAGGGTTTAACCTTGTGATGAAGTTGGAACGTTTGCTGCAGAGAGACAAGGGCACACATTAAGATGTCAAAGGATATACAGTCACCGACCGATAAATCAGCAGAAGTCTGGCCCACAGCTATTGCAGAGCAGTCAAACCAGAGAAAATGAAACACCAACAGCGTGCTTCAAAGATGATAGCTTTTTTTTGTTTGCTTGTTTGTTTGTTTGGAGGGTTACTAAAGGCAAACATTGGATCTATATAAAATTTCAGACTACCCTTTTCGAAATTACACCTTTGTTTAATGGCAAGAGATGACTTACTTGCAGAAATAACCTAAACTGAAACGGCCCTCAGAATTCATCAGTTTAAATAATTTACAACAAAATCTATCTCTTGCGAAGATGTGCCAGCAATAACTGAGCATATGTGCCGCCGGATACAACTACACTAAAACCTTGCTATAATGAGACAGGATATGACGATATAATGAAGTAAATAAGATTACCTTTGAAATTCCCATAGAGATACTACACTACAGAACGCCGACGCCAGCCTATGATCGCGATCAGATTCTCAGATTGCGGTTGCCCAGATCCGGATCACTCAGGATCGCGACCACAAATGACCGTGTAGCAACACCCGATCTGGATCAAGCTCAATCCGGATTGGCCCCGATTGCAATAAGAAGTGTACGCGTGACATCATTATAAGAGACGGCCATCTGCAACACACATGTGAATGAGTCTTTGGGCACAATTCAAGCATCTGTTATTGATTCCACTGTGTGGATTTCCCTGAAAGGCATGATGAGTACCTTGATGCAAGTTTTTAGATAGTTTCTGCCAAATATCATTAAAAGCAGCAAGCAGCCATGACTCGACTTGCAATGGACCCTTTTCACTATTGTAAAGCCAGACTTCATGCAAAGCTGTCTGCCAAACTGATGGCAGTGAAGTCATCTTTGCATTCAGCGCGTAAGCGCACAGTTTGCTTTTTACAACACGGACAAAGTAGACATGCCTTTCATGATGAACCCATGCACGCAACTGGTTCCACCATTGGTTAGGCAAACGTGCAATGCAGAGAAGTGCACTTGTGAAATAGGAAAAGGGTATACTATTTAATGCTCAACAGCATAACAGAATAGCCACTGTTACAGACAGCTTGCTAGTTAAAAACTCAGCTCCTTTTGGCATCTGTTTTAACTGCAATACGCCAGAATGATTCTAAACATACAAAAAGTGAATGTGCTGCCGGCACCGTGCAGCCGCTCAACGACAGGTCATGGTGCTGTTAGCCACTGACCAGATGTCATGGCACGAGCAGCAGGCTCGCGACTCAGGAGCTTGTTCTTAGTAGGTGCCATGTGAGCAAACTGATCAAGTAAGAAGCCAGGCATCACTCACCTGAAAACGTAGAGGAGGTTGAGGACACCCAGCACCACTTGCATGTCGCTTGATGACAAAAGTGCCGTTAGATGCTGCACAAGCGTGGGAAGCAACTTGGCATCACAGTCGCATGGCTAAGCATGCCAAACTCCAGACACTATCACAGATTTTACTTCCTGACCACTTTTGGCATGGAAAGACAGGTCTCTTTTCTGGTTAGCCTTAGAGAAGCAAAGTGTGTTAAAATTAAATTATAGGGTTTTAAAACCACTTTCTGATTATGAGGCACGCCATAGTGGAGGACTCTGGAAATTTCGACCACGTGGGATTCTTTAACATGCACCTAAATCTAAGTACACAGGTGTTTTCGCCCCCATCGAAATGCGGCCGCCTTGGCCGGGATTCGATCCCGCTACCTCGTGCTCAGCAGCCCAACACCATAGCTACTGAGCAACCACGGCGGGTCGGCAAACTGTGTTAACCCCAAGGCCTATGCGGATACAGAATTTACAAACTGAGGACAACCAACTAACAAAACATAAGCACCTGGGAGTTATACAAATTGTAATTAGCGTATTTATTCGAATCTAGGCCGATAGATTCTTTTTTTTTTTTTTTTTCAAATAATCATATACTACAAAACTCTAGGGTCGGCTCAGACTAGAGGATCTTTAAAAACGCGCCAGTTTTTAATCGAAAATTATAAATACGGTGCATAGCTAGCTCCACCTAGAAAAGTCGGTACTGCAGCCGCTACTGGCCGCTGCATTAGCCAACTGAAGTAGACGAGCAATGTCGCCATTTTGACCTGCCGTATTGGCTTGCGGCGTGGCGTTGTCATAATGGCACCATACAAGCGATGCCACTATAGTGCTGCTTTGAAACAAAACGTTGTGCTAGTCATAGAGGCATCATCGAACGTTCAAGCCGGGCGGGACTTCAGCATCAACGAGAAAAATGTCCATCGTTGGAAGGGGAACGGGAGACGCTTTTTGCGTGTGCCGCAACAAGGAGATGACAGCGACAAGGAAGATAGCGACGAGGCTAGCAGCGATGATGACTTAGAGTCAGCTCGGCACGTTCATATTGAATAAATGCCGTTTTCATTTTGTGAACGCTGTCCTTACTTTTTTTTCTTAAGCCTACATTCGAAGTACGTTTTTGTTGTTTTGTTCTGTATTTTTTTAACTTTTTTTCTGGCTTGGGACATTTGGGGGTCGGCTTAGAATTGGGGTCGGCCTAGACTTGAGTAAATATGGTAACGCGAGATTGCTGTATGAGTAACAAAAGTGCATGCACAGCTACGTCAGATCTTGCTCGTGCCCAACTTACCTCCATGGAGTTGTAGAGGTGTCGGGAGAAACTGTGTTCAATCAGGAGGGCTGTAAACTGGAGAATGTACAACAGCAGCTCCTTCTCCTGTTCCATGAAGAAAATAAAGGCACAGGTAGGTTGAATTTCTCAATGCAGGCTCTAACAATGAATGCAAGAGGCCCTGACAAGTTCTTAGTGTGGTACCACAATGAAAAAGCGCAACTCATACTGAAAGTATCTGTGCATCCACTACCCTGGTACTGGAAGGGAAAAGCCAGCAACCGGAAAGGTGGCTTCCTTAAACAACTCTTCCTCTCTGGCACAGTGAAGTAATTAACAGTTCTGGGCGCATTCCGTCCCTGTGCTACTCGCGTACAGTAAAAGCTCGTTAATTCGAACTTCAGTAATTCGAATTTCGGGATAATTCGAACCGTACTACTTGGTCCGGCCTAGCTCCATAGAAGTCCATGTATAAAAAAGCCCGTTATTTCGAACGTGAGTTGGTTCTGCCACGGTTAATTCGAACTACGCGCCGCCGCGCCTGGGCGGCGTGCCGCCTGGCACATGGCCAGAGCAGGCCTTGTCGCGAGGCTGCAGCGGCTGAGTTGCCTCCAAAATGGGGAGAGAAGGAAAAAGCGGGTAAAACCGGTGCCAGCACCCGGCGCAGAGGCTGGAGGGCAAGGGGTGACAGCTGTGGCAACAGCTACGCCCTCTCTCTACCTCCGAGAACTGCGGTTTCCGGTTTTGAGCCGCCGATCTCAGAGGCCTAAGAATCTTGTCGTATAGCTGCAGTTGTTAACCGATGGATGGCGCAACCAGCACAAAAAATACAGCGAATCCAGTACATCGCAGCGCCGCTAGCGCTCGAGAATTGAACGAATAGGAGGAGCCTTCGTCAACGTCTTTGTCCTGAACTCGCGGTGGTCTCGGCCGCTTTCGGCAGCCTCGAGTTTTCTAGTTTTCGGCGCGCTTACGACCTTTGTTGTGCGGATCGCTTGAAAAGTTAGGCATCGGTGGTGTGCTTCGCCGTGCTGACGTGCGGTTTCAGAATGGCGTGCGCCCGCGGTAAATACTACTGCGCCAAAACACTGAAGGATAAATGCGACATCTTACGGGAAGTGGACGCCGGAGTCTTGTCGAAACAAGAAATCGCCAAGAAGCACGGCACCTGCGCACGGAGACTGCGTCACTAGCGTCACCGCTCCCATGTCGGACGTTCTGAAAGACGTTTCCTTTGCCGACTACGTAGACGTGGATGCGAGCGCAGTTGTCTGTGGTGTGACCACAGACGAGGACATCATTTCCCAAGTTAAAAACATAGAGCCTATCGCTGCCAGTGACGACGACGAGGAAGACGACGAGGCACCGGTGCGGCCCTCCGCTGCGGAAGTCATGGCCGGACTTAATGCCGCCCGCCTGTTCTTCAGTTTTGAAGAAAGCGAAGAGGAAGCCTTCCGCAACATTCGCTCTTTAGAGCAGAAAGTGCTTGCTGTTGCCTTCAAAGAAAAAAAGCAGACCACAATTACGGATTTTTTCAAACATTAAATTGAACTGGCGCCATGCCCTGCTGCTTCCTGGTCGCGGTGTCCTGTTTTTCTTCATTGCTTTCGTTAGTTCGAACTTCGTTTAATTCGAACTGAGATGGCGTCCCCTTGCGGTTCGAATTAACGAGCTTTTACTGTATGACTGCCACAGGAGTTACGTGGCTCTCTGCTAGCCCAAACTGTTATTATATTTGCCCGCTACCTCAGTCTGTTCGCCCACAGTTTACATTCATCCAGAGCATGACCGATGCTGCTCCTCAACTTGGCAATCTACAGAAGCTATGGCTGAAATGAGCAGACTGCATTGCACTGGCTGAAAGGAGACATTTCGTCGCATCTATGTCCCATTTAAATCGATTTGTGCTGTTCAATGTCCCAAAGCCACGCTATGACTAATGAGAGATGTTGCAGTGGAGGACCCTGGATCCATATTGAGTTCCTCAAGTTCCTTAACGCTTTCAGGGTAGATTTTTTCTGCCGTATGCGACCCCCCGGGTTTGATTTCCTTTATTATTGCAGATTTAAATTCTTCAGAGGGGCCTACGTCAAAAAAAAAAAAATGTACCGTAACTTTTTAGGGTGGCCATAAAGTGAGAAAAAATATTTTTTATTAGTATATATGTATTGTTTATTCACGAATAACAAAAAAAATAACTTATAAGTATTAAAAATTTGATGCAGTGTTATATGCATAGTTCAAGGCTTAAAAAATGCACACACGAGAATATTTCGCAAGTCTCAAATGTTGCTGCTCTTACACTAATATGTATTTACATCCATAGCATAATCGAACTGCGTAGGTGAGCGCACTCTACAAAACTGTGGTTGTGTGCCCGTCAAAAAAGCAAAATGTGTGACAAGCTTCCCTTAATCTTCATCTTACCACCAACCAGAGGCAATTAGTTTTCACGAGTCTCCAAAAAAAAAAGGAACCACATGCACGGCAGCATCCGTCGTATGCGCACTCCTGTGAGCAATAAACGAGCAAGCAACAGGATGTCCCCCTTTGAGCAATTAGCAACGAGATAGCCATCAGTTTTGCGAGTGCATGAAGCCGAAACCGCCTGCGGAACAAAACTCAAACTAACCGCCGCCCACCCGCATGCGTGCCAATGCACGAGCGGTAGTACTGTATTTACTCACATAATGATCACACTTTCTTGTAAAAAAAAGATATCGACGGAAATTCAGGGATACGATTATTACGCAAGTTAAATTTCCCGCGAAAATATTTTTTTTCATCCCGCATTTGCTGCGGGATGACAACAGGTCAACAAACAGGCAGCTTCCGCTATAAGTGCGGGACACCAAAACAAGAATGGCGGCCAGCGGAGCAAGCTGAATGCGCTGAAAGCGATGTTTTTTTTTTCTTCTCGTGAGTACATCATGCGCATTGAAACAGTTTCTTCCGCATCAGTAATAAATAATATTGTTACTAAGTTTGCGACAATAACGTAGCCATGTCCACTTTGAGGACGCAGAAACAGAGCTGGGCGCACTTAGCTGCCAGTCACATAGAAACACATGGCGGGCATGCTGCGGAAAGTGCGGCTATTTGTCTTCACTACTACCTTAATAAGGCACGTTTTCTTTAAGGGTGGGTGAACATCTGAGCTTCATTACAAGCGTTGGCGTATGAATAGGGTACACTTCTAACGTATCAGTGTAAACGTGGCCACTATCGTTGCCGCTCGTGATTTGTTGCGTGCCCACGAGTGCAGACAAAAAGAATCGAAAGGCGCCTTTTTTGTTGTTGAGCAAAAGCATTATGAAGCCTACAAGTAATAAAGCCAAGGTAAGTTTGGCTGCAGCTTTTTTTTTTTTTCGTGGAAGTGCAGAAAGTGATGAAAGGAATGAAATGGGGCATCTGCTTAAGAATGTTTGGTGCGTGCAGACCGCTTGGTATGCCTTCGAGAGTCTTTCGCGTAGCATTCGACAGATGGTAAACGTGATCATCAGCTAAACTTGGCACATGGCATATCGCTGCGACAAGTTTGGGGTGCGATCAAACGGGAAAGAAAAAAAAAAAGAATTTCGACGACAAAATTCAGGGGTGCGATCATTACACGAATGCGATCATCATGCGAGTAAATACGGCATATAGAAGCGCCGTAGGAAACATCCTAGCTCTAAAAGAAACCATGCAATGAAAATCAAGAGGAGGCACAAGAAAAAAATTCCCTGTATGGTCCCACATAGTGGCAGCACATGCCAGGAAAGAAAAAATTCGGAAATTGGGGCGCTTTTTAAACGTACAGACGGTGCCGTAAATATACGGCATCAACCATTTTGGACTTGTTCGCTGCGCCATATATTTACGTCATTGACCCTGAAAGGGTTAATATACACTTAAATCCAAGTGTATGAGCATTTATGGAATTCGATCCCACTGAAATGCAGCCCCCATGGCTGGAATCGAATTCACAACCTTATGCTAAGCCGCAGAATGCCGTGCACTTATAAAACAAGTTTCCACCCTTTCCAGCTTAGCTTACCTTGTCGCCAAACAATAACAATCATGTATCTCACGCGCGTTGCCTTTCTTTAACACTGCGCAACAGGTACTTCCAGGCCACGAATGGCATGAGCGTTGTCAGCTAGACATAGCATTCTAGGCAGGAAAGTATAGAGAGAGCAGAGTTTTCAGGAAAGGAAAAGCAACCAGGGCAAATGAGGATTGTTGTTTGGGGACAAGATACACCCCAAAGAGTGTTAAGTTTTTTTACAAGCTACCTCAGCAGGTAGCCCATCGTAAGCAGGCCCCTAACTGCAGCTATGATTTAGAATGGGGACACCGTAAGAGCATAAAAAAAAATTAATTCTGAAGTTTAGCGTACCAGAACCCCAATCTGACTACCAGGCATGCCTTAGTGGGGGACTGAATTCTTACCACCTGGGGATCTTTAATGTGCCCTCAATGCAGAGGACGGAGGCGTTCTTGCATTTCACCCCGCATTGAAATGCAGCCGCCGTGGCCGGGACTTGAGCCCACGACCTCATGCTTAGCAGCGCAACACCATAATCGCTAAGACACCACGGCGGGTTAATAGCATAAAGCTTTAACTTCCACATAACAGTGTGATGCCACAAAAGAAGCACTCTGTAGAGGTTGCAAGAGGTAAGAGTAAGGCACAGTACATAAATTGAATTGTTGCGCAACAAGTTTGAGGCCCCTGGCCTCAAAGAAAAGAAAAACCTTTCTTACAAAATGATGCATACACCTGTTCAACATAAAAAAACGTATGAAGGATAACAAATAAGGCAAGTGGCCCACCTGCTCTTGGCCAGGGCTGTCACATGGCAGACACCACTGGCCTTCATGTGTAGTCTGGCACGCTGCCTCCAGCAGCGAGTCAAACAGATCCAGAACATCGATCCAGTGGTACAGCTCGCACTGCACGCAACAACAAAACAAAAGTTTTTCAATGCTTTCTACAAGCCCTGAAAATTGGAAAACAAATGCCTTACACAACGAGTATGACAACGTCCAGACACACCACCCTTCAGTGCGGCTTGTGCATGACATTGTGATGACAATACAGTAAAACCCTGTTAATTCGACTCTCGTTAATTCGGAAAATCTGATAATTCGGACTTATCCTGTGGCCTCGGCAGGCATATGCATTATTCAATGCAATCAAACTCTTGTTAAATCGGACGTATTCGGCCGTACATCAGTTAATTCGGACACCTTTCAGAGCTCGGCGAATGAGGAGCGCCGCAAATTTGCGACGCAAGAGCGCAAAAATGGTGCTAGCGTCCAACCGAAATGAAGTGGCGGAGCCTGCATCCCCATAGTCATCAGTGGAAATTGTACATGAATTACAGCAACACCGGAACACTTTGCGTCTATTTGTACCTTTAAAGCTCCTATTCTTACATTTACCACCGTACATAACACCATGTTGGCCGCGGGCTTTCATAACTGCATAGTTGCCATCCACAATTGCATCGATGGTGACCGTGGTTTCGTCTGCAGTTGTTGCAGCGAACGGAAGTTTCGCTCTGACTCTGTGTGTGTGTCAGCCGCGTGCCTTCAGCACCGCAAAGTCGCCGTTCATAATCGCGTCAATAGCAGCCGTGGTTTCCTCCAGAGCGGTTGCGGCGAACGGTGTTTCGTTTTGACTCTGCAAAGCTGTCGAGGATGAAGAGCACGGCTACATCATGATGGATGGACGATCTGTTGGCGATAACCTCACTTCAGTTCTGCCACCAGCATGGGACTGGGCGTTTGTGCAGTGTTGGGTGTCGCCGGAGACAAACGGTTTCCGCTAACTTAGTGTAATACGGCGTTCGCGTGCGTGCGCAGCATTCGGTGCCCACCCCTTTTGCGGCCTGAGCACAGTAGTGTACTAGAGTACCCAAGGCAAAAGCTGAAGCAGCCCTGCGGCTCGCTAAGCCTGAACCCATTGTGGCTGGTGCTCCTGTGAGATACGAGACACCCAGAGTTTCACCCCCATTGATATGCAGCCACTGTGGCTGAAGACTGAACCTGCAATCTTGTGTTGACCAGCAGAATGTCAAAGCCACAGACACTCCAGTGGGTGAGCATCTAACAAAAAAAAAAAGACACATGCAAGCTGCCTGTCTCATGCTGCACAACGAACCCACATGAAAGAGGGAGCCTAAATTACTGTAAGCGTTGTTACTGTTAATTTAGAAGTGTCACTACTTTTGTATCTTGGTAATTACTACCCTTAAACTGTCCGTTTTTCAATCATTACTGCTTTGTAATTTACTCCCCATTTCATATATATTGTATCTCATATAATTCATGTCTTTCTTTGTAACAAATTGCGGTTTTCTTGCACCGATATAACCCCTGCCTATCATAATCATCATGTGCTCACTAATAAAAGGTCCCCCTCAGTTTTTACTCTGGGACCTCCCGACACACTCAAACACTGGCCTGGCGCTCTTTGGCCATACCTGGCCCTTGCGGCGCCGCTAAACCACACACATTCATTCATTCATCCATTCATTCATTCAGGACTCTTTTCATGCTTGCACTTGAAACAATAATAAAAGTATAATGTGGCTCAAATAAGCAACACTGGATGCACCTGACTCACTTTGCCCCAGTTCCAGCTCTTGACAGCTTTGAGCTCCTGGAGCAGCTCCTCCTGGGTGCAGCTCTTTAGCCGCTCAACCAGGAGCTTGCAGTCCAGGGGCACCTCCGAGGAGCTCTTCTTGAGCCGGCTGCGCTCGATCTTCATGGCGCCAGAGGCCACGCAGGGGCCACTGGGACCCCTGACTGCCGGCGAGGCACGACCACCAGGGGGCACAGAGGGGTCACGGGGGTAACAGTCCTGCTCACTCGGCAGCGCTACTCATGGCCCCCCTCCTCACCACCCTGCCTGCCTTTGTCTTGCTGCTGAAAAAGAGGAAACAGAGCGCTCAGTGAGGAGGCAACATTCCACAGCAGTACTTTCCCGCAACAAGGGTCACACTGTCATTCAAGCAAGCGAAGAGGTCCAGACTTGAGTACAAAATGCAATGAGAAACAAGACAAACAAACACTTGTCCCTTCCACATGGATGATAGCAGTGCGAGTGCTGGGATTTCTGCACCCAACACAAGATGGCAGGACAGGAGGGAGCCATCTTAGCATGGAATAGGGAATAAAGGGTGATTGGACGTGTAGCACATGCCATAATCAATATGTTTACGTCAAATCATTTATCACATCAGTAGTTCTTCCAAGAGCTACTTCATCAAATAGTCTATGCATTATCCATAGAATGTGGATAGAGTGTAAACGGATTGCATACAAATATAAAAGCAAACAGGACAGGATAGATTAGAATCTTTGCTACTGTGGCTGCAGTAGATTTAAAAACACCGCACAGCAGCTGTCAGTTACTGTCAGTCTCAAGTCTTATCGACTGTCTTTTCTCAGTTACGCTGGCAGATCACATCATGAATACGGGCACCATTTCAGTATCAGTACCTTCATCTTTAATGTGAGGAGGGCAACTTACAACGTATGTAACCAACTTGCAACCTTGCTATATAAACTGCATTCTGTGCCCATCGGAACAGGAACACCATCGCCAAGATTCAATCCTTGCTGCTTAGCAAGAGACTGGCACAGCGCAAGTGAGGAACAATTTCAGTGAAGCTGTGCAATGACGCCAGAAAAAATGTGCAAGAAGCAGACATCTGACAAGCTCCATGGCTCCAGAAACAAACATCAGAATTTGCAATTCAGTGAAGTACATAAATTCAAACAAACCAGCACGTAAAAACCAACACAAATGATTGAAAGAGCACAAAAAGGTTGGGCAACATGACCATCCTCCAACGCGTATTAAAGGCCAACTGCAACAATATAAATTTGCCTAAATCAGTTATTACTACTAGGAAGAATCTTGACAAAGCTGCAGGGATCTCGACTGCCTGATTTTTCTTTATTAAAAGCCTTTAGAGGGCACCCCACCAGGCCACATAGCAAATTTTCGTTATGCGCTGGGAGTTGTTACATGTCCTCTAAGGAGTGTTCTACCATAACAATTTTTCAAGTTAGTTCATTAAAAGCAGAGATAGAAATATCTGAACTGCTGCGAACCCATGATTTCAGGAGGCCAGCGTCACCGCGTACATACACTCTCTCCATTTTCCCCGTCTAGCCTCCGCAGGCGAAATTCCTTCCCTGTGTTCTCCCATACCGGAGCTGGAGGATCGCGCAACAAATATGTCAAAGGCCTCGTTTTTTTTCTCTTTTCTTTCTTGTTTTTGCTGAGTGGTGCACTTCCGGTGATGATGTCACATGCAAGCTGTTGCGTTTCTCTCGTTTCGCGTAGCAGACGATTTTGCACACTGCACCGGAACACCTGATCAGTGGCACAAACACGGGCACCGAGGCAGGCGTGAGAGGATGAAAGAGCATGATCGCAGTGCTGTAACACGGTAGAAAATTACAGTTTTGTCCTCTGCATGCGCAACTGCACAATGTGGGAACAAGCAGACAAAACGGAAGTAGCACATCTCTCTTGTTATGGTACGAAGTAAAACAAAAACATGCAGACATTCAGTTTTTATGTTTTATTATTTCTCTAAACTTTAATTAGTCTACTGAAGCAACAGATTAAACAAATAACCAACACTGCCTGAATAATTCTCAAAGTCACGTGTCACTGTGAGTGACATCACAGCACTGCGATTTACGTAGGCGCACTTGTACAAATATGTCGACTCTCCGGCTGGTAGCATGGCTAATACATCGTGCATTCCTTTTTACTTTAGGCATCAAAAACTGCTTATTTTTGCAAGCTTTTAGAAACAGATACACTCTTATTTTGAATTTAAATTTTTGCTACGAGGCTGCTCTAAATGTATACTACCTGAAACCAGTCTTATGTGATCAAAAATTTCATAGCAGTTCGCCTTTAATGACCACTAGTGCAATTCATACTCCGCCTTGATAAAAGGAAACTGTACCGCCTAATGTAAAGCAAGGACAACCAATAGGTATGCAGATTGCATAGCTCAAACTACTACCCTACTAGCATCTGATGATAAGCAATCGGTGAAGCCAGCCTGGACGTTCCTGCACAAAATTACCATGCAGACGTGGTTTGGAAAAAGATGAAAGAAATAATGTATGGGCAGTTTCCTCAAAGACAAAACGATAACAAAGATGATTGGGTACAGAAACAACTTGTTTACACAAACAAGTGCATGATTTATAGAAAGGAAACTAACTGCACACAGCAACAAGACATCAGGTCATCTAAAATAAACAGGTGCAATACAACCATAATGCAAAACGACAAAGGCAAACCAGATCTCCAATTTTTCCCTTTCAAGGCAAAAAGAAAAGCTGAGCGCCTAAAGAATAGCTGGTTTAAGCAGTACTTCCAAAGCGTGCTTTTGCAAATCTAGTAGATGCCACTGCATTATATAATTGCAAACCAGGACCCACAGGATATGCCTCTATTAAGTGGAAACTGCGATTCTCTTGGCTTTTAAAAAGGCCAATAAAATTCTCTATGCATTAACAAGCACAGTAGTAGCACAGCCGCCCTCAGAAATGACCAGCATAAGGGAACATTACCATATTTGCACGATTCTACCGCACCACCTATTGTAACATGCAGTTGCATTACTGCCCAAATATCCCGAAAAATAACCTTGGGCTGATTTTGCCGCACACATCAGGTAAGGAAACCCGAGTCATCGCGTACCGTGTGGAACGGTTTTACAGAACATACAAAAGCAGACACACACAGCTAAATTTTAGCGGATATTCACTATCTGAGACCAACGACACCTTTTTGCTGTTTACCCTCCATAGAAAGTACACTTAATACATTTGAAATGCCACACTTCATGAAGGCTCGCGCAACCACCATCTGCGGGAAGGCACTCCACGCACAATGGAGCCGCCTTGTGATGTCTCCAAGTGTCACTTTTTTTCACATGACCCATTCAATGGTAATGTGGCTAGCTAGCTTTCATTGAACTTTTTTTTAGTAAGAATCAGTTTCCTTTTTGATTCTGAGTGGAATTAGTTATGATTGTAACACGCATACAGATTTGAATGCACCTTTAATTTTAAAAAACTTCGAATTAGAATCGTGCAAATATGGTATACAGAGTTTAGATGCAGCATACCCAAAGCATACCATGACCATTCTGCACACAAAACTCACTCTGAGCGAGTTCCGCACATGTACTGCATCACTGATCCTACTGTTTGGCTAAGCTAAACCTTATTAGTGCATTATTCCCAAAAGTGTACTCTGCACCAATCACGTAAAATGCATTCTAAAAGCTCTTCTGCCGCATTCCTCCACAATCAAATGACCATTATGCTTACAGCTGTTGCCTTTTTCACAAATGAAATTCATTAAGGGCATCATGGAGCCCTGTGTGTGTGTTAACGGGTCCCTGAAATGGCTTTTGTCATACAACCTAGACTCTGAGGGCATCTCTTAAGGAATGCTTTCTCACAAGAATTCGTGCACTGTAACACAGGTATGAGTGGTTGAACATTACCCTCCCCTCAAGCTGCAGCATTCCCCCTGAACTTTTGCACCGTGGGGGGCCATCGCTGGGTCCCATATCCTTCAAGAGGTGACAAGTGTCTACTTTCAGTCGATTTGAACCGTGCACATTCCCGCGTCTCTTTCCTACTCAGTTTTTATTGTTAAGCCTGGACTAGAGGGAGTAAAATTGAAAGACAAACTGCACGCTGCAAATGCAGGCGGGGCTGGCACTACACACAATATTCACTGGCTTTATTTATTAATTTTTTTATGCTACACGAACCAAAAAAAGATGGATTTGCCACACTGCTGCGAGCGTATCTGCAATGTACAAACTACAAGGTAGACGTATCCAGTATTATTTCAGATTGACAATCACTTCACAACATGAAAACATCTAATATGTACGCTTTCAACTGTCTCTATATTTCAATCATAAGATTTTTTTGTAGCTGTCAGCGGAAAAATAAAGCATTGCCGCCAACTTGTGAATGTGGCGAAATAGGCTTTCGTAACGTTTTTTGCTACTCTAGGATCTAAAAAAAAAAGTTACAGAGAAAGAAAAAAGTAAATATCAGGAATCAAACCCACACTTTCTGTGCGGACTGTACCACTACACCAAAGTCAAAATGTAGATGGCGGCTTTCTGACGGGCGTTATGACATGTAAAACATGTTCAATTTCCTTTGCAACATTTTTATCCCCCGGATCTCTGCTGGTAAATATATTTTTCTGCTATCATTCTGGGCAAATTATACACAGAACTCCGCTATCTGACAAAGGTGGAACTGGCGGTTGCTGCTGATAGAGCCTTTATATTCAAAACTATGGTTGACCAGTGTGTTGACCAAGGAGGTTGGCGTTGACATTGGCATGCAGGGCTCTCGTCTTTTACAGCATTTAGTTGCTGAAGTTTACCCCTGCACACGTCTGGTAGTGCAAGACAAGCAAAATACAGCACTGGTACCATTTATGTTCCTGCTGCCAAAGACCACTGCTCCTATTTACATGCAAGAACCTCTCTGCGTTCCATCAGCTGCCTCACTACGAGAGCCCACTGCGAGAGCTCACTGCCAGATGACCTGCATTCTTACGTAGAAGTGGGCTATTGGTTTGTAGAAAAGTCTAGATGTATTACATTTGTGTAGTTATTTTTATGGGTACACATACTACTATGCATATGCATGCCATTAAAAATAAGCTTAATTCAACGGTGTGTTGCAAGCATCCCTGATGCCACAACGTGGGTAGCCAATTGGATAGCTCGCCTGACTGAAGTAACATGCACCCGCTACGTAGCAAGTGAAGCAACGGCTGACAACTAAAGGGAGTGGTTCCACTGTGATCAGTCGTGATGCATTTTTTTTTAATTTTTACATAAATTACACAGCTTTTGCAGAGCGCTTAAATGTGCCAATGATCAGAAGGACCTACCCCAATGATCATTCAATATGTTTGCACACAATCGTCAAAATCTTTTCAGGGTCCCTTAGTATAACTACAGCTAGCGTGCAACACATGTCAAACATGATACATTGTGCTTCAGAGTTCCCCCTAAGGACACCCGTGGTTCCACCTATGGAGTATAAGGTCCTTCATTTACGTGTTACGTAATTTTGGGGGTTAAAATCTGATGTTATTTTTGAAGAGGAACGCATAAACTATTTTAAACTATAAACTATAAACTATAAACTATAAACTATTTTTTGACCAGTACACAAGCAGCAAATTTACTTTTTCACAGTGACGTTTTGAGTGACCGACTTTTTCAGCGCATTGCTGTGGCAAATTTCGCCTGTGTAAGAAACACGTCTGTAAATAAACTCGCTCAAAGCAAGTACTCTTCCATGCACCCTTTCACAAGTGAAGATTGCCAAAAAAAGATTTGGAGTCCGATAACCATGTGCTTCGCAAATATAAATTATTTTTCATAAGAATTGATGCAACATTTGTAAAATTGTAGAACAATCACAAATTTGAAAACTTTATGGAAAACTTGGGAGAGTTGTACAGGTATGTCAGGTACCTGCGCCATTTCAGAAAGGCTAGCTTTGGTGCTCGCTGGACAGTGGCATTGTAGAGATACGCCCCAAGAAAAGCAGCAACACTAGAGAATGCAAGCCTCATGCAACACTCCTCGAGGGATGAGGAAAACGAGAAGCACGCACAAAACATGCGAGCTGAATTGCCAAGCATAAAAATGGACACAAGGCTCTGTATAGTAGGCAATGTGACTGAAAGAAGCCCTATTGTTCAGCATGAACCCACAGTTACATATACAAAAGTAAACTGAATACGCAAAGGTCCAGGAGTAGTGCAGAAATAACTCTTGATGAAGACCGAATACGTGGCAGCAGCTAAAGTGTGCACATTTATCTGATGTCACATGGGATTGCCAACACGTTTGCCTACAAAGTTTCTCCAACGTGGGACATCTCACAATCATTTTGCAACTTTGTGCATTTAGTTGAATTTGTGAATCCATACTTAAGGGATAAAGCCATACTTGTTTATCATTTCGAGACGTGACCAAAAGTTGGCAGCACAATTTACGAACATATTCCGGATGGTAGATGGTCCCTTTAAGGTCATTCATTTGCTGTTTTTATAATCAGACAGTAACCCCAGTTACTGGGCTGACAGCGATGCAGAACTGAGGGAAAAAACTAATATCTATGACTAGGAAGTTTTTTCAGCAGCACAAGGACCCAGCCTTATGAATAATGCAGGCAATCGCTTTGCCGGAGCATTGCTTCTGTTATGACAATGAGCACTCAATATAATATCAACCTGATTGTTAACTGCATCTGTCAAAAGTATCACAACACATGCGTGCAACACCTACAAAGTCCTATAAAAACCATCAATGTCTCGTACGCATGCCTACCATACACGCAGCACACTCTTGAATGTCAAAAGCAGGTGCAAAAGTTACTGATCAACCTACAGAGCATCCCAAAACAGGACCAAACATCCATTGAAACCATTCATGTCTTGAAAGCTACACACACAAATTCCTATCAAATGCAGCAGTGTTTCTTGGTGCAACCAGATTTGTCTAATGGTATTTGAGCCTGTGCCCTAATTACAGACAGGGTGATCATTTTTAAGTTTTATGGGATGTTTAAAAATCATGCGTTACAGATAACATAATTCTAGTCCTTGGACTGGATTGTTCAGAAAGGTGGACATTACTTGCATGAGAAATAAAAATTTTTTTTCGAATAATTAAAACAAATCACTAATTAGGTTCTTACTTTATGGCACATATGGCCATTTACTAATTGTAGCCAGTTAGTTTGCAAGGCACATCCACTTGGGAATGAATTTCGAGAATGACACCAGTTTAGAGATGTGCACTATCAAACTGGGTGTAAAATTACACTATTCCTTTTTTTTTTTGGAAAATGCTCTTTTATGCATTGAAGCACAAGTTAACTGGAACATGTATTTCGTCGTCTCGCACGTTGGGAAACACCTCAGAACTGGTGTCATCCTGTAAATTCATTTCGTGTGGATACATCTTGCGAATTCCCTGGCTACAATTCGCAAATTGCAATACATGCCATAGAGTAATTAAGTTGCGAGTGCACCTTTATAAATTTGTTGAATATGTGTTTCAATCTTTCGTGTTAATGACCTCCGCTTCTTCGAATAATTCAGCTCCAGGACGAGAATTCTGCTATGTACCACAGGCCATTTTTAAAAATTGCTGAAACTTAAAAATGAGCCCTTCACAAGAGGGTGATGCTAAAATTATTACAAGGGTATGGCTGCGCGGTGGCACTACAGCGCTGACCGACATACATATGCAGCACTGACATACGTACAAGTTTGTCAAAGAGCTAGATGTATAACTATCACTTTTGGCAGTTCACTGTCACTAAAACGTCACAGCATTACTGGTCCAATGCTCCACTACTTTCATATAACGTAAATATATGCAGACTGAAAGGCAAGTGCTATCAATGCAAACAGTGAAGTTATGCATTTCATTCCATTCTTGTAAATGCAGCCAGCGTACAAATGTTTCCAGAAAATATTGCCACAGCAAGAGTGCAGGCCTCATGCACAAAAATAAAATATGCATACATACGCATGCGTGTGTGAAGTTGCACCGTTTCCGGAAGCAAATTCTGATAGCTGCACAGATGGTGAATGCTAATGCCTGCACAAAGCTAATAATAATGGCAATGTGTACCAAGTTAGCTTTGAATAAGTTAAGGTTTTAATATAAACTATGAGGAAGATGTATAGTTAGGCAGGCAGTGTAATGCAGCCGTGGCCTAATTGGAGAGCACCCATTTCGACTGCCTGAGGTTGTGGGTTCGATTCCCACCACCATTGCGCACCCACTGGTTCAAATGAGCACAAGTGTACCCTGATCTGGCATTTGGTTTCCTTCAGGGGTGATACGCTTGGGAAAGGAGCCTGGGCCCCAATTCCTGTCAAAACCCTTGTGAGCACAAAACGAGTGCTGTATGAACGCTAACAGAATGGGGGGGAAAAAAAACTGGGGTTTTGCATGCTGAAACTACTATCCGATTATGAAGCACACCAGAGTGTGGAATCCAAATCAATTTTGACCACCTGGGGTTTTAGCATGACCATAAATCAATGTACACGAACATTCTTGCCTTTCACTCTTTCAAAATGTGGCCACAGAGGCAGGGATTGGACCTGCAACCTCAAGCTAAGCAGCACAACACCACAGCCACTGGTCTAGAACTGCAGCAATAACCAAATGGGTGCCAAGGGAAGACAAACGTAGTCAGTAGAGGACTTGGTGCTGCAATGTGATTAGGAAATTTGCATGCATTGGATAGGGCCAGCTGATGGGACAGGAACAACAGGAAACTACTGAAAAGACTGTCCAGCAGTGGTCGTAAAATGATGATGTTGCATAGATCTTTACACCAAGTTTAAAAGTTGACAAATACTACAAAGCCAAAAAGATCCAAAAATTTTGGTGAAAAACATTAAAAATAGTTTTATCATCCAACCACTAACTGCTTATTATAGTTTTCAGACTGCTCAGTATGGACACAGAGATCAGGCACACTGCTCTACAGTTGCCACAAAAATGGCCTGCGTCATAGATGAACAGTAATGCCCATGAAACACTGACGCACAATAGCAATGGAAATTCCAGCTGCCGTTTCAAATGGTTCTATGAGTGAGTGATGTCACTGTGGGTAAGCCTGAATGACTGAGTGGATCTGAAAATCAGCAGACTTTAAAATCTGCATTCTTTCGAAATCAGTTTCACCAATTTGAAACTAGTTTTTCTCATAACCGAATGCAAACAGAAAACCTTCAGATTATTGCTGTCACAATGACGACCTTAAACATCCTCTAAATACCAGGTATTTTACAATAATATTGCTGTACTTGGCTGTTATGTTTGATTTGTCATAACCAGATGACCCGCATACTTTAAACTGCTGGTATTTGAAGCCGACGCTGGCCTCGGCACACACTGTGCAGTACTTGGACTCTGTGATAACTATCCCAAGGTGTCATGATCAGTTTGCCACGACGTTGTGACATACAAGGCAATACACCTAAATACAAGCTGCCCAGCTGATTGAGCCTTAACAAACAATGCTGCAAAACCCTTTTGAGAGTACGGCGCGCGAATATTCTGAGAGCTCCCGCCTTCCATTCAGTTGTTGTCAAAGGGGGACTCACTGGTCATGTTTCTTCACCTAGACTACCTATTCAGCAGCCATGCTCCCTTCACTGAATATCCAAAATATTTTATGCTTTCTTGCCATGTCAGTGCAACGTCAACATTTTGTATTTTTGGTAATAGGAAAGCCATGCCCTTTACCTAACATACAGAGCAACACTGTTGAAAGTTTCTTAGAGCCATTACTTCAGTTTGAAAATGTTTTGGCAGACACTACGATGTAATACATGTTGTAGAAAATGGTTGCAGAACAATAGACAGCCTAAATATCTGGTAAGAATTAACAGAAACTAGGGGCGAATGAATGCTACAAACATATGCTGCCTAGAAAATACACTGCTTAGCCTATACATTGCTTACAGGTACACATGTATCAATGAATGAGAAAAGCATTTCTGGCTACTACAACATAAGGATATTTCTATCATCCACCCCTCACGACCAGCCAATCGTGCTTATCTGATAACCTAAGTGGAATCTTGCTCAGACCAGTGATGAAGAAAAAAAGGAAAATAATTGGAATAGAATTGGTTCTTTAAGCTGGCCTATATGTTGTGAATCACATTACCACAAATACTGTACATCACAAATGTAACAGCATTAAAACTCGAGACATTACGCACTTCGACTTATCTGCGAGCGTGGTACGGGGAACAGAAACCTTAATGCATGCCTGACAAATGACAGTACGTGTTGCAGAACCTCTGAGAAACCCATGTCCAGGGCATGACGTGATGCAGCCAACTACTTGTCAACGTCAGCTTCCTGCCCCAGCAGCTGCACAGCTACTTGGCACATGGTTTGCGAGTGCGTCACGAGATAACAAAAGCACAAGCCATTCCTGAGCAATGTGAAACAGTTGTACGAGCAGCTTAGGTAAGAAATATGACCAGTGAGTCCACCTATAACAGCTGAATGCAAGGCGGTAGTTGTCAGAATATTCACGTGCCGTGTTCTAACGTGATGACATGCCTGCTGCTTCTGCTACAAACAATGCAATGATTCACTGAAAAGTTGAAACATATTGGACAACTGAGATGGCACTATTTTATGCATATTTTTTGAAAGGGCCAAATTTAAAGTGTTACAAACACCGGTGGCAACTTGCAACGACGCAAGCGAATATTCGGAAGGCAAACCCAACTTTCGTTTCGTTGTTCGAAGAGTCGCCCACACCAAGGAAAAAAAAAACGTGCAGTTCAACACGCCCAACAGTATCAGCCTGTCAATATAAACCTTCAAAACCGCGTTGCTCGCCAGATACGATAGGCTCGAGCCCGAGCTGTCGGGCGTGTTTAGTGTAGACGACGACTAGGAGGGCGTTACATCGAGGGTGCCAAGCGCGGCAACGCGCAGGAAGTGCGGCCTACCACAATGAGGCGAAAGTCATTGCGCCACTCGACAGACAAACAGAGAAGGCGCCAGTTCTCGCAGCGGCATTCAGGAATGTAACTACGAAAGGCGCACGCTACCGTTTCGAAAATGTCCTTGGCAGAGGCGATTGTTCCCGCGTGGTTATTACCAATTGGGTCCTCGTTTAACACCGGGGCGAAGCGCATAGACCGCTAGCCGAAAAGGAAAGGCGCCAACCACCGCTTAATCCAGTCAATAAGGAGGCGACTGTTGGAAAAGTGCACTATTCCTTGTCAAACACAAAGGGCGAGTTTCGCATGCTCTCTCAACGTCGACGAGGCTGGCACCAAGTACGCACATCTTGGCGCAACACCAGCGGCGCAGTTCCTACGACCCACGCGGGAACGTGCCCACGGAGGCAAATTTTGCGCGCCAATACGACGTAAATGCGACGCGAGGCCGTCAGCTGTTTCCTCCACTAGAAAAACAAGAGCGGCCCGGCCCGATAGGTTCAACAATCGTCGCGGTCACTTGGCACGCGGAATTGGAGAACGCACAAGGCAACGCAACGACTTGACGGGCTCGTGGGGGAGGACGACAGCGACGCAGATCACAACTCGCTATTTTGTTTAGGCGGCGGGTCCAATGAACCAGACGCCACAGAAGGTTCGGTGCGTTTTGCCGTCCCTGCTCTTCGCACTGCGCTCGCACAACGAGCTTCGGAAAGTGGAGGGGGGCGAGTGGCCAGAGCGAGGAAAACTCGCGTCGGTGTGCGCCGACAAATCCCACTCGATGCCTACCTGCGGACGGCTGCTCGCACATCTCGGGCACTGCGACCGTGTTCGCGACCGAGGCGCGAGCACGAGTCGGGACTCCGGGCTCCCGCACCGCACGCGTGACGGCTTTTCTCGGCGATGTATTAGGCCTAACCGTCTTGACCGACGGCTCCGGCCCTTTACGATGCGAACCCGGCGTGGCGAGCAGCGCGCGGGCTTAAGCCCTGGGCTCGTACACGGGAAGCAGCGCACTCCGGCGAGCCGCACACAGCGTGCATCGCCGCGGCAGCCGGCAAACAATGACTTCTCGCGCGAGCACAAGTGCACAGAGGTCGCCATTATACCGAACTTGAGTGGACGCTGTTTATTCCGGGCGCCCGCTGACTTGCAAAAAGGACGCCTCTACTGACCTTGCCACGCAGAAGAATGCAACCACTTTTCGTTTCCGAGGTGCTCTGTCGTGTTCAAATCACACGCAGGCGCTCATGGCAGGCGTTGGGGAGAAAACGGCGACAAGCACACACCACCACCAACACGATTACCATGAACGGCGAGAGCAGCACACAACTATGGGTTACAAACGAGGCGCACTAGTTTTCGCCGGCAGGAGGCAGCCAGGCAGTTTCCCGCGAACAGCCCGGCGCATTGCCCGGTGTGTTGATTCGCGAATGCGAACGCCTCGTCCTCTAGTGAACAACTTCTCAGTTTCAACCAGTTTCAGTTTCGGTATAACTGCCGTGCGCGCTCTACATTTTGATGAAACTCAGTCAGATTCTGCCGCACACCTATGATAGTTTTTTCTTTAGATTACATCAAGACATTTGATAAATTTTACCATCAGCTGCCGTTCTAAATTTAAAAACAGTGCCAGGAAACTGGACAAGAAAGTGGCACACGGTAGAGTGAGCAGCCGTTGTTTACAAGTTCGATGTCTGAAGCTGGCTCACCTATGTACGAAGTACGAGTCATTCATTATGATATACGCTACCAGTGCTCGAGCCACAAGCATTCTGCGAGACAACCTCGAGCATTCTGTACAGAACACAACGTATTGAAGCCGAGCAGTAGTGAAATCATGTTTGCTCGCCCACATTAAACTCCTGCTGTTGCAGAAATTATACGTCTATATAATAATTCTCATTACATCCTTCACGTCACAGTTACATGTCCAGCCCGCATAAGCAACATTGCTTGTGTGCGAGGCTGGGCAGTCGGCAAGTAGTACTAATCGGTTTAATATAACATTAAAAATTAAAATAAACTAGCATTGGCACATAAAAAAATGGTTACAAAAAAAAGATTGCTTCCTGTGATATCGAATAGACATGCACATATATGTCTATAAGAAAGATTAAAAAGAAAGGCATTAACCGCAAATATAACTTCGCAAACAGGTTAGCACAAACAGTCCCGATAAGTAACAAAATGCGAAAGAGTACATATATATATATAGCCGTCTTCTGAAAGTGCTCCGTCATTGTGCACATGCCTACACAATACTGAAGGAAAAGTTTAACAAATCTGGGCATCACATATCACCGATGACCTTAAGAGGAAGCTTTAGCTCGAGTGCTCCTATCTAAATACATGTAAAAGGAGAATTCGTTTTTCTCGGCGACCACTGCACCAAATTTGACGAGGTTTGTTGCATTTAAAAAACAAACTTAAAATCTAGTGACTGTTGGTTTCGAATTTTTGAGTTAGGTTGTCAATTTTTTATTAAATATTGGCAAAAATCGAAAATTTTCAAAAAACGAAACTATCAAGTTTACAACTTCGTAACTCAACCACTAAAAATGATAATACAATTCTGTGAATTGCATCTAATAGTACATCTAAAGCGGACAAAATTGATATGTTATACATAAATATAAAAAAATTTAATCATAGGGAAATACAACTTTTGCAAAATCATTGCAACCAACGTAACACATTCACGTAAGATGTAAAATGACATATTGAATTTGTCCGCTTTGAATGATTAAATGGATGCCGTTTACAGAACCGCGATATCAGTTCTTGATGCAGAGCTATGAATTTGTAAACTTCGTGCTTCTATTTTTTTCAAACGGTCAAATATTTGAAAATCGTTTTAAGAAAATTGAAGCCCTAAATGGAAATTCCGCTTCCAACAGTCACTAGAATTTAACTTTCTCTTTCAAATGCAACAAATTTCATCAAAATCGGTCCAGGCGTTACCTCATAAAAACGTTTTTGCGTTTTGCATGTATTTGAATAGGCCGCGTCGGAGTTGGGCCCGAGCTAAAGCTTCCTCTTAAGAGGAAGCTTTAGCTCGAGTGCTCCTATCTAAATACATGTAAAAGGAGAATTCGTTTTTCTCGGCAACCACCACACCGAATTTGACAAGGTTTGTTGCATTTACAAGAAAAACTCAAAATCTAGTGACTGTTGGTTTCGAATTTTTGAGTTAGATTGTCAATTTTTTATTAAAAATTGGCAAAAATCGAAAATTTTCAAAAAACGGAACTATCAAGTTTACAACTCTGTAACTTAACCACTAAATATGATAATACAATTCTGTGAATTGCGCCTAATAGTACATCTAAAGCGGACAAAATTGATATGTTACACATGAATATAAAAAAATTTAATCATAGGGAAATACAACTTTTGCAAAACCGTTGTAACCAACGTAACAAATTCACGTAAGATGTAAAATGACATATTGAATTTGTCCGCTTTGAATGATCTAATGAATGCCGTTTACAGAACCGCGATATCAGTTCTTGATGCAGAGCTATGAATTTGTAATCTTCGTGGTTCTATTTTTTTCAAACGGTCAAATATTTGAAAATCGTTTTAAGAAAATTCAAGCCCTAAATCGAAATTCCGCTTCCAACAGTCACTAGAATTTAGCTTTCTCTTTCAATTGCGACAAATTTCATCAAAATCGGTCCAGGGGTTATCTCATAAAAACGTTTTTGCGTTTTACATGTATTTGAATAGGCCGCGTCGGAGTTGGGCCCGAGCTTCAGAGGAAGCTTTAGCTCGAGTGCTCCTATCTAAATACATGTAAAAGGAGAATTCGTTTTTCTCGGCAACCACTGCACCAAATTTGACGAGGTTTGTTGCATTTAAAAGAAAAACTTAAAGTCTAGTAACTGTTGGTTTCGAATTTTTGAGTTAGGTCGCCAATCTTTTATTAAAAATTGGCGAAAATCAAAAATTTTCAAAAAACGAAACTATCAAGTTTACAACTCTGTAACTCAACCACTAAGAATGATAATTAATACAATTCTGTGAATTGCATCTAAAAGTACATCCATAGCGGACAAAATTGTTATGTTACACATGAATATACAAAAATTTAGTCATAGGGAAGTACAACTTTTGTAAAACCGTTGTAACCAACGTAACAAATTCATTTAACATGTAAGATGACATATTGAATTTGTCCGCTTTTAATGATCTAATGGATGCCGTTTACAGAACCGCGATATCAGTTCTTGATGCATAGCTATCAACTTGTAAACTTCGTGCTTCTATTTTTTTCAAACGGTCAAATATTTGAAAATCGTTTTAAGAAAATTCAAGCCCTAAATCGAAATTGCGCTCCCAACAGTCACTAGAATTTAACTTTCTCTTTCAAATGCAACAAATTTCATCAAAATCGGTCCAGGGGTTATCTCATGAAAACGTTTTTGCGTTTTACATGTATTTGAATAGGCCGCGTCGGAGTTGGGCCCGAGTTAAAGCTGCTTCCTCTTAAGAATAAATTGTTTTATTTGTTTAAGTGATCCTGTGATTTCATTTTCATTAAAATTATTAAAATTAGCCGACGCGTATAAAGCACGAGTCCTCTTGCCATGTGTACACACTAGGCAAACCTTTTTTTTCTTTTTTTCTGACGTAAGTAGCAAGACTTCACTTGCTACTTACTTGCTACTTGCTACGGGAGCTTCGAGCGCGCCGCGGTCGCTTCCCCCCACGCCCATTCGGCGGCGAGTTGCGTCGAGTCGTTTCCTGGCGCCGCGCTGATGTCGACGTGCGTTACGTCTGGGGCAAACGGCAGCGCGTCGCGTTCTTCGATTTAGTTCATTCCTCTCGTCTCATTTCGCGAGCAAGCAGCGGGCACGTGCGTCGACTCAACGGTGGCAGCCACACCGGAACGACCGAGGAGAAATCACCATCGTCAGTGCGAATAGTCCGAGCGCGGTTGTTTTTGCGTGGTCGTAGTAGTGGTTGCGGTGGTGTGGTCATAAAGCGTGTGCGTGGTGTGTGTGTGTTCAAGCGCGACCCGAAGGCGGCGGGTGAGTGTCGTGGAAAGAAAAAGGCTGGCGGGGTCCGATCATCGGGGGTGTGGGTGCCTCGACTCTCTGTCGCGGCCCGGCGACGACGGCGTTTCGACGGGAGAGCAGTCCGCGGACATGAACCACGGCGGACCGTCCCTCGACCACTGACAGACACGCAAGCGTCCCCCGAAGTCGTCGTCGTCGCCGCGCTATGATGCAGACGTCGAGCCAGCATGAGGAACTCAAAGCCATGGGATACACGCCTTTCGAGGCGCAACTGGTAGCCGACACGGCGTCGGGTCTGGACGACATCGTCGGTTCGGCCGAGAAGAAGCAATCCGACGAGACCGGCATGACGCTGGACGACATTCTTCTGCAACAGCAGCAGCAGCAGCAACAACCCAAGAAGGTGCCGCCTCCCAATGGCAAGAAGACCAAGGGACGCGTCAAAATCAAGATGGAATTCATCGACAACAAGCTGCGCCGATACACGACGTTCAGCAAGCGGAAGACGGGTATCATGAAGAAGGCATACGAATTGTCCACGCTGACGGGCACCCAGGTGATGTTACTGGTGGCATCGGAGACGGGCCACGTGTACACGTTTGCCACGCGCAAGCTACAGCCGATGATCACGTCCGATGCCGGCAAGGCCTTAATCCAGACGTGCCTCAACTCGCCCGACCCACCTCAGGGAACAACAGGTCCGCCAGGGCCGGGACCGGACCAGCGGATGAGCGCCACGGGCTTTGAGGAGACAGACCTCACTTATAGCGTCACGGAGGACAGTGAGAACAAGGACTCAAAGGCCCTGTTCAACAGCCTCCTCAGCGGGTGCCAAGATGACAGCGATAGTGATGGTTCCAGTCCAGACTGGAACCATCACACGCCAGAAAACATGTCCGACCGACCGGTACATGCTCAAGACATCCTCCCCATGGCCAAGTGTGCCGTAAGTGAGGCTATAGACATTTTTTTTCTTTTTTTTAGGATGCGGTTAATTATCGTAAGCCTACCACAAGAGGCAAAGCCGTAAATTGTTATTCCGTACCTTGTGGTCGATTCGGCAAGTGATTTTAAACCATTTTACGAACATTTGCATCGCACAAAGATGTTAGGGCATACAAATGAGAGCACACAGCCCGTAAACGCCTTGCAAGCTCTTCAGTGTGGACATTCCATGACAGCGTGTCCTCGAAGTGTAGACCCTTTGTATTTCTCGACAGAGTTACCGGAGGACATGAGTATGCATCGCAGTCCCGGTGTGGAGATAAACAGGGGAAATATATATAGTGCCACTTTCGAAATATCCGTCTCCAAAATAGCCTTAAAGATATGTTGACGTAAAGATATGTTGATATGTTGTTAAGTTCGCCTCGAATTGCTTAACACCCACTTTTAGGAAAATGTTAACTGGAACGCCTATGTATATCGTAGTCCGCATTAAAGAGAACATAAACCACCCTTGATAATTCAAGAAGCAATCGCGTGCTCCTCTCCGGATTTTCCTGGTCTTTTCTTCACATGTCGTAGCGCCAACCGGAGGCGATTTTTTTCATTGCGTGCCACACATGGACCCGCTATGCGTATGCTTCGCCCTGCCACGAACATGAACTTCAGGATAACCTCCAATTATATAGATACAATAAAACAAATTCGCAGTAACAACGTGTCATTATTCGTCGGTCTGCGGCCGCTAAAGTGGCATGTACCGTGATCTTCCGTATAAACTTCAAGTGCGATAAGGTACTATCGCGCACCGCATGCCGTGGATGCGAGGGCAAGCGTGCACGCGAGAGTGAGCCGAAAAGGACGGTACATAGGCTTGATGCAAGCTGTTTTTTTCACGCGCCCAATGTTAAGTGCCCGGCCGGACTGGACTACGCGGCCTCGTCCTTCCAGTCCTGCCGTGGTTGGAGGCGCTATGGGAGGAAAGCGCGTGTCTCGGCTGTGCATGGCTATCAGCGCAGCTGAGCGCACAGGCGGCCCGCGTGCCGCATTGTGAACCTTATCTGCGGTGAGTGCAACGTCAGGGAGAGCCGACATGGCTTCTGGTTCCGCGTGCACCATATATTCCCAGTGGTGGAGGTCGCGTAACCTTACGCTTCGAAGACGTGGTTAACCGAGAGGATGCACGAAGCGATCGCGCCCCTCTCTGCTGCCGGCGCTCTTCATCACGCCAGCATTGTGACAGCGAGCGAGATCTGTTCGCATGTGCGCCTGTGACGCCATGCCTGTTAATTTAATTACTAAGAGAATGTTCACTGCAATTTACTGCAATCATTACTTCGTGCAGTTGTCCAATAGTTTCTGTCGCTGTCAAGGCATCGCCTTTTAGGCGAAGCTGACATTTCTTCTTTTTTTTTTCTCTCTCTCTCTCTGACGGGACACAGGGGCTCTACTTCCTCCCATGTATCGCCGTTTTCCCGTAATACCATTCGGGTGAATGAAATTTCCACCCAGAGGTTTGATTCGGACAGCGGACGTGGTCTGCAGGGCCACGATTTTGTAGCGATGCCTCCGCTTTGCCTTCCACTTGAGTCTATGCCACTGTTATCACCTGCCTTTCAAGGGCGGCTGATCCCATTGATAACGCGGGCGGAGCGCCGCTTTGACCACGGACGAAACGCGAAAAGAAATAGCATCGAAAAAGGGCATTGCTACAAAATCACGGCCCTGTGGTCCCATCCCGTCGTTTCAACGCCTGAGGACCCTGTGAACTGTCCAAAGCATCCAGGGATGAAATTCGTTGTCAAAAAAAGAGAGAGGGGGAGCCGAGGTGGAGCGAAGACATACTTATTATGCATTCAAATCATCCGCAGCTTAATTCGAAGAAGAGGCACAAGGTTCGTTATCAATTTACAGGTATCTTTACAGGTACTGAAGGGGTCTGGTGTTTGGTTTTTTGAAAAATTACATGAAGACAGAGCAGGTTATGGAGTGAGCCAGCACTGGAGAGGAGTGGGGCGAAATCGGCAAAATATTCTAGGCAGGTAAGCCTTCTGGGACGTTAGTTCCTGAAAGGGCCAAAATATAATGGCCACGATCGGAGGGTACAGGAATTGTGAAGCAGCTCTGTTTATTCGCAATTTCGTGCCATGGCATTGCATAAGCGGTCTCGCCGAACATACAGGACACCTTTTAAATAGTTTTGCAAGGTTTAGTCCAGGTAACCTACTTACAAGTAAGAAACATGTCTCTTGAAGGTTATTCCCCGCCAGTTCATGACAAGCTACCCGGTAATGCCTCTTCACCACAGCAATACTGTTAGTGCAGCGAAGACACTGCGCGGAACGAGGAGGCGTGCCAACCATTCCATTTATCCTCGCCGCTGCGATCACGACACTAATCTTCAAACGCCGCAGCGACTTAGCATCATTTGCGGCCCTGCAGAATGACGTAAATGAAGAGGCATCCTTCCCAGAACAACGAGAGAGGCGACGACAGCTCCGCGAATGCCTGCAACGACATACACCGAAGGAAGATTCACTGCCTGCAAGTTTGTCGCGCGCATGTCATCTACTCGTGCACAAGGTCCTCCGGTACTGCACTTACGCTGGATGTACGTGCACGCTGGCGTGCACAAAAAAAATTGGATCAGTCGTTTCTGCACCCCCCTACAACGCAACGAGACGCATTTGGCCCTAAAGTTAATATTAAAAATTTTGCATAATTGATGTTAGTTGATTAACTAATTAGCGCAATAGAAAAAAAAAAACTCTAAGGAACGCCACATGAAGGCAAACTATATAGATGCCGTTGGTTTCATTTAGCCGCGGCTACCCCCCCCCCTTTTTTTTTAAATCCTTGGTTCAAGTTACGTAAATCATCCTGTTTACACCGCACGCACAAAGGTATGAGCCGCCTGCAGATCGCTTTCAAGATAAGGCGCGCGAGACCGCGCAAAGTACGCAATTGGTGCTGGAGTATAACGCTCTAAAATGCTATAGCGCTCTAAAACTGCAGAGCACACAAGGACGGACGCCCGTCCATGTATGCCTCCGGGGAAGATGTGCCCCCCATTCTTCTCGACCTGTCAGCGGTTAAATACGAGACGTGCAGCTATAGGCTGCCGCAAAAGATAATTACCAACAGTTATATTTTTGTTCCTAAAGTGTTCCTTGCAGGCTATTCACACTTAAGCGCGGCTATTTAAAACATTCTTTTGTTTATGACGGTAATAACTCGGGGTCGTCATATGTATGTAAGAACGAGCTCCGGAGCATTCTCATTCAATTACATAACTAAACTAAGGAGTTCGTTGCCCCGAAACGTGGTAAGCAGAGAAAGCACTCATACTTTTAGAACCGAATTAGGACTGCAATCTTTTCTTTATCCTGGAACATTTGCGCACAAAAACGTGTATTTAAATATATTTACGAGAGAAAAATAACAGGATGCGGGCAATACAGTAGCCAAGGTGGCCCGACAAAAACTTTTCTTGTCTCTTAATTCTCTTTGGCACTTTTATTCTCATCCGCTTCTTTACTTTTTTTTTTCAGCCCGCCCTCGTCCTATGCCTTGATTCTTCATGTGTATAGCTTTGTTATGCTTTCTTTGATAGCTTCTTCTACTTTTATCCGCTATTAACCCGCCCCGTCTTGAACCCAACAGTTTTACTACGTCCCTCGGCAATGCGTTACTCGTCGCCAAAGTCAATCATTAAAACGCCATGTTACGTCGGTAGCACTCGTGTACGTATCTTATCAATTCGCGGTCAAACCATCACTTCCCTGCTTCTTGAATCTTTCAGCTGTTAGCGCGATTCTGTTAAAAGCTGCATTCTCAAAGTGAGACTATTTATTGTATTTGTATTTTTCACTGTTATGGCCTGTTTCACACATGCTGCGATTTCCTAGAACGCGAACTTCGCATTGTCGTTTCACTGTATGCGGCGACTGCGATTTTCGCGTTTGCGGTCAGGCTATTAGAAATTTTTCGCGCAGGCTTATTCAGTCCGCCTCTGTTAAAACGAAGTAATATAAACTAGACAGTGCCATCTTGAAACGTTCTCTTTTTTTTTTCTTTTCCTTTTTTAAGATTTAGACTCATTACGTTATGAAAAAGAAAAAAGAAAGGCTAGGCCAGGACTTAGCACTGCTAACTAAGGTTGGGATGACTGTGACGCCTCGCGACAGTTGAGCATCTAGCGCGACCTTGCGCATTCTCATTTATCAAAGAGGTGTTTCTATGCCTCGTATCTCTTTTACGACTTCGTGCCCGCTGTTACGCGTCCGTGTGTGCTCAACGCACCTCGAGTTTTCTGTTATACATATACCACGGAAGTGGGAGAAGTCTGCCTAGTTATAATGCTATAAACAAAGCGCAACTGATGATGTGATCGCACCTCTAACGGAGTATAGCCGAATATTCTGACCATTATTAAGCCATGGTCGCACGCTTATATCTCATGCCGAAGTGCCTCATTGAAATGTCTAGCGCGCGCGCCACCTGCCAGTTTCGCATTGTTCCCACGTGACAGCAATGGGCGGATCCATGGGGGATGTCCGGATGTCCTGACCTTCCGGCCCCGTCTCAAAATTTGCGTCCGCAATGCCGGCGGACAGCAAGTGACAAACTCGTGAAGTCCTTCTTCCCAGCTGTTACTGCATTTCGCTCTGGCGAGAAAAGAAAGGTTTAATGATTATAGGAGAGAATCCGCCAGCACGTAAAAACTTCTTCGTCATCATCATCACGATTAATCATCAGTGACGTGTCTGGTGATTTGCGTTGTCATTGGCCGCCCTCCACGCCGAACGTGAGATTTCGCAGAGAAGTTCAGTCTCTCCTAACATCGAAAAATAGCGCGCACTGTATATAGGGCCGACGCCACATTTCCCGCGCATGTGAATTTAAGAGTGCGAAATTGCAGGCAAAATCGCAGCACGTGAAACGGGCTTTAGATAACGCTATACGCTCTAATCATAGGTTTAAAAAATTAAATAATGGGGTTTTACGTGCCGAAACCACTTTCTGATTATGAGGCACGCCGTTTGGACAGCCTGGGATTCTTTAACGTGCACTAGCTAAATCTAAGTACACGGGTGTTTTCGCATTTCGCCCCCGTCGAAATGCGGCCGGCGTGGCCGGGATTCGATCCCGCGACCTCGTGCCCAGCAGCCCAACACCATAGCCACTGAACAACCACGGCGGGTAAATCATAGGTTTGGCTGTCAGCGCTCAATAAAAACGCAACGCGAGAGCCCTCCTGGACACCCCTCCTGGACATTTCTGTACGTACTCTCGAAAGGACAGAAGTTCTTTACTGTCAAAATAATGATATTGGCCAAACAGGAAGCACAGAATTGTTTACAGTTCTAAGCTGTACAGAAGACATCTAATTTGGAGCTTAGCACTAGTTGGGCCAAGCCGAGTCTGGAACGCTTGTAGCCGACTTTTGCTTCCTGGGTCTTTACCCATAGAGTTAGTATATGACCAACTTCATGTCTTTACCAAATACGTACAGTGAACGGCCAGTGCACGCGATAGCCGCGACGTCCTCCGAACTGGTTTCTTGCATGAAAGGCAGGCAATCGCTGAGAGCAAATTATGCAAAATATGTTGTTATTGTGGTCCGTCAGTGCAACGAAATGGACGATCACAGAATGATACCTCAATGCAGCAATCGCGCGGGTTCTCAGTGACCGACTGCGCGTCTGCATGCATGTCCGCGCACAATGTTTCGCTTTCGCTGCGAGTGCGTCTTCGCACTCTGCCGTGAGCCTTAATTATGCCACAGCATATGAACATTTGACAGTGCACACGCAACCATTGTTGTGTGGACGCTATCAAAGCTGTTCAAAAATAATTTCCTTATAACTGTAGTGGCTTTGACGCATATATACGGCAACTTGTGATGTGCCATCGCGACGATTCAACATTCCTTTTTTTCTTCGTTTCTTCTAAATTATTGGAAGTTTCAACGTCGTTATTTCTCAAGTTGCATCGTATTTTATGTTTATCGGTCTTCTCAGCGAGCAATTTCCCGCTGCCTTTTTTTTTTCTTAATCCAGTATATATTCATTGTTCGGTGCGAACACAAATAAGAGCATATGCCATGCTTTTTAGCGTTCCCTTTCCTTTCCAGTGAACTTGCCAGTGTCTAGCATCAAGAAGTTCAAAGATCAAAGCTTCGTGACATTAGCCGGGCAGCGCGCGCGGGCGAGCGTCTCAGTGCGTGATTTCTGTCACTCACTGAACACCGTAACCCCGAAGTTTCACCACCACCACCACCACCACCACCACCACCGATGCCGTAGCGGAAATCTTTCTCACGGAAGTGCTTGCTGCACAACCGAGTTGTAGCTGATGGCTGCTCGTCGGTTCTAAATTTCGCGATCCAAGCTTGACGCAGCTTCTTGTCCCGCGGTTACGTGTGAAGGCTGACACCGGGCTCCGTTGCGTACGTCCGGCGCTGCGGCACAGGGCCGTAACCTATGTCGGAAGCCTTCTAAGACCGCCACTACTTAATACAATACTTTCAAGTGTTGTCAAGCAGACACCCGGTGCGGAAAAACATCCCCACTTCATCAGAAATGCAGCGCAGGTGGGACTTTTAAACTTTCGTTTTCAGCTCGCTTCGGCGCTTCCGAAGCAGCCAGTGCGGCTGCTGTGTCCACCTGATCGTCAGGCCGACGGCAGCGCCAGCTTTTCCAGTGGTGGAGCTCGCCCCCAGTATACGACTGGATGCGGTCACAAACTGCTCGGTATTGGCGGCGAGGAGTTACGGAGTCGCCATCTATCGGAAGCGCCTCGATGGCGTAGTATGAGGGATCACGCGGCGCGCTCCTCATAGGTTTTGCTGTCAGCGCTCACTGAAAACACCACGCGCGAGCTCTCCCGGACATTTCTGTAAGTACTTTAGAAACGAGAGAAGTTGTTTACTGTTAAATAATAACCTTGGCAAACTGAAAGCACACAATCGTTTACAGATGCTATCTCTTTACCGAATACGTACAGTGAACGCCACTGCGCGCGGTCGCCGCGATGGAGTCTCCCGAACCGGCTTCTTGCGTGAAAGGTAGCTAAACGCTGAGAGCAAACTATGTGAAATATGTTCTTATAGTGTTTGTATAACTAAATGGAGCGTAATAGAAAGAAGCCTCAATTCAGCGATTCGCAGCGACTGGCTGCACGTCTGCATGCTTGTCCGCGCACTGTTTCGCTTTCTCCGCGCGCACGTTCTCGCACCGTGCCATGAGCTTTAGGCCGCAGAATATGAGCATTTGACAGTATACAAGCAACCATTGTTGCGTGGGAGCTATCAGAGCTGTACAAAAATAATTTCATTGTAGAGACTTCGACGCCTACAGGGACTATGATGTGCCGTCGCGACGATTCAATCTTTTTTTCTTCTAAATTCTTTGACCTTTCAATATTATTTCTCGAGTTGTGTCGCACTGTATGTTTATCGGTGTTCTCAGCGTGCAATTTCCCGCTGCTCCTTTTTTGTAATCCAGTGCATTAATTCATAACACAAATATAACCATATATGCCATGCCTTTTTAAAATGTGCTTCTTACCGCTGCCTTTCCACTCCACTGAACTTGCCAGTATCTATAGCATCGACAAGTTGATAGACCAAACCGTCATGACGTCTCAGTGCGCGTCTTCAGAACATCGCAGACCGGGCGCCATAGCAGAAATCTTCCTCGCGTCTGTGCTTGCTGCATACCCGAGTTGTAGCCGATGACTGTTTGCCGGTTTTATGTTTCGCGAGCCAAGCTTCACGCAGCTTCTTGTCCTGCGGCTACGTGTGAATAAGGCTGACACCGGGCTCCGTTGCGTACGTCCGGCACTGCGGCACCGAGCAGTAGCCTACCATGTTGCGCGCCTTCAAAGGCAGCCACTACCTATTGTAGTGCTTTCAAGCGTTGTAAAGGAGACACTCGAAGGGGGAAAATTTTGCCACTAAATGAGGACCGCAGCGTACGAGGGAATTTAAGCTCGTTTTCAGCTCGCTTCGGCGCTCCCGAAGCAGCCGACGCGGCCGCTATGCCCACATGATCCCTCCTAGCACGTCACGCCGACGGTGGCGCCAGCTTTTCCAGTGGTGGAGCTCGAGGCCAATAATTCTACAATTTCTCAAACACCGTGGGCTCCCTAAGACAGACGGCTTGTCAGTGGTCAGTGATAGGACTCGGCGAGGAAAACGCTATATATATATATATATATATATATATATATATATATATATATATATATATATATATATATATATATATATATATATATATATATATATATACTATACTGCACATCATCACAGGTCCAAGCAAGAGAGAGGAACATATGTTACTGCAGATGGGAATACAGACCACATATAATAACACCAAAAGCCAGAAAATAAATTCCGAAAACAAAGCAGTACAGAACATCGATACACTGTTAACGTTTTACAACATTACAAATTTTCTGCAACGGCGGTCAAGATGTAGGACACGAATTTGCGCCGTCCTGCCTTCATATACACGCGTCAAGTGTTCCTCTGGTCCACTGGGAAGACCTGTGACGAGAAAAATTCACGTCGTAACCGACACATTTAGCTTGAAAAAAATGTGTATATAAGTTATAAAATGATACGGAAGAGCTTTTAACGACTCGATCTGCATTTACTTGGCGGGAGAGAGTTGGTTGGTGGCGGACAAAACAAAGCGGAAACTTCCCCATCGTGAATTTCACGCCAGAAAAAGAGCGTCGTATGCCGGTACTGATTGCGCAGTATTTTCGCGTGTTTATAGGGCTTTCTTTTCGGGAAAACACTTCAGAACTCATGAGCTTGAATCTTTAGGTACTTTAGCATAAAAATTAAATTATGGGGCTTTAGATGCCAAAACTACGATCTGATTATAAGGTACGCCGTAGTGGGGAACTCCAGATTAATTTTGACCACCTCGGGTTTTTAACGTGCACCTAAATCCAAGTACAGGGATGTTTTCGCATTTCGCCCCCATCAAAATAAGGTTGTCGTGGCTGGGATTCGATCCCGCGGCTTCGTGCTATAGCAGCCCGAAACATAGCCACTAAGCAACAGCGGCGGGAGCTTTAGAATACAATGCAATTTTTGTTTATCGACAATCTTTAGCTATTGGCCTCGTGCTCCACCACTGGAAAAGCTGGCGCCACCGTCGGCGTGACGTGCTATGAGGGATCACGTGGACATAGCGGCCGCGTCAACTGCTTCGGGAGCGCCGAAGCGTGCTGAAAACGAGAGTTTAAATTCCCTCGTACGCTGCGGTCCTCATTTAGTGGCGAGATTTACAAGCTTCGTGTGTCTAATTTACAGCGCTTGAAAGCACTACAACAGGTAATTGCTGCCTTTGAAGGCGCGCAACATGGTAGGCTACTGCTCGGTGCCGCAGTGCCGGACGTACGCAACGGAGCCCGGTGTCAGCCTTATTCAAACGTAGCCGCAGGACAAGAAGCTGCGTGAAGCTTGGCTCGCGAAACATAAAACCGGCAAACAGTCATCGGCTACAACTCGGGTATGCAGCAAGCACAGAGGCGAGGAAGATTTCTGCTACGGTGCCGGCCGGGTCTGCGATGTTAGGAAAACGCGCACTGAGACGCTCGCCCTAGTCCGCTGCCCGACTGATGTCATGACGGTTTGGTCTATGAACTTGTCGATGCTATAGATACTGTCAAGTTCACTGGAGTGGAAAGGGAGCGGTAAGAAGCACATTAAAAAAAGCATGGCATATATGGTCATGTTTGTGTTATGAATTGATGAATGCACTGGATTACAAAAAAAGAAGCAGCGGGAAATCGCACGCTGAGAACACCGATAAGCATACAGTGCGACGCAACTCGAGAAATAATATTGAAACGTCCAACAATTTAGAAGGAAAAAAAAAAGGTTGAATCGCAGCGACGGCACATCACAGTCCCCGTAGGCGTCGAAATCTCTACAATGAAATTATTTTTGAACAGCTGGCTCTGATAGCGCCTACGCAACGCCGGTTGCTTGTATACTGTCAAATGCTCATATTCTGCGGCCTAAAGCTCATATGGCAGAGTGCGAAAACGCGCACGCGGCGAAAGCGAAACAGGGCGCGAACAAGCGTGCAGACGCGCAGTCGGTCGCTGCGAACCTGTGCGATCGCTGCATTGAGGCTTCATTCTAGTACGCTCCATTTAGTTATACAAACGCTATAAGAACATATTTCACATAGTTTGCTCTCAGCGTTTACCTACCTTCCACGCAAGAAGCCGGTATCGGGAGACTCCGTTGCGGCTACCGCGCGTAGTGACGTTCACTGTACGTATTCGGTAAAGAGATAGCGTCTAGTAAACGATTCTGTGCTTTCAGTTTACCCAAGATTATTATTTAGACAGCAAAAAACTTCTCTCGTTTCGAAAGTACTTACAGAAATGTCCGGGAGAGCTCCCGCATGGTGTTTTCAGTGAGCGCTGACAGCAAAACCTGAGGAGCGCGCCGCGTGATCCCTCATACTACGCCATCGAGGCGCTTCCGATAGATGGCAACTCCGCAACTCCTCGCCGCCAATAGTCTCGAGCAGACACTGCCTATAGATATCATAACGTCACGAGGAGTGTCTATTATTCATAGAGAGGGATACTATCGCTTCCGTACCTTCCTGCCCGTTCTTCTGTCGGCCGCAGTTCAGGTGTCAGAAGCCCAAGCTCGGCCCTTACAAAGAATTGCGCAAGAAACAGGACAAGAAAGCAATTTCCTTGCTTTGAAATTTTTTTAATGGAACGATTATAAACAACAAACTACTACCGCACTTTGCAAGACCGACGCGTCGGCATCGTTTCCTTCGAGAAGTGCCAAGGCGAGGAGGTCGACATGGACAAGAAAGACCAGCGATTGCGCGATAAAGCTGGTTTTCTCCTCTGCCTCTGAATGTAACTTTGCATTAGGGCTGAAATTGAGGAGCGCAGTCCAACAAACTTGGCACTGCGAACCCTTTCCGGTGCATTCATAAATTGCAGTTTACACATGTTTATTACAAAGAAATTCAGATTTTTTGGCGACCCTGAGGTCCGTATACTTTTGTTCACGGGCGTACGTTGCTCGATGCGTTTCCTTGCGAGAAACATGAACAGTACAGTGAACTCTCATTTGTACAAACTTCGGTTTAATGAAAATCTCAGAATAACGAACTTTTAGAAAATCCCCGGCGGTTTTCCTATGCATTCTATGCAAAAATCTTTCCGTTAAACGACTTCCTCAATAGCGAATATTTCAGTTTGACGAACTTGATCAGTGCACCCGGGTTCATTTTTGAAATCAGATCAACGAAGTTTTGCGCTCTGCAGCGCTGGCGTAGCCGACGCTCGCCGCCCCAGATCGCCTCTCCAGCGGCGTAACAGTGACACCGGCTACAATTAGAAACTGCTGTCATAAATCCTGCCTTTTCCCCCTGTGCGGTAAAAGTGAGCAAAAGGAACAGCACAATGAGCTGACCGAACCCAGGATGTGGACAGAGGTCTGTCACCAGCTGGATGTTGACAGCAACACTTCGTTTGAAGACTATGAAAGCGGTGCGACAGTGAGCTCATTACCTGTGCTGAACCATCAGATCTGGATATTGTTTCCAGTGTTCATTCTAAAGAAGTGTGCGATGAGGAGAATGCAATGGCAGAGGCAGATTCAAATCCTGCAACACTAGTGGAGGCTGAAGGATGCCTTGGAAAGTTGCGAGACTTCGTGTCTCGGCAACGAGCTGTGCCAGAGGAAGTGCACTAAATATGCTCGTCCCACGAAACACGTAAGCAGCTATTTGATGTCTAAAAGATGTCTTTAACGGTTAATTCAAAAGTCTAATAGCTGTCTTGATCAAGACATTTTGCAGCCATGGACGTCTAGAAGTACTTCAGTAAGCCCTGCTAATTTTATGCTAAATGTTGGCTAATGGACAGCTTGACAAGAACAACTGAAGACTTCTTTTAGACATACTCTCAAATTTTTGTGGCAGCTGTTACAGTAATACAAGGTTCGCCCACAGTTACAATTTATTTTAAATGAGGCAGGGACATCAGAAAAAGAAGTTTATATTGTCGGAAAGAGTGATGCACAAGTAGCTTTTCCAGATGTGAACCATGGGAATAGTGCAGTACAGCCTCATTGGTCAATTAGTATTTTTTACTTAGACCAATCAATTGAATGCCGCTTGTCAGAATTATTTTGCAAATAAAACAAGATCTGTACTGTATGCTGATATTGTGCCAATGTTTACCCATTGACCTAAACAAGAACATCTCTGCATGAAACACGTCGTTATTGACAAAACTTCGCCCTCCTGGGTCTCCACCAAATTGAAATAGTTTTTAGCAGGGAAACATTTTGTCAGTGATGCTGCAGTTCAGGCAAAAATTACATCCTGGTTTCAGATAAAGTGAGCACAATAGCCTTACACTAGCATACGAAACGGAATGCTGTGCTGCAATGAATTGTTAAGAAATAAAGGATAGTACACATCTGGAAAAACACTGTGCGAATCACTCTAACTGGCAATATAAATATATTTTTTCTGATGTCCATGCTTCATTTAAAAGTAAATTGTAACTTACATTGTGGGTGCCCCTTGTAAGGTAACGCAACATGCTTGCACAGCATCACGCAGAAATAATGGCCAGTTCTTTGGCATGTCATCCATTAGTGAATTCCTTGTATGCTGCATGTTACAGGAACTGAAAGATAAATGACAATGTGCTGTTATTTTTTTTTTCATACACTGTACGATGAGTTTTTCAAGCATAAAATATGATTGCAAACGAAAATGCAGCAAGACATCTACTTCACACCATGTCGCATAGTCATACTTTATTACCTAATAAATTAATAAAAGATGCAGAAAGTGTAATTAGCAAGAGTGACAAATAGAAGCAAAGCTGATCATGGGTAAATCTTGAAGATGATTGCGGCTGCTGCCAGAGCAGGCCAGCCTTCGTAGGAGAGCACTGGCTGCCCACGAAAGCTTGTTGCCACAGGCCACGCAAGAAGGTTCTTGTAGACAACCGGGGGGGGGGGGGGTGACAGAAGACCTATGGGCCCCGGGTGCAAGACGACCTAGCTACGCCACTGGTTGCAAGCCAGCGCTCGTCCGTGTCGTTTCTCCCTGCTTGTCCCCGTCAAAACCGCGCTGTTCTGTTTCAAATATAGCTTACCAACTCGCCCAAATGTCCGTTTTAACCGTCGGCGAAAACACGTAATACAGCCGATGTCACGAAGCACTGATGCCAAACACACGGCAAACAGCATCAACACAGCAAAATGACTCCAGTTAATATCCAGTATAAATGTACAGAACGGCTTAGAATGACGCACAACTGCCATAACGAACCCACGAACGAGGGATTGCGGGCGGCAGTGGCCGTTTTTTCTAACTTCCTGCCCCCAGTGGGCCTCCATGGGCCTCTTCGGCCTCTTCGATTTTCGGAGTTCAGCCACAGAACCGACAGAACACCTATGGTTCAGCCAGTTCAGCCCGCTGACAGCCAGATGGCAGCCAGCTAGTTCCGGTTCTGAGAGGAAGTCACGTGGGCTGGGATCCCACTCGAACCTGCCCGATCGAGTTTGCAAAATCGAAAGCCGGCACAGCTGGCCAAATGTAAACGAGCTACCAGCGTGGCAGCGCTCGGCGTAGTCGGCCCATTTATGCGTTGCCAGCTTGAAAATATATAGTTACATTCAGAGATACGATAACTTTCGCGCGATTTCGCGCGACTCGGCGCAGTACGCGCACTGGGCCAACCTCACGTACCTTGCGCGCAGCGCAACTGATGGCATCCGACGCGGCGGATAGCGCAAATAGCGGCCGGCATAGAGGAAGCAATAGAGAAACATCCCATGGAACAGTGGGATTATAATCAGTTAGAACTACTCATTAGTATAAAAATAAAAGAAGTAAAAGGAGTAAACCGCTGGAGAGGAAGCCACGAAGTTGGTGGAATAAGGAAATTAGGGAGGACATCGAACAATAACGGTTGGCATCACGGGAACACAGAGAAGCAAAGAGGGCGCAGTTATCTGAAGAGGAAATATGCCTAAAATGAGAATCTTATCGACAAAAGAAACAAGTGCGTGTCCTCGTCCAGGCTAAAATAAAGCAGCCCTCTGATCGTTGGCGGGCTGAAGTTAGCGACGCAACTAGAGAGGTGTCAAGAAAATTCTGGAGCGATATAAGCTGGCTGGGTAAAGCGAATCACAGAAAACATGAACAGATTCACAATGCCGAGGGAAATTGTTTAGAGGGAGATGACGCTGTGAACTACATTGGTTCAGTTATAGCTGAATCATTTAGGAAAGACGATAGGGTAATCGCCCCAAATGAGGGAGCAACACAGGATGGCACAATAGAAAACAGCTTAGAACTGACCAATCCTAACTGGAAAAAGGCGGAAGCAAATGTTCCAAAATGCACGGCCGCAGGGATAGACTAAATTCCAATCAACTTAATTAGTGAACTTGACGCAAGAAGCAAGGAAACGCTGATAAAAGCATTGGAGGCAGCCATAACAAATAAGCAACTTCCGCATAGCTGGAAAGTGAGTAAAATGAATTTGATTTATAAAGAGAAAGGCGATAAGACGAACAAAAAATCCTTCCGACCAATTACGATATAACATCAGTTATATATAGGCTGGCAATGCAGGCGGTGAAATTAAAGATGCAGTCATGGGTAGAAAGTAATAGAATACTTGGAGAACTTCAGAACGGGTTCAGAAGTGGTAGGCGCTTAGATGATAGCCTGTTCGTGCTTACCCAGTGCATAGAAATAACTATAGGCGGAAAGTAGACCTCTGTATTTAGCCTTCCTGGACATTTTTCCTGGACACTGCAGACAAGGCGCACGGCTTTAAAGATGCCGCAACGTTGTGAACTTGTATATACGCACCTCCTCCTCGTATCATCATCATAATCACCACCATCATCATCATCATAAGCATTTTCCTCCCCGTCCCTTTCTACCAGTGTAGAGTAGCACTTCAAAACAAGCTATCGCTCAGGCCGACCTCATTGCCCTCCTCTAAACAAAATTTTATCTTTCTTAAATTTGACGTAAACATTACTTGCACAATATAATCCTTCCCCCTCGCCGCTATAAATTTCTGGAACAACCTTTGAGTATAATTTTTTCTAGCAGCTCCTTCTCGACGGAATACTGACGTTCGATCAACACGCATATTTCACCACAATTATTTTTACACACTCTCCTTGCCATAAAAGCTAGTTCGAATCCTATCCAAAAGGAATTCGCACTCTTTAGTCATCTGTGGTTAAACAATGGAAAATAAGGTGTACGAACGAGACTGGAACACAACGAACAGACATCGACGCGAGCGCGTGTACTCACAACAAGATTTTAATGCGGAGCATTCTTTACGAACTTCAGGCCCTTTGAATCTGTCTGTCCGCGCGTCCACAAATCCTCAACGCCGGCGGTGCAGACGGAGCCTACCAACGTGAGCTGCTTGAGCCGCAACTTATTCGCGCTGCCGGTATGGTACGGGCATCGTCGTCATTCGAGCTCCGTCATCCGACTCGACTCCGATTCTCGCGTACTACCGGCGCCAAGCCAGACGGCGTGCGTAAGAAGATCCGGGCATGTCGGTTGCGGAACACCGGATGGTGGTTGCCTTCGCACGATCGAACAGCGATTCAAAGCAAGTTTGCCACACCACGCACGCCAACCATCTCCTGGCGCTCACAAAGTCCTTGTCCGCTGCTTCGTCGAGAAATGCGTCAACTCGGACACTGCGTTGCTAAATGGTTTACTTGGGTAGCTCGAGTATGGCGCAGTACTGGAGTACTCCTTGGCGCAGAGGAACGGGAACGTGCTTGCAATGATCAAGCAGTTAGGCAAGCCCATGTTCCTTCAGACCCTCAACATGTCCGAACTCCACAATGAGCGCCTACTCGAAGTCATTGAGATAGTCAAAGAACCCGGCGAGGCGCGCCGCCGCGGGCTCGATGCCATAGCCAGCTATCTTCAAAATGCTTCGCATGCGTTTGATTCCCACAGTGGATGGGATCGGCATAATTTTTATTGAAAGAAATACAGAATATAAACAATATATATTCGTAGTTTTTTATGTCTCTGTATGTGTGTGAGTGCGTGTGTGTCCCTACCCTTTTCCATTATGACACCTCACCAACTCGCCCATTTGAAGATTCTTCTGTCGAGAATCTGCTTCACGTAAGCTTCAGAACGTTGCGTCGGTGCTGTCACGAAGGCGCTGAAATCAGTGATGCCGGCACGAACGTACGTGTGGTTAGTGCTTTTTGGGGTGGGCCATTACCTGTGGTTAGCGCTTTAAGCGCTAACCAAACGTAAGTAATGGCCCACCCCAATTCCACCAAGTCGCGTACGCTGATATCTGGCAGGGACAGACCTAAGCACCTCTGCGTGAATCCCATCGCCCGACGCGTCGGCAGGCCTTTATTGTACAA
This sequence comes from Dermacentor variabilis, assembly GCF_050947875.1. Taxonomy (NCBI): domain Eukaryota; kingdom Metazoa; phylum Arthropoda; class Arachnida; order Ixodida; family Ixodidae; genus Dermacentor; species Dermacentor variabilis. The sequence continues at coordinate 76,162,268 of NC_134576.1, read as the reverse complement.
ACTCGTTCGGTTCCAGAGGCTTTTTGTCCACTAATAATAGTCGACTTTCCCACACTCAAACGTGAGCTGATGGACGCTTGTCACAAACTTCTGTTGCAGGGAACGCTTCCCGCCTCACTTGCCTCTTTCATAGCACGATCTTTGCCCACACTGGTGGAGGTTGTGTAGATTCCTGGTCATGCGGGATTGTTGGGAAATGCACGGTATAACCAGCTTGCCTGTGAAGCTTTACACCAGGCTTCCGACATCCGCCAACCAACTCCACACACTTCACACTTCGCACAACGTACAGCCCCCTATCGCCTCCTCAGCAACGTCTTTTTTCCCTCCCCAACCGGTACTCCAGCGTGCACATGGCGTTTGGTTCTACCGCGGCAGGCGCAGTCCAACTCTTTATTCTCTCCAACCCGCCTCCACCATCTCCGTGCTTTCGCAGGTGAACTCTGCACCTGCCTGCCGTTATTGTGGAGGTTACCCTAATTCCCAACACATTCTGTGGCACCGTTGTTGCTGTTGTCCTGAGTGGCTGTGGGACATACACCCTTTGGGGGACTGGCCATGAATCGAGTGGCTAAATTATAGGTGTATAAAAACAAGGGAGTTAACCATTTGAACGTTGGAGCTTAAAAAGTAAACGTTTTGTGTGTGAAAAAAAACAATGAAAGAAAACCGTGTATAAAAAAGATATAATAATAGATAATAAATAAAAGAAAGCTATGGTGGGGAGGGACGACGATCAGTCTAACATGGCAATCGATTGGTTTCAATCAGGTAATTTTGGATTACCAAGCAAACATTTCTGTGACTGAACCCAATAATGGAGGCTCCAAAAGATAGGATCATAGGCCCTGATAAATTTAGGCCAATACTGCGAAGCGGGATTTCGAGTAGTCGTTTCCTTAGAACAGAAAAACGCCTGCAAGACAACAAGAAAAGGTCTATTAACTCAGCGTCGCCACAGAATTAGCATAATGGTGAGGAGACCAGACCAGACCTGTGTAGATAGTTCAACGTAGGTAGAAGGCAGCGCAGCCTCATGATGTACACTTCAATTCTGTGCCAAGGGTATAGAAGATGTCGATAACCCCCAGGGTTGGTAATTGCGGAGCCTGATGCTGCCTGCTTAATGACACTCCTGCGAAATCTAGCAGTAGTAACATGATCAGTCAAAGGGCAACAAGGGAGAATCGGGCCACTTATCGATGCATTGGCTAGAGGATGTGCAATTTCATTTATAGCTAGTCCTTTATGGCCAGTGTTACGTTTCGCCTACGACGCGCGGTATAGCCGGCGCGGATGCAACGGACGCCGGGGCTTCGTTCAAAGCGGCGGACATTTTGGCCCGTTCGGCGCCGCCGCTACGCCTCCCCGCCAAGCGCGTCCAGGCATGTTCCAATGCCACGTGTCTTCGTGTGCGCGCGTGTGTGTGTGTGTGCATGTTGGTGCCCACTCAAAGCGCGGCAGCCGGGGAGAGGAGCTCCCCCAACTGTGAAGCGAGGAGGTCTGACGGCGCCGGCCCGGCGGATGCGTCACCTACTCGTCTCAACGTGCCCGAGCGGCGCATCACGTGCGCCTCGTTCCTTCTTCCCCTCGACTCCGAGAGTATAAGAGCAGCTGCTCCCGGACGCCGAGAGAGGCTCCGATTTCTTCTGTTGAGTTACGTGCTCTCCCGTCTCTCCACTTCGGTCGACCTGACCGCCCGCTCTTATGCGATGATAGAATAAACAAGTTGTTCTGTTAGCAGTCGACTCATGCTTTGCTCGGACCTTCGGATGCTTCCAGTTGTGCCCCAGGCCGCCAGGCCAACGCTACCCTTGGGGCTTGCGATCCCGATTGCAACAACGGGTGTCAGCGCTGAGGTTCCAACACCAGGCACCCAAATCAAACGCATGCTTCTCAAGTACCCAGGTACCAATGAACGAAACGTCCTCATTACGCGAGAATCGCGAGACGCGGTAATGGACGAGCACAATGATAACGAATCAGTGATTACCACGGCTGACGTAATTGATGGTCCTAATTTGCGTAATGCCAGCACCACTGCCATGAATTCAGCCCTGCCCCCCCCCCCCTCTCCCCGGGTACGCACTTGATCCCGTAACTTCCCCCATTGTAAGACTTTAAGAGGCTGCGCGCGACAAAGAAGGAATGGTGACGACTGCTGTTCGCTCGCACTGGCTCATGTTTCGCGGTGGGCCTTCACCTCCTTTCTGGCTGACGTGCGCTTTTTGCGTGTTCGGGCCTGAGTACGAAACAGCGGCCTGCATTCATGTCTCAACCCTGCACACAAAGTGACACCCCATTTTCGCTCGGACGAGGAAAAACAAGAATTCACCTTTGGCATTGTGCATAGGCGAATGGAACTATCTTCAGTTTAACATCGCTGAGATCAGAAATTCATCATTATTTCACATGGGTGTTTGAAAATGGAAGCCATTGTTAAATTTACCTGCCTATCTTTTCGTCTTGTTTACAGTCATTAACTGCATGCTAAATGTTGGCAGTGTTCTTTTCAATGTCTGTAACATCGCGCTGGTTTAATGCTTATAATTATCAGACCGGTCTGTATACCCATAATAATTGTATTTGGTAGAATTATTTTTAACCTGTGGACTAAACTATGTCATTCTGACACCATGTATTAAATACACCTTTGTATGTTTTCTTTTTTATCGATACCTTGTTCATTGTATTTCTGAACCTTCTTTATTGTTTGAAATAGGATATGTGCACTCACTATAATCTCCTTCTATGTTACCCCTTGGGTGTTAAAATAAATAAATGTGCATCGCTCGCTGTCGTATCGGCATGATGGTGCGTACGAACTTCGGCCAAAATGAAGACGCGCCAGCAGACTGACGTGAAAATGACAGAAAGCGTGCAAGTAAACTTTGTAAATGAAGGTCTGAAGCACTTATTCCACAGGCCTGAAGCTTTTGTTGCTTGAGGCAACACTTCGAAACAGCTGTGCCCAAGTTTTACTGCGAAGCTGCATAGCTCTACCTCCCAGTGGTTCTGTCGTCTCCGCCGGCAAACACTAGGGAAGCTTGCGCCGCCTGCTCCGCTGGGTTCCTTGCAGCACCAGCAGATGGCGCTTGCCTCCGCGCATCCGCGCTTTGTGATATGCAATGTAAACAGTGAGCAGACAGTGTTAAAAGAGGACCAGAAAATAACGCGGCTAAAATAATACAAATACCTTGAAGTATGGATAAACGAAGGCGATAGATATCTGGAGATAATGAAAAAAACCAATAATAGAAATTATAAATAAATAGATATAAAAACAACAGGCAGGGGCGCCCTTTATCCCCACTGCTGTTTATGATGTACATGGTGAGAATGGAGAGGGCGCTAGAAGGAAGTAATATCGCGTTTAACCTCTCATACAAGCAGGATGGTACAGTCGTAGAGCAGCAGCTTCCAGGTTTATTTTATGTGGACGACATTGTGTTGCTAGCTAACAAGCAAAGTGATTTGCAACGTCTAGCTAATATCTGTGGGCAGGAAGGCGAGAACTTAGGTTTGAAATTTAGCGTTAGAAAATCAGATGTTAGGGTACTCAATGAAAACAGTGGACAGTGGACAGTGGCAATACAGAGCTGGGAAGTACCTCGAGTAAAAGAATATAAATGCCTTGGTATATGGATAAAAGAAGGCAATATATATATATATGGAAACACAGGGGAAAAAAACAATATCAGTAAAGGGGAAGATAAATGCAGCCATAATGAAAAACAGAGCGCTCTGGGGCTACAATAGGTACGAGGTGTTCCGGGGTGTGTGGAAAGGTAAAATGGTTCCAGGACTTGCATTTGGAAATGCGGCTGTTTGCTTGAAATCAGGGGTACAATCCGGATTCGATGGCAACCAAAGGTCAGTGGGACGCCTCTAACTTGGCGCTCACGGGAAGAATAATAATGAAGCTGTGCATGGTGATGTGGGCTGGTCAAGTTTTGAAGTGACGGAAGCTCAGCGTAAAATTGATCTTGAAGAACGACATGAGGAACATGGAAGAAAGTAAATGGGTTGCGAGAGTATCCGGATATTTGTACAGGAAAAACATTGATTCACAGTGGAGGAAAAGAACTAGGAAGCTTATCAGCAAGTATGCGACCGGTATGGTGAGCAACATATGGCAACAAAGAACATCAAGAGGAAAGTCAGAGAGGCTGAGATAATCTCATAGGTGGCGACAATGGAAAAGAAACCTGCTATGAATAACTACTTAAGGGGAAAAACGAAATCGGGAAAGAAAATTTATGGTAACTGAAAGCGAAGCTCATGACTTTTCGAAGCGAGATCAGGATGCCTTAGAGCACGCCCTTATAAAGCGAGATATAAGAAGGAAGAAAAAAAAACGCATCCTGCTTTGAGCCTCACCAAACGCGATGGTGTCGCCGGATGGCTTATTTGTGAACCAGCGAACCCTCTGAAATACTGGCGATTCCTGCCCGTTGAGGGACTGACAACAAGGCTCTATCGATGCATTTCCAACAGAGTAAAGCCTTGTAATATTTCACGAAACATGACATTTGTTTTAAGTCAAAGTAGTAACGCAAAACACAAAAAATTACCGACGATTACGTTACTTCCTAATGCGAAATTTGAGCGCAGCAAATAAGCTGTTTCACCTTTTCGATAGATTGAGGCAAAGAAATCGAGCAACACATGTATGCGCTATCACAGAATTTTTTTTTTATTTTTCACACGTATTCCTTTAACAAAGACTCCACTAACAGTTCTTGACAGTCATGAAGGAAGCTTTGTGGTCGGAGAAATAGACTGATATATGTTCGACTTGGTACACCAATGCTTGATTCTCAAAGACGAGATCTATACAAGTGCCTCGCGAGGTTGTCACAGCCGTGGGACGCGTTACGAGCGAGAGGAACGGGATGTTCTCCCGCATAAGTGTTAGGAAATTGCTGTTTGTCTTTATGTCAAGCCGCCACCGATCTGGCTCTCTGATTGCCACCGCACAGGGCGAACGGCAGCGGCAATTTCGGCTCGGGCGGTGCACATATACAGATCCGCCGCCACCGATCTGGCTCTCTGATTGCCACCGCACAGGGGTTGCATTGGAGGAGGAGCGAAGAAAGGAATTAAGTTCGAGCCGGCGCTTTGACAACCGGAGACTCGCAGGAAGAGGGGGGAGGGGGGCGGCGTGTACACCCAGCGGCAAACGATGGGGGCAGAAGCGCGCGCAGCAAGCGGACAACACGATAAAGGGAGGAGGGAAGAGATAGCAGCGACTGACTGATGCCGCTGACGCCGATAGTGAGTCAACCCCAGCTGCGGAGTTGGTTTCAGGGACAACGAATAACCGGCGCGTCGGCAACTGAAGAGCACCCTATCCGCCACACAAGAACAGGGGGGGGGGGGACCCTTTCCTCCTCTTTCTGCATGGCGGCGACGGTGTTCTATGCAGTCACGTTATCTTGACTCTCTAGCGGCGTCAGCGGCATCCAGCGGTATCAGTCGGTCGCTGCTAGCGCTGGGGGGATGAAAGGGGGGCGGAGCTGGTTACGAGGCCGACGACGACGCGAAACCCAGGAACGGACGCCAAAGAGCTGCGCTCTAAAAGCATGTGCTTGCTGTGGTAAATGTAGGGAAACGGTAGAACATGTGCTATTAGAATGTGAGGATATCTACCCAGCTGCCGGTTTAGGCTCCTCTGGCATACTTGAAGCCCTTGTGTTCAGGGATAGCAGGGAGAAAGTAAACATGTCCGCAAAAGAGAGTAGTAATTAAGAGGCGATTGGAGATTTGGTAACAGAAAATTAGGGAGACTACAACAACAGAGGCATACATAAACAGAGTTCCCTGTAATGGTTCACAATGTTTGATGCTGGGGATTCTTTGCGTTTGTGCGTTTTCTCAAAATTATAGGTAGGACGTACATTAGGCAAAGTAAGAACAAGAGCTTAGTGGCGCAACCCACCACGCCGCATTTATCCATACCCGCGGCGCCCATGGAGGAAGGAAAAAGATAGGAGCGAACATATAGACAATATAGTGACAATATTGCAACGCGATTGAAGCCAAACCTAGTGGCCCAACACGTGATCGCACGTCAAAGTGCGCGATTGGTTTTAGCGTTCCCGCTCATGCAACCAGAGCCACGACAGGGCAGCCGAACAAACACTCATGACATGACATGACAAGAACTTTATTTGAGTCCTGTAGGACTGAGATCTTGGGGAGCTAAAACCGAAGGCTCCCGAAGATCAAGTCGTTGGCGCCACCCACGATGGGACCGGGAGATGAAGTTCCGCCGCAATGTCGTGGGCCCTCTGGACAGCCTGGAGTTGCATGTGGAGATTGCTGCTCTTGAGAGATTCCTGCCATTGTTCTTTCGTGATGGGTGGAGAGGCGTTAAGGGCTGGGCACAGCCAGAGCATGTGTTCAACCTGATTTTCAGCTACTCTAAAACAGCCATCCGAAATTTGGCGAGGGGCAGAATATCTGTCACAGCGGCAGGATTGTTAAATCGGGCCACGGGGCGAGGGACTACGGAGGTGGAAATTGTCCGGGTACCGGCACACTCTAGGAACCCTGGGAACGAGGCGGCTCACATCAATGCTCGAGGTTTCGTCAGCCGGGCAGGTGAGCCGGACGTTCCGGGGAGATCCCCGAGAGATGGGCTGTCACGACATTACTAACCATTACAAACTTGAGCGGAGAATTTATACCCGCCCCTGGACATGCAATTGGTGAAGGCGCAGGAAAGCGTCTGGCGAAGATTGCAGACGCGATCTTTCTATAACCCCATACGTGTTGAACAAAATCTACCCGGACGTTCAGCCGGTATGCAAATGGTGCCAGGAACTGGCCACCTATGACCACATATTATGGAGCTGTAGCATAGCGCCGCCACCGGCGGATATTATGCGTAATCCTTCTCTCGAGCAGTGGGAGGCCGTGTTGGCCAGCTCAGACCCGGTCGTCCAGACCAGGGCCGCGGAGTGGGCTACCCACTGGGTCGCCGACAGCCATGAGTTGATGGCCATCTAGCACGGAATCGTCCGCACATGCGTTCTGACAAAAATAAAGTTTTTCCATCCATGCGTGACGCAATGCTCCCTCCTGCATTTTTCCTTCCTCCGTGGCGGCGTCGCCGTGCGAGGGAAAGAAACAAAAGAACCAGGCAGCTCGCCTTAGCGTATAGCGTTTGCAGCAAGCGTGTCGCGGTTAAGGTTGCAAAAGCTGCAGTTTCCGGGAAGCGGCAAGTAGCATAGGAAGCAGGGATTGACATAAGTACACTTTCGCGTGTAAAAGAAGAACCCGCCTTGTAAGTGATTTGTGTTGTGACTGTGCCATGGGGAAGGGCACGTATACAGTGAGGATGCCTGAAGAGCAGGGTGCATACGAGGCGTGGCGAAAGTGTTGATTATATTATTTCTGTTGAAACGTCTTAGCTATAGGCTAGAGTCATCTAGCTAGGCTGATGTAATGTGCATGTGAATGTCACCATGTGAACGATTTCAAGTACCGTTGTCAGATGGGAAGAGGACTTGGCAACCAGAGGCGCCGCGTCCCAGAGCTTTCATGTACTCATCAACCCAGCATCATTCGATACATTGACCCCGGTACTCCCCCACAACCCGGGCTGACTGGGTGGGGGGACTTGGTTCGGGCCAACGGTCCTTCCCGGACAAGTGTAGCGCTAGATCTACACAACCGATCTTTGGGTCTACGGCGATTGGAAACACCTTACGAATCCACAGCGCTAGATGTTATCATTTATGACCACCACAGTCGCTCTGGCAATCTTCGATAGTTACTTCCCAATGCTTCTCCACTATTTTACCATCTCAAGAACAGCAAAAAAGCTTTCATAAACGGCTCCTTACGCAACAAAAGTCTTTTAGCTCAATATGTTTTCACGCAAAACATTTAAAAAGTGAGAACGCGATATGGAAGGTCGTATTTTACACTAACGCGCTTCTGAGAGCTGTAAGAAGCAAAGACAGGGAAGTGACATATCTACAGAGCCAATGGAGACTATTTTTCTGTTGTCATGAGTGTCTTCTGGGTGCGAAGGAAAACTCTTGTCGAGTAATATATTAATGCCAAATAATTGTATGCCCCATTAAAGCGAAAATCCGGCGTTGTAGTCGGCGGCGCGACCGAATGATGGTACCAAAAATTTACGCCGGCAAAGAGTAAAGCGACATCAAGAAACACTCCAATCGACGTCAAATTTCTCAGGAAGGTTCCTGTAAACGAAGTAAATTAATGCCTTTGAAAAAAAATTAATCGAAGCCGGGACTCCGGGGCGCAAGACGAGCACGCTCCACTCAAATGATAATGCGCAACAAAAAACGACAAGTACGAAGAGAAGACGACACACCAAGCGCAAAAATCAAATCAAATTATGGGGTTTTACGTGCCAAAACCACTTTCTGATTATGAACACCAAGCGCAAGCTTTCAACTAAGTTTGTTGTACCACTGAACCGATTTTATACATGTGAAGCTGTGTAGACCACGCTTGCGCTTGCAAGAAAATGAACTGCGCATTCATGTAACATAGTTACGAGTCATGTGATGCCGCCTCCAAGAAACTTGGTTCTTTTTCTATGAGAGCCAGAGAAGGGAAGCTAACACACTTATCACCCAATTTCGCAATCATCTGCGCTTCAGATATTTCATGGATGAGCTGCGTGCTGCCACGGGAAACAACCGTGCATTGGTCCTGAAGAGGTTTGCATCCATGATCGCGACAACGAATCGCCAAGGAACCGCCGGAGCCATTTTTTACATTGTTGCTGTGTTCGCGGAGCCGATCATTGAGGCAACGCCCAGTTCGTGCGATATATTGCTTCCCGCACGAAAGCGGGAGGTTGTAAACCACCCGGTGGACACACTCGACAAACTTTTTGCTGTGATATGCTTTCTGCACTTATCGGAAGGGACGGCATTTGGATCCGTCAACCTGCAAAGCTTGCCGAGCTTGTTGGGAGCAGAAAAAACGACTCTAACATTCGCCCTTTGGGCCATCTTTTTCAAGTTATGGGATATCCCGTGCATGTAAGGTATAACTCTTTAGGGCGTATGCCGGGAGGAGCATCGGCAACTGACTTCTGCGTGCTGGATCGCGCTTCTCTTAAAATAGCGCATGCGCCGTCTACACTGCTTCACATGTATAAAATCGATTCAGTGGTACAATAAACTTAGTTGAAAGTTCGCGCTTGGTGTGTCGTCTTCTCTTACGTCCGTGTCGTTTTTTGTTGCACAATATCATTTGAGTAATGGATTACCAACTTGCCCGGAATGCTGCTCTTATTTGAGCACGCTCCCCCGACGCCACAGCGGCTCCACGGTTCTGTGTTCCTAATGCATGCGGCGTTGCGCATGTCACATCGCATTCATCTGTCTGACTAAACGTGCGGCCTAGTTCGTGGGTCGTTGGGCACGTGACGGCGCAGCCAATGGGTAAGAGGTGGCGCCACGTCATGAGTGTACAAAATGAGTGCATCAAACATTTGGAGGACGCTTAAGCTTCGCCTTTAAGAGCGGAACGCGATAGGATTCAAAGACCCCCGACTGCTTTTCATGCTTCCTGGCAACTGCAGCTTATGTAACCGTAACGTTCACCGGGAAACGCTGGCGGCGAACGCTATGCACGAAGGCAAGCTTTCTGGTAGAATCTTTTGCATAGGTCGATCTCCTGTTGTTTCGCACTTTGAATATTTCAATCTGAGAAGAGCTATAGCATAAAAGATATGCGCTGTTGGCGTATTTTTTTCCCATTACATTTGTTTGTGGGCTGCCGTTTTGAAAATTCCAAGGAATAAGTTTGTAAAGAATGAAAGGTAAGGTATGAACAACTTTGGTGGTAAAAGAGTGGGTGGGTAGCGTGGTTCGGAATTTGGTTTCGAGTATAGTGTACTAGAATAATTCTAGTACACTACAGTTTCGAGCTTCTGTTTGCCGATGCGCCATCCGACGCTGGAGACCGGACGCGGGACGCCGACGTCGGATTTTCGGCGACACGGGGCCCTTAAAGCTATCGCGTTAAAAAAGGGATTAATGCCCCACTGAATGCCTCTGAGCGGTTCTATATATGTACTCTTCGCGAGCAAGCGAGCGCGTTGAGACGCTTGGCGCGTTTTAAATCGGCCTTACTGAGGCGCACTTAAAACACAGGCGAGAGCTTGCGCGCAAAAGGAATGCGCAAAAAAAAAAAATCACCAAAGCGACTATAATGCTTTCGCATTCCCACGCGTAAGCAATCGTAACTGTCTCGATCTACCGAAATTATTGCGATATGGATGATATGGACACTCCAGGCGCATTTCTGCCATCGCCGTGAGGTTCCGTATGCATGAAAGCGTGTGGGGGTGTGCCGGCGAACGCGGCTCGATCTCGCGTGCGCGAGCGAGGGACACGGCCCGGATGCATGCCCTCTCCTGCGCCACGCGAGTCAGGGCCGTGAGGCGAGGGAGGAGGGGCGTTCTTCTCCGGCGGCTGCTACGCTACGTGCCTCGTCATCCTCACCCGCCGCTCCGTCACAAGACTCCGTAGAGGGCGGAGACAACCGCGGCGTCTACTACGGCGTTGGCCACGCGAATCGCGGACGCCGTATAGTCTATAGACGCTTTGGCGGACGCCGTAGGGACGCGTTGCCGGCGCTAGTGCGTATTGAAAGCGGTCTGCGACGTGGCTAAAGTGCGCGCCCGCGCGGGCCTCGGAGTGCGCGTAGTGCCGGTAGATTCGCATGCGCTGTGCTTTCGTCGTTTCGTTCTAGTTGAAGCGACAGATGCATGGAGGTCAATTGGCTGGCGGCTGCTGCCGCGATTCCTAACTCCAGAATTTTCACAGCGAGTTTCCGCGCTCATTGACGAGATGTACTCATGTTTACCTGTGCGGGCGTGACACCGTGCTGGTTAATTGAGTTAAAACACATTGTCAGGCTAGTTGGCTTGAATCAATCGTAGAATGTGTAAGCGCGACTGAACGAAGACATAGAAAGAAGCAGATACACAAAGACCGCACTGTCTCTGTGTGTCCGTTTCTTTCTACGTCCTCGTTGAGTCACGCTTACAGATTCTATCATTGTTAATTTAGTTAGTAAGCGAACGTTTATAAGTTCATACGGCCAATAAAACTACTACTTCGTACAGCTATCTACCAATTTGCCATTGCAATCAATGCTTCGCCTTTCTGGCGGCACTGCGAATTTTTCTATTGAACTGTTGGTTTCACTGCTTTCTCCTAACAATCTTTGCCATTCCCCGAGTCCGCTCTTTAGTGTGTCGGCGTAGATTCGGCAGAGATCGCAGTGATCATGTTTCATGGAGTGGTCAAAGGGCAAATAATTATTTACTTGAGGAAACGGCCCACAGCAATCGTTCCAGTGCTGAAATACTGCGAGTACTACAGTGCCTTGCGACTTCAGCCACATAGTGATAACCTTTAGGCAACAGGGCGCTCTCCAAGAAAGCAGGAAGAAGGCCGCATTTGCGGCTATTGTTCGTACCATTCACTGCATGACGCGTTTCGACTCTCACATTTTGATCTTTGGCGCAAATTGTATTACAGAGACATATGCTTCTGGATCTTTTTTATTTCTTAATGGAAGCAAGTGCGCTATAGGTGAAAATGAGCCGTGTGATTTGTGCATTTACGTTTATTTACATCCCAATGGTGCACGCAAGCGGTAACTCTGTAAGTTGCCCATCTGTGTCACTGTCAAAAAAGGAAGTCATGTTCCTATGGCGGTAGCGGCCTATGGTGGATGATTTTGCCGGAAAGAAATCTATGTGCGACAGTGGATTTTTTGTGTCGAGTGTGAATGAGTGTTCCCCTTGCTCAGCAAGCCACCTTATGCAGTCGGGAGAGGGCACTACAAACTTTAAATTCTAGGGTGCCTTGATGTCAGCACCGCTTCTTGCCCTACTCGATTCTGTGGCAAAATGCATCCTGCAGGAGGACAAGAGTGAAGGACGTGCACGACTGGCCATCCCAATACAAAGCCCATGACCATCCGATATATTATCATAGGCACACTTACTGGGGCTAGACAGACAGACCCAAAGTGGCTGAAGTGAAAGAAATTCACAGTAAAAGCGCACATCCTGAGGAAACTGTTGTGTGACACTACGTCAACAAGCGCGGTCACATGCCTATGCTCACGAGGGCGAGCCCCATGGAGATCGGTGTCCCACTCAAAAGCC